>NC_054878.1:2327448-2972211 GCF_018320785.1 Cheilinus undulatus
AGTTTTGTAGCGTTTTGACTGTCCCTTTGCACAGCAACGGCATTTTGGTGCCTGAAAATGAAACTTTCTGGAAACGGGCTCCAGAGTGGAAGTTTTCCAAAATGCCGCCGTCTCCGTCCCCGTGTAAACAGGGAAAACGGCATTTCCAGAAAACGCACATGCACACTACGGCTGCAATCAAGCTGTCAAGCACGAGCGTTGCAGCTCGAGCCGAGCCATCTGATTTTACTGCTCGTCATGTCACAGACAACTGAAAAGGGGACGCATAATTCTGGTTTAGAGGGCAGTACCAGTTTGTTTAGATAAAGTCGTGCTATTCATTTTGGAAATGATTACTTTTACCTTTTTTTATCGATCATCATCACCGTCATTATCATCCTAGTGAGGCAGGGATGTTTCACGGCTCATATTAACACAAACAATGCTTTGCTAGATCAGTCTTGTGATAACGTAGATATCTGCTGAGAATAATTATTTTCCCACAGACAGATTCAGCTCCTACAGCGTTTAACTTCTCCTGGATTTTCTCATACAGCACATGAGCGCAGCTGGAGCCCTTTTTCAGGATGATATTTATATTTTCCTATATATCTGCTTCTCAGAAATGATTTAGACTTTATCTTTTTTTTCTTTAATTTAAAAACTAACTTTAGCCCGAAGACTCCCCTGTCTCCTCCACCGGCTACATATCACTGCTCAGATGATGGAGGAGACAGGATTAAAACTTCCGTGTTAAGGTTAGAAAAGATAGTTCATCACTTCCAAGAAGCAGATAAAATTGAAAAAGGGGAAGTAGAAATATTGTTCTAAATAGGCTATCATTCCTCTGCTGCGCTAAAAGCAGGAAGCGCTGCACTTTCTGAGAAAATCCACGAGAAATCAAAGGCTTTAGGAGAAAAATTTGTCCCTGGAAAATCAAACCGTTTGAACAGTATTTCGTTATAATAAGACTGGTCTTGCAATGCATTTTTGTGTTTATATGTGTGTTGTCAGAGAAGCCCAGCGAGCGAAATTTGGGTGAATTCAGTTTGAAATTCCTCATTCCTGTTTAAAAATGGTAAAACGTGGAGAGCTCACTGAAAATGAAAGAGTCCGCATTAAAGCACTTCATGATGCTGGATGGTCTTCGAGACAAATATGACAGGTGGTCTAATAAATTTGTTAAGCACTGTATTATATAATATACACACACACAGAGTATGGCTTAATTAGCTACACTTTAGACAGAGGATTTATTTACAAGTAATCTAAACAGGTCAGTCATAAATATGCTGTCCTTGTATCAGGTGGGAATTTTTAAACATTTTTAACGTTTTTTAGACCCACTGATGCTACAAGACTGGAATATTCATGATTCACATTCATGCAGCATGACTGTTTATGACTTTAAAACCTTGGCAACCTGTTGTACACAATATCTGATCAGACCCTGGGATTATTTCAGCCGACCTGGGATCAGTGCAGAGTCCAGAAAGAGTGTAACCAAATTTAGTGTAAATGTTGAGCCATAAGCGTTTCTACAGATATAGCCTTTTGTAATGGTTTATTCTGTAAGTTTTGTATTGATTTAAGCTGAGGTATCTTTACTTCCTGTTTAACACTGGCAGACTTTTACTTTGAAAACGGCACAAAGGAAGTGACTGAAGTAACACAAGGTACCTTGACTACGGTGAGAAAAGTTAGCGGAGCAACGTAAACAAAGAGAGCTACGGTAGAGAGTGAAAATCTTGCAGCCCCTGTGCAGGCATTCAGCTCTTACGGTGAATTTTTATGCTTTTGGGACTTCTACAACTACAGTTTGTTGACTTTGTCAAGTTAAAATAAACCATGAAAGCCATCAGTACAGAGGACAAAAATTAACTGCTGGGTCTTTGGAGGGTATATGAATAAATGCATGACTGCTCTATTCACTCATTCAAACACTTTAGCTGCAATAAATGAGAGATGTGGCTGGTAAATCTCTGTTGATATGTTTGTGAATGTGTGTCGAATCTGTGACTGCAGCAGAGACCGTTAGGTAAACACACCAACGGCTGAATCACGGACACCAGTGAAGCGAAAACACCCGTCGTTTCCATTCAGGTTAATTTTTATGCCTGTCCCCTTCAAAAACAAGAAGCCCGTTTCTATGAGTGTAAATAAACCCACCTGCTCTGTGCAGCTTTATCTCAGGGATTAAAATCACATCCAGCAGCTTCCTCTGGCGGTGGAGCTCCTCTTCGTATTCAGATCTGGTTTCTCGTCCTCTCAGGTCTCTGATAACCGCAGCGAGCAGCCTCCGTCCGAATAAAGCTTTAAGATCCTCAAAGCCGGACATTTCCACACATCCAAGAGTCGAAGAAGGAAAAGAAAACTACAACATTACTCTGCTAATGTTAGCACAGACACACATGCTAGCTGAGCTCTGACGGAGAGACCAAAGGAAGAACTTTAGAGGGCTTCTTCTTCTTCTCTCCACCCCCGTTTCTTCTTCTTCTTCTTCTGTGGTTTAATGGCGGCTGGCTAAACTAGCGTTTAGGAGCATTACCTATGCTGAAGTGTGGGCCAGAGTATATTGTTCTAGGAGGAAATAAACACAGGTACAGCTCATAAAATTAGAATATCATGAAAAGTTCAATATTTTCTCACTCATTTTATCAGTCAGTCTTTATGTGTATAGCACTTTTTCATACAACACAATGTAGCACAAAGTGCTTTACACATAAGAAGAAAACAAAAGAAAGAAAGAATACCCGACTCCACCCCAGCCCATCCCTGTCCCCTCATCCCCACCCCTCAATCCAAACACAATAGTGGCAGGTTATAAAGTGCATTGAGTAGTCAGATGACTAGAAAAGAGCTACACAAGCTCAGATCCATTTACCAAGCCCATTTCATATGATGAGCAGTGGATTCAGTAAAAGCAGGAACATGCGCAATGAGGAAACGCCATCTTAAAATTCGAAATGAGGAAACACTGGAGGTTAGGTTAAAATCATAAAACAAAGTAAGAAATAATAAATTAAAAGGAAACGAAAACAGAACAAAAAGATACTGAAATAGGAGCACCAAAATAGTTCAATAAAACTGTATACAATAAGTCTAATACACATAAAGAGAACATGGTAGATCATGATACCAGGATGAAATACTAAAAAACAATCCTGACAGTTAAATCTAGAGAGAGATAAATGCTACACCACTCAAACAAAATTCACTTAATGACATAAAGTGTAGTTAAAGGCCAGGCTAACAAGGTAGGTCTTAAGTTTGCTTTAAAAACATGAACACTTGGTGCAGCTCTCAGGTCTTCAGGTAAGCTGTCCCATAGACGGGGGCCGTAGTAAAAAAAAGATGCCTCACTGTATGTTTTAGTTTTAACTTTGGGTACTGTTAACAGAGAACTTCCCGAAGACCTGAGGGCTCTACTGGGCTCATAGGGTAACAGCAAATCAGATAAATAAGATGGGCCAAGACCATTAAGAGCTTTAAAAACCAGTAAAAGAACCTTAAAATCTATTCTAAAAGAGATGGGTAGCCAATGCAGAGACCTTAAAATCAGTGTAATGAGGTCCCTCTTTCTGGTCTTTGTTTTAGAAAGTGAAACCCATTTATCATATAGACTCATTACACAGAGTGAAATATATCAAACCTTTATTTCTTGAAATGTTGATGATTATGGCTTACAGATAATGAAAAGTCTGCTGGAAGTCCATTCTCTTAATACAAGCTTAGGTTGGACACAGAAACTAAAATATCTGGGCATTAACATTAATAAGAATTTATAAGAGCTATACAATAATAATGACGGTGTGTTGGAAACTAAATACAACAGGACTTAAACAGATGGAAGCTAATACCAGATGATGGTACTCCCTAGATTTTTGTTTTTGTTTCAGGCGTTTCCCACACCAATACTAAAATCAAAGTTTGATAAATGGAATAAAATTATTCAAACTTTATATGGAATAACAGAAGACAGAGAATAAAATGTAAAACTTTACTACAGCAGAAAGGAGGAGGATTAAGTGTTCCAAATCTGCAAAATTATTTCTATGTTACACAGATTCTCAAAATAATGCAGTGGATGAAAGGGGTCAAATGGATTAATTTGGATTAATGGATTAAATGGATTAATTTAACCCCCCCACCTGGATACAGAGTCCTCATCTCTGCAGTTGTTACTTAAGCGGACTAAAACCAGACATTGCCTCAGCTGTTAAAAGTTCCTGCATTGGTCTGAATGATGCACACCTTCGCAGACATGCCATACATGTCCATGACCATGGCAGCAGTAACCATGTATAACAGTCTGAGAACAGGGGCAGTCAGGCCATGAACACCGAGGGAAATGACGTGGCCGACACAGGAACTGGGAAAGAAAAACCCCAAGTGATGTCTGTTTCCTCTGTGGCATTGGAGACGTGATTGTCACAGAAATACCTCATCAACCCCAGCAGACAAGTCGGACTGAAAATGGTTGAGGGTTGTCGAGAGGGATGGACTCCTGCTGACAAGCCAAACCAACTTGTGAGATCGGAAGAAGGTACTGCACCACACTCACACACACACACTGAGCAGATTAATACACAACCTATGAAGAGCTCAGACAGTAGACATACAATTGCTCTAACATATGTTCAGTACACATCTGATCATTTAAAGAAGTTTCCACAACAGACGTTGACCATCACAGAACAGAATGTTGTATTCTTAGTTGACTCAAGAGCCACACATTCTGTGATAAAAGCTTTAAAATTCACTAAAAAACCTAAATTAAGTGGAGGTTATGTATGCTCTGTTGGTTGATCAGGTCAAACAATTAGAGAGAACATTACTGTCCCACTCAAATGTGTGGATGGGTCAAATACAAGCTTCAAACATGCATTATCAGCCGTACACATCGGTGTAAATTTTACTATCGACCGATACCGATAATATCCTGCATCCCTTGGTAAAATTTTGTGCTGTCCCTCCACATGACACGTCAGAGGTGAGAAACCCTACAGCTGCAGTGATTGTAATCAAACATTCGTTTGGCATTGGCAGGTAAGAAGACACAAGTGTGTCAGAGGTCAGGATTCAGGGGCTCTTCCAAACCAAACTGAGGATAAAAGAGAGGCAGAAGCAGTAGCTGATGGAGAGGACTGTGGAGGAGCAGAACAAGCCAGAGTCTCATCCACTGCATTATTTTGAAAATCTGTGTAGCATAGAAATAATTTTGCAGATTTGAAACACTTAATCCTCCTTCTTCTTTCTGCTGTACACCGCTTTCCACATTATTAAGCAAATGACATTTTTCTCGTATTTTCCTAAATATTAATGCAAATGCCAGTCAGAATATTTTTCAAGTCATCAGCCGTTAGAGCATAATTCAAATATTTTTAAACAAACTTCATAATGATAACTATTATTTTTAAACAAATAAAAACCTCATAAAGCACTGTTCCACATTATTATTCAAAACAGTTTTAAAAAGATTTCATGGTTGTAAAGAACTGAAAATGTTCTTTTGTTGAATTTACAGCATCAGGGGGTCATATTTACTGAAATCAAAGCTATTTCAATCAAAAACATCTTAACAGGACAAGTTCCATGTTAACATAGGAGCCCTTCTTTGATATCACCTTCACTATTCTTGCATCCATTGAACTTGTGAGTTTTTGGAGAGTTTCTGCTTGAATTTTTTTTTGCAGGATGTCAGAATATCCTCCCAGAGCTGCTGTTTTGATGTGAACTGCCTCCTACCCTCATAGATCTTTAGCTTGAGGATGCTCCAAAGGTTCTCAGAAGGGTTAAAGGTCAAGGGAGGATGGAGGCCACACCATGAGTTTCTCTCCTTTTATGCCCATAGCAGCCAATGACACAGAGGGATTCTTTGCAGCATGAGATGGAGCATTGTCATGCATGAAGATCATTTTGCTACAGAAGGCACGGTTCTTCTTTTTGTACCATGGAAGAAAGTGGTCAGTCAGAAACTCTAGATACTTTGCCGAGGTCATTTTCACACCTTCAGGGACCCTAAAGGGCCCTATCAGCTCTCTCCTCATGAATACAGCCCAAAACATGACTCCGCCCCCTCCTTGCTGATGTCACAGCCTTGTTGGGACATGGTGGCCATCCACCAACCATCCACTACTCCTCCATCTGGACCATCCAGGGTTGCACGGCACTCATCAGTCAACAAGACAGTTTGAAAATGAGTCTTCATGTATTTCTGGGCCCACTGCAACCGTTTCTGCTTGTGAGCATTGGTAAGGGGGGGCTGAATAGTAGGTTTATACACGACTGCAGGCCTCTGGAGGATCCTACACCTTGAGGTTGGTGGGACTCCAGAGGCACCAGCAGCTTCAAATACTTGTTTGCTGCTTTGTAATGGCATTTTAGCATCTGCTCTCTTAATCTGATGTATTTGTCCGTCAGAAACCTTCCTCATTATGTCTTTATCTGCATGAACCTGTCTGTGCTCTGAATCAGCCACAAATTTCTTCACAGTACGATGATCACGCTTAAGTTTTCATGAAATATCTAATGTTTTCATTCCTCTTCCAAGGCATTACACTATTTGACACTTTTCAGCAGCAGAGATCCTTTTTCTTTCATATATTGCTGAAACCTGTGGCCTGCTTAATAATGTGGAACAGTGCTTTGTGAGGTTTTTATTTTTAAAAAAATAATAGTTATCATTATGAAGTTTGTTAAAAAAACATTTGAATTATGCTCTAACGGCTGATGACTCGATAAATACTCTGACTGTCATTTGCATTAATATTCAGGAAAATAAGAGAAAAATGTCATTTGCTTAATAATGTGTAAAGCTGTGTAGTAAAGTTTAACATTTTATTCTCTGTCTTCTGTTATTCCATATAAAGTCTGACATAATTTTATTCCATTTATCAAACTTTGATTTTAGTATTGGTGTGGGTAATGCCTGAAACAAAAACAAAAATCTAGGGAGTACCATCATCTGGTATTAGCTTCCATCTGTTTAAGTCCTGTTGTATTTAGTTTCCAACACACCGTCATTATTATTGTATAGCTCTTCTAAATTCTTATTAATGTTAATGCCCAGATATTTTAGTTTCTGTGTCCAACCTAAGCTTGTATTTAGAGAATGGACTTCCAGCAGACTTTTCATTATCTGTAAGCCATAATCATCAACATTTCAAGAAATAAAGGTTTGAAATATTTCACTCTGTGTAATGAGTCTATATGATACATGGGTTTCATTTTCTGAAATGAGTGAAAAAATACTGAACTTTTCATGAACTAGTTTTATGAGCTGTACCTGTGTTTAGTTCCTCCTAGAACAAGGTGCTCTGGCCCACACTCCAGCAGGTGGCGGTAATGCTCCTGAACGCTAGTTGCCAGCCGCCATTAAACCACAGAAGAAGAAGAAGAAGAAGCCCTCGAAGCTTCCTCTGAAGTTCTTCCTTTGGTCTTCCGTCAGAGCTCAGCTAGCGTGTGTGTCTGTGCTAACGTTAGCAGAGTAATGTTGTAGTTTTCTTTTCCTTCTTCGACTCTTGGATGTGTGGAAATGTCCGGCTTTGAGGATCTTAAAGCTTTATTCGGACGGAGGCTGCTCGCTGCGGTTCTCAGAGACCTGAGAGGACGAGAAACCAGATCTGAATACGAAGAGGAGCTCCACCGCCAGAGGAAGCTGCTGGATGTGATTTTAATCCCTGAGATAAAGCTGCACAGAGCAGGTGGGTTTATTTACACTCATGGAAACGGGCTTCTTGTTCTTGAAGGGGACAGGCATCAAAGATTGTCCTGAAAGTATTTAAGACAATAACAGAGGATCGTGCTTTTCTCTACAGTTTGCCTTAAGCCTCATATCAGTGAATATGTGAAATTATCCCTTATTATTTGATTCAACAACAAGGAGATTCTCTGTTTGCCACAGAAACACAGAGCGTCTATGATCCGCTGTTAATAAAAACAAGTTTCGAAGTTAATCTCGATTTGCCCAAAAATATCTTTTCATCAAAAATGACCCTAATCCACTTCCGTACATATATGAACTTTTTCTTTAATATCAAAGTCTTGACTTCAGTTTACTAAGATTTTTTAAAAGACACAGTAATTTTACCTCTTTCAAAACACAACTTTTAATTGGTGTCCTTTGTAGTGGACATCAGGGCTGACTAACATTAAGAAACATCCATTACTGGGTAAATTCCACATCCATAAATCTGAATTACAGAAAACTCACCCACACTTCACAGCATTCAGCACTGCAGGGTTAATTTCACCAACAGTCTCTCTCCCATGACAAAAACTAGACTAAGACCAACAAAGATAGATCTGTGATGACTAAAACTGACAACAAGTCCGTTTAGTTTTCATCAGGGTGGCTAAAACTAGACTAAAATGTGATGTAGTTTTCATCAGACATTCAAACTCCGTGATATTTCTCCACTGTGGCTAAAACTAGCGATGTTACCATTTTCTTCTGCCCGATACGATTCCAATACCAAGGTGTTGGTTATCGGCCGATACCGAGTACTGATCCGATACCAGTCCGAACTTTCTGAACTGACTGTTCAGACTAGCAGATTATTTTAGACCTATGTTTGACTCAGAACGTGGCTCAACAAATAGAATCATAATGTTCAGCATCTCTGTGACCCTAAAGTTGTTTTTTCTGCTGATTATTGAGTTTTGCTGCTAAATATTAAAATAACAGTAACACAGGAGGCTGAATCACAGACTTTGTTGCACTTTTCCAAATACAAAATAAAACTCACAACTCACATATTAACAATTGTTGTATACAGATATGTGCTTAATGTATACAGTAGTGTAAGTCATCAAGTGCATTGAACTCTCTCCCTTTCAGCTGTTTTGTGCAGCATCATGTGATTAAGGAACAGCCTGCTATTGGCTGACGGCCACTCAGAGAGAAATATTTTGGCGGTTAGCATTCAAGCTAGTGGTAATAAGTTATCATAATTCGATTAAAATGGATAAAAAAATGTTCAATATCAGGTTTACTGGTGTGGATTTAATCATTAAAGCCCCCAGAAGTCACACGAGGTCCAGGCTCACTGAAAATGCTGCTGCACAAGATTCAAAGGCATCAGTAGTGTCAATGGGAAAACACAACAGCTAGCTTCAAGAGGAAAAACAAGCAAGAGGCAACGATTTATGGTTCAAAAGTTATTTAACTTTTTATAAACTGTGTCACCTCTGGTCTTGACGGCGCCAGTCTGGTGTTTTGACGATCACATTCAGAGAAAAACTCTCACCCAGTCTTCATCAACCGTTGCAGCAGTGGCCCCTTTGTTGGTCTCCGCTGCGCTAAAAGTGGAAGCCTGTTCATACAGGGTTAGGGTTAGGGTTAGGGTTAGCGAAGAAGAATTGATTTCCGGTCTGTAGCGCTAACATTTAGCATGGCTGAACGAAGCAAAATATGAAGTTAAACCAAACAGTATCAGATCGGTACATACTCATGTGTACTCGCCGATACAATACCTGCGTTTTAAGAAGTATCGAACGTATTTCTGATACTGGTATTGGAATCGGGACAACCCTAGGTAAAACTGACAAAAACAATGCATCTATATCTATTCTGCCTCTCAGCTGTAGAAAGCAGGGACCCCATGTTTGGCAGAATGCAGAGAACACACTCGCAATCCATATTTGGTGAATAGATAAGAGGTCGACGAGAGGTCTCAGCTAAACTTAACAGACAGGAAACAAGTTGAGCTGCGTCTGCAGATAATATGACAGCTTACAATTGCATTACATTATAACAAGAACATTGCAGTATAATATTTTCACTAATACATATATAACAGTCCTATATAGTGAACATCTCTCTGATGTGAGAGTGCATTAACCGGTTTGAATTCTAATGATGTAAAACACAGAGCATGTAATAGTAATTATGGAAAGACAGTTAATGTCTGCATTTAAAATAAGATAAGATAAGATAAGATAAGACTTTATTGATCCCCAGAGGAGAAATTCTGGCATTGCAGCAACACCACAGGTGGTAAAAATACAATAGAATAGAAATAAACAATATAAATGAAATAAAGTTAAATAAGTAATTAAATAAGGTACAGGATGTAAATATTAATACAATTTGCATTTGTTGCAAGCAAGAGCAAAGTGAGTGACACGAGTTTGTGTGAAGTGACATGGTACACTTGTAGGCAGCAAATTGTTTACGAAGAAGTGTTCTGCCATGAACATGAAGTAGTGCAAAAGAGGTCAAGTAGAATGGTTACATGTGCACTACTGAGGAGCAAGATTATAAGTAGGACAAGATCAACAGAGAACAGCGCAGTTGATATTGTAGAATGAACATTAATATCAAGTTAACGCTCAAAAAAATGATGGTAGTATAATATAGTGTAGGATATAAAATAATATTCTATACTATAATGCAACATAATGTAATGCAACATTATAAATGCTACAATCATGGCATGGTGAATATGAACAGTAAGTGTACAGTGAATATAGAATAAGAGTTCCAGTTTAAATGACAGTAATAATGTTACAGCATAGTGCATCCAGGTTGAGATTGTGATTCGAATGTATGACAGATATTACTGTTCAGTGCAGACAGACTGTGACTCCCACTGCTGTTGTACAGCCTATAAATAAATAAATCAGTGGTGAGGTTCATCTGAAATGTCTTTTTTTATAAGGTTATGACAACAGGTGGATGTATGAATGTAACTAGTTATTTAATATTTCAGCTGCGCTGTTTGATTGGAGATAAACGTCACAAACCGTCAGCTATGTTATTTTCAGTCAGTTTAATCAGAACTGGGCCACATCTCTTTGCTACGTTAGGAGTCCAATAAGAATTTATTCAAACTTGATATCTGGTGACCTCTTCTTCCTATTGATAAACTGTCATTGTGTATGTATGTATCTACCTTTTATTAAGCTAAATGATTATGTTAGACATGTTAATCTACCAATCCCTTAGGATTAGAAAGCTGGATTCCTTTCATGGATTTCTTCAACTCTTTTGATTCTGTTGAACATACAAAATGTAATCCAGTCATTGGAAATGTTGGGTATCAATTGTGTGTCTTCCTATTGATTGCATCCTGTGTAACTGAATGTTGTCAATCTCCTTTGATCCTGCCAGTCTCTTTGGATCTGCCAAATCCTGCTTAAAAAACCTCCTCAAACCTGCTCAGCAGCAGAGAGCCTCACCAGCCTCGCTGTGAGATTCTCCTCTCCACTGCACAGTGAACCAAACTCACTTGAACCAGCCACAGAATGTGGACTTCAGTTATTTCTTATTAGTAATAACTGCAAGCAAGCGTTTGTGATAGCTGAGCCTTTCACATCAATGTGGAGGAATTTTACCCACTCTTCTTTACAGAAATGTTGGTCGAACTGTTGAACTGATAGCCAGACATTCTCCTTCAGGATTTTTGGTAGAGAGCAGAATTTATTGTTCCAAGTGGTCCAGGTCCTGGTCCAGACCATCATGGTAAGGAATATATAAGGAAAGTGGAAACATTATTTTCATCATTTTTTCAGTCTATTCTGAATCTCTAACTGTGTGTAATACAAACCTACATAAACTGTGACATGATGACCACATAGTTCATGAACGTTTTCAGGATAATGAGAGTTCAGGTTGTTCACACTCCACCACACGATCACCGCCTGTGGACATAGTCTGGTGACTCATGTACAACAGAGATGGTCCACGTGTACATATTACTTGTTTGTCACCTGCATATAAACTTGGGTCATCCTGCAGTAAAGCCAAGAGAATGAATTAAATCAGGCATTTGTTTTTAATCGTCACTCTTCCCTCAGATCTGAGATGTTGGCTTGGCCTTTTAAAAAATACATTCTTTAGGCTCATCACGTCGTCCTGAAAAAAATATAAAAAAATAAAATTGAAAGACGATCAGCGTGCACCTGCCTACACGAGATCTCCATGATCCCAGCGCATTAACTCTTCATAGCCTACAAAATAACCTCAGATCTTTATTTTCATTAATTCATAACGTAACTAATAACAGGATCACTTGATCCAGTCCGTGCAGTGTTATTAACGGGCATGAAGCAGACAGCATGCAGCGTTTATTTATGGAAGGGAGAGGGAAAGAGTTCCCCAGTCGGGACTTAATAACCAGCAGACATGTTTTTTTAATCACCTCTTCTTTCTGTCTTTCTGTAAGAGAAGCTTGATAAAGAAATATTTCATGAATTCTCCAAAAACTGAGGTAAGAGAAAGACATGAGAGACGAGATGACTTAGGTTGAGCTGTTTACTTAGTCTCGGTCGAGGAGAAACAGTGACATCAACACAGTGAGAGGTTGAAGCCAGATTTCTAACGAAGCCCAAAGTAGTTCACCCTCTTATGCCTTTTGGTAAACCTTAATCTTGATCATAACTTAAAATATGATCCGCAGACTCTGCCATACTGGAGCCAGACTGTCTCTGTCTAAGGTTCACAAGCCCACAGGCTGGGAGGAAAACAATCCTTGACTAAAGGAACAAACAGCATTTAATCTGACCCAGGAATGTGAGTTTAGACTATCAACCCAGGAGAAGAGGAGAGATGCCGAGTCTCCACTCCTGACCATACAGTGTGACCTGGGACCTTGAATTAGCTTAACAGAACATCTATGAAGCATTAGAAATATAAGGAATATTAGAAATTTCCTTGACAAAGCTAACGCTAACGTGAACACTTTTAGGAAATTATAAAAGGAGATGATACCACACAGCCTATTTGCCAACAGGTGAATTAAACTGACCGTGGGAGCTGATGCTGTGAGGGAGGGCAGAGCAGAAACACTCAGCTGCTCCACTTCAATGCAAACAGCCTGCATCTTTGTGACAAGTTGAAGATGCTGCTGTAAAATTGTCTGAAAAAGCCCATTTGTCCTGTGTGTGCTTCACTACCTGTATTTCCCAGAGCTGCATTGCACGTCTCAGATCAGTCAGCTGCTCACTGACTTCTCACTCTGTCTTCCCCCTAGTCCGTGGGGGGAATCTTGGTCAGCTTTTAGACCAAACAATCGACCAGTCGAACAGAAGCTGTCAGACCTAGTTTCTACACCTTGATTGGAGGCCATCTGTGCTAAATGAAACTGATTGGACATGATTCTAAAAGCACACACCTCTCTAAAGAAGGCCTCACTGCTGACAATGATATCAGAGCAAAAATCTAAGCCGTGAGGTCAAAGGACCTGCAGAGCTCAGAGACAAGGTTGTTGACAGGCACAGATCTGGGAAAGGCTAAAAAAACAACATTTCTCCTGCTCTGAAGGTTCCCAAGAGCTCAGTGGCCTCCAGAATTCTCACATGAAATAAGTTTGGACCAACAGGACTCTTCCAAGAGCTGGTCGCTCTGCCAGACTGAACAATCAGGGTAGGGGGGACTTTTAAGAGAGGTGATCTAGAACCTGATGGTCACTCTGACTGAGCACCAGAGATCCTTTATGGATATAACTATTACAGCAACTACATATCACACATACAGTATGTAGTGAAGAATGTGTTTGAAGTAAATGTATAACGCTATAACCTTTAATACCAAATTGGGTTGAATATAACCTCACAGATTCCCTTGGTGTGTCTTTGTTTATTTCAGTGCTTCCTGCAGACTCCCAGCAGCTGTTGGTGAGTGAAGCAGAGAGCCCCCAGGAGGACAATAGGTCCCCACACATGAAAGAGGAACAGGAGGAACTGTGGATTAGTCAGGAGGGAGAGCAGCTTCAAGAGCTCAAGGTGGATGACACCACCACGCTCCTTTTCGGTTCAGTCTTGTTAAAGAGTGAAGATGATGAAGAGAAACCTCAGACCTCTCAGCTTCATGAGAGACAAAATGAACAGTTGGAAACAGGAGCTGGTGGAGAGGACTGTGAAGACTCTTCTGGAGCTGAGAGTGATGACAGTGATGATTGGAGGGATAACGGAGAAGATCAGTCAGGTTCAAACTCTGTGAAAAATATACATAGGAGTCACAAGGACAAGAAATCACATAGATGCTCTGAGTGTGGTAAAACCTTGTCAACAAGCCAGAGTCTGACACTACACATGAGAATTCACACAGGAGAGAAACCCTTCAGCTGCTCTGTTTGCAGCAAAAGATTTACACAGAAGGGTCATATGGAAGATCATATGAGGTTTCACACGGGAGAGAAACCCTTTAGCTGTTCTGAGTGTGGTAAAAGATTCACCTTTAAAAATCATCTCACACGCCATTTGACAGCTCATACAGGAGAGAAACCCTTTAGCTGCTCTGAGTGTGGAAAAACATTTAATATAAAATATATTCTGACACAACACATGAGATTGCATACAGGAGAAAAAACTTTCAGCTGCTCTGTTTGTTTTAAGAAATTTACACATGAATGTAACATGCAAACCCACATGAGAACTCACTTCAATGATGACACTTTCAGCTGCTCTGAGTGCAGTAAAAGATTCCAAAGCAATAAAGATCTGATCAGGCATTTTAGAGTTCACACAGGAGAGAGACCCTTCAGCTGCTCTGAGTGTGGCACAAGATTCAGTCTTAAGGGAGCTTTGACCAGACACATGAAAGTGCACACAGGAGAGAGACCCTTCTGCTGCTCCTTGTGCAATAAAACATTTAGGCGAAATTATTGCCTGTCCCTTCACATGGCACATCACAGAGGTGAGAAACCCTACAGCTGCAGTGACTGCACAAAGACATTTTCTTGGAAATGTCAAATCAAAAGACACAAGTGTGTCAGAGGTCAGGATTCAAGTCTTTCTCATAAAACCTTCAGCTGTTCTGAGTGTGGAAAAAGTTTCAGAGTAAGGCGTGATCTTGAACGTCACATGGCACATCACAGAGGTTTGAAACCCTACAGCTGCAGTGATTGTAATCAAACATTTGCTTGGCATTGGCAGGTAAAAAAACACAAATGTGTCAGAGGTCAGGATTCAGGGGCTCTTCCAAACCAAACTGGGGAGAAAAGAGAGGCAGAAGCAGTAGCTGATGGAGAGGACTGTGGAGGAGCAGAACAAGCCAGAATCTCAGATCCAGAGAGGCATTTACAACCAGAGACTGAAGTCAGGACTGAAGACTCTTCTGGAGCTGAGACTGAAGACAGTGAGGATGATGAGGAGACCAGAGAACATCAGGGTTAGCAGAACCTGTTGACATCTGATTTTTGTTTCTCCTTACTTTCAGTGCAGCTCATTTCACTTAGCACAAGTAAAGTCTGTAATTTACTCTGTTTGCTGATATTTGTGACTGAAGGTGTTGAGGTGGTGCATGGTGGTGACATTAAATAACCTGCTGCACATTCTTGTTTTTACATTCTATACAAAAGGGCATTGCATATGATCCTGTGCTTTGCTGGAGACATTGCCCTAATTGTATACATACTCTTAAGGTGTTTCCCAGTGATACTTCCTGTGCTGCTAAAGGGTTTTTGCTGACCTCAGTATTTTTGTATTTTAGTTTTGTTGATATCTGTATGAAATCATCACCCAAAACCAGAGGACTACCAAACAAGTTGTCTTCAGCCTCCCACAAGTGTACATGTGAAAGTTGTGTCTGACGCCTGTATACTTGATGAAAACTTTGAGTCAGAAAGACAGGAGCATGTGCATCTCCTGTCTCTTCATGTGCATTTTTCCACTGAATGTAATATGCTTCCTTACATTAAAGATAAAACAGCTAAATAAAATGTCTTTAATCATACAGATATGACTGCTGACTTCATAGATGACCACTGTAATCTGTCTAAGATAAAGTTTTCATGTTAAACTCCTACAGTTTTAATTGTATCCTGGCTGTGTGATAATGATCTCCTTATTTGAGGATAGAAATGTCTCTTTATTTTGTCATCAAACTTTGATTTTGTTTCCACATTACTTTCTTGGTAATTTATTTTGTCAAAGCCATGAAATACATGGTATATTTAAAATAACCTTTACAATAGCTGAATATAACAGCCTTAATACAAATGTTAGTGTTCGTCCATAGAGCAGGGGTTCTCAACGTTGGAGTCGGGACCCCATTTGGGGTTGTGAGACACTGAGAGGGGGTCTCCAGATGCCTTAAAAACTAAGAACATTTTTTAAATTACAGTGTTGCCACTTACACCACTTTTGCCATATTTTAACCCGTTTCATCACTTGAACTGGGAACCAAAATTACTTCAGGACTGCATTGGTGACTCATCCAGGAGGTCCCAAAAGAACCCAGAACCACATCTAAAGACCTGCAGGCCTCACTGGCCTCAGTCATGACTCAACCATCAGAAAAACACTGGGCAACAATGGCATCATGGAAGGCCAAAACCACTGCTGACAAAAAAGAACACAAAGGCTCGTCTC
The DNA here is from genome assembly GCF_018320785.1 of Cheilinus undulatus. NCBI lineage: Eukaryota > Metazoa > Chordata > Actinopteri > Labriformes > Labridae > Cheilinus > Cheilinus undulatus. Next base: position 2,343,745 of record NC_054878.1, read on the forward strand.
ACATTTGCCAACAAACATCCTGATGATCCCCAAGACTTCTGGAGAAATATTCTGTGGACTGACGAGACAAAAGTAGGACTTTCTGGAAGGTGTGCAGGCCGTTACATCTGGAGTAAAAATTACACAGCATTTGATAAAAGAACATCATGCCAACAGTCAAACATGGTCTGGGGCTGCTTTGCTGCTTCAGGACCTGGACCACTTACTGTGATTGATGGAACCATGAAGTCCAACGTCCAGCCATCAGTTCATGACCTCAAGCTCAAGCACTCTTGGGTTATGCAGCAAGACAGTGACCTGAAACATACCAGCAAGTCCACCTCTGAATGGCTAAAATAAACAAAATGAAGGTTTTGGAGTGGTCAAGTCAAAGTCCGGACTTAAATCCGGTCGAGATGCTGGGGTGTGACCTGAAGCAGGCAGTTCATGCTGGAAGACCCTCCAATATGGCTGAGTTAAAACAATTCTGAGAAGAATGGGACAACATTCCTCCACAGCGATGAGAAAGACTCATCACCAATTATCACACAGATAGGACAGATAGGTTTGGATTTTTTTCCCCTTAAAAAATGAAATATTCATTCAGACACTGCATTTTCTATTTACTTGGGTTGTCTTTGTGAAATATAAAAATTGGTTTGATGGTCTGAAACACTTAAGTGTGATAAATATGCCAAAAAAAAAAAAAAAAAAAAAAATATATATATATATATATATATATGTAAAACTCAGGAATCAGAAAGGGGGCAAATACTTTTTCACAGCACTGTATGCACCTTCTTTTGTCTGTTACTGACACCTACTGGTGAAACTGGGTATTGAGCTAAAAGTCAGCGTTCAATGTTCACATGATGAATTAAGAAGAGCTGCCAGGAGTTATCCACAGCAGCAGTCAGATGCAGAGAAGATGTTTGTTTATAAAGATTTTGGATTATCAGGACTGTAACAACTCCTAAGTTTTTGTTTGTATAAGCTACAGTACGTAGTTTATATCTGTGATTCTGCAACAAAACAGAAGTCATACATTTACACAGCAAATTCCCAGAGTGAAAAAATTGGGAGTTAAACAAAAAAGAGTGAAAGAGTTAGATTTTTAGAGTACATTCACGCACTTAGACTCCAGCTAGTGTTTAGTGATGCTCCTGAGCAGTGTTAGAAAAAGTAGTTCATTCACACGGTGTTGAGAGCAGTGAATCAACTCTGTTCCTGAGTTCATTCCCAACAGCTTTGTTGCCACGCCCCTACTGCCACTTCAAATCTAGGGAGTAGAGTTTTCCCATCATGCATTGTGTGTTTAGATGTATTTTAGATATTTTTAGATGTATTTATATGTGTTTAGATGTTGCCTGTTGTACAGTTACTATTGCTGTTTTTCATTTGCTCATGTTTCTGGTGAATTGTTGTTGATTTGATGTTAGATACATCTGCACCATGAGTGACACTGTCCACTGAGTTACACTTCCCACACATGACAAGGTCTGGTTTATTGAAAAGGACTACTAGCTGTCTGTCACTTTGCTCATTCTGATGAGAGCACAGCAGCTTTGCCACAATGACCAATAAAAATTGGTAGGTTTTCATCTGATGGTGTCTAGAGTTGTCTGACACATAACATCTGTACAAGAAAATGTATCTGTAAAATAGTAACCACAAACACTGAGAATGAGTTCATGTAACTCAAGATGGGAGTCAATTTTACTCTCAGTGAGAGAAGTATTTTAACTCCCGTAAGAGTTTATTTTAACTCCTGATAAGAGTTAAGAATCAACTCCCAGAAAAGAGTTACTTTAACTCGGCTCTAGAGTTTATTCGATGGTCTCACATGTACACTCAGATTGAGCTGATTTTAACTCACACAGAGTTTATTCCAGTGACCTGAATTTGCTGTGTATTTTTCTCATCTACCGTTTGAGTGAAAGGCCTGCTGGGGTCAGGTAGACCCAAAGTTGCGGCGGTCTGTTAGGCAAGCTTTAGTTCAGTGAAAGATTGTTCAGCTTCAGGAGTCCATGTGATCTTATCCTGTGATTGTAGACCTTTGCCATGAATGAGGGAGGCGAGTGGAGCTTCAAGAACAGCATAGTTTGAAATGAATTGTCTACAATAAGAGCACACGCCAAGAAATGACATCATCTGTTTTTGGTTTTTTTTTGTGATGGGTTTGGAAGATTCTGAATTGCATCTACTCTTTTTGGTGAAAGAATCTTTCCTTCAGAAGTAATGACATGACCCAAGAAAACAACCTTTTCCTGGACAAACTGAAGTTTAGACAAGCTGGCTTTGTGAGCGCTATTAGCCAGACGTTTCAAGAGTTTGACTGTGTTGGCTTCACACTGCTCTTTGGTCGGGCTGCAGATCATAAGGTCATCAACATCCTGTAACAAAGCAGTGCCTGGAGAGAGAACAAAGAGTCAAGACTTTGTCTGAGAGCCTCAGTGTAAATGGTGGGACTTTCACAGTAACCTTGGCACAGGCCAGTGAATGTGCAGCCTCGCCCACTGAAGTTGAAAATGAACCAGAATTGACTTTCTGGATGAACTGGAACATTAAAGAAAGCATTTGAAAGGTCTACCACTGAAAAGAATTTAGCTTTAGGTGGGACCTGAGACAAGATGGTGTAAGGGTTTGGAACATTTGGGGCTCTGGACTGGACTGCTGCATTAACTGCTCGCTAAACTAAACGCCTCTCTGTTGGTTGATCTTTGTCTCTGATTTTCTTGACAGGGAACAAAGGTGTGCACACTGGAGGGTCATCACAGGGAACAATTACTCCTGCTGCTTTAAGAGACTCAAACACTGGTGTTATGCCATCAATGGCTTCTTGTTTGAGTGGATATTGAGCCTTGCAAGGTCTAAAGTCTGACTTAGGAGTGATGACAACAGGTTCACAGTCTTTGACGAGGCCAACATCATACTTGCTGACAGCCCACAGTGTCTTCGGGACCTCCTGTAGGGCTGTAAAAGCTGTAGCTCGTTCTTCAGACAAAAAAGAAAAATAATAAGAAGTGCTTTTAGATACCAGCTGGATTGTTCTTTGAGTGTGCACAACAGATGTTAAACTTTTAGAATAGCACTGCAGTGTCAGTGAAAATGAAAATGAAATGAAATCTGTTGCAGCTGTTGAAACTGTTTTCTCAGCTTCTGTAAGAAGTTCAGAAGAGGTTGTTGATGATTGTAATTTCCTTTGATATGCATACCTCAGGTTTGGGTGTGGTAGACAAAGGAGTGTGAAAAATGTGGTTCCAGATCAGATAGTCTTTGAACTTTGACACCTTCTGGGGTTGACATCAGACAAAGGCCTAATTTGCACATCAAGTCCCTGCCCATCAGGTTAATGGGACAGACTTCAGAGAGCAAGAATGCATGTTTGAAGCTTGTATTTGACCCATCCACACATTTGAGTAGGACAGTAATGTTCTCTCTAATTGTTTGACCTGATCAACCAACAGAGTATGTGAGTGAAGCTCTTCATTTTTATTTTTCTTAGACAGTATTTGGTCATGGACATGTATGGTGTGTCTGCAAACTCTGGACAGGTGTGCATCATTCAGACCAATGCAGGAACTTTTAACAGCTGAGGCAATGTCTGGTTTTAGTCCGCTTAAGAAACAACTGCAGAGATGAGGACTCTGTATCCAGGCGGGGGGGTTGAATTAAGCCATTTGACCTCTGGTTCCCCTTCATCCACTGCATCCACTGTGTAGCATAGAAGTATTTTTTGCAGATTTGAAACACTTAATCCTCCTCCTTTCTGCTGTAGTAAAGTTTTACATTTTATTCTCTGTCTTCTGTTATTCCATATAACGTTTGAATAATTTTATTCCATTTATCAAACTTTGATTTTAGTATTGGTGTGGGTAATGCCTGAAACAAAAACAAAAATCTAGGGAGTACCATCATCTGGTATTAGCTTCCATCTGTTTAAGTCCTGTTGTATTTAGTTTCCAACACACCGTCATTATTATTGTATAGCTCTTCTAAATTCTTATTAATGTTAATGCCCAGATATTTTAGTTTCTGTGTCCAACCTAAGCTTGTATTTAGAGAATGGACTTCCAGCAGACTTTTCATTATCTGTAAGCCATAATCATCAACATTTCAAGAAATAAAGGTTTGAAATATTTCACTCTGTGTAATGAGTCTATATTATATATGAGTTTCACTTTCTGAAATGAGTGAAAAAATGTTGAACTTTTTCATGACATTCTAGTTTTATGAGCTGTACCTGTGTTTAGTTCCTCCTAGAACAAGGTGCTCTGGCCCACACTCCAGCAGGTGGCGGTAATGCTCCTGAACGCTAGTTGCCAGCCGCCATTAAACCACAGAAGAAGAAGAAGAAGAAGAAGAAGAAGAAGAAGAAGAAGAAGAAGAAGAAGAAGAAGAAGAAGAAGAAGAAGAAGAAGAAGAAGAAGAAGAAGAAGAAGAAGAAGAAGAAGAAGAAGCTTCCTCTGAAGTTCTTCCTTTGGTTTCTCCGTCAGAGGTCAGCTAGCATGTGTCTCTGTGCTAACGTTAGCAGAGTAATGTTGTAGTTTTCTTTTCCTTCTTCGACTCTTGGATGTGTGGAAATGTCCGGCTTTGAGGATCTTAAAGCTTTATTCGGACGGAGGCTGCTCGCTGCGGTTATCAGAGACCTGAGAGGACGAGAAACCAGATCTGAATACGAAGAGGAGCTCCACCGCCAGAGGAAGCTGCTGGATGTGATTTTAATCCCTGAGATAAAGCTGCACAGAGCAGGTGGGTTTATTTACACTCACAGAAACGGGCTTCTTGTTCTTGAAGGCATAAATGATTGTCCTGAATGGAAACGACGGGTGTTATCGCCCCGCTGGTGTCCGTAATTCAGCTGTTGGTGTGTTTACCTAACGGTCTCTGCTGCAGTCACAGATTCGACACACATTCACAAACACATCAGCAGAGATTTACCAGCCTCATCTCTCATCTATTGCAGCTAAAATGTTTGAATGAGTGAATATAGAAGTCATGCATTTATTCATTTATACCTCCCAAAGACCCAGCAGTTAATGTTTGTCCTCTGTGCATCGGCGGAGTTAGGGGGTGGCTACAGGGGCTTAAGCCCCGGATGTTTTCATTAAAGCCCCGAACCTTCTTGGTCTCAGAGCAACTCGCTCCATTGATTTTGCATAAATTGGGGATGAAGTGAGTGCTCTTCTCGTTAATATGCAATCTTCGGTAAAAGCAGAGGCAGCAGTAGTGAAATCAAAGTTGAATGAAGGTTCAGCATAGAGGACAGCAGATGGTCAGAATCCAGGTAAAGTTTCTACAGTCTGATTTAGCAGACAGCCAACACACAGCACGTTCAGTCAGCCTGAGCTCACAGCTCGGTCCCGTGTGTCTGTGCCGTTTCAGTCAGACTCACCACTCTGATTAAAGCTAAAACACAGACACGTCTGTCACATGAACCAGTTAGATCATGGAGCTATAACTGAGAACATAAATATGCATCCTCCACGTTCCTGACAAAACTCCTTTCATAAAAGTTTTGCTCAGAGTTCTGAACATGTTTGATAAACAGTGATCTGATCCTGCCCAGTGATGCTGGTGACCCTGGGTCAGTCTGTCACACACACACTGAGCACAGCGGAGATCTTGCCTTTCTCTGTAAAGCACTTTGTACAGCTTGTGCTGTTTTTAAATGTGCTATATAAATAAACTTGACTTGACTTGACTAGAAAAGCGCTATACAAGCTCAAATCCATTTACCAAGTCCTTTTTATTTCATGAGTAATGGATTCAGTAAAAAAAAGGCAGCTGCGCACTGAGGAAACACCATCTTAGAAATTCAAAATTCAAAATGAATTGGACACCTACACATCTGACTTCTCTTAAGCACTTTCTCTGGTATCGCTGTTGTGTCTAATGCTGATGTGCTCAGGAGAGCAGGGATGGTAGGGTCATCTGCTTTACATGGCAACAACAGCTGTGCTTTTTGGGAAATGTGGCGTGCTTCCCTGGGCATGTTTCAGCCCACCACATAGTGGGTTCCAGGACCTACTGGGCTTGTCCGAATGCCTGGGGCGACCACATGCATTGTGGAGAGATCAGCTAGGAAGATACCTGGAAAGACAGGACATGGGCCTAATGCAGGCCTGAAGGAGGTCAGTACAGGACCAAGGATGATGCAGCGATGTACTGAACTGCAGACGCTTTCATCCCTGACCTGAAGGCTGATGGGATCAAAAAAATCTTGGTCTTAACATCTCTCAGCCTACACATAGAAAAGTTGAAGTATATCAAGGCTTTAAAAGCTGAGTGGGGACAAAGATGATGGCTACTACAGTATTTTAGACAACAAAACTAACAGAGGTGACAACCCAGATTAGGATGATTTTGGCCTGCTAGCCAGGGCTCAAAGGGTGAGGGACATGCCTGAGGAGGATGGGGATGAGTTTGGTTTGATTGGTTGAGTAAGAATTTGAGAAATGTTTACAAACTTCAGAGCAAAGACAGTTATTAACAGTTAACCAAAGATCTAAGCTTCCAAGTGTTTTGATGAAGGCTGATAAATATGATTTTTGTAAATATTGACATCCTGTGCAGTTAATAAGTGCAGTAAAAGTGGGATAACATGAGTTCAGCTGGGGGAAGAAAGCTGTGCAGACTGGCAGGGGATTTTACAAAGAAATAAATATGACTAGAATATTACAGGATGGCTCTCAAGATTACTTTCACAGCTTTCCTTTTTTGTGTTTTTTTGTATTTCAGTGGTTCCAGGAGGTGAGAGCTGTGAAGCAGCAGGACCAGCCAGGAATTCTTTACCAAATGCTTATGACAAATCTGAAGAGTCTTCTGAACCAGAGACTGAAGGCAGTGATGAAGACTGGGAGGACACCAGAGAACATCAGTCATGTTCAAACTCTGAAATAATCCTCGAGGATAAGAGCTCAAAGACTGACAAGAAATCACTTAGCTGCTCTGAGTGTGGTAAAACATGTAAAACCAAACAAAGCCTGGAAAGACACAAGAGAACACACACAGGAGAGAAACCCTTCAGCTGCTCTATTTGCAGTAAAAGATTCACACAGAGTGGGAATTTGAAGCATCACATGACAAGTCATACAGATAAAAAACCATTTAGCTGCTCAAAGTGTGGTAAAACCTTCAAGACAAAACAAACACTGATACAGCACAAAGGAACTCACACGAAAGAGAAACCCTTCAGCTGCTCTGTTTGTAGTAAAAGATTTACACAGCGTGGGAATATGACAATACACATGAGAGTTCATACAAATGAAAGACCATTCAGTTGCTCACAGTGCAGTAAATCTTATAAGTACAAGGAGTCACTGACCATACATATTCGCAGTCACACAGGAGAGAAACCCTTCACTTGCTTTGTTTGCAGTAAAAAATTTACAGATAGTGGGAATTTGAATCAACACATGAAAATTCATGCAGATGAAAGACCATACAGTTGCCTTGAGTGTGGTCAATCTTTTAAGCGCCAAGACGCTCTGACCTCACACATGTTAATTCACACAGGAGAGAAACCCTTCAGCTGCTCTGTTTGTTGCAGAAAATTTACACTCCGTGGAAATTTGAACATGCACATGAAAATTCACGCAAATGAGAGACCATACAGTTGCCTTGAGTGTGGTCAATCATTTAAGCTCAAGGGCACACTGACCTCACACATGTTAATTCACACTGGAGAGAAACCCTTCAGCTGCCCTGTTTGCAGTAAAAGTTTTAACAGACATGATAATCTGACTAAACATATGCATTCTCACTCAGAAAAGAAACCTTTCAGCTGTTCATTGTGTGGGAAAACCTTCATTCAAAAAGTCCATCTCACGTCTCACATGTTGATTCACAGAGAAGAGAAACCCTTCAGCTGCTCTGACTGTGGTAGAAGATTTAACCACCAAAGTAGTCTTACACGCCACATGTTGAATCATAGAGAAGAGAAACCCTTCAGCTGCTCTGTCTGTAAGAAAGAATTTAATCATGAGACCAGATTGTCCAGTCACATGGCTTCTCATAAAGAAGAGAAACCCTTCAGCTGCTCTGAGTGTAGTAAAAGATTCATGACAAACTCACGCCTCACCAGACACATGGTTGTTCACTCAGGAGAGAAACCCTTCATCTGCTCTGAGTGTGGTAAAAGATTTAACCGAATGTGTAGTCTGACGGATCACATGGCACGTCACAGAGGAGAGAAACGCTTCAGTTGCTCTGTTTGTGACAGAAAATTTAGTTGGCCTTCTGAGTTGCGTGGTCACAGGTGTGTTGGCCAAAAGGATATAAAGAGGAAATCACTTAACTGCCCTGATTGTGGTAAAACATTCAAAAAGCAATGTCTTCTGATCGCACACAGAAGGATTCATACAGGAGAGAAACCCTTCAGCTGCTCCTTGTGTGGTAAAAGGTGTAGCCTTAAATCAAATCTCAGAAAACACATGTCAGTTCACACAGGAGAGAAACCCTTCAGCTGCCCTGGGTGTGGTAAAAAATTTACCTCAAAGGCTTCGTTGTCACGTCACATGGCAATTCATGGTGGAGAGAAACCCTTCAGCTGCTCAGTTTGTGATAAAAGATTTACTACAAAATATAAACTCAGCTTGCACAGGTTGAGTCACACAGGAGAGAAACCCTTCTGCTGTTCAGAATGTGACAAAAGATTTACTCATGAGTCTGCTCTGAAAAGTCATATGAAACTTCACAGAGGGAAGAAACTGTTAAGTTGCTCATAGGCTTTGTTCACATGGCTGCAGAGTGGCCCAACTCAAATTTGTTTTGCTCACATCTCTCCATTTAGGCCAGAGACATGGGACTCTTCAAACTGTTAAGTATTAACCTCACAGCAGCAGACCAAGCCGTTAGGGTCTCACCTTCTGTCTCTCCTTGCTTCTTATGCCACCCTTCTTTTCTTACTGATCAGTGAGTTCCCCCTTGCTCTTTGAAACAGAGTTATTTTGGGTTATGTGGTAATCTTCCCCTATAAAATCAGATGACCCTTTAAGGTCCTGACTTGTAGCATTTATAGGAACTGACACAATCATGTCATTGGACATTACTATAACTGTTTCAAATGCTTGTTTGAAATAATAGGACCAAAATACTAAATGCAACCTGCATTAGTAAATTGCTTTTGTGTGAGCAGCCATCTTGGTGAAGTTTTGCAAGGCATTCTGTGAGATTTCCAATAGCAGAGTTTGGAGTGTGCCTCTAGAAAATCTCAGTCTCAATCTCAGAGGACTTATTCATCAACTCTTGTAGAAAGATGAACTCATTGAAGCCGTATGGACTGGCCTGGATCACTTCTGCAGGACAAGGACAGGCTGTATTCACACAGCATGACTCCAGAGTCTAGAGGGTGATACATATCCTTGCTTTGAGTGCTACACTGTCTTGGTTTTGTTCCAGATTACATATGTGAACATCTGATCAGTCAGTGAAGTGTTAAAGTGTGATCCTTACTGTACAGTCATGAAAACAGTATGACTATGATGACAAGATAATAAAACAAATGATTTCTAAGCCTGATTTAAGCTTCTGTGTCAAATCTTGGCCATAGTTTTCACCATAGGTGCATTTATCCCTGAATCCTAGGCAAGAGGCCCACAAACACAGCTGATAAGCACCTCTTCAAAAATGTAATGATGTTGAAATCATGCAGTGTTGCAGAGAAAGCACTAATGAAGCAGGATGTAATGCTCACTGTGGTGCAGCTATGGCAGAAGAATAAAGCAGGCTTTGTTCAAACGTCACACATGGAATAATCTTTACTTCTTGTGGAACAGCTAATGTTAAATGTGTGACAAACTCCTGATTTGACTTTGAACTTCAGTCATTGCTGTAATCTGAAATGTATTACTTAGATTAGTAGGTATATCATATTTAGTTACTTGGAGTTCTGCTGTTTAATTTTACCTTTGAATGTTTTTGTATATTCCAAGATTTTTTCTTTTTTTAAAAACAAGGCTGGCTGCTCACTAGATCTTTGTTTCTCAACTGGTGGAGCATCAGGACCCACCATCAGTTCTTCATTGTGAAATAGTGACCCAAATTTCAGGTATTTTTTGACCAGTTATATTTATTTATTGAAAAATAGAACAGTTTGTACCTCGTACAGTACCAGACATGTTAAAAATCAAAGAGACGGGACAAAACAAGCATGTTTTCAAAAATTCAGTTATTCTGGGTGAATATTGTCTGAACTCAGAAAAAGATTTTAGGTTATGCAATACCAGATTCTGTGAAACTATTGTATTTTGGTTTGTTTGCAGAAAATGTTTCTAAAAAAGACTGGTATATGTGTAAGATACTTCTTGTGGCTTGTAAAAAATCAATTCCAAGAAGATGGTCTAAACCTGAGCCCCCAAACCTCAAGGAATGGATGGAAATAGTAACAGAAATATACACAATGGAAAACATAACGCTTTCACTTCAAAGGAGCAGATTTTACCAAGAAGTGATTCAAATGGACTCAGTTTTGCTGCAGAGGACAAGAATGCTATCTTTGTTTGATTTTGGACTTTGATGGACTCATTAAAGACTGAATGATTATTATGTCAACTCAAATATGCCCCACAGATTGTTATTTTATCTCTGTTTATGTGCATTGGTGTTTTACACTTTTTCTTAAGAAATACAAAAACTGACAAAATAAAGAGTGCCAAAAAACTGTTATAATGAGTTTCATGGACTTTTTGGTGCAATGTGTGCTTCCAGGAACACCTTCACGACCCACTGAAAAGGGCTCTGTGACCCACTTTTGGGTCCCGACCCACCAGTTGAGAGAGCCACTGCACAGGTGATTTCAGGTGGTGTTTGGCCAGATTTGTCCCCTCATGATCAGACTGATATGACCTGATTTAAGGTTTGTCTTGTCCAAATGACCCTCAAGTATGTGGATGTATCACTGTTCCAAACCTAGTCAGAGCCTCTCAAGTCCAGAATCAGAAATGTAAAAATGCTTCAATTTCAGTGATTCCAGTTTAGACTGCCTCTAATGGAATCACCATAATGGTCAATGAGAGTGAGCAGACTGGGTAGCATCACCAACCTGATGTGTTTCACAGCTCACTATGTAGCCAGTCTGATAAATGCGTGGTTATATTATCATTTATGGTTTTCTTTTCTCTACATAGAAGTTGTTTCTGAATTCCTTGGCTGAATCTCCATCTCCTCCCTAAACCCTGAGCCCTTATGGACTTAACTGACTGCACCTCTGACTGATGAGGCTGCAAGGGCTCAAAGTGGTGGACGGAATGGGACAGCCCTTTGTTTTCTGTTGACAGTCGGCATCTTGCAGAGGTAGAAACAAAAGTGAACACAAGCGTGCCTCACCTATAGATCTATTTCCTCAGTGGATGAAGGCTGATTTTTTTTTTTTTTTTTTTTTTGAGTGATTGCAGTGACTGCACCTTCCATGTTTTTCGTTTCCTATTTCGCTCTCTTCACTTTGCTTTTATAGGGTTTGATAGCGAGCATCCCCAGGCAGTCCCTGTCATACACCCCAAAGCTTTGAACTATGGGTAATTCCCTCACGCTGAAGTCTGCAGATATGCCACCTCATGGAAAGGGTGCTTGAAGGGCTCAAAAAGTCTGTGAGAGATCCCTTAGACAGTGGGACAGTCCTAAGCCCTGACAGCACTGATCATCAACTGGCAGCCCGGGGACCATATCAGCCCCCCCCCCCCAGCGCTTTCTGTCTGGCCCCCAAAAGATCAATAAATTCAGAAAAGGGGGAAAAGAAGATGTGGTTTTAAGAGAATCCTTTGGCTTTAAATGTCTGCAGCTGTTACATCCATTACAAAAATGACTAATATTGAAACAATTTTGGACTGACTTAACATTTGATTTGTTTTTATGGTAAATATAAAAGCTGTTTTTAGTAAATATTAAAGAAAGGAGGTCAAGGTTTGCAGAAATGTTGCCAAAATGGCCAGATGAAGTGATGAAAAGGGGTTAGAGAGTATCAAAAATGGGTGCTAAGTGGCAAAATGAGGTGTGGAGTTACATAAACAGACTAAAATTTGCAGGAATGTGCCAAAATATGGTAAAAGAGGAAAAAGCGCAAAGAGTAACAACAACGGGTAAAAGTCGCAAAAGATTATGCAAAAAGTGATAAAAAGCTTGCCACATAAAACATGCAGGAGAAGTGGTTTAAAAGGGGTTAATGAATATCAAAAATTAGGTTAAAGGGGCAAAAATGGGAAAAAGTATCAAAAATTGGTTAAAAGTGCCAGAAATATAGCCAAAATAAGTAGAGAAAAGATGTTAAAGAGTGGCACAAAGGGGCAATAACTGGCAGGAATGATGCAAAAAGGGGTAGAAGAGTTGTAAAATAGATGAGAAGTGGAAAAAATTGTTATAAAAATGGCAAAAATGACGCAAAAACGTAAGAAAAAGGGGTTAAAAAGTGGCAAAAACATAAGAAGCATGGCAAAAATGGAAAAGAGTGACACAAAGGGGGTTAAACATGCAGGAAAAGTGGTTAAAATGGGGTTAAAGAATGGCAGTAAATTGTTTAAAGGGGAAAAAAAGCATCAAAAAGTGTTCAAAAGTGTAATAAATGAGTTAATATTGCTGCTAAATCAGAACTGGGGAACGCCCAGCCACTTCTGTTGTCAGGCCTGTCTCCTTGTGTCCTGCTGCATTATAGAGATAGATCTCACTGGTAATAACTAACAATGTCCTGATCCAAATACTACTGCAATAATATTTCAATCAGAGAAAAAAAATCATTTTTGTTTCTGTCAAGACTAAATCTGGCTCTTGTGCAGATGTCCTTGATGACCCCTGCTTTACAGACTCTGTGGGAATGCGCCTTTAAGTCAGTGAGTGTGTGTTAAATCACAAGCCTTCACTCAGCATCCCCATACCTGACTACCTTGCCACTCCTGCTCAAGCCAGGCCCCCAACATGATAAAAGCCTGCCAGCAGGCCTGCACTTCCTCTTTCCTTCAACCCAAACAGGAGCAGAGAACCAAGACATCCAGAAGTGAGTGGAAATGGACTTCACTCAGTGATTGATTCACATTTTGATGATATTACAGCAACATTTGAGATATAATGTATTGTTTAATGTTTCCTTTGTTCAATTTGACAGACCTTGTTTATTGAAAATTGAAGTACCTGGAGTGGATGCATTAATGATGTGAGTTTAAAGGCCCTCTTTGGGAAATTCATTTCATATTAATAGACTTTGATTGAAATAGTTTAAGATCTTTAATATTCCCTTTATGTTCCTTTGTTGTATACAGAAAAAAAAACATCCACACCACCTGCAAAGAAAATCAAAGGTTAAATGACAATGGATCCTGTGTTTAAATGTGTCAACAGAAGTGTTCTGTGAGCTGACAGCTAAACATTTGAGTGTTTTCAGTGTGAGTGTGGACATTGAGACTGGGCCCTTAAATGCACCTGGAGGAGGCAAGCATGGAGGAGAGAGGAGGCTCCTGGAGGAGCTCAGACCGAGGAACCACCAGTCTATCCTCTGTGGAAGTCTTTTAACCAAAGGAGCAATGTGATTGGCTACGAGGAGCAGCATCTGCCTTTTAATTGGTCTTTGGTCTTCAGTCATCCACGTGGATTCCTCCAGTCCAGGGATGTCAAACTAAATCACAGCAGGGGCCGATTTCTGAATTTGGGTCCAACTTGAGGGCCGAGCAGGGTCCACATTTAACCATATACTGTCACCCTCATTTTCACCAGCAATGAATTATGGGAGAAAAAACCTGATAAACTGATGATCAATGATTCTGAGATTGAAAATTGTCAAAATGATAAGTTTAAAACTTCAGAATCTGAGATAAAAATCCAAATCTATTAGCTCAAAAGGTTAAAAACGTGGCATTTAAAGTCAAAGTAAAGTTTTAAAAGGCAAATATATGAGATAGAAAGTTGAAATCATGATTCTTGACAGTCAAAATATTAGATACACACGTGGACAGAATTGTTGGTACCCCTCTGTTAATGAAAGAAAAACCCACAATGGTCACAGAAATAACTTGAATCTGACAAAAGTGATAATAAATAAAAATTCAATGAAAATTAACCAATGAAAATCAGACATTGCTTTTGAACTGTGGTTCAACAGAATTATTTTAAAAAACAAACTCATGAAACAGGCCTGGACAAAAATGATGGTACCCTTAACTTAATATTTTGTTGCACAACCTCTTGAGGCAATCACTGCAATCAAACGATTTCTGTAACTTTCAGTGAGACTTCTGCACCTCCCAGCAGGTATTTTGGCCCACTCCTCATGAGCAAACTGCTCCTTTTGTCGCAGGTTTGAAGGGTGCCTTCTCCAGACGGCTTGTTTCAGCTCCTTCCACAGATGTTCAATAAGATTTAGATCAGGGCTCATAGAAGGCCACTTCAGAATAGTCCATTGTTTTGCTCTTAGCCATTCTTGGGTGTTTTTAGCTGTGTGTTTTTGGTCATTATCCTGTTGCAAGACCCATGACCTGCGACTGAGACCAAGCTTTCTGACACTGGGCTGCACATTTCTCTCTAGAATACCTTGATAGTCTTGAGATTTCATTGTACCCTGCACAGATTCAAGACACCCTGTGCCAGATGCAGCAAAGCATCCCCAGATCATAACAGAGCCTCCTCCATGTTTCACAGTAGGGACAGTGTTCTTTTCTTGGTATGCTTCATTTTTGCGTCTGTGAACATAGAGCTGATGTGCCTTGCCAAAAAGTTCCAGTTTTGTCTCGTCTGTCCATAGGACATTCTCCCAGAAGCTTTGTGGCTTGTCAACATGCAGTTTGGCAAATTCCAGTCTGGCTTTTTTATGATTTGTTTTCAACAGTGGTGTCCTCCTTGGTCGTCTCCCATGAAGTCTACTTTGGCTCAAACAACGACGAATGGCGCGATCTGACACTGATGTACCTTGACCTTGGAGTTCACCTTTAATGTCTTTGGAGGTTGTTCTGGGCTCTTTTGTTACCATTCGTATTATCCGTCTCTTCCATTTGTCATCAATTTTCCTCCTGCGGCCACATCCAGGGAGGTTGGCTACGATCCCGTGGATCTTAAATTTCTGAATAATATGTGCAACTGTAGTCACAGGAACATCAAGCTGCTTGGAGATGATCTTATAGCCTTTACCTTTAACATGCTTGTCTATGATTTTCTTTCTAATCTCCTGAGACAACTCTCTCCTTGGCTTCCTCTGGTCCATGTTTAGTGTGGTACACACCATGTCACCAAACAGCACAGTGACTACTTGTCACCCTTTAAATAGGCCGACTGACTGATTACAAGTTTGTAGACACCTGTGATGCTAATTAGAGGACACACCTTGGTTGAACATGTCCCTATGGTCAAATTATTTTCAATCTTTTCAGGGGTACCATCATTTTTGTCCAGGCCTGTTTCATGAGTTTGTTTTTTAAAATAATTCTGTTGAACCACAGTTCAAAAGCATTGTCTGATTTTCATTGGTTGATTTTCATTTATCACTTTTGTCAGATTCAAGTTATTAAAAGTTAAATGACCATTGTGGGTTCTTCTTTCATTAACAGAGGGGTACCAACAATTTTGTCCACATGTGTAAATATGACAGGAGTGTTGAAAAGCAACATTTATCTGTCTTAATTCACTATATAAATTACTATGAATGTTTTTTTATGTAAATGTGGCTCAAAGCTTGGCCTTCACTTCATCATGATGAGAAATTTTCACCTGTGAGTCACATGGTACATGGCCTCTGGTTTACCAGATGGGCACTGAGACTGAGAACAGAGCGAATTGTGTGAGTGTTCCACAGCTGCTTGTACTCATCCAGCTCTAGCTGCAGGACATCCAGAAAGCAGGACCGCGCCAAACTTGCATGTGCACTGCTGCCATTAAAGAGATCCCTCTCTCTCAAGTCCCCGAACAGCTCAATCCAAAACTGACTCCTAAATAGAGCAATGACATTTTACTCTAATTTTGTACCTTAGCCCTGAAAAAGAACCAAAAGTATTTGATATGTGGTGTTTGATTGTGCACTGCAATTTTAATAAATCTGAAACATTTTAGGGTCAAAACAACTTTGTAATAGGGGCAGAGGGTCCCAAACTAACATTAAATAAAGATAGTTATACCATGGTCCTGATGAATACTTGATTCTGATTGGCTCTGGGAATTCCACTGGTGTCAATTAACTTCTGACTTCAAACTTCTTAAGTAGTCCTGGTCAAAAAATATAGTGTTTTCTAATAAACAATATTTTCACAGTTTTGATGGATTAAACGCTCTAAGCTATGAATTCTTGTCATGACAAAAATGGTATATTGAGTCCACATGCACACACTGACAGCATAGGGAGCCAGTGAGAGAGACTGATATTAGCTGATCACATTCATATCCACAGACATTTACACACCTCTGATGCAGTAGGAGAAACTGGGGTTAAGTGTCTTGCCAGTGGACACATGGACATGTGACTGTAGCAGCCTTCCTCCAGTTATGAGACAACAGACTCTACTATGCAGCAGGGTCAGTGTATTTTATTGCAGTTTACCTTCCTGTTTGAAAACAACTTGAGAAATTGGGAGAAACTTCTTTCAATTTTTTGTGTGTTTGACAAAAAAGAAAAAAAAAGAAAAAAAAACAGTGCAGTTTTCCCTTTTTTTATTTCACTCACAAAAATTTAAAAACAGGAAAACACATTTCGATAATTTATATTATTTTGAACACACAATATCAAATACACCTTTCCACCAAACATTACAATCATGAATAGAAAACTTGACTCCAGTCCAGGCTTATTTATTCACATTTATTAATTTATTAATTGAATAAAATATTCATCCTTTTACCACTATAGAGCAAATAGGCCTAGTATTATACAAAACACACTGCATGGCTATGTAGGCCTAAATTTTGATATGAGGGCTTTTATTTTGAAATATTTACCTTCCTTATTGGGTCACATGATTTCCTTTTTCTCAGGTATTTCATTAAAACAAGAAAACAAAATACCAGAACAGAAAAAAAATAATAAAAATAGGACCCATTTTTAAAAATGTGTTTCCCCATTTTCTATTTTTGTGACTGAAACAAGAAAACAGGAAATGGTAATGATCTTAAGCCGAATGGCTTCAATCATGGAAACGAGCTGCACTGCCTGCTGATATGTTTGTAAGATTTCTTAGCAAAGCAAATATTTTAATCCTGAAAAGAGTACTCTGCCCACTGATATGTTTAATAAGAACTTTGCACTGAGACAAAATATTTGAATCTTAAAAGAGAACTCTGCCACTGATATGTTTAGTAAGATCTTTGAGCCAGGATAAATATTTGAATCACTCAAATCGCACTGCTCCTGATATTTTTGGCAAGATTTGAGCTGAGCCGGATGACTTCAACGAGCTGCACTGCCCATCATTATTCTGAATCTTATAGATAAATGCCAAAAGTTGCGCAAAGCTAAGCTTTTCTTAAAAGACGACTAAAATGGTACAAATAGACTGAGTTTCTTTATGATCTGTAAAATGTAATGTTGAGATTGTACTGTGCAACGTCACTAAAGGACGCAGTTGTTTCCTTTATTTTCAGTCTAAGTGGAGCTCTCATTATGGATGCCTACCTGTAGCTGAGCTCCTGTTCTCTTTTTACCACTCAACTCACAGTAATGGAAGGATTCGTGCCTACTGTTTTATTCACGTATAAGATAGTAGCTGTACAACCGGGCGTTGAAAGGTTGACGACTGGTTTGTCATAAAGGGCGAGCATTGAGGAAACTCAAGACACCTGTGGGTGTGCGCTCTTATCCAACTTCACTGCCTTCAGGGCTCTCAAAACACCAGTAACCTTAAAAACACAGGTCAGACCGTTACGCCACACTTGATAACCTTGAATTTAGTACGTTTGAACGTTGCATGCTTTTTTATTAGCCTCCTCAGACCAGAGAGGTAAAGAAAAGGAAACATTGCTTCAGTCTGAGCGTCTTTAGTAACATTGTTGCAGCATATGCATCTTTAGAGCAGCCCTGTATGCAGCGTGAGTTCAGATGAGTAAATGATTATTGAAAATGAGAAAACGATACACCTGCTTGTTTCTCATGTTGTGGAAGGAAAAAGCTGAATCGATGCGCGGTTGCGGCTGGAGGCTCGTGACTGGAAGCCGGGTTGAAGGCTGATCTCCGCCGAGAATCTGCGGCAGTCTGACATCCTGAGAGCAGCGTGATGTGCTCCGACGAACGCAGCAGAGGAGTGGAAAGAGAACAGACAATTTTGGAGTATTAATGAACAGCACTGAGTGAGACAGATAACTTGTATATAAATGGCATTTAAGCGGCTTTGTTTCATTCGTTATGATTGGATAAATAAAACGTTAATATGAACTTAGCATGAGGTGTTAGCGGAGTAAAGTTGGAAAGATATTCACAGATTCGGACTTCCGGGATCAATAACTCTAAGACGAAACGTTGTCCAAACACAAATGATGCCTCATTCACGTCGTAATAGCACAGACTACTTGCTACAAGAATCAAAATCCGATTTTTTTTTTACAAAAAATGCCGGTCTTCGAGCTGGATGAATAGCATTGGTCTCTATGCGCAGCCGGTAGCCGGACGAGTAAGCAGGGACCGTCTGCAAATTGCAATACAAGAGAAAGACGCTGCAGACAATAATCAATAGCTCCACTGTCATACAGTACAGAGACTCCAAAATCACCACACACCAAGGGACTCCCCATGGTCATACTACAACAGATGTGTAAGAGAAATGTGCCTTTCTATATTTTTGATGAATATTTAATAGGTAGTAATCATTAAAATCTTCCAATATTAATCAATAGCTCCACTGTCATACAGGACAGAGACTCCAAAATCACCACACACACCAAAGGACTCCTCATGGTCATACTACAACAGCTGTTTTGGGGGGAGAAAGCCAAATTTTTTTGTTTGCTTTTTAGTTCTGATGTCTTTTGATTTCATTTCTGTCTAATATAGAACATGAAAATAAAACCTTGTTTTATATTCCACATTTTACATGTTGATACAGAAAAAATGGCTACATAACCTTCATGTTGTGTTTCATTTGAAGTCCTTGTTTCGAAAATCAAATAGGCCTAAACATAAGATTTTTTTATAGTGCTTTATAAATTTGTATTGTACTACATGAACATCCTACAGGTCGATAACTTATTTCATTTTATTTTATATACATATATATATATATATATATATATATATATATATATATATATATACACACATTTTTTTTTTTATTATTATTATTTTTTTTGACTCAATGTCATTAAATCTGGCCTGGCTCGGTTTTGGTCTGAGAATTTAACCAGGGCCAAATTAAAGGTCTTTAATGGAGCCGCTGCACTTTGTCACGTGCTCTACTCATGATCACCTTGTTGGTGCGCACTAGCTGAAGTCATGTGATCATTTCCTAGCCAATCAACAGAAAGCTTCAATTAAGCTCTATTTCGAGAGACCAACGCATATAATTTTACCGCAGTATCTACAAGGAGAGCATAAGAGAATAAATATATGCTAGATATGTAGATTTGATTCGGAAAATTCGTCTCCAGTCTCTTTCCAAGGATAAATGTAAGTCATTATTATCTTTTTTGCCATTTTATTGTTGTGTTTTTGCTTTCATGTTCTGACCCAGAAATATTTGAGTTGAGCAGACCTAATTTACATACTCCTACCAACAACATTATACCTAGCTTAATATTACTACCATTGAATAAGTAGGCTATAAACAGAAGCACATTTTTTTAACACAGCCTCTTGAGATCGACAGACGATGTCGCATAAAAAATTTAAGCAAATGTGCTGCATCAGTCATGATAATCACCCACCAGAGAGAGCGCTCAGTGAATCACATGGTTAAGTTATTCTTATTTAAACTGACAACTACAATTTCATGAGCTTAGTTTTTTAATCCATTTATTTATTTATCTATTTTTTTTTTTTTTTACTTTCTCTCTCTTGAAATATAAAAGTTTTGCCTCTCCCTCTTTTCCAATAGGTCTTTTGATTTAAAGAAATGGGAAGAGTGAAAAAGGGAAGCAAAGCCCAGAGAAAAAACTTGTGGGAAATTTCAGGAGGACTGCAAGCTCTGGTGGCAACCCTGAAGAGTGTAAATATTGTAAATAGAGACACCAACTATTCTTCAGCCATTTGGTCAGAAGTTTCTCTAAAATTATTTGGTAAAGATGAGTGTAAAAATCGACATTGGTTGTGGGTCATATGGACAAATAACAGAAAAGGGGTGAGGGATTTTTTTGAAAAACAAAGTGAGTCAATTATGACTGAAGAAAACCTAATGGAACAAGTAGAGAATGGACAAGAGGGTGAACAGGAAAGAAATGAGGAAGAGACAGAGGAAGAAAACCTGAAGAAACAGGTAAAGGATGGTAAAGAGGGTGAGCAAGAAGGAAATGAGGAACAGGCAGAGGAAGAAAATATGAAAGAACAAGTAAAGGATGGACAAGAGGGTGAGCAGGAAAGAAATGAGGAAAAGGCAGAGGAAGAAAACCTGAAGGAACAGCTAGAGGATGGACAAGAGGGATAGCAGGAAGGAAATGAGGAACAGGCAGAGGAAGAAAAGAAAAAAAAACAATGGAGAAAGATGCCAGTGGTATCGAAGAAATTTGTCATCACTGTTAATTCAAAAAAATGGAAAAATATTGCCCCTAAGCCCGGTTCAGCAAAATTAAGGCAACCATGGACAACGGTGTTGTACAAAAGTTTCAGGAAAATAAATCCATGCTGTACTCTTTCTTTTAAAAGCCAACATTTAAAAAAATACAACAGCCGAAAAATTAACAGTCCGTATTTAAATGTAAAAGCAATCTGCACATTCCCATCCTGCAGCGCAAAATACCGCTTTACAAAGAAAAAGGAACCATTTGGAGACAATCTTGTGAAAATATCTGTCAAACAGACAGGCAAAATAACACACAAAACTGGGGAAACAAAATCCCGGCCAGCCACAAAAACAAGACGGGGGAAAATTGCCAGAGCTCTCCGTAAAGGTGTGAGCAAAGTGTATTACACTAAACTTAAGAAAACACCACAAAGAGAACTAATCTCAGGAAACATGACACGGTGTCTGAACAAAAATGTTCTGAAAGTCATCAATTCAGAGGTCAAAAAACGGAAAAGAATTCATGAGGACGTATATATGGAGATTCACTTAACAAAAAACATAATCAAGGAATGCGACTCATCATTTCACCAGATGCCTGGGTATATACAGCATTTCCAAGTGGAGCCATTTGGTTTGCACATGTATACTGAAACAGGGATCAGTATTCTCATTCAGCATCTTAGAAAAAAGACCCCAGTGACATTATACTTAGATGCTACAGGAAATGTTGTATCCAAAGTACCTGGCCAGAACAAAAGAGTGCTATATTATACACTGACACTTCCTGGAGGTGGTCAAAGTTTACCTCCCCTTCCTGTGTGCGAAATGGTGACCAATGAGCACTCAGTTCCACCAATAACCTTCTGGCTCATGCAGTTTTTAAGGAAACTGTCACAATACACAAAACTCAGAATCCATCAAGTAGAAACAGATTATAGCTGGGCACTGATTCAGAGTGTTCTTCTTTCTTTCAATAAGGAGAGCATCAACAACTACCTGGACAGGGCATTTGACATCTGTTCCAAAAGGAAGACATGGAAAGACATAAAAATGTTCACTGTGCTGCACATGTGCGCTGCACATGTAATAAAGGCTGTTGCACAGTCAGTAGCACGAACAACACAAGACAAAGGTTTGAGACAGTTTGCAGTATTTGCATTTGCAAGATTGCAAAACAGCACATCCTTGACCACAGCCCTTACAATCTTCTGCTCTCTGTGTACAGTTTTCATTTCGAAATACAGCACAGAGAGAGTCCAGAGTCATCTTGAAGTTGTACAGGACTTGATAAAGGAATGCAAAATGCAAGACATAGAACAAACCATCAAACTTGAGGACTGCCCCCTACTTAATGAAGAAGACGAGGAGGAAAGGAAAAATGCCCACACAATTGTTG
The DNA here is from genome assembly GCF_018320785.1 of Cheilinus undulatus. Classification (NCBI taxonomy): domain Eukaryota; kingdom Metazoa; phylum Chordata; class Actinopteri; order Labriformes; family Labridae; genus Cheilinus; species Cheilinus undulatus. The sequence continues at coordinate 2,365,726 of NC_054878.1, forward strand.
GGGGATCACCTTTCACGAGGGCATTTAAGAAGGTCCTTGAGGAGGTTCAGGATCTTGAAAAAAAAGAAGCAGATGCCTCACCCTCACACACACCTGAAGAGGAAAATGCATACTTCTGCCCAGGTATCATTAACCTGCTCTTCGATAATTATCTGGGAATTTTCCCCCTCTGGAGCGGCCTGCTTTTGGGGAACTTGCAGAGATATGCTGTTAACAAAGAAGGTGTCACCTTTGGGCCCTACAAATCGCGTGACACCAACTGCCATGTGGAGAGTTGGTTTGGGATTGTAAAGAACTCAATCCTAAGAAAAAAGAGGCGACTTAGGGCGGGGACCTTTGTCAGAAAAATGTACAGCTCTCTGCAGGGGAGGTACAGAGAGCACATAATCTCTCATGACTTCACAGAAAACATATTACTGAAACCAGTGAAAACTAAAGATATCTCTCAGTCCGAAGAAGGTTGGGCAAAGAAAAATGGAGCAAAGCCCAGGGGAGCAACCTCGAAGTTTTACTCTGCTCCAACTAAGGTCCCAGTGCCAAAGAGGGGGAAACCCGGTCAGAGTAACAAGGAAAGCAACATCAGCAAAGGGTCTGACCCTGTAACAGAGGTGAGATTTTTATAATTAATGTGAAAAAATATTAATTACATTACACAAGGTCAGCCAATTATATGTCAGCTCTCTGCACAAGGACAGATAAATTGACAGATTATTAAAAATATTGTATGGATTAAGTTTTCAAAAGCTATATGAAGTGATTACAGTTTGATTGTTCACGTCCTTGTAGGCTGACGCCCTTTTGACAGGCCAACCAACAGAGGTTGTCATAGCTGTCTTGAGAGATGCACAACAGAAAGTGGATCTTAACCTCCGGCACAGGGAGTTCCTCAGTTTGAGGCCTGATGAACTCATCATAGGCGAGGCAAGTTTCACAGAATGTTATCTTCCAGAATTCTCTGAAAATCATCAAGCTGTTGATGCATCCATCCCATCCTTGTTGGTCTTCTGGTTCTTCTATGTGTTTCTTATGTGTCTTATTTACTACTACAACAGCCTGCCTGGGGAACTTGCCATGGTTATAATTTGGCATATTTACATTTTTATAATATCCATTACAGTAATATACGTTGTCCCCAATTTAAATAAATACTAATAAATATTATGAAACACTTGATGTAAAAACGTAATGAGTTGTGCTACATTAAAAGGATGTCCGAGTCCATTTTCATTTCATAAGCTGTCCCAGTTACCCTAGAAAAATTTAGCTGAAGTGTAGAAAAAATATTTAAACACAACATTAACTGACATAAACTGTAATTTCCCTTCAATTTAGGCAATAGAATGTTACTTCAGGGCCGTCCTCAACACCGAAGATACTGCTGGGCGTCTGTTCCTGTTGAACCATTACATCATTGGTGTAATTTTACATGGTACAAGAGAGCAGATGGCCAGGCAAGGACTGAAAAATGTAAGTACAGCTATTTTGATTTGTTTTTGTATGAGGCTTTTCTATGTGAATGTATGAAAGATACCAAATTGGGCCAGCATCCTCATCGTGTTACAACATACTAAAAATGGGAACTCTCTATCAGGTGTTTCCCCCATCTACCACTGCAACTTTTAGTTCATCAAGTTGTCTGTTATGATGTGGGCGATCTGGGATGTTATAAAGGCCTCCACCAACTTTATTTTACATTTCTCCACTACATCCCCAGGGAATCCATCAGGAAAACATGAGTGTAGCCATGTGATATTAAGAAACATCTGCATCATCTTACTACAGATGTCAGGAGATCTAAGCTTAAGGAGCTGGAAAAGTTGAATGTGCATGAAAGAATCTGCAAGATGCCTGTTTAACCCTCATGCATAGCATTTTTTTTTTACCCATAACACACACACTAAGGAAGACAACTGTCAAAACTGGTCAGTCTGTACCAGTGAGGCATTAAAAGTGATACAGAGGACACTGAGTGCTGCTAGCTTTTTCTTTTTGTTTAGTTGTTCTATAGTCAAGCACCTCCAGACTTTTTTTTTTTTCCTTTTTTTGAGTGTGCCCGCTCTTCTTTCTTCCTACTATATAACAAGTCCCACAGTGGTTTTAGGTTTTAGGCTTATCAGCAATATCATAGTCTGCAGCTATTACACCAAATGTAATTGTGTTTACACATAGTGTAACTGCAGTGTTCTGATGTGATAAAGGAAAAGGTAGTTTTTAGAATTTAAATATACCCTTTTCTGTTCATTCCTGTGGAGAAAAAAACATGTACACCATGAGGATTGCTTTCCTATCAAAGAATAATTTAATCTTTGTCCTATAAAACAACATTTCAGGTCCAATTTGATGAGTATGATGGAGCCATTGGTTTTGTCAATATCAAAAATGTTCACTGGAAGTTTGTGGTGAGTATTAGCTACTCATGTGCCTATAGTTTTTTTTTTTCCAAAATTTATAATCATTAGTATAAAGATGAATAAATGAAAGAATAAATTCATATAACCAAACACATACAACATTACTGTACTTAATGAAAAAATAAGTATGTGAGTAATGTGTATTTTTTAATTTTCATGTTATGATTGGTGACATGTTATGGTTTAATGACATGTTTATTTTTCAAACAGTATCTCCATGCCTCGTCAAACCAAATATTTGTGGTTGATCCTCTGCAAGGGACAAAAGAGTTGGAGGACTCCAGAAAAGCCGCATACAGATTTGGGTAATATTAAATAGAATATGGGAAAATCAAAGGTATTGCCCAGACTTAGTTGAGCTGAAGAGTAAGTGTAAATGTAAACCAAACTTGATATTCAATGTTTTTTTTTTTACAGACAGTATTTCAAGATGCGACGGAACAGACTCGGAAAGGAGGACTGGGTTGACATCAAATGGAAGCCTGGCAAGATAGCCCACAACTACCAGAAAGATGACACGAGTTGTGGGGTTTTTGTCATGCAGGTGACTTTATGCAAGCAGGCATAGCTATGAAAAAATATATATGATGAAATATGAAATTAAACATTTTTTAATGTCTAATTCATACACAATTGTCTCACCATCCACACAGATGGCCAAGATGACAGTTATGGACTTCCCAAACATCCCAAAGCAGTTTCACATCAAGACTTCCAAAAAATCTCTTCAAAAACTTAGAAGAGAAATGGCCCAGGAAATACTCCAAGCATCTAGTATCTTTCTAGATATTATATGAATCTATTTAGCACTTCTTATTCATTTAATAACATACCCACATATACAATGTGTAAATGTGTGTGTATGTGTTTTCAGTTTCAAAGGATGACTTCTGCTCCTTCTGTGGAAGAGACAACCAGCCCAGTAATGTTGGTGATCCTATTTGGGTGAGATTGATGTTTAATTGTATTTAATTGTGTATAAATACTCGAAATTGTGGACAGTTAGGAATGATATTGCAATGGCAACAAAAACCCAATATTATATATGTGATTCATTGCAGCTAACACTTTGTTCACATATTTTTTTCCTATGTAGATTCAGTGTGGAACATGCACACGCTGGTTCCATACAGGCTGTCTGGGGATGACCGCAGATGCAATACCGGATGAAGACACTGCATGGTATTGTGCCTTATGTAATAAATTAAATTAAACTGATTCCAGGAAAATCCAATTACCTGTTTCTGGTGTCATGCTTTTGGGTTTGTTCCTATTTTTCAATTTGTTTTCTCCAAAATAGATGTAGTAAACCCATGGGGTGACAATTGATGTGTGGAGTGATGTTGGAGTCTCCATACTGTATAACAGTGGAGCTATTGATTATTATTTGCAATAAATATTCACCAGAAATATATAAAAAGGCACATTTTTCCAAAACAGCTGTTGTACTATGACCACGAGGAGTCCCTTGGTGTGTGTAGAGATTTTGAAGTCTCTTTCCTGTATGACAGTGGAGCTATTGATTAATATTGGAGGATATAAATGATAATTAACAATAAAAAATTCATCAAATATATAAAAAGGCACATTTTTCCAAAACAGCTGTTGTAGTATGACCACAAGGAGACCCTTGATTTGTGTGGTGATTTTGAAGTCTCCATACTGTATGACAGTGGAGCTATTGATAATATTGGAAGATATCGATGATTCATTCCTATTAAATATTCATCAAAAATATAGAAAGGCACATTTTTCCAAAACAGCTGTTGTAGTATGACCATGGGGAGTCCCTTGGTGTGTGTGGTGATTTTGGAGTCTCTGTACTGTATGACAGTGGAGCTATTGATTATTGTCTGCAGCGTCTTTCTCTTGTATTGCAATTTGCAGACGGTCCCTGCTTACTCGTCCGGCTACCGGCTGCGCATAGAGGCCAATGCTATTCATCCAGCTCGAAGACCGGCATTTTTTGTAAAAAAAAAATCGGATTTTGATTCTTGTAGCAAGTAGTCTGTGCTATTACGACGTGAATGAGGCATCATTTGTGTTTGGACAACGTTTCGTCTTAGAGTTATTGATCCCGGAAGTCCGAATCTGTGAATATCTTTCCAACTTTACTCCGCTTGAGCAGTTTTAGTGGAAGTGTTACCTGAGGCGAGCCGCGTCATGCAGTAGGATGGAGTTTGGCCACCTGAGGCTGAGGCAGCGGTTAAAGTTGCGTGACTGTGACTGAACATGGTGGCAGCTGACGGGCCTGTGCCAGGAGGGACGCTGATGAGGAGGTGCAACATTGCACAAAATGAGCGTTAACGTGGAAGATGACCAGACTCAGCTTGGTTCGATTAGGTTCTGGTGTAGTAGATGACGACGAGCTGGGATCAGGTAGATTGACAGAATTTCTCCTCCATATTTTGTGGACATAACACTAGCACTAACGAAAACGAGGAAAATGCAGCGTATGGTTGAGCAGCCTCTGCACGGAACGAATGCAGCGTTCAGCTGAGACCAATGACTGCAGAGGGAGGAGAACAGGTTTAAAAGAGGACAGCGACGTGGTGATTGGACACACGGGAATTGTTTTCTGAGTCTGATTGGACAATAGATCGAGTAAGTAGACACCCCTAACAGCTGATCACCAGGTGAGAGTGGCAAAGGCATAATGAGTGAAGGGGAAGAGTCTTCCTGCTTGAACTTTCGCTGAGCTCCATTTAAACTGCATCATACCATCACAGTGCAACTGAATTAATTATGATTTTTCTAAGCTGAAAATTGTGGCTCTACTCAAAAAGGTGGCTTCATTTGATTACATCACTTCAATTCAGTTTTGTCAACTCAAGTTTAACAAGTTGCAACTGAAGTTATCTTCATGCAACTTGTTTAACTTGAGCAATTTCTAAGTAGGTCCACAGTTTTATTTCAAAAGGGTTAATATATATATGAGTGTCTGTGTGTGTGTGTGTGGGTGTAGGTACACACACACACCTACACACACACCCACACACACCATTATCCAACATCAGTAGCAACACACACTTACAGGTTCAGTTGCCAGGCACTCCTGCAGAAAACAGCAACAAGTGTGAAAATCATACAGCCTGCTTCAAATGGGAAAAAGCAGCACCATCTGGTGGATAGATATAAAATGTAAAATGAAAGAGAGTAGTCCAAAATGAACTGGTAACATAAATGAATGCAATAGTTCATGTACAGACAGAACACTGTGCAGATGGATGATAGTTCAGCTGTACCATCCAGTTTAAATGAAAAAAGATATTTTAAGAAATCTATTTTTAAAAATGAATGAATTTTAAATGTAAACTTTTAAAATGTGTCAAAAATGAATTAAGAACAGTCATTTCTCAACGCATGTGGAAACACTGTAAAATTAATTTGCAATTTGCATTGAATGCCTGAAAGCCGCCTGAACAGAAACATGATGTATTTCTCCCACTTGGTGAGATGCATTATTTTCATGAAAACATCTATAAAAAAAAACTCCATGCAACTCTTAACTGTGAAACAAGGCAAATATCATCTGCTAAAATAAAACAAACCAGGTGAGAACTGGGAGAAACTATAACCACATACGTCTATACATATGTGTACAGGTCTTGAAATTGCATTTCATTGAAATTAACAAGTTGGTTAAAAAGTCTTTAAAAATGTTCAAGTTGTTTTTTGTGTAAATTCATGTGTATTTTCTAAAAGGAAAAGTAAGTGAATGAACCAATATCTGTTGAGCTAATGTGCTATACTCAGTCTGTCCAGGAGATGGTGCTCTGCACACACAGTGACAAGAAGTCTTGTTCTGGCTAAGGGTGAAAGAGCCAGGAAGCCATGAAAACGTCAGAACAAGTTTTGTTTTGAAACTTTATTTGTGAATACAAATCTTACAAGCAGATGAAGTTCCAAAGACAATCACTTTTGAGACTGAGCAGAACAATATAATGAACAAACAACAACAACAAAAGAAAAGAAAGAAAAACAAAACAACCATAGATAGTTAAAGGGGGAAAGAAAGAAACAGTCAAATTCCAGAAGAAAAAACAACTGTTATAATTTCTATTTCCTGGGGTCTGATCAGAGAAGACTAACAAATGCTCATAAAGACACTGTGCATTTTTAGCTTTGATCCATTTGAAAGAATTAAAAAATATGGAAAGCTCTTTCAAAAAGGCCAGGAAGTGTGGATTAACATTCATAAACCCACATTTATGGATAAAATGTTCTGCAAGGATTAATGGGTTATTAAACAGAAACTCCAACTGTGAATCCTCCAAAAGTACACCAAGTCTTACATTATTATGTGTTAATGTTAAAAAGGTAAGTTATGATCAGAAACCCATTTCTGAAACTTTTTCCAAAATAAATCACAAGTATTACAAGAAAAGAAAAGGTGTTCCTGAGTTTCAGTAGCATTTTTGCAGAATGTGCATTCATTTGAATGGATATTAAACTTAAGGTGCATAAAATCTCTGCATGGATACATCTCATTCATTGTTTTAAAGCGCACTTCTTTGGCTTTAGGTGGAATAGAACATTTCAAATAGTTACATCTATTTTTTCTATAGGTGGAAACAATATTTGAGTGTCCTTCTAACAAAAAGCTTTTAAAGGGTGAGGGGAAGCACTCTTTTGAGAGTAATGATCTTAGAGATTTGTTTTGGTACATTTTTCATCTGAAACAGGACTGTCTTGAATAAACAGAGGGTGCGGATGGGGAACTGTTGATTCATAAAATAAGATTTCTTTCTTATTAATATACACCTATTGTTCCAAATTGGTGTGTTGTGGGGAGAGAAATTGTGTTTAACTATTACTTTCCAGTAATGGAGGACCTGTTGGTGGAATGTTGATAGTTTGACTGGCAGTTTACTGATGTCAAAATCACATTTTAGTCAAAATTCTTCACCCCCAAAAATGTAGTGGGAGTTTAAACCAACGCAGACACCCTGTGGAGGTATCCCGTTGACATTGCAGTTTGCCTAGATCAGGGGTGTCAAACTCAATCACAGCAGGGGCCAGATTCTGGATTCAGGACTAACCTGAGGGCCTAACAGGGTCACCTTTTAAACCATAAACTATCAACCTTGTTTCACCGGTAATAAAATATAAAAAACAAAACAAACAAAAGAAAGTAGCACTGATGATAAACAATTAGACATTTCAAAAGTTAAACAGATCGGTTTAAAGGCTCACAATCTGAGAAAAATACATTTATTAGTTCACAAAGGTCAAAACATGACATTGGAATTGAAAAATAATGTTTATTTGAAAGGCATTTATATGAGAAGGAAAGTCAAAATCATGAGTTTAAAAGGTCAAAATATGAAATAAAATTTGTATTCATGAAATTAAAAGTCAAAAGATGATTCCAAATTTTAAACCATGAGTCTACGAAGGTCAAACTATGGGATTATGAAGTCAAAGTTTGGAGTTGAAAATAAGAGGTAAAATACAAAATAATTGGTTAAAAAGGTCAAAATATCACTCAAATATTAGAATAATGAATCTTTAAGCAACACCTTATCATCCACAAAGCAGGCCTGTGGAGAGGCTGAAGAGAACGTTGTTACCAGATGCTGCACACTCTCCAGGAAGACAAGAAAGCAGACTGGAAAGAACATCTTCCACACATGGTCCATGCATACAATTGCACCAGACATGATGCTACAGGCCATTCACCATTTTTCTTGTTGTACGGAAGACATCCAAGACTACCAGTAGATCTGTTGTTTGATCTCAAGTCCACAGAACATAAAGAGACACATGAGTCATTTGCACAGAAATGGTCATCGAGAATGCAAGAAGTCTACAGGATGGCTGCAGAAAACAGCAATAGGTCTTCTGCAGAAGGCAAAAAGTACTATGACAACGAATTCAAGGCATTACTCTCCAACCAGGAGACAGAGTTCTTGTCAGAAACCTGTCGGAGAGGGGTGGGACTGGGAAACTCCATCCCTACTGGGAGAAGGTTGTTCTTTGGTTAGTTGAGAGAGTTGGAGAGGGGCCCATTTATAGGATCCAAGCAGAGATGGGCTCCAAAGCAATGCGTGTGTTGCACAGAAATCTCCTCCTGGCTGTGAAAAAACTTCCAGTTGAGCAAGACACTCCCAAACAAACAAGGAAAAGACAAAGCCAAACAAGAACTGAAGACACTGAGACTGATGGAGTAGAGGTGGAAAGTTGTGATGATGAGGAATGGTATTATCCACGTAGCATCACTACCTTGGTCAACCAGAGCCATCCAGCCACAAAAATACCTGCAAAATAACAAAGCACAACACTCAGGCCAACTGCAAAAGAGTTTGTTCCAACACCTGTTTCAACACCTGTACCAGCTGAACTGCCACGAGTCACTGATGCTGAAGACGAACATCTGTTACCAGAACAAACATCACTGATTAAATGATGAATTATGATTGTTTTACAGTTTTTCTCAGTCGCTTTGGTACATTTCTCAGATCAGAATTGAAATTCTCAAAACTACTTGTTCAATCTTCACATCATTGCATCACTTGTGCACATCAAAAAAGCAGTTTCTCATTTCTTTCAGCAAGTTGCAAATGCTTTGGTACATCCATGCAAATGATTATGTACAATTCTCTGCTGTTTCCTACATTATCAATTGCTTATGTCACCCTGATCAAAATGTATGATAATGGGTCTCTGTTGAATAGTCTCACCCCCCACAACATTTAGGCATTAGTTCATCGCATAAGTCTTTACATGCAAAATGGTTAGACATGTCATAATATGTCAAGCATATTTCTATACATTTCCAATAGACTTTTTTTCCTAAATCTTTCCTGAATTAGTAAATTGCTCCCAGGTGAATCTTGACTTTCTCTAATGAAGGGAAATGTGTGAAGCCTTAGATCAACCAATGATCAAGGAATTTGATTGAGGAGAATTTGATAATTGAGGAATTTTCTCAGCATGGAGATAGAAAGTTTATGATCGCCAGCCACATACACAGATGACCCTTCTGGCTGCCATGGATGCAGCTTGTGATGACATTACAGCAGAGACCTGCAGAGGCTGGGTAAGACAATCTAAAAGATTCTTTTCATGCTGCATCGTAAGAGAAGATATTTGTTGTGATGTGGATGAGAATTTGTGGTCAAACAGACAGGAACGTCAGAAGGTGTAGGAAGACTGCCCTGTAAATCCTACAGCACTGCATGTACAGTTTTCCTTAATATGATTGTCCTATGTTCACAGTTCTACTTTTGTTTTTTCTTTGTGCTCTGCAGTGCTGTCTTTTCCTTTCTGTATCGCAATGACATGGTCTGTCAACAAATTACAGTACAAACAGTAAAAGCGTTAATGAGAATCTTGTCCAGTCTCTTGCAATCAATCTCCCACATACACTAAGGTGTAACTTACGATTTATAATAACTGTCATCAAAATTTTAGCCATAGTTTACATCAGATCATTCCTCCAGAGTACACTGGTATATTGACAACATGACTAAGCAATCTGTCTTATACACAATGACACAAGGACTTGTCATTCTGATGGCACTGACATGTTCATTGACACAGATATTTACTTTTGAGAGATGAACTAAGGATTTTGAGCAAGAGACTGGCTTTTGCAGGTAATCCATGGTGTTTTGCTATTTGTATGAATTGTTCTGAGAAATGCACTTACTGTTTTGCAAATGTCGTGGATGATTCGAGAAATGTACCAAAGCAACTGAGAAAAACTGTAAAAGGAAAATTGTGGCTCTACTCAGAAAGGTAGCTTCATTTGGTTACATCCCTTAAATTCAGTTTCGTCAACTCAAGTTTAACAAGTTGCAACTTAAGTTATCTTCATGCAACTTGTTTAACTTGAGTTGTAAAACAATTCTGTTGCTTGCAACCAACTTGAGAAATTTCTAAGTAGGCCCACAGTTTTATTTCAAAATGGTAACATATATGCATGCAGAAGCACACACACACACACACCCCCACCCCCACCCCCCCCCCCCCCCACACACACACACACACATTAACATTACAGTTCCTAAATTGCTAGTTCTCGTTATTGATTCGTAACATTTCAATGTCATTATTCATGAATTATTTTAAAGTTCTTTAAATGTAAGGTTATATTGTGGTATATTGTTAGAATTGAAGTTAATCAGATTGTTTTATCAGAAATGACTCTGTGTTGCTCTTAATGTCAGTGGCTCATTTTAGGTGATCAGGTGGCCCATTTTACCTGAACACTGATCATCTCAAAAATGTGGGAGGGCTGATGTTCCAAACGCTGTAAGACCTAAATGATATTATTTTATTACATCAATTCAACACAAAAATATTAAAAACAGTCCTTATTAACTTTAAAAAACACAATCTAGTGTCACACATTGCTTTTTCCTTAGTTTTCTAAGCATTAACCAAAAAGTGGCCCAATTAACCTGATGTCACCCATACAGTCGCTAGTAAAAGTATGTGAACCCTTTGAGATTTCTTGGATTTCTGCATCAATTGGTCATCAAATGTGTTCTGATCTTCATCTAACTCACAACAATAGACAAACACAATCTGCTTAAACTAATACTGCACAAAAAATGATATGTATTCATTTTTTTATTGAACAAACCATGTAAACATTCACAGTGCAGGGTGGAAAAAGTATGTGAACCCCTAGGCTAATGACTGGTTGACCCTCCTTTGGCAGCAATAACCTCAACCAAATGTTTCCTGTAGTTGCAGATCAGACCTGCACAACAGTCAGGAGGAATTTTGGACCATTCCTCTTTACAAAACTGTTTCAGTTCAGCAATATTACTCAGATGTCTGGTGTGCATCGCTCTCTTGAGGTCATGCCACAGCATCTCAATCGAGTTGAGGTCAGGACTCTGACTGGGCCGCTCCAGAAGGCGTATTTTCTTCTGTTGAAGCCATTCTGTTGTTGATTTACTTCTATGCTTTGGGTCGTTGTCCTGTTGCATCACCCATCCTCTGTTGAGCTTCAGTTGGTGGACAGATGGTCTTAAGTTTTCCTGTAAAATGTCTTGATAAACTTGGGAATTCATTTTTCCGTCAATGACAGCAATCCGTCCAGGCCCTGAGGCAGCAAAGCAGCCCCAAACCATGATGGCCCCTCCACCATATTTCACAGTTGGGATGAGGTTTTCATGTTGGTGTGCTGTGCCTTTTTTCTCCACACATAGCGTTGTGTGTTCCTTCCAAACAACTCAGTTTTGGTTTCATCTATGGACAGAATATTTTGCCAGTAGTGCTGTGGAACATCCAGGTGCTCTTTTGAAAACTTCAAACGTGCAGCAATGTGTTTTTTGGAGAGCAGTGGTGAGCATTCTGCGCTGTGCTCTTGCAGTCATCTTTACAGGACGACCACGCCTAGGGAGAGTAGCAACAGTGCTGAACTTTCTCCATTTGTAGACAGTCTGTCTTACCGTGGACACGTGAACATCAAGGCTTTTAGAGATACGTTTGTAACCCTTTCCAACTTCATGCAAGTCGACAATTCTTGATCGTAGGCAGGGCCGGCCCAAGCTTACTTGGGGCCCTAAGCAAAGTTTGATTGGGGCCCCCCAACCGCTGATCACTGTTTCTGATGCAGTCAATGCTAGATAATCTGTAAATATACAGTGCTTAACAAATTTATTAGACCACCCTAACCAAAGTAAGATTTATGCCACAGCTGCTGTAAATTAACAGCATTGTTAATTACCAAAATCATTTTTTATGTTTCTGCAATGGTTGATACACCAATATGTAGAAGCTCTTAAATCCAAATGATATTTTTAATGCTAAAATATAATTATTATTGTTATCCATGAATTTTCATTTACTGATTTACAAAAAAACTGAAAAAGAGTAAAACACATTCATATTTCTTGAAGAATATGTCAAATTATAGTTATTTACTTGCATTCCTGAACAGAAAAATACGTTTTAGTGATTGAATGTTATGCTTGATTCATTTCTGTCTTCTCAGAGAAGCCCAGTGAGCCGGCTCAAATTTAGGTGAATTCAGTTTGAAATTCCTCATTCAGGGTCCAAAACTAACTTTTTCACTCACCAGCCAGGCAGATATTTTACCAGCCAACCAAATAAAAATTGCTTTTAAGTGTTGTAATTTGCTATCAGTATTATTCAACATGTCATTTGGGTCTTGTATGTGATTCTCAATCAATATTTTAATTGTATGCACTAATACTAGCAATAATGTATGCTAAAAGAGACAAAAAGTGAGTAAAAAGACCCTTATTATATGTAGAAAAACAAATTAACTTGCTTCTGTTGATTCACGTTTTTATAACTTCACAATTCCAACCCTCGTTTATCTGGGCTTGGCAAAATGACTCAAGAAATACTCTGGCAGAGTTACTTTAAATTTTATTTTTGGTTTATCATTTATTTATTGTTGTATTGTTCTTAGAAGTTTAGTTTTCTAACGTTTGGTTTGGTTTTAAACCTTATGGTGTGGTGTTTTACTTTGTACATGTTGATTTATTGTGGTAACTTCCGGTTTCCGGAGTCACTTATGCTGGCTGCTAACTTCACTTTGTGTTCCCTGAGGCAATCTCCCCTCCCCCCCGGGTGCTGTGGAGAGATCACACCTGCAGCGAGTTCTCATCAAGAGGGACTACTTAAGATCGGCTGCAGCTCTCCACCAGCGCCTGAGTTTTGACTACCTTCCCTCGCGGTAAACCTCTGCTCCAGGCTCACACGTTCTCTCGAAGAAACCTTCAGAGAAGTCTTCAGCGTTTATTGTTAGATCTCTTGAGTTATTTCCAGTGCTTGTGTTTTTGATGACCTGTTCTAACGTGCCTCCTCCTTTTTCTTCCAGTGCCTCACTCCCCGCTCACTGCAGCCAGCTCCAGCACTCTCTCACTCCGGACTCTTGGACTCTCATTCCCTGATTGCTTACCTGTGCAAATAAAACTGTTAAAACTGCTACTCCGCCTCCGCATCCTGGGTTCTCCACCACAAATCACACGACATATGGTCCACTTAAGAGCCTACAACAAATCAATTTATATATATATATACAGTCTTCATTAACCATCTAAATGGACCAAAAAGAGACAATAGAAAAAACTGTCAAGGCACCTTCACAGTGCAGTTAATCTGTAGTCTGGACATGGAGGCGTGAGCATCTCCTGCTCTGACCGCAGCTCAGAGGGACTACTGCGTGAGGAGTGGGCTGTCTGTCAGTGCTTTGGGACGGGGAAGGGCCCACGGCAGCACCCGCTGCTCAAGAGGCGCTACAACGATACATGCTCATGTATCGTACTCATGTCAGAGTCTTCAAAAGTCTCCAGTAACACCAGACAAAGTCACTAGATTTGTCGCTAGTCGCTTTTTTGAAAAAGAGTCGCTAGAGGGGTCTGAAAACTTGCTAAGCACAGTGACAAAGTCGCTAAGTTGGCAACACTGCAAGGAGGCACGGGTACAGTAACAATCAGCTATCCACCTCGGCGCGCTGTGAATGACGTCGCGACTGACGCACTTACGTGACCAAAGATCGTCTCGGCCTGAAATACACATTACTCTGCCAGGAAACCAGCCAATACCAGCATCGTTCTCCAGTAATAAAAAAAAGAATTTTTCGCTGGTAAAAAATAACTCACCACAGTGGCGAGTGGTCTTAAAAATGTACCAGCCACAGACAAAACCTACCCGTAACTGGCGAGTGGCGAGTGTTAGTTTTGGACCCTGCCCTCATTCCTGTTCAAAATGGTAAAACGTGGAGAGCTCACTGAAAATGAGAGTCCGCATTAAAGCACTTCATGATGCTGGATGGTCTCTGAGACACATATGACAGGTGGTCTAATACATTTGTAAAGCACTGTACAACTGATCTAAACCCCAGTGGAGGAAAAATGGGGTAACAGAACTTGAGATCATGTTCATTTTATTTCAAACCACATTTTAGATATTGAGAGAAATTCAGCATATAACATCACATACATTCCTTTAGTTAAACCTGTCAGTTGATACTATAAATGAGTTAAACTACACTCATGTATTTGACCAGTGTGTATGAACTATCTATTTAGTCCACTGACGATCATCCCTGTACATGATGGTAGTGACTACTAGATCCAGACTCTGGGCCCACTGGCATGCATGCAGTAAACTGAGCTGTGAGCTGGACTGTTGTGGATCTGGAGAGAACTGTGATTGTCTCTGGGAGGTCAGGAAGTCCTCCACTCCTCTGTCTCTGCTGGGATGTTCTGGGTTTTACCTTTCTGCACACAGATGAAGAAGTTTCCTGTCTCCCCTCTCTTTTCTGAACTGTCTGTTAGGAGATGGCTGGAGTCCCTTAAGGTCCTGAAGTCTGTAGGAGTGGACACTTGAGAAGGAGATGGACTTCTTCCTCTTTTTTATCTGTCAGTCATTCTTTTGGATACCCGCCTCATCGGCATGCATCCAAACTGAAAAATAAAAAATAAAAGTCTCACCTTATAACAACAACCTGGTTATAGATTCATATTCTCTTTTCACATTAAGAAAAGATCAGATTTTACTGCATTACCACCTCAGGTATCAAAAGTAGCTACTCAGTACTTTAAGTAAATTTTAAAATGACTTACTGTTTACTTTTACTTGAGTAGATTTATAGATTACTACTTTTACTTCTACTGAAGTATATTTCATCCAGAATAACTTTACTTTTACTTCAGTACAATAATATAGTACTCCACAACTGTCAGAAATAAACCTGCTGATGTCCTACACCTCCTTTTAAAAGTCATCTTCCTCTTTCTAAAACAACGTCACATTTTAGAAGGATTTAGAGCCATAAAACACAAAACAGAAGGCTAGCAGTTCATTTATTTGACTTGTTTTTAACCTCAACCATAAGCCCTATTACAGTAACAGTCAGCTAGTTTTATATAATAAACATTTACTTTACAGCTCTGTAAGAGCCATGTATTCACTTTGCTTTAATTTTTTTCTCCAAGCCACCAGAGGTCAGTGAAGTGGCCTTTAGTGCAGGCTGAAGGTGTGAAAGGTTTGTGTTAATTATGTAGGAGTGGTTGAAGTGGAAGGAGCCCAACAGTTTTCGACTGTGCCCGGTTTTATTTTATATTATTTGTATTAATTTCAATCATAGGCTTGTTGGAAGCTGAAGGAAACGTTGAGTGTTAATAAAACGCCTTTTTGGAGTTAAATCGGCGACTTCTCTGATCGCTTTGTTTTGTTTTCGTTAACTGAGTACACGTCTAACATCTTAATGCCCGCTATCAGCCGGTAGCGGCTAAGTTTAGGTCTAGTCACTACAATTTTGGTCGAAAACTGGTTCGTTTGGATACTGGAAGCGGCGTGTAGTTTCGGAGACTGCGTGTTGATTCACGGGGAACCAGCGCGACTCGTGGATGGATCCTGCTGCTGTGAGGAGACACCGCGGACTGAGGAAGTCTGGATCTTCTGCTCGCTTGGCTGGAGCTGCACCGTGGCAGGGTTGTCGGGGCATCAGAGCACCGGCATCGAAGACCAGCACGTCGGATCACCTGCCGGCCAACGTTTGGGGCATGTCAGCGCTGACACAAATAGCCATTAAGTTGTGTGCACACATAGGTTAAATCCAATGCATTGGTCGCAACCGTCTTTAATAAACTTTGCGCGTTAAGACTCGTTGTTTTGCGTACGTAGGCCAACAATTAATGTACTGAGAACAATCATGGAAGAAGAAAAAACGCAACCGATCGATGCGCGTAGTGATGATAAACTGTCTATGAATCAGACCGAACCTAAAGGGGATGTTACAGAGAGGCAAGAGGGAAAAGTTGCTCTGTTAAATTAACACAGAAAGCCTTAGAGGGCAAAACTGAGAGCTTGCAACGGGACAGGAAGGCTAAACTAAATAAACTGTCTAAATTAAAGGTAACAATTGTGAACTTAATGGGTGATAAAGAGTATGTGAAAGAGGTAAAATGTACATTTGACAAGTACCAGGGTTTGTGTGATGAAGCAAAACAAATGCATGTGACATTATTGGGGTTACTGCCTGCTGATGAAGCAACAAAACATGATGTGTGGTACAAAGCAAAAATGTTGAATGTCAAGGATTTTACTGCTGAGGTTAAACAGTGGTTGTCTAATGTTCAGAGTTGCCCTGCTGATGATAATGAAAATGGTAAGGATGAAATTGGTGACGATGCTGAAAGGGACACTGGTGCTGAAAGGGAGACTGTTGTTGAATCCAACAACAGCATTTCTAATGTGGTGTCACATAGATCCAGTAGAGGGTCGAGTCGTAAAAGCTCCAAAGGCAGCCACTCTTCCACCTCTTCTGAACGCATCAAAGCTCAAGCGGATCAAGCTGCACTTTTGGCCCATGCTGCTGCTTTAAAGGGGAAACATGCTTTGGAGGTGGAGGAATTTCTTCTCAAAAGGAAAAAGGAGCAGCTGGAGCTGGACACTGAAATAGCAGCCTCTACTGCTAGGCCAGCAGTACTCCAGGCCTTTGATGGTAGCAGTGTTAGAGGAGGAAAATCTGATGGAATGGAGTCATATTTCAGAATAAGGGCGAAACTTAAAGACACGGCTACCCTTCTCACTCCTAATATAAACTATGAGCATCTGGATGAGCAGTCCTCACAGCGACACATCTCTCTTCATGCAATGCAAAGCAATACTCAGCCAAAAATGGAAAAAGCAGTTGCATCTGATCACCATAGCTTCAAGGATGAACCCTCTCAAAGCACTAAACAAGTGTCAGGAGACATTTACAGCTTGCTGCAAAAACAAAATGACATAACATCTCCTCTTGTTAAAACGCAAACCTCTCAGCTTCTACCACACAGGGAAATTCCGGTTTTCAGTGGAGATCCCTTGCAGTTTAACACGTTCATGAAGGCATTTGAGCGTTGTGTGGAAGCAAAAACGATTGAAAAGGGTGACTGTTTATACTATCTTGAACAGTTTACCAGTGGACAGCCAAGGGAACTTGTGCGCAGTTGCCTCCAGATGCCATCTGAAATAGGTTACACTGCCGCCAAGCGTCTGCTCAAAGAGCATTTCGGAAGTGGTATAAAGATAACAGCTGCCTACATGGAAAAGTTCACTGGATGGTCAAGCGTCAAATCTGAGGACGTTAAAGGACTTCAAGCATATGCAATTTACCTACGTGAATGTGCTAATGCTATGGAGGACCTTCACTACCTGGAAGAGCTAAACATGCCAACAAACATGAAAATCTTAATTCAAAAGCTTCCATACAAACTGAGAGAAAACTGGAGGGCCAAAGCCTGTGACATTTTGGACAAAGAAAATAGAAGAGCTTGTTTCACTGACATCGTAAAGTTCATTGAACAACAGGTCAGAATTGCTTCAGACCCAGTATTTGGTGACATACAAGACACTCTGCTCGGAAAAGCAGGGATCAAAAACAAACCTCAACTGAAATCACAACTCAAGAGAAACAGTTTTGCAACCCATGTGTCAGTGACTGACGAACTGAAAGCAGATGCTAGCAAGAATGCAATTATTTCCATGGCAAAGACAAACACTATGTCTTGTCTGTATTGTGCACGTGGTCATGCACTGGAGCTGTGTCCACAGCTGGGAAAAGGGCGCACAGAGAAAAACTGGACTTTCTAAAGGAGAAAGGACTCTGTTTCGGTTGCTTGTGTACAGGACATTTGAGCAAGATTTGCGATAGGCTCATCGCTTGCAAACAATGCAGCCAAACTCATCCCAGCATTTTGCATGTGGAAAGGAAGGAAAAGAGCATTCAAGGAACTACAGACCTGCAAAAGAAAAGATCAGAAAATTGCACTACTATTTCAACTTGTGGTCACACAGGGGCTGGCTACAACAATGGCATTCTTCCCATCCTGCCTGTGCAAGTGAAGTGCATAAAAGGAAATAAGGTAATGAGGACTTATGCTTTTCTGGATCCAGGAAGCACTGGAACCTTCTGTTCAGAAAGGCTGGTCAACAAGCTAAGAGCTGAAGGACGAAGAGCTAAAATTCATCTTCGCACAGTGGGGCTTAACAAGACAGTATCAAGCAGCATTATTAATGGCTTGGAAATTTCAGATGTGTCCCCAGACAATATCATCAGCGAAGAGGAGCTGTCTAAATGGCAGTACCTCAAAGACGTTCAGATCCCTCGTATAAAAGCTGAGGTTGACCTGTTAATCGGCACCAATGCCTCCAAGTTGATGGAACCATGGGAGGTGATAAACAGTGTCATGGATGGACCATATGCAATCAAAACCTTATTGGGGTGGGTAACTAACGGTCCATTAAAAGTAAACAACAGGCAAAGCGCGAATGGCTACCCTGCATTCACTGTCAACAGGACTGAGATCGACAGGATCGAGGAATTATTAACCAATCAGTACCACCACGACTTTAATGAGAGAACCTCTGACCAAAAGGAGATGTCTAGAGAGGAAAAAGGTTCATGGAAATTATGGAAAGCTCTGTTCAGCTTCAAGAGGGACACTATGTGCTTAAACTGCCATTTAAAAGGGAAAATGTCACCATGCCAAACAGCCTCTGTGTTGCTAAGCAACGCATTCATGGCCTGAAAAAGAAGTTTCAGAAGAATGCAAAGTTTCATGAGGAATATACAAACTTTCTTTCGGATGTCATCAGCAAAGGCTATGCTGAGCAGGTGCCACAGAATCTGTTGGAACCATGTGAGGGAAAGGTATGGTACATACCTCATCATGGCGTGTATCATCCAAGAAAGGGAACATTTTGAGTTGTGTTCAACTGTGGAGCGGAGTTTAAAGGGGTCTCACTCAACAGTCAACTTCTGCAAGGCCCAAACCTAACCAGCACATTAGTAGGAGTCCTCATGCGTTTCAGGCAAGAGCCGGTGGCATTAATGGCGGACGTCCAAGCCATGTTTCACCAAGTCAAGGTGGCAGAGGAGCATGTGGACTTCTTAAGATTTTTGTGGTGGCCTGATGGTAACCTGGAGCAGGATCTTGTGGAGCATCGCATGACGGTTCACTTATTTGGAGCAACATCTTCACCTAGCTGTGCATGCTTTGCCCTTAGAAAGACTGCAGAGGATAGCCTTGCTATCTTTCCAGTAGAAGTTAACCACACAGTCAACAGAAACTTCTATATGGATGACCTTCTGAAAAGTCTCCTTTCTGAAGAGGATGCTGTCATCATGGTTGATAACCTCAGAGCCATTTGCAACAGGGGAGGTTTTAATCTCACAAAATGGGTCAGCAACAGCAGGAAAGTGCTTCAAAACATTCCAGTGGAACACAAAGCAAAAAACCTGTACGAGCTGGATCTGGACAGGGATAAGCTGCCGTTGGAAAGGGCCTTAAGCTTGCAATGGTGTATCGAGACAGACACTTTCAAATTCAAACTGAAAGTCAAGGAACAGCCCTACACCAAACGTGGTTTGCTCTCCATAATCAGTTCCGTCTACAGTCCATTGGGATTCTTGGCATCTGTCATACTCCCCGCCAAACTACTGTTGCAGGAGTTGTGTCGAAGCAAATGCGGTTGGAATGACCTGATACCGCAGTGTATCCAGCTGAAATGGAACAAATGGCTGACAGACCTGGAAAAGGTGGAGAACTTTAAGGTCAACAGGTGTATCAAGCCCAAAGGTTTTGGAAGGATCTCTAGTGCCCAGTTGCATCATTTTTCGGATGCTAGCGAGAGTGGTTATGGCACGGTCACTTACCTCAGAATGCAGAACATCCAGAAATTGGTTCATGTTATTTTCCTGTTTGGCAAATCCAGAGTGGCTCCACTGAAACCCATCACCATCCGTTGCTTAGAACTCACTGCTGCTGTGGTTGCTGTTAGAGTTGACAAAAAGCTTCAGTCAGAGCTGCAGCTTCCATTAACGGAAATCACCTTTTGGACTGACAGCACATCGGTTCTTAAGTACATTAAAAACGAGGACAAAAGGTTTCAAACCTCCGTTGCAAATAGGGTGACCACCATAAGAGATTCCTCAAATGTTTCTCAGTGGAAGAATATTCCCACATCACAAAATCCCGCAGACGATTCTTCGAGAGGTTTGAAGGCAGAAAATCTCACCAACCAGAGATGGATTGAGGGTCCAGGATTTCTTTGTGAACCTGAAGAAAAGTGGGCAACATGTCCTGTGGACATCACTGTTCCTGCTGATGACCCAGATATCAAACAAAAATTCATGGTAAATGTGACGGTCATCGACAGTGTGAATGCTACTCATCAGCTGATGATGTATTTTTCTAACTGGCAAAGGTTAAAGGTCACCGTAGCTTGGGTCATCAAGCTAAAAGACATTCTGCTGAAGCTGAGTAAGAGAAGGAAACAGTTGCAGCTTGCAAGCGCTACCACTAATGGAGCAGCACCATTGGACGTGCATAAAGAAATGCAAGCCTTCAGAGCTTCACTAGGTAATCAGAAAGTGACATTGGATGATCTCTCATGTGCCGAGACAGCAATAATTTCCTTCTGCCAGCGAGAGGTGTTCCATCAAGAAATTGCTGCATTACACAATAACTCAGGAGTAAAGAAAGGAAGCACCATTTACAAACTGGATCCAATCTTGGAAGGAGGTCTTCTGAGGGTCGGAGGTTGACTAAATAAAGCAACCATGCCTGAGGACATAGAGCACCCCCTCATCTTGTCAAATGACCAGCATGTCTCCAACCTAATACTCCGTCACTTTCATGAAAGGCTGAGCCATGGGGGAAGAAATCATGTTCTTTCCAATGTTAGGAAAAAATACTGGATCACAAACGCCAATTCTGCTGTAACAAAAATCATAGGAAGATGCAAATTCTGCAGGCGTTACAGAGGAAAGACCGGAGAACAAAAAATGGCAGAGAGTTGTTCCCGATCTCCCTCCTTTTACTAATGTTGGTGTGGATTACTTTGGCCCCATCAATGTGAAAAGAGGATGTAACATCGTCAAACAGTATGGAGTGATCTTCACTTGCATGGCTAGTAGAGCCGTTCACTTGGAGGTAGCCTACTCTCTCGATACAGACTCTTGCATAAACGCTCTGAGAAGATTCATCTGTAGGAGAGGACAGGTTTCTCATTTGAGATCTGACAGTGGGACCAACTTTGTGGGGGCAGAAAGGGAGCTTAGGGAAGCCTTAGCCTCTTTAAATCACAACCACATTGAAAAAGCCATGGCACAAAGAGGAATTAAATGGAGCTTCAATCCACCCGCTGGTTCACATCACGGCGGCGTGTGGGAGCGCATCATTCGGATGATCAGAAAAATTTTGAGCTCTGTACTCCGTCAGCATGTCTTGGACGATGAAAGTTTTCAAACTGTGCTCTGTGAAGCCGAGGCAATGCTAAACGATCGCCCCATCACAAAACTGTCTGAAGATCCAAATGACCTGGAGGCGTTGACACCAAACCACTTGCTTCTCATGAAAGGGAAACCTATTCTACCACCAGGATTGTTTGAAAAGACAGATCTTTATGCAAACAGAAGATGGAAGCAGGTCTATTATATTGCTAATCTCTTCTGGAAAAGATGGGTACACGAATATCTCCCATTGTTACAGGAACGGCAAAGATGGATGAAGGAAAGGAGAAGTTTTATGCCCGGAGACGTCGTTGTTGTTGTGGATTCCTCAGCACCACGAGGATCCTGGCTGCTTGGACAGATATTGAAAACCTTTCCAGAAAAAAAGGGCCTTGTCCGTTCTGTCAGTCTTCAAACTAAGACGAGTGTCATTGAAAGACCTGTAACTAAAATCTGTTTATTGTGTGAAGCGACAGAGTAAAGATTGGTGTCAACTTTGTGTATTCACCACTCAGGCAATAAGCAATTTTGTAAATTGTGGAACTATTATAGTATTATAGTATGGGTTTGTTCTTTGCATTTTTTATGGCTCCTTTTAAATATTTTTTTTATAATTGTTCTGTCTTCTGCCAGAAGCAATTAGGGGCTGGTGTGTAAGAGCCATGTATTCACTTTGCTTTAATTTTTTTCTCCGAGCCACCAGAGGTCAATGAAGTGGCCTTTGGTGCAGGCTGAAGCCAGCAACTGGTGTTAAAGGTTTGTGTTAATTATGTAGAAGTGGTTGAAGAGGAAGGAGCCCAACAGTTTTCCACTGTGCTCGGTTTTCTTTTATATTATTTGTATTAATTTCAATCATAGGCTTGTTGGAAGCTGAAGGAAACGTTGAGTGTTAATAAAACGCCTTTTTGGAGTTAAATCGGCGACTTCTCTGATCAGTTTGTTTTGTTTTCATGAACTGAGTACACATCGTAACATCTTCATGCCCACTATCAGCCGGTAGCGGCTAAGTTTAGGACTAGTCACTACACAGCTCTTTAATGATCAGTATTAACATGAAATCCCCCCCATAGTCAGATATAAGGGCTTGATGCAAGCTTCATTTTCCTCATTAAACACAAAAATAACAGGCTACGGATCTATAAAGTCACGCCATTACTCCATAATTATGTTAATCATAATCTGGATAAATTCATTAAACCGTGTCTTACCTGTGATCGTATTTATCTATCCCTGTGGTCTGCAGATGCTGTCTGTGTGCAGGAGGGCATGACGACGAGTCTGCTAACTTTTATCCTCTTTATGTCCTTTCTCCCGGTCCGTACTAAAACAGTTAGACTCTACACAGCTCAGCTTCCCGCTAAGAAGAGACTAAACTGTGTGTGGAGTCATTTGGTAACAGAAACTTAAGAAAACCACCACTTTAACAGGACTCTAGTTAGTGTTAGCATGCCTGTACTGCTCCAGTGCAGAGACGCTGTTTGACTGTTGTGTGGTGCGTTCAAGAACATTACGTAAATATTCATTTTAATGAACAGACTTGAGAAACAGCCTAAAACAGTGTTATATGAATCCCTCGGTGTAAACATGGACTTAAACTATTGAATCTGAGGTGGGGCTCTGTTTCTTCCTGACCTTTACTCTCAGCACCTCATTCCCTCCACAGCCTGGCTGATCTCACTATAGTTTGCTTCTGAACTGCTTGTGAACATTCACTTCCTCGTTCTTGGGGCCCCTGGTTGCGACGGGGCCCTAAGCAGCCGCTTATGTTGCTTATGCCTCGGGCCGGCTCTGTGTCTCTGTGGAGACATGGCTGAGCACGCAGCACACAGATGTGACCGTAACGCTGGATGGATTTTCCCTGATACAGGCGGACAGGACAGAGAGGAGCGGTAAGAGGAAAGTAGGGGGGCTGGCGGGAGCTGAGGGAGCTGAGGAGGAAAATCAGGGAGGGGAAGGACAGATCGAGGAAGAAGATGGAGGAACAGCTGCGGGAGAACAACACCAGGGAAGTTTGGAGAGGCCTGACAACCATCTCAGGCCACCAGGAGCCAAACTCCCAGGCAGCTGGGATCAGAAGTGGGCAGATGAACTAAACTCCTACTTCTGTGGGTTTGAGGAGACATCTGCCCCTCCCCCAGCTGTGTCAGCCCTGCAGATGCCCCCCTCCTCTAATCTCCCAGCACTTTGCCCAAGTCCCCCCCTCACCTCCCCCCTACAGTATTCAGCTCACCACCTCCACCTCCACCCCCCACTGTTCCTTCCAGCCCCCCATCTACACCCCAAGACACACAGCCCCCCTGCTCCAACCTGTCCCTCACATCTCTCCAGGTGAGGGATCAGCTCAGAAGGATTAAGACCAGGAAGGCTGCAGGACCGGACAGCCTCAGTTCCAGGCTCCCCAGGTCCTGCTCAGACCAGCTGAGTGGGATCATTGGACATCTGTTCAACCTGAGCCTGAAACTGGGAAGGGTACCAAGCCTCTGGAAGATGTCCTGCCTGGTACCCGTGCCAGTGACCCTGCATCCCAAGGATCCTAGCTGCTACAGGCCGGTGGCTCTAACATCCCACCTCATGAAGGCCCTGGAGCGGCTGGTCCTTGACCACCTGCACCCCCTGGTGAGCTCATCCATGGACCCGCTACAGTTCGTGTACCAGTCTGGCATCGGTGTGGACGATGCCATCATCTTCCTCCTCCATCGAGCTCTTTCTCACCTGGAGTCGCCTGGGAGCTCTGTTCGGGTCCTCTTCCTGGACCTCAGTAGTGCTTTCAACACCATCAGGCCGGATATCCTGAGAGACGGGCTGGTGCTGTCTGGAGTGGACCAACACCTCACATGCTAGATTGTGGACTATCTCACCAACTGCCCACAGTATGTGAGGACCCGGGACTGTGTGTCAGAGACTGTCCTCCGAGTATCGGGGCCCCCCAGGGAACGGTGCTGGCGCCGTTCCTCTTCACCCTCTACACTGCTGACTTTTCCCACCTTTCACCCACCTGCCACCTGCAGAAGTTCTCTGACGACTCTGCCATCGTCGGCCTCATCACTGATGGGGACGACCGGTTGTACAGAGGACTCATCCAGGACTTTGTGGACTGGTGCCAGCGCAACCACCTCCAGATTAACGCTGGTAAGACCAAGGGGCTGGTTGTGGACTTTTGTTGGCGCCCCCACTCCCCCCATCACCAGTGAACATCCAGGGAAGGGACATTGAGATGGAGACATCTTATAAGTACCTGGGTGTTCATCTGAACCATAAACTGGACTGGACTGATAACACCACTGTAGGTCAGAGCAGACCCTACATGCTCAGGAGGATGAGGTCTTTTGGGGTGCGGGGGCACTCCTGAAGACCTTCTATGACTCTGTTGTGGCCTCGGCCATCTTCTATGACGTGGTCTGCTGGGGTAGCAGCATCACAGCAGCTGACAGGAAGAGGCTGGACAAACTGGTAAGATGGCCAGCTCTGTCCTGGGATGCCCTCTGGAACCTGTGGAGGAGAGGAGGATGACAGCCAGGCTGTCCTCCATGATGGACAAAGACTCCCACCCTCTCAAACATGCACTCATTAGTGACAGGATGATCCACCTAAAGTGTGTGAAGGAGAGGTATCGCAGGTCTTTCTGTCCTGCAGCTGTTAGGCTCTACAACAAAAACTGCTCAAAATAATCTGTGCAATAAATAATACTTAAATGTATAATCGGTACACATGTTTATAAATATATTTGTGTATATAAATGTGTATATTGGTGTACATATAAATATCTCCACCACACCCAGTCTGTAATATATCCAACCTGTACATAACCGTTTGTAAATATAATTTATAATTTGTAATGTGACATTTTTTGCATTCCATATTTTTGTACTTCAGTATTTATTAATGCTTTTGTAATACTACTATTATTTGTCCTCTTGTACTATTGTGTTTCTGTTGCCAGTGGCCTGCTTTGTGTATATTACTTTTGCTGCTGTAAATTGGAATTTCCCCTTGTGGGACTAATAAAGGAATATCTCATCTTGTTATTTAAAGCACTGTATCAGGAGAATGTCAGGGAGCCATCCTGCAAACTGGCAGAGTAATAAGGAGAATCAGTCTTAATTTATAAGCTATTTCTGTTTTGCACTGTGGAGCTCAGTGTCAGCAGGTTATTTTGCTGCTGTTTATTACCCTCAAAGATGCAGATGACTTTGGCTGTACTGTTAAAAATACAAGTAGCATTTAATGCACATGTAACCCAAAGACATTACTCTAAGTTTTTTCATTTTTGTATGGCTGTAATTTGAAAAAAGAAAGTAATATATCCTCCATTTTTGATAAAAATTAAATGTTCTGTCCGTTTCTACAAAAATAGACTATCAATATTTTTTTTTAGAAAAATTGTAGTCCAGGATGGAATTGGTGTTTTGTTTTTGTTTTGTTTTGTTTTTTTTTTTTTTGGTTTTTTTTGGGGGGGGGTAGTTGGTGTTATTAAATATTGGTATCGGCCAAAATGTGTTTTAAAATACCGGCATATTGGCAAAAATCCAATATCGTGCATCCCTAATTTTGCCTAAATGTTTTATTGCACAAGGAGCAGCAGAAGGGTCTCTCTCATGTGTGCACTCTCATGTGTCTGGTCAAAACTCCCTTATCAATGAATCCTGTGCCACAATCAGAGCAGCTGAAGGGTCTCTCTCCTGTGTGAACTCTAAAATGTCTGCACAGAATGTATTTGCTTTGGAATCTTTTACTGCACTCAGATTAGCTGGAAGTGTCACCATTGAAGTAAGTTCTAATGTGGGTTTGCAGGTTAACTTTCTGTGTACATTTTTTAAGCAAACAGAGCAGCTTAAAGGTTTTTCTCCTGTATGGGATCTCATGTGTTGTGTCAGATTATATTTTGTATTACATTTTTTTCCACGCTCAGAGCAGCTAAACGGTTTCTCTCCAGTGTGAAGTCTCATGTGCTTTTCCATATGACATTTTTTTTTGTAAAATACACCAGAAGTCAATATTCAAAAAAATGTTTTGACTTTGTTATCAGTATCACTGGCTTAACTACACTGATAATACATGAGAAGATTGACTTTGGTGCATTATTACTTTTTGCATAATGTCAGTGGTCCAAAAAAGTTACGTTTGCTTTGTTCACTACAAAGTTTGTAACATAGACTTCCATTACAAACACATTTTTTGACCTCCCGTGCAAAACAAAGTGAAAAAAATGATTTTACCTGCAATTTCCCATTTTTCTGCAGCAAACTTCATGAAATTATGAAAAAAAAGATAATCACAAAATCGACTCATTCTATCACCTCAAACACCAATCACCAAATCTTGCAAAATAACAGCATTTATTACAACAGATATCAAAAAACAGAACAAATAATTGAACTGAAAAGGGATAGTGTATGTGTGTGTGTGTGTGTGTGGGGGGGGGGGGGTTCTCATGTGTAGTGTCAGACTCTGTCTTGTTGACAAGGTTTTACCACACTCATAGCATCTATTTGTTTTCTTGTCCTTGTGACTTTTATCTATGTTTTTCAGAGTTTGAACCTGACTGATCTACTCTGGTAACCCTCCAATCATCACTGTCATCACTCTCAGCTCCAGAAGAGTCTTCACAGTCCTCCATCAGCTCCTGTTTCCAGCTGTTCATTTTGTCTCTCATGAAGCTGTGAGGTCTGAGGTTTCTCTTCATCATCTTCACTCTTCAACAAGACATGTACAACAAAGCTACTAGAGGGCTCAGTAAGAATCTCAAGAGGATGGCCATGAAGATCAAGCCTTGTAGGTCCTGGAGCATCCAGAGGGAAGATGGTGGACAGGAAGTTTGGTGTAGATGAGGAAGGAATCCCTCAGTTAGGGAGAGGTCAGTGAAGAGTTTCCCACTCCACTGTCCACTATTGTCCCTGTGGTTACTGAGAAGTTCCTGGACATACTAGATTTGATCTTCATACCAAGCATTAGTCAGTCAGCATTATTAGGGCCTTATACGGCTTTAAGAAAAATCACCAACTTCATTCATGTTAATAATTTGGAAGGGGAAGGAAGTAGTTCACTTTAACAGCTTAACTTCTTCCTTCTAATGACCAGAGAGGAACGTTTGCTGCAGAGTAAACATCTCCTCCCTGTTGTAAGTAGACTTAGTTATTGATATGATTCTTGATTGACTCAGGTCATGTTCAGTCCTTCTGCCAGTGTCTTATTCTGTATTTCTGAAGTCAAACAGGGAGAAGAGGAGCAGCCATGACTGTGAGAGCAGCAGTGACTGGATTGGCTATCTTGTTTCTGTCTGTACCAGGTACTGTATTCAATCATTCATTCAGAACAGAACTGAAGTGTTTGTGTGTATTTTAGAAGTGAAGGCTCAGAATGAGAGCTTTAGTAGATCTGTGTGTGTTCTTCATGTGTGCGATTTTTTTCTGAAGTGTGTTTTTGTATCACCGTGTTTCCACATCTTAGTGAGTTTAAAGTTTTCAAACTTTTTTTTTCCATAAATATCAAAAGTGTTTTTTAGCACTGTACAGTGAGGAGGTATTATATTTTCTATATAAGTATATTGTGTTTTGCACTGAAACATATTACACTGGCTGTCCCCAGACTTTGGCCCAGCTTTGGCTCAACCCTGGAAAGTTCCTAAGGAGTAAATGTTTACTGGACCATTGTTCAGTTCCAGTAATTGTTTCATAGTTATCAGGAAATATGTGTGTGTGTGTGTGTGTACATTTAGGAGTGTGTAGCTACACTTAGGCTGGAGATATAAAAAGCCTTTGTTGAGACAGGTTCGGGGTCTCACTCTTGTACCACTGTCCTGTAATAAACATCAAGGCTGCATCAACTCATTCTGACTCCTGACTCTTCTTTAATGTAGTATTTCTTGCTACAACATATATTGGCGATGAGGATGGGATCGTTTTAGGGGTTTATAGGCTGAGGATATATGTTGTAGCAAGAAATACTACATTAAAAGAAAAGTCAGGAGTCAGAATGAGTTGAATGCTGCCTTGACGCCATGTTTATTACAGGACAGTGGTACAAGAGTGAGACCCCGAAGCTGTCTCAACAAAGGCTTTTTATATCTTCAGCCTAAGTGTAGCTACACACTCCTAAATGTACACACACACACACACACACATATTTCCTGATAACTATGAAACAATTACTATAGTTATATAGAAAATATAATACCTCCTCAACAGTAAGAGAGGGTTTTTATGACTTGTGCTGTAAGTGATGAATGTAATTCAAAGTTACTGCATTTCCTTTATTAGAGAAAAATAACCACTAAAAAAGGAACCAAACTTTTAACACATCTTGACGCCTTATCATCTCGAAAAACGGTTTCACAGTTTTTTTTTCAAAGTCTCAGCACATTTAGACACCACACTGAATGGTGAGGAAGTTCCTCGACTCTCAATAAGCTGTTTTCACATTCCCATTCAATGCAGTGTTAACTTTGGCAGCTTTTTTAGACATAGTCTTAGTTTTAGTCAGGGGCAACATTCAGACCCTCTTCTCTCTTTTCAATTTTCTAACGTTTCAGCCTGATGCTACAGTAAAAAAAAAACTCATAAATTAAATGTGGCAAAAAGTTCTCAAGAAATGGCAACAATGGGTCAAAAGTTATTTATAAGAAGAGGCAAAAAAGGCTAAAATTAGTTAACTTGGTTAAAAATTGCATGAATGAATATTTTTAACACCAATTCAACCCAATAATAGCTTGCCATGCTTTCCAGCTCTTAATGAGGTAACTGTTAGCCATGAAGCTAGCACCAATGCTACTGACCCAACACTTACATAGGAGGGCTCATTCTGTGAGGATTTTCTGGAGTCCAGATCTGTGGGCAGGCCTGGCTACAGTACTTGTCATAAAGTTGTAGTAATAACGTATGGCACCTTGACTTGCCTTAAGGCACATTAATGTGTCTTGTCACACCATTTGAGAACCCCTGGTCTAGAGAAATCAGACCAAGCTTACTGCCCAATGAACCAGAGAGGTCCGAAATGTCCTGATTTAGAGTGATGATGTCAGTAATCAACCTGCTGGGTACACAGTAAGTTTGATCTACATGTATGACATGCTCCATCACTTTTCTCAGGTTCAGGTTTAGGTTACTTTATTTGTACCCATAGGTAGATTTGTTTTGCAGTCAGTGAGATTACAACATCCATTTAAAAATGCAGATCACAGAAGCAATGAGAAACAAACAGAAAAAATGTAGGTTATTTAAAACCTCCAAGAAATAACAGCCTACCTCCCACCCATCCTCTGAAAGGTGAAACAATATGCCAGAAACAAAGGTAAAACATTAAAGTGCTCAAGGTTCCATCAGTAAAGCAGAATTAGGCTTAAAAGAGGGTGAAGTACCCTCCATTAAGATCAAATTTAAAACTCAGCAAATCAATAGATCTCAAAAAAGCCAGGGTAAAAACCAAGTTTAAGATTCAAAAGTAGGAATAAGTGCATGAACAAATAAATACATGTGTGCAAAATAGGGCTACAACTTGTTGAGCTCATTCTTACAGCCAACAGTTTATAATCAGTACACACAGTTAAGAGACAGGGCGCCAGTTCATGTCCTGTAGGTCTCCTTTCTTAGGGAGGAGGGTGAGGACAGCCTTCCTACAGCTCAGAGGCAGCCGTCTTTTACTCTGACTACACACAACTTTTGTGTACTTGTACTACATTCAACTTTTTGAGCTTGGGGTTTCTACTTTAAACAATCTAACATGCTTAGCAGAGGCAAAATAGGAATTTTTAAGCTTAACATTCAGTGAAAATAGGTATATGAAAATATCAGATTGAAAAGAGATAAAGAAATATGGGATAATGCAGAAACATTATGAACACAAAAAATATGAAATACCCTCAATAAGGGCAAATAATGCCAGCAGTCTCCTCTGTGCACCGTTAAAGCACTCACTTTAAAGCAACGCATTCTGTTTCAAGTTCCACTACAGAACATCCCCCCCGAGGATTTAGGCCCACAGTTTGCTCTGTCTGTGTCAGCACAGCCCTAATCTGTCCAAGGAAACCCCTGTAGGGGTGCTGGGGTGGAAACTTTCACCCTCGGCTTTTAACCCAAACACTTTAACAGTAGGAACAGAGATTGCTAGGCTATTTTTTCTTTTCTGATGTTTGAATTAATTCTTAAGTAGACTGTTGATACAATGCTATCTGTTCAGATTCTGTCTGTTTTGATGAAATATAGTTAAATGTTTATATTGCTAGTTATAGATATATTTATAACTATAGAGAAGAAAAATGACCAGTTGACTTTATCAAATGCTTTTTCAGTGTGACGATGATAGAGGGTGTGTGTTGTTGTGATGAATAGTCCATTAGATTGAAGAATCTGTGAGTGTTGGTGGATGAATGTCTGCCTTTGATGAAACCCGTCTGATCAGGTGGATGGGATGATTTTGCTCAGTCAGTGTTTTAGTGATGATTTTTAAATCTACGTTGAGGAGGGAGATGGGACGGTAGCTGGATGGGAGTGATGGGTCTTTGTTGGGTTTGAGGAGGAGTGAGATTGTGGCTGTATTCATATGTGGAGGTAGTCTTGAGTGTTGTTTTATTTCAGTTATTACTCTGTGGAATAGTGGAGAGAGAATTGACCAGAAATGTTTATAGAACTCAGCAGGGAAGCCATCGGGTCCTGGTGATTTGTGTTTGGGCATGAGACGGAGAGCTGTGGAAAGTTCATGAGTTATTGGAGCTTCTAGAGCAGAGATATGATCTTGATTGAGTTGTGGTTGATTGATGTTGTTCACAAATTAAATGATGTCTTGTTGGTTTGGGTTATTTTCTGATGAATATAAATTAGCATAAGATTCCTGGAAAATGACCAAGGTATATCAGTCCGTTTCCCGGGTATAAAACACACAAGCAGAAACAAAACACAAGCTGTTTTTTTTTCATTTTTCCGTTTTGCGCAACAACAACAAAAAAAATGGAAACGGGTTGTTATTTCGTTTTTTTTTTCATTTTGAGCACAAAACAAACAAAAAAAAAATAGGAAATGGTTCGTTATTTCGTTTTTTCGTTTTCACCCAAAAAATGAAAATACCTCTCCATATTTCGTTTCATTGGTGGACGGGACTTTGAATCCCGCCTGTGCTGTGCCCTTCAAAATAAAGGTCCTACCCTTTAAAATAAAGCTCCTGCTTTGGCAGGCATGGAGAAGCTGACTTTCGTTCTTTTGCCTGCCCCCATATGCACCTATTCTAAATTAAAGCAAGTTGTGTACACAGTACAGAGTTTACACGGAAGTAGGCTGTCTATTGAGTGAGAGAGAGATATTTATCAGCGACAAGACACAACAAGACAAGACCGACGAGGCACACTGAGAGTAGGTATTTGAAATGACCAGCAGGTGTCGCTGTGCGTCAACGTTGCCTTCAATCATCCCCTATAAACATCCCCGTGATTTATACATGGATATGGATTTATTCTGGCAGCATGACCTCAAAAAAGGCTTTAGTTTCGAGATACCCCTACCCAGCTCGAACAACACACCACCATGTTTTTTCATATCCAATAAATGCGTCACATTCATGAAACGGATGGTTGTGGACAGGGCCGTTTCTAGCCATTTTGGTGCCCTAGGCGAACTTACAATTTAATTTAGAATAGGTGCATATGGGTGCAGGCAATAGAACGAAAGTCAGCTTCTCCATGCCTGCCAAAGCAGGAGCTTTATTTTAAAGGGTAGGACCTTTATTTTGAAGGGCACCGCACAGGCGGGATTTGAAGTCCCGCCCACCAATGAAACGAAATATGGAGAGGTATTTTCATTTTTTGGGGGGAAAACGAAAAAACGAAATAACGAACCATTTCCTATTTTTTTGTTTTGTGCTCAAAATGAAAAAAATAACGAAAAAACAACCCGTTTCCATTTTTTTGTTTGTTTTTTGTTTTTTTGCACAAAACAGAAAAATGAAAAAACAGCTCATGTTTTGTTTCTGCTTGTGTGTTTTATACCCAGGAAACGGACTGATGAAACGTAACTTGGCCGAAAATGTTAATTATTTCTTCAGGTGAGTTTGTTGGCTTCCCTGCTGAGTTCCTGATGGTGAAACAGTTGTTTTTTCTTTATTCTGCTTTATTTGGTTTGCTCAGTATTTGCCAGATTTATTGCTAATATGGAAATGTTCTTGTCTGAGTCTATGTGTGGAAATGAGTTTTTTGTTTAGGATTTCATTCAAGTTAAATTTGTATTTTCCAAGTTCGTTGTGGGATTCTTCTGTTGGGTTGTTAGCGATGATGTGCTCTTAATGTTTGATTTTTTGTTCCAGGTCAGTTTCTTGTTGCTGTTCTTTCTTTTTTTGTGGACAGAGTGTGAGATGATTTTGCCTCTTAAAACTGCTTTACCTGTTTCCCATATGATAGACGGAGATGACTTTGGGGAATCATTTATTTCTAGGAAGGATGCCCACTCTTTTCTAATGAGACTATCAAACTCTGGATCGGTTAGGAGGGATGTTTTCAGGCGCCATCTGATGTTGGGTTTGTATGGGGTGGTTTTATTCCATGTGGATGTTACTGGAGCGTGATCACTGATGATGATGGGGTTGATTTTTGATTGTGAAATGTTAGATATAATTGAATTGCTGGTGAGGAATAGATCAATGCGTGAGAATGACCGTGAACCCGTCAGAAGAATGGATATTGTCTTGTAGATGGATGTTGAAGCCGCCTGCTATCGCCAAGTCCCAGGTCACTCACAAACTGTTTAATTGTTTCAGATGGTTGCCAGGTTTGTTTGTTTGTGCTATTACTTGGGTCTATGGATGGATCAATAACTGTTGAAATCTCCTCCTATGATGATTGGACAGTTGGAGTTGTTGGAGATGGATGAGAAGAAGCTATGAAAAAATGATGGGTCGTCTGTGTTTGGGCCGTAAACCATACCTAATGTGATGGGGTTATTGTTGATTGATATATTTATTATTGTGAAACATCTGTCTGGGTCTGTAACTGTAAAACTATGAACAAATGAAACTTTATTGTTAATCAGAATAGAGACCCTTCTCTGTTTGCTATTATAGTTTGAGGAGAAGACGTGGGTGAATTGTGAAGATTTTAGTTTATTTTGGTCTGAGTCAGTAAGATGAGTTTCTTGTAATAAACATATGTCTGCTTGTAATTTGGCCAACTGGTTAATTATTTTTATTCTTTTTGCCTGAGAACCAATTCCCCTTAAGCTCCATGTTAGGAACTTTGTTGACATCATTTTAGAGGAAGAGGATTGAGATTATATTTGCGACTATGTATTGTCTGTGTGTGTGTATGTGTGTATTAACTGTATAGTGCCTGTGTGTGTAGGGTGTGGGGGGGTGTGTGTGTGTGTGTGTGTGTGTGTGAGTGAGTGTAAACATTTTTGCACATATAGCAAAGATGTACCTGCAGGCATAACACATAAAACATCGAAAAAAGTGATAGGCACAACAAAAAAAAACGTGGATAAACATTCACCAAAAACATCAAAACAAAGTTTGGGAAGAGTCCAGTGCTGATCAGGGCACACAGTAGGGTTAGCAGAGAGACGTATGGTAATGTTTGCCATCAGAGTAGAGGATGGGGTGGGGGAGGGGAAGGGGGGCTGTTGGTAGGGGTGAGTAGAGGGCTGGGTGTGTGCTTTCCTGTGTGTGTGTGTGTGTGTGTGTCTAGTTAATGAGGTAGAGAGAGAGTACAGGAAAGCATGAGGGGGGGTTAGAGGAGCCAGGGGGTTTGTCCTTATCGCAGTATAACTGTCCATCTGTGTAAAGTTTATCAGTGGAGATGGCGGCCTTTTTTCCTTGCTGTACCCTGTGTTTGTGGATGGGCTGAAGGTGTTTACGGCGCAGCATGATTTCTTTTGGAAACTGGTTGTTGAGTTCATCGTCCTTTGAGCCGTCTGCTGTTTGAAATGTTCGAATTTTGCGACGATTGGACGTTGACAGTTGCCTTTGGCATTTTTCTGACCCATATGGTGAACAAGGTGGAATGGGATGTTTTTGATAGGGAAGCACTGAAATGAACGTTCTTGGCTGAAACCGAAACCCGAAAATGAGGAAACCAAGGCCAAAAACCGAAACCCAGAACACCGAAAGAAATTATTATGCCAGTTATTAGTACCATTGCATTCATGGCTATGACCGTGTACTAACCTCACTAAAAATCAATTGCAACTGCATAAATTAATATTAATGCTTCAAAGAATAAATCAATGACAAAATTATGTAAATATTTATCAAGCACTGACATTCCAACAATGCATAGTAGAAAATAAAATAAAATACAAAATAAAATGTTGAACTTGACCGCACTCATGTATACATTAAATCAGTGGTTCTCAACCTTTTTTCAGTCATGTACCCTCTGTGAAGTATTTTTTCAGCCTAGTACCGCCGTCTTATCAAACTTTGTAACTGATAAACACTTTCAAATTACAAATATTAGATTATTTTTTCAAACATTTTAAATGTTAAAAATGCATGACTAAACTCATGGCAGATATTCTCATAACTAAATGTGGGAATTCAAATTAATGTATTTAAAAACAGTGACTGGAAAGGCTATAAATCACTGAAACCCGGAAGTGTGCAAAACTCTCCTCAGCTGCAGCGGTCTCTCTGGAACAATTTGGAAATAAAAACATAGGGCTAGAGAGAACTAAAAACCTGTAAAAAAAAATTAACAAATTATAAAAAAGACAGCTTAGTGCCCCTTTTTTAGATCATACTAAAGATCTCTTCTCAAACTGAAATCATAAACTTAGTTATAGATCAGCATTTCCTTTCAAAAAATAAGTAATTAACCGTTTTATGAATGGAGAGATTGACAGGCATGAGCTAGTGTGGGTCAAACCATTCTTCCATGGGGGAGATTCAGGAGGCTTAAGGGTGATTAAATTTAATTACACACAAAATATAAACTCCACTTCATAAACTTAAGGTCCTTACACTCTATACGCAATGTTTTTGTGCAAATTATTCACACAAAATATTTACTTTTTGAACCTGTAGTGAATCAATGCAAGTTTCCAACCAGCAACATCATTTCCCAGCGCGACATTGCTGCGGATATTTTTTCAAAGTTTCACTCTGACGAGCATACATGGTGGTGGTGGTGCCAATTTTTAAGGCAGACAGAGGAACAAAAACGTCCTCCTCTCCAACACCACCTGATTTTTGACATCTCCTCATATCTGTCTGAATCAGTGCTTGTGTTTTTGCCTCTTTTTTTTAAGCCTGGTAGAGAAGGAGACAGGCAGCAGGGAGCCTGACATGTCTATGTGAACATACTAGTGCATCTCAAAAAATTAGAATATCATGAAAAAGTTCAATATTTTTGTCACTCTTTTCTGAAAGTGAAAACCATATATTGTATGGACTCATTACACATAGAGTGAAATATTTCAAGCCTTTATTTCTTGAAATGTTGATGATTATGGCTTACAGAAAAGGAAACCCAAAATTCAGTGTCTCAAAAAATTAGAATACATTCAACACGCTATGAAATAATAACGTATACTTATGTAACATTACAACACATGAAGCAAATACTCTGAACTATTTCTTGAGTAAACCACTGGGCGGAGTGACACAGTGCAGTAGCCATGTCTGGAGTGTAGTTCCGGCTTTGCATTTAGCTTTAAAACATCTCCATCTTGTAATGTTCCATGATTATTTCATAGCGTGGTGAATGTACAGGTCACAACTTGTCCACGAGAGCGTTTTGGAGTTGTTGGATTGTGTATTTGATGAGTTTGATGAGGGAAAGCCGGAATACTGTCTGCCTACATTGAGTTGGCACAGCAGGTCCAAACTCGGCAGTGGCGATCTAAAAATAGCTTGCACCAACAACTGAAGGTAACGAACCTATTACTAAGACTATAGGGATTATGGCAATGGGTGAATTTGCCAAAATGTTGACGTATCCCTTTAAATTCCATATTTAATCATCATATTATCAATATTTTCTGTATTTTTTCTGTGTAAAGCACTTTGAGACTGCTGTCTGTGAAATGTGCTGTACAAATAAACGTTACTTAAACTTTACAGTCAAACAGAAATGTTATTGCCACTAATAGGTCAAATAGCAAATAGGTCAGAGTTCATCATCACAAATTCAGGATTCAACAGATCACGGATGCAGCTTTACCTGAAAACCTGTTCCCAGATTAAACAGTCATGGTGGATGATAATATTGTTTCAAAAATTAGAAGAGAACACCCTTTGAAAAACTGATCAGTTCCTGCAATGTAAAAGTCCAGCTCTCAGACGTCATCGGACCATTGTGGAAATAATGGAGATTTATTTCTTGCTAGAACATGAAATATTACACAAATGCTTAAATTTGAGGATATTAAAATGGTGAAGTCTCTCTTTACCTTAATGACAAAGTGAAAAATAAAAATACAAGAAATAAAGTATAAACATTGTCACGTTTCTGCAAGTCGCATGACGTGAAGGACAGGGGTCATGGACAGGGAAAGTAACAAAAAGAAAATCTGCACCTTTATACAAAACAAAAATAAGGCCTTTGGGGTCTAAAAGATGGAGTGGAGTTATGCTTCTCCACAGCCACCCACTAATTTTGCCAAAAGTTGGCAAACTAAAGTAAAAAGGCCTCCAACAGAGGTAGAATCGCTTGTTGGGGAGAAAACACTAAGTGCAGAAATCTCCTTAGAGATCAACCCTCACAAAAACTCTAGAATTTACCCTCTTTCCCTCAAAACACAACCACTCTCACACTCTCAAAAACACTCATCACACAAACCAAAAGAAACCAACTGAAGGTGTTAGCTCTTTGGTGTCACACACCAAACTGAGGGAAAGAACCTCCTTTTATAGACTACCCAGGCTGATGAGCACCAGCTGAGTGCAATGAGGACAGGTGAGCTGAGTGAGAGGCTCGTTAGGAGTGCTGGAGGTCACAGACTACCTCCATCTGTAACACCTCCCCCCAAAAAGACAACAAATCTTATTTGTTGACATAAACGAACTTCAAATTCAACACAATGTTTACTTTAGGACTCTATCATTTAACTCCACCTGTAAACACAAAAAGCTAGTACAAAAACACTAGATAACCTGTTAGGAAATGAACTATTTGTTTACAACCAGAACAACAAAAAACACCCTACTGCTCTGAGTAGAGGAACCTTTAGACCAAGAACAAAAATACTCATTTTAGTCAGTCGTCACTCGTGACAGACAGTCAGCAACTACATTGTCTTTTCCTCTTACATGTTGGATTTTTAGTGGAAACTCCTGCAAAGCTAAACTCCAACGGAGTAACCTACGGTTAGTGGAGGCCGATCTTTGCAGGAACAACAAGGGGTTGTGGTCAGTGTAAACCACCAAAGGATCAGACGTAGAGATGTAGATCTCACAGAATCCCAAAACCAGGGTCATCAGTGTCACAACCATTATCAAGTTAAAGGGACATAATCGTTTTTTCTTTCTGAAGTCGGGTCTTGACACAATGCCATCCAAGCTTCTAATCTCCCTTACTACAGTGCATTTTCCAGAAAACTGCACCTCAAGGGGCGACATAACAGGCAACAAAATCAACATCTGATCCTCAACATCAAATGATCGAGAACGAGCTTTTCGATCTTCCAAGATTTTTCTCTTTGCAAACAAAACTTGAACACCCTCATCCCAGGGGTCCACACACTCCACCAGCACTTTGCTGAATGGCTCATCAAAAGCAGGTATGGGCTGCAAGGGTGCAACTGGCACCACTTGGTTTGGTTTACCTGTAAATTGACACACTTTACATGTTTTACAAAAACTTCTCACATCAGTCTTCAGACCCGGCCAAAAAAAATTCTGCAGAACTCTATAATATGTTTTATTAACCCCCAGATGGCCAGCCATATTCCCAGCATGTGCTAAT
Source organism: Cheilinus undulatus (assembly GCF_018320785.1). Taxonomy (NCBI): domain Eukaryota; kingdom Metazoa; phylum Chordata; class Actinopteri; order Labriformes; family Labridae; genus Cheilinus; species Cheilinus undulatus. The sequence continues at coordinate 2,404,229 of NC_054878.1, forward strand.
CTGAGAATCTCCAACCGAAATGGTTTTGGGACCACTACTTGAGACACAGCAGGTTTGGCGTCCTCCAACAAGGCATGTTTTTGCCATTTTCTCATCAACACGCCACCTTTTTTGTAGTACCCAACTAGAGCACCAGCACAATCTTCTTCAGAATGAAGATCTACATAGCAGGGGGACAAAGACACATCTTTCTCTTGCTCAGCAATGAGCTGTTTACGCGACATCTCAATTCCAGATGTAGAGAAGTTTCCTACCTTCTCCACAGACTCCCCCACCTTTGACCCATTCAAAGGCAGGTTCAACTCATGAGTTCCCACAGACTCTACATCACATGAGTTTGACCCAATGTGATTGACCGAAATACAACCTTCATTACCATCATAGTGCTCACTTTTAACACATGGAGTGTTATCACCATTTGGTGCACAAAAAAAAGTTTCAGACAGATCAGCCAAATGATCTCTGACGTCTTCAGTACAAGAATCATTGGCTTGCTTCTTTGCCATAGCACGCGTAACAACACAAGATGAAAATACATGAGGGTGCAACTTAGCTAACCCATCATCTTCATCAATTCTGGGCACCTCTGTAACAATAGCATTTGGAACATGACCAGAGACTTTGTCACCAGCCAAGTCATTTCCCAAAAGGAAGGTGATCCCTCCCACAGGCAGTCCATCCCTTAAGGCTACCTCAACAGTGCCACTGACTATCTCAGATTCCAACTTAATAACAAATAACGGTTCTTGAAACCAATTCATCTCCACACCCCTTATAAGAGCGCTGTTGCCGCTCTTCATTTCATCAGTAAGAGGCAACACCCCTCTCAACAGAATGGACTGTGACGCTGCAGTGTCTCGCAGTATTTTCACTGGTCTCTTGTGCTCATCTCCAAGCAGGGACACAAATCCATCAGATGTGAAAGGCCTGAACTCATCTGGCACTTTCTCACTCGCAATTTTTAAGTCAGGGACTGACATTTCATCAATAAGGGGGCTTCCAAGTAAAGTTACAGCTTTGGGCTTATCACCCCTTTTCTGTAACACTGGACAGTCTCGAACAAAGTGACCTTTTGCATGGCAATAGTGGCACTCAACCTGATTTTTAGTAGTGTGCTTCCCAGTGGGTGTGAACACTGAGAAATTTGGGAGTTTTGTTTTACTAGAGAAGGTGCTTGGTGACTTTGATGGGCAAGTGAATTTGTGAGTGAGAGCAAACTCATCAGCAAAAACAGCAGCTTTTTCCAGAGTTAAACTACTTTGCTCATTGAGGTAAGTAGCAACTCTTTCATTAACGCAATGTTTGAACTGTTCCAACAAAATGATGTTTTTTAAATCATCCAGGTTTTTAACATCTTGTGATTTACACCAGCATTCAAATAAGGTTTTTTGTTCTCGAGCAAACTCCACATGAGTTTGGCTCTCTTCCTTTTTCAACTTTCGGAATTGCTGCCTATATGCTTCAGGCACCAATTCATACGCACGGAGTATGGCTTCCTTCACAGTCTTGTAATCGGAGCTTTGAGCAATGGACAATGATGCGTAAACACCTTGGGCTTTCCCCACCAACACACATTGGAGCAACAATGGCCTGAACTCCTCTGGCCATTTTAATGTGTTGGCAACTCTCTCAAAAAGTGTAAAATACTCATCCACCTCCCTTTCATTAAATGGTGGTACAAGTCGGCTGTTTCGTGCTAAATCAAATTCTCTAGCACCACCGTGCTGTACAGATTTGATGCGGAGCGCTTCAAGCTCCAGTTCTCTCAAACGTATGGCCTGTTCTTTTTCTTTCTCTTCATATATTAATTTGATTCTCATTTGCTCTAACTTGATTTGCTCAAACTTGAGTTTCATCTCCAAGTTCTTCACTTCAGACTCAGTAGCAGGGTCAGTGCTAGAGGGATCAGTGTCATCTTTTTCTGGTTCTGCTTCAGGATTTTCGCCAAGAAACTGCCCCTCCACTAACCCAATAACTACAGCTTCTTTGACCACATCCTTTTGGCTCCCTGCTTTCACAGGAATGTTAAAGTGTTGAGCAATTTTGAGAAGATCTGTCTTTTTACAAGTGTTAATGGCCTCCCATGTTGGGTTTTCAACAAATGACTCCAACTGAAACTCCATGACTTGATGTAGCTACTTGTGTGTTCTACAATAATATAAATGATCAGTACAGAAAAGGAAAGTGTTTCAGATCCCGGACGAGCCCCCAAATGTCACGTTTCTGCAAGTCGCATGACGTGAAGGACAGGGGTCATGGACAGGGAAAGTAACAAAAAGAAAATCTGCACCTTTATACAAAACAAAAATAAGGCCTTTGGGGTCTAAAAGATGGAGTGGAGTTATGCTTCTCCACAGCCACCCACTAATTTTGCCAAAAGTTGGCAAACTAAAGTAAAAAGGCCTCCAACAGAGGTAGAATCGCTTGTTGGGGAGAAAACACTAAGTGCAGAAATCTCCTTAGAGATCAACCCTCACAAAAACTCTAGAATTTACCCTCTTTCCCTCAAAACACAACCACTCTCACACTCTCAAAAACACTCATCACACAAACCAAAAGAAACCAACTGAAGGTGTTGGCTCTTTGGTGTCACACACCAAACTGAGGGAAAGAACCTCCTTTTATAGACTACCCAGGCTGATGAGCACCAGCTGAGTGCAATGAGGACAGGTGAGCTGAGTGAGAGGCTCGTTAGGAGTGCTGGAGGTCACAGACTACCTCCATCTGTAACAACGTCAAGAATTTTCTCAGAGAGGTTCCCTAAACCCCAGATATGGCATAATCCAACGTAATTGTTCAACTTCTTTTCCTTTTTACTTTAATAAATGTAAATTGCCCTTAGATGTAGATATTTTGTTTAGATAACCTTTGAAAACCCATTTTTAACACACAAGTAGTCCATTTAAGGGACCCGCCTTATTTTCTCATTTGTTTTTATTGATCAAACCATTTAAACATTCACAGTGCAGGGTGGAAAAAGTATGTGAACCCCTAGGCTAATGACTTCTCTAATTGGAGCTAATTGGAGCCAGGAGTCAGCCAACCTGGAGTCCAATCAATGTGATGAGATTGGATGTGTTGGTTAAAGCTGCCCTGCCCCAGTGTTGAATTTGCTGTTCTCAAGAAGCATTGCCTGATGTGAATCATGCCTGGCACAAAAGAGCTCTCAGAAGACCTACAATCAAGAATTGTTGACTTGCATGAAGCTGGAAAGGGTTACAAAAGTATCTCTAAAAGCCTTGATGTTCATGTGTCCATGGTAAGACAGACTGTCTACAAATGGAGAAGGTTCAGCACTGTTGCTACTCTCCCTAGGCGTGGTCGTCCTGTAAAGATGACTGCAAGAGCACAGCACAGAATGCTCAATGAGGTGAAGAAGAATCCTAGAGTGTCAGCTAAAGACTTACAGAAATCTCTGGCACATGCTAACATTTGTGTTGACAAATCTACAATAAGTAAAACATTAAACAAGAATGGAGTTCATGGGAGGACACCATGGAGGAAGCCACTGCTGTCCAAAAAAAACACATTGCTGCACATTTGAAGTTTACAAAAGAGCACCTGGATGTTCCACAGCACTACTGGCAAAATATTCTGTCCATAGATGAAACCAAAACTGAGTTGTTTGGAAGGAACACACAACGCTATGTGTGGAGAAAAAAGGCACAGCACACCAACATCAAAACCTCATCCCAACTGTGAAATATGGTGGAGGGACCATCATGGTTTGGGGCTGCTTTGCTGCCTCAGGGCCTGGACGGATTGCTGTCATTGACGGAAAAATGAATTCCCAAGTTTATCAAGACATTTTACAGGAAAACTTAAGACCATCTGTCCACCAACTGAAGCTCAACAGAGGATGGGTGATGCAACAGGACAACAACCCAAAGCATAGAAGTAAATCAACAACAGAATGGCTTCAACAGAAGAAAATACGCCTTCTGGAGCGGCCCAGTCAGAGTCCTGACATCAACCCGATTAAGATGCTGAGGCATGACCTCAAGAGAGCGATGCACACCAGACATCTGAATAATATTGCTGAACTGAAACAGTTTTGTAAAGAGGAATGGTCCAAAATTCCTCCTGACTGTTGTGCAGGTCTGATCTGCAACTACAGGAAACGTTTGGTTGAGGTTATTGCTGCCAAAGGAGGGTCAACCAGTCTTTAGCCTAGGGGTTTACATATTTTTTCCACCCTGCACTGTGAATGTTTACATGGTTTGTTCAATAAAAACATGAAAACATATCATTTTTTTGCAGTATTAGTTTAAGCAGACTGTGTTTGTCTATTGTTGTGAATTAGATGAAGATCAGAATACATTTGATGACCAATTGATGCAGAAATCCAAGAAATCTCAAAGGGTTCACATGCTTTTTCTAGCGACTGTATGAGCCTTGCCCCAAAAGAGTAATCCCAGTCACGGTTTACTGTGGACACTAAAAACTAAGACAAAATCTACGACTAAAAAACTAAGACCAGTACTGTCAGCGTCTCCACTCTGAATTAAACTCCAGATCTTTTCATGTTTCTAATTGTAGTTCCATCTGTTCTCTGTGTTTTAGTGGTCCAGAGTCAGAAAGGCTGGGGAGTGACTTATTCACAAACTGAAGTCTGTGCCTTGGAAGGATCAACAGTGGAACTAAGCTGCACCTACACATATCCAAGTTCTGACTATTATACAGTTACTGAATCATTCTGGTTTACTAAAATACAGAATAATGAACATGTTGATGTGAGAACAGACTCACAGTTCACAGGACGTGTGATGTACAGTCGTGGATGGAAACGCTGCACTCTGAGAATCACTAACGTAGAGAAGAGCGACTCAGCTATGTACAAGTTCAGGTTCATAAGAGACAAAGATGGTGGCGGATTTACAGGAAACCCTGGAGTCGTTTTGTCTGTTCAAGGTAACGTGATTTCTGTGTTAGGGATCACACTTCTCAACCTCCCTGGTAAGGTCTATTCAGGGGTCCTGGAGAGGAGGGTCCGTCGGATAGTCGATCCTCAGATCCAGGAGGAGCAATGTAGTTTTCGTCCTGGTCGTGGAACAGTGGACCAGCTCTACACTCTCGGCAGGGTCCCAGAGGGTGCATGGGAGTTTGCCCAACCAGTCTACATGTGTTTTGTGGCCCTGGAGAAGGCATTCGACCATGTCCCTCGGGGAATCCTGTGGAGGGTGCTCCGGGAATATGGGGTACTGGACCCCCTGATAAGGGCAGTTCGGTCCTTGTACGACCGGTGTCAGAGCTTGCTCCGCATTGCCGGAAGTAAGTCGGACTCATTTCTGTTCTGTTCATAACTTTCATGGACAGAATTTCTAGGCACAGCCAGGGCGTTGAGGGCGTCCAGTTTGGTGGCCTCAGGATTGGGTCTCTGCTTTTTGCGGATGATTTGGTTCTGTTGGCTTCATCAGGACGTGACCTTCAGCTCTCACTCGAACGGTTCACAACTGAGTGTGAAGCGGCTGGGATGAGAATCAGCACATCCAAATCTGAGGTCATGGTCCTCAGTCGGAAAAGGGTGGAATGCCCTCTCCAGGTTGGAAATGAGACCCTGCCCCAAGTGGAGGAGTTCAAGTATCTCGGGGTCTTGTTCACGAGTGAGGGAAGAATGGAGCGAGAGATCGACAGGCGGATCGGCGCAGCGTCTGCAGTGATGCGGTCTCTGCACCGGTCTGTCGTGGTGAAGAAAGAGCTGGGTCGAAAGGCGAAGCTCTCGATTTACCGGTCGATCTACGTTCCCACCCTCACCTATGGTCATGAGCTGTGGGTCGTGACCGAAAGAACAAGATCACGGATACAGGCAGCTGAAATGAGTTTCCTTCGCAGGGTGTCTGGGCTCTCCCTTAGAGGTAGGGTGAGAAGCTCGGCCATTTGGGAGAGACTCGGAGTAGAGCCGCTGCTCCTCCGCGTTGAGAGGAGCCAGATGAGGTGGCTCGGGCATCTGGTCCGGATGCCTGCTGGACGCCTCCCAGGTGAGGTGTTCTGGGCAAGTCCCACTGGGAGGAGACCCCGGGACCTAGGACACGCTGGAGAGACTATGTCGCTCGGCTGGTCTGGGAACGCCTTGGGATCCCCCAGGAAGAGCTGGACGAAGTGGCTGGGGAGAGGGAAGTCTGGGTCTCCCTGCTTAGGCTGCTGCCCCCGCGACCCGATCTCGGATAAGCGGAAGAAGATGGATGGATGGATTTCTGTGTTAATTATTTTAACAACAACAATAAACAAAACTATCAGTTATGTTTGTCTGTATGTTTGACAGTTTTGTGTAAGATGACCTTATTTCTCCTCCACAGATCCAGATCTTCAGGTGCAGAGAATTGATTCACAGTCTTCCAAGTTAGAACTGGAATGTCTCAGCAGTTGTCTTTTACCTCATCACGTCACCTATGTCTGGTACATAAATGGACACAAAATCTCTGCAGAAGAATCTTCTTATACAGCCGATTTTTTTAATGCAGACAGCTACTCCTGTGCTTTGAAAGACTATGAGGATTTCCCCTCTCCTCTGTACTGTGAGTTTACTTCACCATCTGCCACAAACAAAACAGCATCTGACAGATGAAGTATTGTTCTGTATTTTTAATATTGCTTTAATTGATTTAAAACGGTCTTTTTGTATCTTTCAGGTTACTATGATTCTCTGTGTAACAAAGTGATATACACTCTCAGAACCATCTGTGCCTCCAGAGGCTCATCAGTGGACATCTCTTGCTCTTACATAAGTTTTGAAAGCATCAGGTCAAAATTCTGGTTCAGATCTGATCAAAGTCAGTCTAGGCGATATTACCTACAACCTGAAGACCTCAGAGGAGATTCCCAGTATGCAAATCGTGTTCAGATCACTGACTCTAGGAGAGGAGACGCTAGCACCCTGAGAATCTCTGACCTGAGAGAGAGCGATTCAGCCGTCTATCGTTTCACATTTACAGCAGGAAGCTCTGAATGGGGGAACAGTTTACATGGTACAACTCTGACTGTAACAGGTACAGATGACCAATGCAGAAACACAACCACAGTTCATTAAGAATACTGGAAATATTGATTTTGGTCAATTACTCTTAGCTTGTGTATTAACTGTTTCAGTGAATACCCATTTGACTTGTGTCCACAAGCTTTTTTCCGTTAACCCAAGTATATTTTTCAATTTTTTTCTCAAAGATTAGTAAAAGTTGTCATACAGGTGGCTGTCCACAGAATAATAACCTCCGCCAAGGAGGTTATGTGATCGGGTGGGTTTGTCCATTTGTTTGTTTGATTGTTAGCAACATAACTCAAAAAGTTATGGACGGATCTTCATGAAATTTTCAGGAAATGTCAGAAATGTCACAAGGAAGAACTGATTAGATTTTGGGAGTGATCAGGATAACCGTCTGAATCCAGGAATTTTTTTAAGGATTCTTTACTATTGGGAGATAGGGCTAATGGCGGAGGTCTATGCTGTTACCACTTTACACCAGGAGATGGCGAACAGGAGCAACTTCAATCACAGCAGCATTTTGGGTGTGTTTCTATTCAATGTTTTGGAGTTTATAGAGTTTGAAAGATGCACGCCCAGTCGAGGAGACGAGTCAGAGCGTAACAGAGAGAAAGACAGCGAATTGTAGCAAGAATACTCACAATGCTGGGAGGAAAAGAGGAATATTCACCCTCTGCCATGACTTCCAGTTGTCCAGCGAGACCATGGGTGAGACTGTCAGTGCATCTGTTGGCACCAGCAGGCAACGCTTCCTCCATGACAGTCCACCCATAGCGAAGCCAGTACTTTGCCTCACCGTGTTTCCACCCCACCGGGGAGGGAATATTTGGTGAATACCGTGGTGGGGGGCACATGTGGATGGACCCAGGAATTTTTTAAAGGATTCTTCACTATTGGGAGATGGAGATAATGGCGGAGGTCTGCGCTCTCTGAGTGCCTTTCTAGTTTATATATACAGTCTTGGTTTCAGAGTTTGCTGGTAGATGCTGTGAATTTGTGCTCTTTAAACTTTAGAAGCTTTAGTTAATGATTTTATTTTTAGTAGGGTTGTCAGTTGGATCTGATCATGATCTGGCTGTAGAAAATACCTTATTTTTCCATCCAAGGCATCTCCAAATGCCTGGATCTTTGTTTTGGTCTGTGAGAACAGCCTCCTCACTCAGGATCTTATAAAGTCTCTGTTTGGACCACAGCATCATCAGCAAAGTCCACATCACTGATCTGGACATCACCAAATGACACCACAGTTTGTTGCCCCTGTTACCCGACCTGTTAACCAGTCCATACAGGTCCTCAACAGTGTAGGGGCTTAGACGTAGCCCTGCCTCACCCCAGAATAGAATGGTAAGAAGTAAGGAGTGGTGTCACCAGACATCACAGCACAATCTGTGCCAGAATACAGGACAGACATCAGCTGGATGAGCAAATGTGTGTGTAGTGACGTTTTTCCTAAATATAATGGAAATGACTGTGGTACAAAAAATTCACCCCCGAACAGTGTGAGGACATGGAGACATTAGCTAATGAGACAGGTTTGGTTTTTGGAACCAGTCTGTGAACCAGTTTACTTCTGGTGTAAAAAATGGCTTTTTAACATGTGTTGTGTAGGTGACTTCTGGTGTTCCCGCAGCCAGTCTCAAGTGGACACTGGCTGTATATAATTTTTTTTGCACTTCCGCATTGGCCTCATTTTTCAGGACTGGAGGTTGCTGCTTGGCGCATCATGAGAATCACATGACTGCAAAGAACATGTTGCAATTGTGACACTCCAAAGAAATTTTAAGATGATTTATGATTTAAAATGTTATCATTTGACAGCCTTATTTTCTAATTAATTACCTTTTTCATCACTTAAATCTGACAGAATCAGGCAGGCTGTGATTTGCAGAAGAAGCATCACATTTAATGTCTGCTTTTATGTGAGAAAGCCCACAATTCAATCTGAAAGCCTTCATTAACAGAGAAGGTTCATATTCAGCGTATGGTACCTGATATCTCTAAAACTGTAGAAAGCATGGCTATGTTGAGCTTAATTTGTGGAACAGCTCCAAGGAAAGGTCTCTACAAAATCAAACAGGATATTATAATGAAACAGGACTAAAAACAAAACATGATGTAGCTGATGTGGCCCCCTGTGCCAGGATAAGGGGATTAAATTCACATTTCCCTCATACAGCTGGTGGACTGAGAGGGGACCACTAATCTTTAAATATATCCCTATAAAGAATGAGGGCAGTGGACTCAGGATCATGATCTTGGTTAAAAGGAAAACAAAAAACCTTGTATAAAAAGATTAAAGAACAAAAAGCCTGGAAAATATAATGCATAGAGGCAACACTCATAACTAGACGTTGTCAGAAATAAAGGCCCAGGTGTTATTTTTTCACTGTACACACACTTTATTTCTGCTTTTCAAGACTTGATTTTACCAATAAACATTAAAGTTGTTGCAATGATGTATTTCCACATTCTTTTTTTATTTTTAGCACTAGTTACAGCAATGTTTCTTTTCCTTGTATCTAGCTTTACAGGTGCAGGTGACGAAGATAACCACCAACCAGTTCTACACAGTGGCAGAGCTGAGATGTCACAGCAGCTGCAGTGAAGCGGCTCGATTTTCATACGTCTGGTTCAAGAACAGACAGGCAGTCACCTGGGAGAGTACGTCTACTACTAAAATCAGATATGACCTTGAAGATGAGATCTCCTGTGCTTTACGAGGACATGAGAGATTTCCCTCTCCATCAGTGTGTGAGTTCAGTCGACCGTTTCATGGCAAAAACACACCTTCACACACACACTACAGCAAAACTGGACTTAAAGCTAACTGAAAGTAACCTCAAACATTTAAGATTAAAATTTAAATGCAACAAAAGTGATTTTACTATCGATAAAAGCAATTATAAGAAGAGCAAAGGAAAAATATTTTACAATTTCTGACTGTTTTTGACAGCCATGAAAACTGTAAGAGATGGTCACTAAAAAAAACTGAAATGTGATGTATCTCAAAATCAAATAAGATCAAATAAAACTCACATTTATTCTAAACATAAACTTGATCAGGAAACAAGAGACCAAGAAAATAAGTCTCATAATGATAGCAATGATAACGTAAAAGTGGTGAATATGAAGAAATATTAGATGATTTTAAGCTAGAAGGAGGCTGGTAGTGGAGCAGATACGTAGACAGGAGGAGGTAGTCGGGTGTACTAAGGCTGTGGCTCAGGCTAAACAGGGACAGTGGATGAACTGGGAGAGTGTAGAGAAGATGAAGCTGAGTTGGAGAGACCTATGGAGTATGGAAGATAGGTGGATCAAATTTCTGTTAGGGCCTACCTATGATGTCCCACCATTACCCCAGAACCTAAAGTGCTGGGTTGACAGTACCCATCATGTCCTCTGTGCTCAGGACAGCAACTTCTCATCTTGACAGGGTGTACGATCAGTTTATCACAAGGTAGATGCACATGGAGACATAACAGGGTTTTGAAAAGTCTAGCAGCAGGAATTGAAAACAGAAGGCAACAGGTGAACGCAGGATGTAATCAGGGAGAGAGGGCAGGTGTTTAACCCTTGTATGGTGTTCAATATGGTAATTTTTGTTATTCAGCCAGTGTTCGTGGGTCTGGTGGACCTGCTGCATTTGTTGGTTTTTAATTCACCATAATCAAACAATTTTATGTTAAAATACTCAACAGATGTTTACTTCATCCCAATTACAAGCAATATAAAAAGCATTTATGTTTAATATTTGCCTTTTGCCTTTGTTTGTCATAAGGAGGGGGTTTGGGACACAATTGCAGACCAAGGGTTTCTGAAAGTTATCCTAGCAGGATAACCACTAAAATCGTGAGCGATCAAAGGGAAAAGGGGATGAAAACAAAGCTGAATGCTTACATGCAAATAACTGAAAAGCTCCCTTTCAGAATAAAACCCAGAAACTAATCCACCACTGTCATGCAGCTGACTATAAATTAAAACAGGTAGGGAGAAGGAGAAGCTCTTCTAAAATAAAATACAAAAGCCACCAGGCTGGTATGAAAGGAGAAACCAAAAATACTGAGTAAAGACACTCAGTACTGCCTCAGCTCTCTTGAAACAGCTAGTAATAATATCAACAATAACCACCCAGAAAAGATTCTCAAAAAGCTCTGCAAACTCTTCACATCACAAACACACAAGAAAACACAAGGAGATGTCCTCACCATCTCTGGTGGTGAGATAATGAGTCAACCAAGAAGTATATATAAGCTTGCCACACCTGGCCACAATCAGTGGCAATCAGCTCCACACACCTGACACTGCACTGACGGATTCACACTCAATGAGTGACCAGAATAAGCCTCTTCACATTGTTAGATCACATTTATAATTTAAAGTGCTACTCATTTTTAGTTTGTTTTGTAATAAAATTTAATATAATCAAGATATGAGAGGAAAAAATTTAAATTTAAAAATTAAGCCAAATTTTTTATAGCTATTGATTTTTATTTATTTGAACTTCAACATAAATTTTACCCATTCAGGTCAGTTTACACAACAGAAATTGAACACATATAGTGACCATGTCAGTCTAGACAACACAGCCCCACTGAACAGACTGCCTTATCATACCAGCCTATACAACACATGAGGGGCAAAGTTTTTTTAAAGGGCAGAGCCTTTGAAAAAAACTTGGAGTGTGATTGGATGAACGTTCTGTCTGTCACATCTTTATGGGCCAATCAGAGCAACAAAACACGTGACGTAGCAGTAACCGATTTGTGCGTGTGCAGCTACCGAGGAATAACATGAACCATGGCGTCTGTAGACATGTCAGTACACAAATTTTGTCATTTTTGAAAACAACTCACTGCTGTTCTTTGTTCTTCTTTTAACAAAGAAATGTCGTCCAGTTCTGATAAAACTGGCGCTTTAGAAGCATCTATGCTAATCTCTTCCAACATAATGGCACCGGCCTCTTGATGCTGCTTGCTTACATCACGCCTCCGCTGCGCCCGAAAGTACTGCCCCTCGTCGCTGATTGATCCTGTCACTTTCTAACCGGGCCCAAACGGTTCAGATGGGAGCTTTACAAGATGGATTGGCCAGTGAAAAACCAGGAAACGGGCATATCCATCTGCTTTGCAAGTTTAGCAACCTGGTGCAGAAACAGCAGGGGCAGAAACACAAAATTCACACTTACACTCACACGCTCTCTCTCTTTCTCACACATGCACACACACACCCACACACACACACACACACACACACACCCCCCTTCATACAGACACACACGCACACCTTCACACAGACACACACACCTTCATATAGACACACACACCTTCATACAGACACACACCTTCATATAGACACACACACCTTCACCCAGACACACACACATTCATACAGACACACATACCTTCATACAGACACACATTCATACAGACACACACACTTTCACCCACCCACACACCTACACACACATATAGACACACACACCTTCATACAGACACACCTTCATATAGACACACATTCATACACACACACACACACCGCACACACACAGTAGGCCTAGAAAGGAAGTAGACAGAGTGAGGGTACACAGGACCTACAATTTCCCCCCTTCTTTAGCCGTGGGTCCACTGGACCTGAACATCCTGTATGTAATACAAATATGTAGGGGGGTACTGTCGTGTGTGAGGTGGAATTGAACCCAGTTGTGGAGACGGAGAAGTTTTAAAAGGTTTATTTAAACACGGGAAGGGGGTGGGGGGAATCTTCGTGGGTGAGAATGCTGGTAACAAGCTGTTAGTGAGCGGTGAGTGAGGCACTGGAAAAATGTAGGAGAGAGACACGTTAGTATAGAGCCACAGGTAGTCACAAGAAAATGTTGCAAAAATCACAATACTCATAGGATGCCGAGCGCTGAGGTTTACCCTGAGGAGTAAGGAGCGAAACTCTGGCACTGCCGTGAGCTTGAGGCTGCTACTTGGAGGGGAGTGGGATGAGGTGATTGCCTGCAGGTGCGCTCACTCTCCGCAGTGCCGTGGGGATGGTGAACCTCAGGAGACGCATGAAGAGTTACCAGCAATGAGAAAGGGACAACCGGAAGCCAGACTCCGGAAGTCCCACAAAATAAAACATGAATTTCAGAATACACTACAGGTATAAAGTGTGTGGTCATTGAAAATGTGTTCGGATATATGTTCTTCACAGAAAATGAGCCAAGGCCAATGAGTCTGAGTTTGAAAAAATAAATACTCATATCATTTTTCTTTTAATAAAAAATGAAAACGGGTCCCAGAGATCCGAACACCATACAAGGGTTAAGTTTGTTTGGGAGGGAGAGGAAGTTAACAGAGGCAGGTTTTTAGGTAGGAACCAGTCAGGCCAGTTTAAGAGTGCTAAGGACTGGGAGATGTAGGTAGATTTGGGAGGGAAACTTGTGCCACCTGAGATAGTTTGAGCCTGACAGTGCTATGGTCTGCCAGTTAGCATGTAGTTTACTTTACAGAGCAGTTCATTGGGAGGATTCTGTGGAAGAAAAACTATAGATATGCAGATTTAGGAGCAGAAGCTGACAGCGAGGAGGGAAAGTTAAGACTCGTCCAGTAGAAGTGGGGTACAGAGGGTTTGTTGCAAGATCAGCTGTTTCATTACTTAGAGAGCTGGGAGTGCAGGGACAGAAATTGTGAAAGGTAATTAAAGCGATGTCGGATGACGCAGTTAACCCAGTCAGTGCTGGTTTCTTGCTACACATCGGTCTGCATGGTTGAGTTGAGGAAGCAAACAGAAATAGATAAGAGATTTCTTCACTGAGCGCTATTCCTTTTGCAGGGCCCAAGTATCTACAATTTACTCAGAAGAGACTTTGCTGTTATGACTTAATATGAAATGCACATTTCTACCTCCATAGTAAGCATCATAAAGCTGTGACAAAAATACTGACCACAAAACAACAAACATGACTTCTGAGTGACACACGTCAGTTTCTTCCTCAGATGCTCCCAAAGTTTCCTCTGCAGTTTTGAACCCCCCTGGTGAGATGGTGGAGAACTCATCTGTGACACTGACCTGCAGCACTGATGCTAACCCATCCGCTAATATCACCTGGTTCAAGAAGAACGAACGCCAAGACTTTGAACCTTTCAGCAGTGAACAACAGCTCATCTTCAGCGCCATCCAGTCCTCGGATGCAGGAGAGTATAGGTGTACAGCAGAGAACAGTCTGGGGCAGAGAACATCTGCACACACCATTATTGATGTCAAATGTGAGTATGTTTTCTGTCTTTAGTATACCAGCTTTCCTCAGCTATCATTCACAGGTAGCTGCAGTTCACCAGATAAAAACTGAGGAGTTTTCTTTGCAGTACAAGATTTAAACTATTGAATATCAGTTTGACAAAACTCAATATCTAAAATGCTGCTGCTCATGGTTATTCATACTTTGTGATTTAACTACCATAGCTGTGGTAGTACAACACCTCGACATAACCCTGCCAGATGCTCCCAGGCTTCCCTCTGTGTCACTAAGTCCTTATGCTAAAATCATGGAGGGCAGTTCAGTGACTCTGACCTGTAGCGGTGATGCTAACCCTGCAGCTAAGTGCACCTGGTACAAGGAGAACCAAACAGCACCTCAGGGACAACAAGGCCTTTATCATAAATATAATAGTAATGTAAATATTATGCCCCAAATTTGTTCTGCTGAATGCACCTAGGCTAAATATTACATACTGCACCCTTAAAAACAGGCTAAGAAGCTGGACTAGAGCTCCACAGCAGTGCAGGGGTTTTGGCACCCCCTTGGAACATTTTAGGGATTAAACACTTATTTCTCTGATATCTGGTTGGGCTGAATGATTTGAGAAATTAATCTAATTGCGATTTTTTTCTCCAATGTTGCGATTGCGATTAGTGATGCACGATAACCGATCATTTCCTACTCCTGATGGCCGATAACCGATAATAACCAATATTTTTTTCAATTGTTGATTTAACAAAAGAAGTTTATTTGATGTGTTTATGCACATCTGGGGGTAAGAAGGGGTTAATATGTAGTGAGCAAAGATATTTATAACTTATTTTAATATACTAATACTAATATCACTCATGTTTTTCAAAAAACAAAGAACCATTCTGACTTTTTAACTGTTATTATAGTTCACTTTTCTTAGTTAAACATTTGTGTACCAAGAACAACATACACAAACAACTGACAGACGGTTTTCCCCCATAAAACCAAATGATAACAGGCTCATTCTGATTTTGTTATAACGGTGCACCTTTTGGCTCTGGCAAGCTTTTGCAGTTTTCAATGCCCGCTAATGCTTGCAGCTGAGGCTCGTGGCTGCTGCCGCTTCATTTTAACGTCGTTAGGATGATGACTATAAGTGACTTATAAGATCTGTCGAGGACTTTTTTCTAATCTTTGCGACCTTTGCAGGGCAAATTCTACACACGGTCGTGTTATCCTCCCTGTAAATACTGAATAACGCCACCATGTTGTTAGCATTTTAGTACAGGGGCTGCTACTTCCTCTTCTTCTTTGGTGCTTTAATAGCAGGTCGTGTACTGCGGCGCCACCTGCTGTTTCGGAATGTGTAGTCTCCTGAGAAAGAAAAAAAACGACAGCACTGCCATGCTGACAAAAATATATATGATATCGGACCGATAAGAATGACGTAATAATTTCCTGTTATCGGTCCGATAGTTATCTTGCACCCCTAATTGCGATTTAATATGCAATTATTTTTAGGTTCCTCATCTTATGTATTATTGAACAAACACTGCACTACATCATTCTGTATTATAACCAATAAAATTTTAGATAAATTAAAGTAGGGATGAAAGATTTGAAAAAATATCTAATTGGGATTTTGGCTCATGAAGCAAATTTGACATCGATTGCTATACTGTAAATATAATAATATTTTATGCTATTCTCATTTTTATTAAGAAAATCATATGCATGATCAGGAAAAGTACGATTTTAGTAAACTATTTCGAAAAAAGACTCTTGTTTGTATGCACAATGTGTAGAGCATGAACCCTCTGCTGCAAGAAATGGTATCAATTTGGCATTTTAACACATTTCAGGATTAAAACAAATATTGCACTGTCTGAGATTTGAAAATTACAACAGGTCATATTTGAATTTTTATCTCATTTGCAATTAGTTGCCCAGCCCTAATATCTGGTGAATATTTTGCCGACAATATGTGATGGGATGTCAGCCTTGATTTAACATTCCCATGGTTAAACCATTAATGAAGCCAATTAGTGGACATGTACTCATAGAGCTTGAGCTCAAGGACATCCAGTAACTACAATTAATGTAAAAGGAAAACACAGAGTCATTTATTGTTAAGAAAAACAGCTGCTTCATGCATGAAGCTCACTCTGTGACTAAATTTGATCTGGTAGCTTATTTTCAAATAATTATTTTTAAAGTATAGTTTAATGTAAAAGACAAATCTACAATCCCTGTTTTTAATCTGAAATGTCTGAATTAATCCACTGTTATAGTGAATATAAAGTAAGGTTTTGGTAAAAATGTGCCACACAGCAATGGTGGCTCAAACGTAGGCACTAGTGAAAGCTTTTGAGCATTTTATTGTTTTTTTACTGATAAAGCCTCTGTGTTTTTGTCACTATTTTCCATTAAAGACTTTGGCTTTGGTTACCTGCTCTTGCATTGTAGTACAATCTAGAGCTGTTGGAGCAAATTTCCAGGTTCGAATATAATTCCAATATTTAAAAACTCATTAATATCCGAAAGCTGAAGTTACTAATCAGACGTGTTTACTTAAAAACATTTTTGTTGTTTATAATCGTTCTCCAGTCTCTCCTTGGCCTCTGCTTCACCCACATGTAGGTGTAGGAGCCAAACGTTTAGTCAAACGACATGTGACATGATGAACAATAAAGTTTTCAAACCAAAACACAGAGGCGGTAATGCAGATGTTTGGGGATGTTTATCATAGATATATATGGAACACTAGATACTCCAGTGCACTGTAGCAAACTGCTAAGCGACGTGCCTACATGGCGGCCATCTTGGCGGGGGCGACGTTCTCATTGAAGGCAATGCATGTACATTGAAAATAAATCATAACTTGCTCATTTCTCAACCGATTTTCATGCGATTTGCTTTATTGTCAACGTCAAAACGTGCTATTAATACAGAAAATTTGATTTAAAAAAAACGATAAAGGGCATTCTACCAATGTAGCCTACAATTTAAGTTATTTTACTGGTTAAGTCCAGAGGTCTGGGAATCTTTTATGTTCAGCCATTATATATTTATAAATGTATATACATAGATATATAGTTGTATTTATAAAAAATAGAAAAATAAAGATATACATATATAGAAAATATGGTTTGAGATCAAAAGATTTAATTGTAAAGGTAATCAAATAATCGTTTAGATTTATTTATTTGTCTCTCTCCCCCTCCTTATCTCTCTCTCACTCTCTCTCTCTATGTTCATAGAAACAAACACACTGTGGCGATAGAATAGAATAGAGTTTACTGCCATTTGTACAAGTTAGAAACAGGTACATTGAAACTGTTGTGCATGTCGCTGAGTAAATAGTAAAACTTCACGTCACCTTGGACTTAACGTATATGGCTATACATATAACTATGACTACATAACTACTACTAGTATTAGTGGCAGTACCAACTACTGCTGCTGATACTGGCACTGCTACTACAACTGGTAATACTATTACAAATACTGATACTACTTCTACAACTCTAAAGGCTATTTATACTACTACTGCTGCTTGTACTTTTAGTACTACTACTATTGCTTGTACAGCTATACTACAGCTGCTATTTATCGTCTGGTATTTGGCTGTCAAGCTGCTAGCTCGTGTTTTGCTAGTAGCCAGGTAGTTACTGAAGCTCTCAACAAGATTTAATAATGAAAAAAGAGCCAAAAAACTATTTTTACCTGTGAAAGGTTATTTCCAGTTTCCTGTTTCAACCGTACGGTCTAATGTGCAACCGTACGCAGCACAATGTGCAGGCATCCTTGTTGTTTCAGTTTTCGTGCCATCTACAACCACAGAATGCCCCGACACTTTGCCCCGACAAGCTTAGCCTCGCTGTAGGCACGCAGTTCAAAGGGGCGTGTCCTATCTACTCTTCTATATATATCTATGATGTTTATCGCCAAGGTGGCGCAAAAACGCGATGCCCACCAACAGTAACCCACTGTTGTGATGGAAAACATTCTGGCCCAGGTATCGTCTCCTGTCCCAGCTGGTAGCCTACGCTGTTACCTTTGCATCCCGGGCACCTCCTTCAGGGCAGAGAGTTTTCTCCATGGCTGGGACGATCACGAGCAAAAAATGCTCTGTTCTTGATTCAGAAAATGTGGAGTGCCTCAGTTTTTATGTAAAAACCTGTAGGGACAAGATAGTACCAACACTTTTTTAATGTTTTGTTCATTATAAACATGATGTCATAAGCGTCGTAAGCAGCGCAATTTAATTTAGGCTGTTTTGCTTGACATATAATTTTTCACCCATTTGCTGGTTTTAAAGTTGTCCATCAGTACGAAAATAACTGTTAAAGGCCACTAAATGGTGCAGGTGGCTGTGTTTATACTAAAAAAGTACATAAAAATTAACATTGACTACTTTTGCTTTTAGCTGTCTTTACTGCAATCTGTAATGTAATATTTGAGGGTCCTCTAGTGGATAAACGTGTAACTACACGGTGATTAAAGCAACTGGACGTTTTACATACAAATTAATGAAAGAAAATGTGCATACATATTTGAATACAATCTGAAATCTGTAAAAATAATAAATGAAATTCGAATAGGACTGTAGATGAATATTGACAGCCCTAGTATAACTATTATTTATTCAGAGAATAGTATTATTTCTCCAAGCTCATGGCTGACTTTTCTTAAATGTAATGGTTTTAACTTCAGTTGATTTGTATTTTTCTTCTTTGTCAATCAGATGCTCCAAAGTTTCCCTCAGTGTCAGTGAGTCCCTCTGCTAAAATCATGGAGGGCAGTTCAGTGACTCTGACCTGTAGCAGTGATGCTAACCCAGCAGCTAATTACACCTGGTACAAGGAGAACCAAACAGCACCTCAGGGGCGACAAGGCCTTCATCATTTCAGCACCATCAGCCCTGAGGACAGAGGGACATACTACTGCAGATCTGAGAATCAGTATGGACGGATCAACTCCTCTCCTGTATTCATAGATGTCCAGTGTAAGCACAACAGTTAAAGATTTAGGTGGTGGGAAGTTACATTTTCAGTTGCATTATTTTGGGCATCTTTATTTGATAGAGGAGTATAGTGGATAGAGTTGGAAACCAAGATACAAGAGCAGGATAGAGACTTGCGGTAAAGGGCCTCAGGCCAGATTCGAACCCCAGTTGTCCGCGTAGCAAACATGTTGTTTTTTTTTTTTTTACTCAGAATAAACCTTTTTGTCCCTTCCATGGGCTCCACTATCTTGGATTTTTGCATCTTGCATGTTTCTACAGAACCACTGAAGTGATCAAATGATAATGGAACAATTTTATATATTTAGAGATGAAACACTAAATTAGAAAGGCCTACTTATATGTACTGTGTCCCATATAAATATTATAGTTATGCCACTAGGGTAAATATTACACACTGCACCTTTAATAACAGGCTAAGAAGCTGGACTAGAGCTCCACAACAGTGCAGAGGTCTGGTCTCTGCCCTGGAACATTTTTGAGATCAAACACTAATTTCTCTGCATTCTGGTGACTATTTAGGTGGTGGGAAGTTAGAACTAATGATTAAACCATTAGTGAAGCTCATTAGTGGACATGTACTCACAGAACTGGAGTTGAAGTCCATCCAGTAACTACAATGAATGTAAAAGGAGAACAAAAATGTATTAGTTCTTAACAAAAGCTGCTGCATCATGCATGAAGTTCACACGGTGGCTAAATTTGATCTGCTAGCTTATTTTCAGATGTTTTTTTTTTTTTAAAGATTTATTATTGGGCATTTTTGTGCCTTTATTAGATAGGGGAGGACAGTGGATAGAGTTGGAAACAGGGTCAAGAGCAGGGGAGAGACATGCGGTAAAGAGCCTCAGGCCGGATTCAAACCTGGGCCACCCACGTACATGGGGAGCGTCTTTAACCACTAGGCCACCTGCACCCCTAGATGTTTTTTTTAAAAGTATAGTTTAATGTAAAAGACAAATCTACAATCCCTGTTTTTAATCTGAATTGTCTGAATTAATCCACTGTTAAAATGAATGCAAAGTGACTTTTTTGGTAAAAATGTGCCACAAAACACTGGTGGCTCAAACGTACACACTAGTTAAAGCTTTTGAAGCATTTTATTTTTTACCCATAAAGCCTCTGTGTTTTTGTCACTATTTTGCAGTGCAGACTTTGGCTTTGGTTACCTGGTCTCACATTATAGCATAATAGTTATTAATTCAGAGAATAGTGTTATTTCTCCAAGCTCATGGCTGACTTTTCTTGAATATAACAGTTTTATCTTCCATTGTTTTGCATTTTTCTTCTTTGTCAATCAGATGCTCCAAAGCTTCCCTCAGTGTCAGTGAGTCCTGTGGATGAGATCATGGAGGGCAGTTCAGTGACTCTGACCTGTAGCAGTGATGCTAACCCAGCAGCTAGTTACACCTGGTACAAGGAGAACCAAACATTACCTCAGGGACAAAAAGGCACTTATTCTTTCACCACTATCCGGTCCAAGGACAGTGGGATGTACTCCTGCAAGTCTGAGAACAAGTATGGTCACAAGACCTCCAAAGGATTCTGTATCGATGTTCAGTGTAAGTATATACATCCCTTAATAACATCAACAGATCTCTAACAAAGTCCTATGCAGAAAACTTGAAACAACAACTGAGTTTTTGTCTTTTTTTTCTTTTCGTGTTCTCCCAGACGCCCCACGACTTCCTTCAGTGTCTCTGAGTCCCTCTGCTGTCATAGTAGAGGGAACTTCCCTAAATCTGACCTGTAGCAGTGATGCTAACCCTGCAGCTAATTACACCTGGTACAAGGAGAACCAAACAGCACCTCAGGGGCGACAAGGCCTTCATCATCTCAGCACCATCAGCCCTGAGGACAGAGGGACATACTACTGCAGATCTGAGAATCAGTATGGACGGATCAACTCCTCTCCTGTATTCATAGATGTCCAGTGTAAGCACAACCGTTAAAGATTAGTACTTGGCAGAGATGGGGACTCGAGTCTGCGACTTGGACTCGAGTCACACTTAAGTCGCACACATCAGTGACTTGAGACTTGACTTGGACTCATGCGCTAAAGACTCACTACTCAACTCGGACTCGTGATTTGGGACTCGTGCACAATCCTTGGTTTTTAATTTTTCCATCATGATCTCTTGTCCCCCTGTCACTCTTTTCCCCTTTCCTCCCTTCTCTTTGACGGTTCGTGCGCCTTTTACGCATCACCAACCTCTCCTCCTCATCCTCGTTCATGCTGCATGTGACACACAAACGCAACGCTCACACACACACCTACTTTGAAACGCACGCTAACATGTTGGTTGCACAGATTGCAGACTTCAGACTTCAGTCTATTGAGGGCAAAAGTTTCAGAATACTGAAACTCTTTTCTCCTGCATTAAAGCTCCTCTCCACAGAGGATTAGCATCATCACTGTGTGTGCGCACTCCAGCTGTGTCTCTCTGTGTCGCCCACGTGAGCAATGGGTGTGCACAATGTTAAACTATGATTTGGTTAATAATCCCTGATTATCATATGTTTATGGGGAACAAATTAATGTTGGAATCTCTGCATTGCTGCTTATTGATAATGGCTGGACATAAAAGACAACAGGAATATTAAAACTTTAAATACGGTTCATGGAGGCAGCAAGAAACAGAGACAGATAGATACGAGGCTGTGACAGATAAATTAGTAACTCAGGAGTCCAGGAGATATCAGCTGAATATAGTCAAATTTAGCTTGAGTTTACCCATATAAAGAAATTTACGCCATAAATGACGACAGAAGTTTACTAAGGAGACTGGAGAAATACTCAGCATACTCTGTTGAAGATCTGTCTGAGTGAGAATTAGAAATGCTCATTGAGTTTTTATGTTATATCAGAATAAACAGTTCATTAACAGTTAGTGTTTTTGTGTTAATATAAAATCACTACCATTAAAGAAATATATCTGATAAATAACAAGAACATTTCATCTCCAGTGTCTCTATCAGTGAAGTGTGACTCATGTGTCTGTAGTGTTACATATGAACACAGAGAGGAGCTTTATTAAGAGGAGAGCTTAAACTGATCGTGTTGATGAGGGAAAAAGAGAGAAATGTGTTTCATCTTATAGCAGAGGTACATATGATATATAGCACATACATTCCCAACAACAGAACTGTGGCTAGTGGAAACACTGAGTGGCCAGTAACCATTAGTCACAGTGGTTGCCCAGTGTAAAAAAAAGTTAGTGTCAAGCCCCGTTCATATGTAAGTGTACACATGCGTTCACCACAGCGAGCCGGCCACAAACAATACCCCACCCTACTGATGGTGATAACACAGTAGAGGATTTACCCCACCCTACTGATGGTGATAACACAGTAGAGGATTTACCCCACCCTACTGATGGTGATAACACAGTAGAGGATTTACCCCACCCTACTGATGGTAATAACACAGTAGAGGATTTACCCCACCCTACTGATGGAGATAACACAGTAGAGGATTTACCCCACCCTACTGATGGTGATAACACAGTAGAGGATTTACCCCACCCTACTGATGGAGATAACACAGTAGAGGATTTACCCCACCCTACTGATGGAGATAACACAGTAGAGGATTTACCCCACCCTACTGATGGAGATAACACAGTAGAGGATTTACCCCACCCTACTGATGGTGATAACACAGTAGAGGATGTAGATTCCTTAGATAGAACAATGCAGTGATCTAACAGACTGGACATCAGAGGAAGGTCATAGAACGCTCATTACAACCATCAGAGACCTGAGACTTGACTTGGACTCCTGACCAAAGACTTGAGACTTGACATGGACTTACAAAAAATGACTTCTGTGCATCTCTGATGTCCACTAATATGCTTCACTAATGATTAAACCATTAGTGAAGCCCATTAGTGGACATGTACTCATAGAACTGGAGTTGAAGTCCATCCAGTAACTACAATGAATGTAAAAAGAGGACAAAAATGTATTAACTGTTGGCAAAGACTGCTGCATCATGCATGAAGCTCACACTGTGGCTAAATTTGATCTGCTAGCTTATTTTCAGATATTTTCTTTTCTATGTATAGTTTAATGTGAAAGAGAAATCTGCAATCCCTGTTTTTAATATGAATTGTCTGAATTAATCCACTGTTAAAATGAATGCAAAGTGATTTTTTTGGTAAAAATGTGCCACAAAACAATGGTGGCTCAAACGTACACACTAGTTAAAGCTTTTGAAGCATTTTATTTTTTACCCATAAAGCCTCTGTGTTTTTGTCACTATTTTGCAGTGCAGACTTTGGCTTTGGTTACCTGGTCTCACATTATAGCATAATAGTTATTAATTCAGAGAATAGTGTTATTTCTCCAAGCTCATGGCTGACTTTTCTTGAATATAACAGTTTTATCTTCTGTTGTTTTACATTTTTCTTTGTTGTCAATCAGATGCTCCAAAGCTTCCCTCAGTGTCAGTGAGTCCTGTGGATGAGATCATGGAGGGCAGTTCAGTGACTCTGACCTGTAGCAGTGATGCTAACCCAGCAGCTAATTACACCTGGTACAAGGAGAGTGAAGACTCATCTCTAGCTTCAGGACCGATCTTCATCATCGATGACATTAGATCTGAAAATGGTGGGAATTATTACTGTGAAGCTTACAACACAAGAGGGCGCCATAACTCCACCTTCACTCTGACTGTTGTGGCAGGTAAGCCCTTTATTATTTATTTTTACCTGCACAGACACAGGAGAGACTCTGTCTCAACTGAACTACTAACTAAAGGTTATCACAGAATGGAAAAGTATTTCCCAGGTAATAACATGACTTACATTTTGCCCCTACATTGTTATCACTGACTCAGAAACATTACTTTTATTAACAGTGTCTCATTTATCTGATTTTAATTCTAGGTAGCTCAGCATTCATAGCAAATATCTCCAGGGTAACTCTGGGACTCTTGATGATGATTCTTCTTCTCCCTCTGATTCTGTGGAGGAGGTAAGACAGGAAGTGTTCACTCTCCTCTCTTTAATTTTCTTCCTCAGACTCGTTCAATGAATTGTTTGATTTATTTAATTATTCTGAAGTTTATTTTTTTCTGTTTTTATAAAAGTTACCCCAAGAAGAAGGAAACTCTGAGGGCTGAACCAGATGGACCTGAAGAAGCAATGGAGGTGAGAGAGAGAGAGAGAGAGATAGGCCATACTTGCACAGCTTCCCATAAATCACTGTACTGATACTTTAGCTCCTAAAATACTCTGGAGAAAGATGACATGAATTTATGATTATTTCAGCTATTTAAGTAAATCTTTAGATCTTTCCAGTCATGAAGCAAACTTTCACATAAAAACTTGATGACACAGGACTAGTTTATATATGCTGCATATAAACACCAAATTCAAAAATGTTGGGATTTTTATAAAATCTGGGGAAAATAACAGAATCATGTGATATGGAACCTGTTTTCATTTGAACACAGCACACAGACAAAATTTATAAAAATGATAATTAGTGTTGTTTAAACATAAAAACATTAGTAATTTGGTGCAACTTGTTCCAAAAGTGTTGGTACAGGAGCGTGCATGCTGCTTCAAAGGATTTGGAAATCACTGTATTCTGTGTATATTTAACTTTTTGGCATCGGGATTTTTACTTTAAACAGTCTAACCTGCTTCACAGAGTTGAAAACAGAGATTTTGTGACATTTTGAGCATTTATAAACATGACATTGAGCAAAAAACTGTTTCACGTTCCACTGCAGCACATCCTCCTGAGGATTTAGGCCCACAGTTTGCTCCACCTGTGTCAGCACAGCCCTAATCTGTCCAAGGGAACCCCTGAAGGGGTGCTGAGGTGGAAGCTTTCACCCTCAGCTTTTAACCCAAACACTTTAACAATCAACAGAGATGATTAGACTATTTTTTTTTTCTCAGGTTTGAATTATTTCTTAAATAGACTCTTGATACAATGCTATCTGTTTAGATTCTGTTTTGATAAAATACAGTTAAATGCTTATATTGCTAGTCAGATATATTTATTATTAAAACATATTTTTGCTCCCAGTTAAACTCTGACCCTGCATATGAGAACATCTCAGATATGGCTGCAGCACAGAGAGAAGACAGAGAGGAGCAGGAAGACGCTGTATGAAGTCCCTTCAGGTTAGAACCTCCTGGACTGAACTAACAGACCCACTGCAGAGTCACGGTCATCTATGTTACATGTTATAGGCTAGCATTAAGTTAACTCTCATGTGATTTCCTTCATATGCAGTTGATTCTAAGGACTTCCTGTGGAGAGCGAGTCTGTGGAGGATCTTGGAGGAGTGGGGACAGTAAAATACTTAGAATGAACATGAAACAAAAGATGAACATCAGCATGAAAACAGATGAAGAAAAAAACCCTGATTAAATGATTGAACCCCTGAACAGAATCCCTCACAGCAGCTCAAATATGCAAAACCAGTGTTGTTTCAAGAACACCTGAAGCAGCTAATCAAGGGCTTCACTAGCTGCAACAGGTCTGCTTGAGCTGGAACATGAAATACTTGAACTGTGAGGGATCTGTTGAGTATCACACTTGACTAGAAATATGTTTAAATGAAGAGAATGGTCCAAAAAGTTAAGAGAAGAGATCACTGGCCTTCACAAACAAGGACAAAAAAAAATCACAAAGGCCCTGAATGTTCTAGAGACACTGTTGGAAGCAGAGTTCACCAGTTCAAAGTTACAGGAACTGTGGTTCCACTACCTGGACGGAGCAGAAAAAAGAAGCTATCACCGGCTGAAACCATGGAGTTAGTGCAAAAGACCTCCTGGTGGCAACAGGGACAGTAAGACAAGTACTGAACATAGACCGTTTCCATGCCAGAGCTCCTAGACGTGCACCACTACTGACCCAGAACCCAAGAATAGTCAGCTCCAGTCTGCTCAAAATCATGGAACTAAGCCACAGAGGTTTTAGGATTCTGTTCTGTGAAGTGATGAAACAAAACTGGAACTTTTTGGCACATTGGATCAGCGGTATGTCTGGAGGAAGAAGAATGAAGCATTGATGGAAAGAACACTGTGCCCACAGTTAAGCATGGCGGTGGCTCGGTGATGCTCTAAATCTTTGCATCCTCTGGCACTGGAAACCTGCAGCGTGTGGAAGACCAGGTGGAATTGTTGAGAGTATCGACATTGACTTTCCTGAAGCTGAAAGAACAGCATCATGGCTTAATGCTGCTTTATTGAGGCTTGTTAATCATTTATCCTAAAGTGATATAACAGAGTATGACATGTCTTAAATCTGCCCTAGCAACAGGTGGGGTTATTTTTGTATGTGGTTTTAAGTTTCTTTTTCTCTCTCTATTGTTCTGTGGCAGTGGAAGTGTGCAAAGATTATCCACTTTATAAAAAAAAAAAATAATAATAATAATAAAAACATAATGGAGACAAGTCAAGGTGAAACCACAAGAGACCTTTTGGTGAACTTCTAAGCACGGCAAGGGGGTTTTAGCTTTGGGTGAACTTCTTTTACCTCGACAGGTGACCTTCTGGATGAACTTTGAGTTCCTATAAACTTCTAAACCTTCTAAATTCTAAACTTAGATTCAGCGGGTTTTCCTCTGAAGTCTGGTTTCTAAGATTACTTTTCTTGGAAGTCACAGTACGGGTGGAAACCTAACGTACCTAATCAAAAGACCTCAAATTTCCTGTCAGGGCTCTCGCACAGAGTCCAACCATAGGTCCAAAAGCTATCTTTTGTGGTTTCAACTCGTGAGTTTGTAACCATTTTGAATTTTTGGTACCGATATTCTCATGTTGAACCAGTATGTTTTGTTTTTGCTTTAAAATTGACTTAAATCTTTATTAATTCATGTCATCATTTATATTTTCATATAATCCATTTTTTCTTGTTGATGTTGATGCTGTTGATGCCTGTACTCCTCAATGGAATTTGCTGATTCTAATCAACTCAGGTTTTATTTTTGAATTTCTTGAGTGTTTTTGGTCCATATTTTGCTGAAGCTTTGTCAAAATAAAAAAGTTTTTTAAACCCAAATTTTAGTTCTTGGTTGCATTTTGTCAACAAAACTTCTGGATTAACCTTATACACTTTTGATGATTTCATCCCTTTCTGTTTTTTTGTGGAATTATTGTGGACGTAAATTCATCGCAGGAGGGTTTTTCTTCCGACAACACAAGGCCCCCGTAGGTGAGTCTCAAGGGTTGACACGGCTTCTTTCTCTGTTCTTTCTAAAATCCAGCAGGTTCATTCTTACACACACGAGGGAGCTGCTTAGAGATGTAGAGTTATGTTGAAGCTCAGAGTTCTTACCGCCTGCTAGGTGCAGGAAACCACAAGCCCTAACACTACAGCAGATACGAGTGAGTAAGGAGCTGCAGATTGAAGTCAGACAGGATTAAAACAGTCCTTGTAACTTTTCAATACTCAGTACTTTATCCTGGATCTCGTAACAGAATCATCAAAGTTTCTTGAAATCTAGGAAGAAACATCATGCCGTCTGTGAGGAAGCTGAAGCTTGGGCATCATTGGACCTTCCAGCAGGACCATGATCCCAAGCATACCTCAGTGTCCACCAAGGCTCGGTTGCAGAGGAAATCCTGGAAGATTCTACAGCAGCCATCACAGGGCTGAGATTCCTCATTTTCAAAATAAACCTGATTTGCAGTTGGGGTTGAAATATTTTGATTGCAACTGTTTGTGTGTGTGGGTGTGTGTTGGGGTGTGTGTAGGTGTAGGTGTGTGGGTGGGTGTGCATGTATGAGAGTAAAGAAATGGAGCGGATCAAGATTTGCAGCCGGATTGCCTTCAAACACGCACACACACCCATGTACAGTGCAAATCATGTGTACACAGGCAAAATGCTAATATGTTGTACTTTATCTAACAGTCAAAGGCATAAGGGAAAGCAGTGTTTTAAGATCACTCTTATAAGAACTTAAAGTGTCAGGTCAGTTGGCAGCTTATTCAGCAGAACAGCATCATAGTGGCTAAATGCACCTTCACGTTATTTGCATTTAACTTTAGGCACATTTATAGGTCGTTTTCCACCGAGCGGTCCGGCTCAGTTCGGTGCGGTACGGCACGCTTTTTCTGGCGTTTCCATAGAGAAAGGGTCCCAAAAAACCGACCCATACCGTCCCACTTTTCGGCACCCTTCCATAGGTGTGCCAATCTTACCTGACCGTACCAAAAAGGTGGAGCTACACACACAACAATAGGGGCTGCACTGACATCACTTTAGCGCACGACTCAGCTGCTCGGCTTCAAAGACGGAAGTCTGCTGTGAGAAGCGGGTGAAAATGGGAGAAAAATGGACCACTATCTGCCTAAATGGGAAATATTTGGACCCGACGGGGATCCAAACTGTTTCCTAGTCTTTGGATGTTGGTATCTGGCCACAAATCAAGTTTCCTGACGTTTATCTGGATGATTTTAAGAACACAAAGCAGAACCTGAAGGCTCACATCAGCCTGATCCATCCGCGATGGATGAGAAACTAAATTAATGCAGAAGTTTTGTGAATACGAAGCCTTTGAACAGTTCGTTCTCATCAGTAACTAGTTATTAATCTACTTCTTACGTTAGATAAACTGTGAAAACATCGCTCTATGGTTGTTGAACAGGCTCGTTAAACTTCAGGCTGCAGACTATTTTTAAACGAGATCAGCGCACCCCGGATTTCTGACTTAATCTAGTTTGATTTTAACACCAGCTGAACTTTAACTTTATTTTCAACGCAGCGAATTCTCACAGTACAGCCCTAACCTTTCATATTTTGTTGTATAAACTGTTCTAGACTAGATATATTCACATATTAATGTAGCGTTAGAACTCAAACCATCTCTGTACACATATTCCATCAGCTGAGGATCTTTACTGATAGCGGTTAACATCATTAAGATGTAGTTATTTCTTTAAAAGCACTCTCAGCTGAAATAAAGCTGTTTACTGCTTATTCCCGACTGATTTCTGTCACTCATCCTTTCTATAATGCTGCAGCTGGAACAGCTGACTCGCGCTGTCTGTGACTTTACATGCATGCTTTTACAGCCCCGCCCACCAAGAGAGAGCACGGGTGTCTGTGAAAACGCGAACTATTTTGGGGTTTAGCATACCAAACCATACCAAACCGAACTGAATCAAACCGGACCTCCTGATGGAAACACGGCTTTAGATGACCCATAACTGAAGATCTGAGTGACCTGGTTGGGTGATGGTGAGTGAGCATGTCAGAAATGTACTGGGGTGCCATACCATTCAGTGATTTATAAACAAGAAGAAGCACTTTAAATCGATTCTCTATTGGACAGGAAGCCAGTGAAGATTTTTCAGATTGGGTGTGATGTGTTCTATTTTCTTTGTTCCTGTTAGAATGCGGGCTGCAGCGTTTTGGATGGGTTGGAGGCGATTTATTGTCTTAGTCCAGCATAGAGAGAGTTACAGTAATCTAATCTGTTGGATATGAATGCATGGACCAGTTTTTCTGAATCAGACTGAGACATGAATGATCGAAGTTTGGGAATGTTTTTTAAATAGTAGAAGGCTGTTTTGGTGATGGCAGTTATATGTTGTTGAAAGTTTTAGTCTGTATCAATGATAGCTCCAAGATTTCTGACGTGCTCACTGTACTTAAAAGGAAATAAAGATGAAACCGAAATGAATTCTTGTCTCAGTTTTTGTGGACCAACTAGCAGGATTTCTTTTTTCTGTGTTAAGGTGAAGAAAATTCTGTGACATCCAGTGGTTTATTTCATCGATGCATTTGACCAAGTGAATTATGGGATTGAGATTGCCAGGGGAGAGTGAGACATAGAGCTGTGTTTCTGAATTTTGACTTCCCATCTCATATATTTACTTATAAAAACATTACTTTGACTTTCTATCTCTTTTATTTACTTATAGAAACAATACTCTGGCACTGAGGTGAGTCTCTGCAGACTTCATAAAGTCAGCTTGATTGCAGAGCAGAGACAGGTGTGAACACTCAACCTCAGCACCACTAGGGGAAGGGAGCCTCAGAGGACACATAGTGAAGTCAGGCAGCACCACAACCAAACAGGAGTTCAGTGAAGACGAGAATCACCACACTGACCGTGGTTCTCTGGAGTCCGAAAGCCTTGGAAATGTCTTTGTAACCTTAGCCAGACTGATAGATTTCAATCACTTTGTTTCTCATTTGTTCTTGAATTTCTTTGGATGGTGGCATGATGTGTTTCTTTCTGAGATCTTGTAGCCTACTGCGCTTTGTCTGACAGCTTCTCTTTAAGGGATTTCTTCATTCGACAAATCTGGCGGTAATCAGGCCTGGTTGTGGCCAGTGAAACTGAACTCATCTTTCTGACAACTGTGGTTAATTACAGTTAACTCAGGATTTAACAAGGGGGGCAATTACTTTTTCACACAGGGTCATATAGGTTTGGATTTTTTCTCCCCTTAAAAAATTAAATAATCATTCAGATACTGCATTTTCTATTTACTTGGGTTGTCTTTGTGAAATATTGAAAGTGGTTTGATGATTTGAAACATCTGAGTGTGATAAATATGCAAAAAAAAAAACCCCTCAGGAATCAGAAAGGGGACAAATACTTTTTCACAGCACTGTTTATCAGTAAGTCGTCCACTACTGTGACTACACCGTTAAGTCCTTCATACGTTTCATGGATTTTTCTTTGGAATATATCCTGAGCTGAAATTATTCCAAAGGGGAGATGAAGGAACCGGTACCTGCCAAAGGTGGTGAGCATCAATGATTCATGGGTCAGCTTGAAGGCCCAGCACCCAGAGCGTGCACTGAAATATTGAGCTCCAGACAGTTTTGGTGTGATGTCAGCTAAGGTGGGAAGTGGGCAGTGCAGCCTTTTAATGACCTTGTTCAGGCCACGTGGATCAAGGCACACTCAGAGCTGCCCTGTGCATGGATTTTCTGTTACCACCAATCCATTCACTCACTCAGTGGGCTCAGTCACTTTAACTATGACGCCATCTTTTTCCATCTCATCAAGTTCCTTTTTCAGGTCATCCTCAGGAGTGAATGGAATCCGGTATGATGGGTCTACAACAGGGACAGCAGAGGGCTCAGTGTGAATGCTGCATTCTCCTGGGAATGTTGGTGCACGCCACTGACAGGACTAGTTTCTCTAAGTTCATGTCAAGGCAGGCTCTTGATCCTAAAATGGGAGGGGCTGCTGTTTAGACCCTGTCAAACTCAAATGTTTTTGTCATTTCCTTGTGTCTACATTTTGGCTGACATGTACCTTTAATGTCCAGCTTTTCTCCTCCATAGCCTGATAGTAGGGCTAGCAGAGCCGTTCTGGGATGACATTAGCTGTGGCTAACGTGTCACAGCGCTGCTGGGTGCCTACCTCAGTGTCTGCAAATGCCTGCTCATCTATTTTCCCCTCATTTAGCTTTGTTATACAGTCCATGAATAGTGTTTCATTTTCACAAGGGTCATCTACAGCAGGGGTTCTCAACATTGGAGTCGGAACCCCCTTTGGGGTCATGAGACACTGAGAGGGGGTCTTAAAAAAAAACCAAGGACATTTTTTAAATTACACTGTTGCCACTTTACACCAATTTTGTCACATTTTAACCTGTTTTCATCACTTTTCCCACCAATTTTAACACATTTTTAACTTAACTTAAACCCATTTTTGTACGTTTTAAACCCTTTCCACCACTTTTTCCTGCCTGTTTTTGCCTGTTTTCCTCTGCTGATCCATTATTGCCACTATTAACCTCTTTCAACAATTTTTAAGCCAAATTTCACAATTTGATATGCCAATTTTTGCCAGTTACTGACTTTTTCTGACTCAGCTAACCCCTTTTTGCCAGTTTATATCAATTTTCATCCCATTTCGCCAATTTTCCACCTATTTTCCACCTTTTGCCACTTTAATGCCATTTCAGCCACTTTTGAATCATGTTTTACTAATCAGTATGCCCATTTTAGCCACTTTAACCCATTTATGACATTTTTGGGGGTTATTTTGACACTTTTATTTAGGTTTTGGCATTTCTAACCCAATTAGGTGTTTTATCTTAAATGTCAGGAAGCATATTACATTCAGTGGAAAAATGCACATGAAGAGACGGGAGATGCACATGCTCTTGTCTTTCTGCCGCAAAGTTTTCATCAAGTATACAGGCGTCAGACACAACTTCTACATGTTGTGGGAGGCTGAAGAGAAGTTGTTTGGTAGTCCTCTGGTTTTGGATGATGATTTCATACAGATATCAACAAAACAAAAATACAAAAAAAAAAAAAAACAAAGCTGAGGTCAGCAAAAGCCCTTCAGCACAGGAAGTATCACTGGGAAACACTTTAAGAGTGTGTATACAATTAGGGCAATGTCTCCAGCAAAGCACAGGATCATATGCAATGCCCTTTTGTATAGAATGTAAAAACAAGAATGTGCAGCATGTTATTTAATGTCACCACCATGCACCACCTCAACACCTTCAGTCACAAACATCAGCAAACAGAGTAAATTACAGACTTTACTTATGCTAAGTGAAATGAGCTGCACCAAAAGTAAGGAGAAACAAAAATCAGATGTCAACAGGTTCTGCTGACCCTGATGTTCTCTGGTCTCCTCATCATCCTCACTGTCTTCAGTCTCAGCTCCAGAAGAGTCTTCAGTCCTGACTTCAGTCTCTGGATGTAAATGCCTCTCTGGATCTGAGATTCTGTCTTGTTCTGCTCCTCCACAGTCCTCTCCATCAGCTACTGCTTCTGCCTCTCTTTTCTCCTCAGTTTGGTTTGATGAGCCCCTGAATCCTGACCTCTGACACATGTGTTTTTTTAACTGCCAAAGCCAAACGAATGTTTGATCTCAATTACTGCAGCTGAAGGGTTTCTCACCTCTGTGATGTGCCATGTGGCAGGACAGCACAAAATGTCTAAATGTTTTATTGCACAAGGATCAGCAAAAGGGTCTCTCTCCTGTGTGAACTCTAAAATGCCTGATCAGATCTTTATTGCTTTGGAATCTTTTACTGCTCTCAGAGCAGCTGAAAGTGTCATCATTGAAGTGAGTTCTCATGTGGGCTTTCATGCTACCTTCATGTGTAAATGTTTTAAAGCAAACAGAGCAGCTGAAAGGTTTTTCTCCTGTGTGACTTCTCATGTGATGTTCCATATTACTCCTTTGCGTAAATCTTTTACTGCAAACAGAGCAGCTAAAGGGTTTCTCTCCAGTGTGAGCTGTCTTGTGGCATGTCAGATGATGTTTAAAATTAAATCTTTTACCACACTCAGAGCAGGTAAAGGGTGTCTCTTCTGTGTGAATCCTCATGTGTCTGATCATATTTCGTTTTTGTGGAAATCTTTTGCTGCAAACAGAGCAGCTGAAGGGTTTCTCTCCTGTGTGAGTTCTCATGTGTTGTGTCAGACTCTGTCTTGTTGACAAGGTTTTACTGTACTTAGAGTATCTATGTGATTTCTTGTCCTTGTGTCTCTTATTTTTATTTTTCACAGAGTTTGAACCTGACTGATCTTCTCTGGTAACCCTCCAATCATCACTGTCATCACTCTCAGCTCCAGATGAGTCTTCACAGTCCTCTCCATCAGCTCCTGTTTCCAACTGTTCATTTTGTCTCTCATGAAGCTGTGAGGTCCGAGGTTTCTCTTCATTATCACTCTTCAATAAGACTGAATGGAAGAGGAGCGTGGTGGTGTCAGCCCCCTTGAGCTCTTGAAGCTGCTCTCCCTCCTGACTGATCCACAGTTCCTCCTGTTCCTCTTTAATGTGTGGGGGCCCAGTGTCCTCCTGGGGGCTCTCTTCTTCACTCATCAACAGCTGCTGGGCTTCTGCAGGAAGCACAGAAATACACAAAGACGCACCAAGGGAATCTGTGAGGTTATATTCAACCCAATTTGGCATTAAAGGTTATAATGTTACACATTTACTTCCAGCACAATCTTCACTATAAACTGTATGTGTGACACATAGTTGCCTCCATAATCATATCCACAAAGGGTCTCTGGAGGTGTGTCAGAGTGACCATCAGGTTCTAGATCACCTCTCTTACCCTTCTACCCTGATTGTTCAGTTTGGCAGAGTGATCAGGTCTTGGAGAAATCCTGGTTGTGCCAAATTTCTTCCGTGTGAGAATTCTGGAGGCCACTGAGCTCTTGGGAACCTTCAGCAGAAATGTTTCTGTAGGCTTCCCCAGATCTGTGCCTGTCAACAATCCTGTCTCTGACTTTGCAGCTCTACAGTTCCTTTGATGGCTTGGTTGTTGCTCTGATATCATTGTCAGCTGTGAGGCCTTCTATAGAGAGTGTGTGCCTTTCCAAATTATGTCCAATCAATTTAATTGATTTCATTTATGAAAGAAAAAGCCAGCTAAACCTATTTGGCCCTATGTAAAAAAAAGTCATTACCCCACCCCCCACCCCCATGCTTACAGCCACAGTAATCCAGAACCCTTTCAATAGAACCTGTCTGACAAAGGGAAGTGGGCTAAAAGATCTACGACACATCATGGAACCATGAAACCATGAAATTCAAGAACAGATGGGAAACAACGTCACTGACATTCATTGGTCTGGAAAGGGTTACAGAGATATCTCTAAGGCTTTGGGACTCCAGCCAACCAGGTTGAGAGCCATTATCCACAATGGAGAAAACTTGGAGCAGTAGTGAACCTTCCCAGGATTGGCCAGTGCTGTAGAAAAATGTATTACCTAGAGAAATTAAAACTATTGAACCCTCCACACGTCTTTTATGGGTTTCATTCTTGCAAGAAGGAGCAACAGTACACAGCTGTCAGGAGGTCTCAGCAGAATGTTTTATTTTCTTTCTTTCTTTCTTTCTTTCTTTCTTTCTTTCTTCTCTTCTCTTCTAAACAACTGCCATGATGATACATTTTAAAATCCATGTGAATTAATGTGTCAGATAATTAAGTTGTGACTATTTCATTTTATTTTCTCTCTTTTTGTTTAGTGATTAATGAATAATCAAACAAGGGGAATTATAATTATAATTTCAATTCTTTTGTGTTAAACTGCTTGAGATGCCCCTTCTCCTGCTTCCTCACCAAGATAGCAGGTCCTTTTGTGTTTTAAATTGTGATGTCTAGACCTCTTAACCCCCTCACCTGGATACAAAGCCCTGTCCCAGTGCAGATTCCTGCAGCAGACTGAGGGGTGTGAAGCATACCTTAGGGGGCGTTCCTCAGGTATAAATGTTTGAGTCTCCCCCTTTCTTCATTCTGACCGCTCGTGTGTTGATTGACCTTTTCTTTGCAAAGAAAATATAAAACTTTCTCAGTCGGCAGAAGTCTCTATTTCATTCGTCACCAGTAACAGGAAAATCTCAGCAACAGAAGTCAGTAGTCATATCTGTATGATTAAAGACATTTTATTCAGCTGTTTTATCTTTAATGTAAGGAAGCATATTACATTCAGTGGAAAAATGCACATGAAGAGACAGGAGATGCACATGCTCCTGTCTTTCTGCCGCAAAGTTTTCATCAAGTATACAGGCGTCAGACACAACTTTCACATGTACACTTGTGGGAGGCTGAAGAGAACTTGTTTGGTAGTCCTCTGGTTTTGGAAGATGATTTAATACAGAAAACAACAAAATAAAAATACAAAAAAAGCTGAGGTCAGCAAAAACCCTTCAGCACAGGAAGTATCACTGGGAAACACCTTAAGAGTGTGTATACAATTAGGGCAATGTCTCCAGCAAAGCACAGGATCATATGCAATGCCCTTTTGTATAGAATGTAAAAACAAGAATGTGCAGCAGGTTATTTAATGTCACCACCATGCACCACCTCAACACCTTTAGTCACAAACATCAGCAAACAGAGTAAATTACAGACTTTACTTATGCTAAGTGAAATGAGCTGCACCAAAAGTAAGGAGAAACAAAAATCAGATGTCAACAGGTTCTGCTGACCCTGATGTTCTCTGCTCTCCTCATCATCCTCACTGTCTTCAGTCTCAGCTCCAGAAGAGTCTTCAGTCCTGACTTCAGTCTCTGGTTGTAAATGCCTCTCTGGATCTGAGATTCTGGCTTGTTCTGCTCCTCCACAGTCCTCTCCATCAGCTACTGCTTCTGCCTCTCTTTTCTCCTCAGTTTGGTTTGGAAGAGCCCCTGAATCCTGACCTCTGACACACGTGTCGTTTTGAGATCTCCAAGAAAATTTCTGTGTACAGTCACTGCAGCTGTAGGGTTTCGCACCTCTGTGATGTGTCATGTGGAGAGACAGCACAAAATTTTGCCTAGGGATGAACGATATCATTGGTATCGGCCGATAATAGCTTAAAATTTACACCAACGATAATAAGACGTCACAATTCAACGCACATGATGATGCCGGACGTGTGCCAACAACAACAAACTCAACGTGTCGGCTGTGTGGGAGAAGTTTGAGGTGTGGGAACAAGACAGCAAAGTAGCTGTTTGCATTGCCTGAAAGTACGTGTGATGCTTGGAGAAGCTCGACAACACGCCTAACACGCCAACCAATTTAATTTTGCATCTAAAAAAAACTGTCAACCTGATGACTACAAGGACTTTCTTCAGATAATGAATGACAAAACTTTGTGCCAGAAAAAACTTGTCAGCAGCCTCTACTTCAGTCATTTAACAAAGCTGAAAAATTCAGCAGTGACCATCCAAAGGTAAGCAGCTGAACGGGAAAATCATTGAATTTATAGCTCTTGATAATCAGCCTCCTTTCAGAGGTGTGGGATATACGGGCTTCCGTGAGCTAATGATGCATTTACCTGAACTGCAAAACTTAGTTTCCAGTCACATAGAGAAGCTCCTTGTTAAAGCTAAACATATTAACTTCACCACTGATATATGGACATCAGGTGTTAGTCCTTTTAGCATGTTGAGCCTCAGTGGATAGATGAGGATTTCACTCTTAAAAAGCCTGTCCTACAATCACAGGAGTGCTCACTCAGCAGCAGCAGTTGCAGCCACTTTTGATAACATGTTTCAGATATGGAAAATAGTGATAAAGAACGTGCATGCCGTCCTACATGACATGAGCGAAACATGACAAATACAATGACGGACTTCTGTGTGCACTCTCCTGTACACACTCAAAGGTGCACAAAGGCGTCTCAAGCATTTGAGACGAGGGTGTCACTATTAGGTCATTTCCACCGAGCAGTTCAGTTCAGTTCGGTGCGGGACGGCATGCTTTTTTTGTCGTTTCCATAGAGAAAGGGTCCCAAAAAAGCGAACCATACCGTCCCACTTTTCGGCACCCTTCCGTAGGGGTGCCAATCTTAGTCTATGAATATTGGTATCTGGCCACAAATCAAGTTTCCTGACATTTATCTGGACGATTTTAAGAACACAAAGCTTTTGTTAATTTTGTGAATACGAAGCCTTTGAACAGTTCATTCTCATCAGTAACTAGTTATTAATCTACTTCTTACGTTAGATAAACTGTGAAAACATCACTCTGTGGTTGTTGAACAGGCTCGTTAAACTTCAGGCTGCAGACTATTTTTAAACGAGATCAGCGCACCCCGGATTTCTGACTTAATCTAGTTTGATTTTAACACCAGCTGAACTTTAACTTTATTTTCAACGCAGCAAATTCTCACAGTACAGCTCTAAACTTTCATATTTTGTCATATAAACTGTTCTAGACTAGATATATTCACATATTAATGTAGCGTTAGGACTCAAACCATCTCTGTACACGTATTCCATTAGCTGAGGATCTTTACTGACAGCGGTTAACATCATTACGAAGTAGTTATTTCTTTAAAAGCACTCTCAGCTGAAATAAAGCTGTTTACTGCTTATTCCCGACTGATTTCTGTCACTCATCCTTTCTATAATGCTGCAGCTGGAACAGCTGACTCACGCTGTCTGTGACTTTACATGCATGCTTTTACAGCCCCGCCCACCAAGTGAGGGCACAGGTGTCTGTGAAAACGCGAACTATTTTGGGGTTTAGCATACCAAACCATACCAAACCGAACTGAATCCAACCGGACCCCTTGATGGAAACACGGCTTATGTTGTTACAGAGCTGTTTACATTGAAGGGTCTCTCTCATGTGTGCAGTTTTATGTGTCTGGTCAAAGCTCCCTTATCAATGAATCTTGTGCCACACTCAGAGCAGCTGAAGGGTTTCTCTCCTGTGTGAACCCTTAAATGCCTGATCAGATTGCTTTTGGTTTGGAATTTTTTGCTGCACTCAGAGCAGCTGAAAGTGTCATCATTAAAGTGAGTTCTCATGTGGGTTTGCATGTTAATTTTCTGTGTAAATTTTTTAAAGCAAACAGAGCAGCTAAAAGGTTTTTCTCCTGTATGGCATCTCATGTGTTGTGTCAGATTATTGTTTGTAGTAAATGTTTTGCCACACCCAGAGCAGCTAAATGGTTTCTCTCCAGTGTGCATTCTCATGTGCATGTCCATATGATGTTTTTGTGTAAATCTTTTACCACACTCAGAGCAGCTAAAGGGTTTCTCTCCTGTGTGAATCCTCATGTGATCTTCCATATGAGTCTTATTTGTAAATCTTTTACTACAAACAGAGCAGCTGAAAGGTTTCTCCCCTGTATGAGCTCTCATGTGATGTGTCAGATTATGTTTAAAGGTGAATCTTTTTCCACACTCAGAGCAGCTAAAGGAATTCTTCCCCATATGAGCTCTCACGTGGTCCGTCAGATGATGTTTAAAGGTGAATCTTTTACCACACTCAGAGCAGCTAAAGGGTTTCTCTCCTGTGTGAATCCTCATGTGACTGTTCAAATAATGTTTTTGCGCAAATCTTTTGCTGCAAACAGAGCAGCTAAAGGGTTTCGCTCCCGTGTGACTTCTCATGTGATTTTCCATTTTACCCTTCTGTGTAAATCTTTTGCTACAAACAGAGCAGCTGAAGGGTTTCTCTCCTGTGTGAATTCTCATGTGTACTGTCAGACTCTGTCTTGTTGACAAGGTTTTACCACACTCAGAGCATCTATTTGTTTCCTTGTCCTTGTGACTCTTATTTTTATTTTTCACAGAGTTTGAACCTGACTGATCTTCTTTGGTAACCCTCCAATCATCACTGTCATCAGTCTCAGCTCTAGATGAGTCTTCACAGTCCTCTCCATCAGCTCCTGTTTCCAACTGTTCATTTTGTCTCTCATGAAGCTGTGAGGGCTGAGGTTTCTCTTCATCATCTTCACTCTTCAACAAAACCAAATCAAAGAGTAGCGTGGTGGTGTCAGCCCCCTTGAGCTCTTGAAGCTGCTCTCCCTCCTGACTGATCCACAGTTCCTCCTGTTCCTCTTTAATGTGTGGGGGCCCAGTGTCCTCCTGGGGGCTCTCTTCTTTGATCACCAACAGCTGCTGGGCTTCTGCAGGAAGCACTGGAATACACAAACACACACCGAAGGAATCAGTGAGGTTATATTCAACCCAATTTGGCATTAAAGGTTATAAAGTTGTACATTTATTTCCAAAACAATCTTCACAATATATGTTTGATATACAGTTGCAAGAAAATTACGTGAACCCTTTGGGATTTCTTGGATTTCGGCAAAAATCAGTGATAAAATGTGTTCTGATTTTCATCTAAGTCACAACAATAGACAAACACAGCCTGTTTAACTAATGCCGCACAAAAATGATATGTTTTCATGATTTTATTGAACAAAACATGTAAACATTCACAGTGCAGGGTGGATAAAGTATGTGAACCCCTAGGCTAAAGACTGGTTGACCCTCCTTTGGCAGCAATAACCTCAACCAAACGTTTCCTGCAGTTGCAGATCGGATCTGCACAATGGTCAGGAGGAATTTTGGACCATTCCTCTTTACAAAACTGTTTCAGTTCAGCAATATTCTTGGGATGTCTGGTGTGCATCGCTCTCTTGAGGTCATGCCACAGCATCTCAATCGGGTTGATGTCAGGACTCTGACTGGGCCGCTCCAGAAGGTGTATTTTCTTCTGTTGAAGCCATTCTGTTGTTGATTTACTTCTATGCTTTGGGTCGTTGCCCTGTTGCATCACCCATCCTCTGTTGAGCTTCAGTTGGTGACGGCATGCTTTTTTTGTCGTTTCCATAGAGAAAGGGTCCCAAAAAAGCGAACCATACCGTCCCACTTTTCGGCACCCTTCCATAGGGGTGCCAATCTTACCTAACCGTACCAAATAGGTGGAGCTACACACACAACAATAGGGGCTGCACTGACGTCACATAAGCGCGCGACTCAGCTGCTTGCCTCCGGGCTTCAAAGACGGAAGTCTGCTGTGAGAAGCGGGCAAAAACGGGAGAATAATGGACCAATATCTGCCTAAATGGGAAATATTTGGACTCGACGGAGATCCAAACTGTTTCCTAGTCTATTCTAGTCAACTCATTTTTCCATTAATGACAGCAATCCGTCCAGGCCCTGAGGCAGCAAAGCAGCCCCAAACCATGATGGCCCCTCCACCATATTTCACAGTTGGGATGAGGTTATGATGTTGGTGTGCTGTGCCTTTTTTTCTCCACACATAGCGTTGTGTGTTCCTTCCAAACAACTCAGTTTTGGTTTCATCTATGGACAGAATATTTTGCCAGTAGTGCTGTGGAACATCCAGGTGCTCTTTAGCAAACTTCAAATGTGTAGCAATGGTTTTTTTGGACAGCAGAGACTTCCTCCGTGGTGTCCTCCCATGAACTCCATTCTTGTTTAATGTTTTACTTATTGTAGATTTGTCAACACAAATGTTGGCATGTGCCAGAGATTTCTGTAAGTCTTTAGCTGACACTCTAGGATTCTTCTTCACCTCATTGAGCATTCTGAGATGTGCTCTTGTAGTCATCTTTACAGGACGACCACGCCTAGGGAGAGTAGCAACAGTGCTGAACCTTCTCCATTTGTAGACAGTCTGTCTTACCGTGGACACATGAACATCAAGGCTTTTAGAGATACTTTTGTAACCCTTTCCAACTTCATGCAAGTCAACAATTCTTGATCGTAGGTCTTCTGAGAGCTCTTTTGTGCCAGGCATGGTTCACATCAGGCAATGCTTCTTGAGAACAGCAAACTCAAAACTGGTTTGTGTTTTTTATAGGGCAGGGCAGCTTTAACCAACACATCCAATCTCATCACATTGATTGGACTCCAGGTTGGCTGACTCCTGGCTCCAATTAGTTCCTGGAGAAGTCATTAGCCTAGGGGTTCACATACTTTTTCCACCCTGCACTGTGAATGTTTACATGGTTTGTTCAATAAAAACTAGAGATGCACCGAAAATTTTCGGGCCAAAAGTGCATTTTCAGTTTTCGGCCCAAAGACTTTTATCACCTAAACAACAAGGCCGAAACATGATGTTGTGATGATGCAAGCAAAAACCAGCACGCGCTTGGATAAGTGGTTCTCAAATAGGGGTACGCGTACGTGAAGGCACTCCAGGGCGTACGAGAGATTTTAGAATATATTCCAGCTATATAACAAAAAATAGTGCCTTTCTTTGCACGTCAGGAGTGACATGATTTTGCGAGCATATTACATTCTAAAATCACATGCTGCAAATGTCTGCGATGTGTTTTCTCTCTCCGCTGATAAACAGTGATATTTATTGGAGCAGAAGATAAAAGGATGTTTCTCCCTCTCTGTCCTTCACTCCATGCGTAATGCGGCACTTTTATGCACAGCCAGTGCCGTTTTGTTTCACTGTTTCATTCTCTGTGCAAGCCAAGTTTGTACAAGGAGGGACTGAGTCTTCATTCATTTTATGCCAAGTATGATCAATAAGATTGATAAGGGCACAGCGGAGGGTCGCTGTTAGAGGAGTTAACTCCCCTACAGCGCACAGACTGGCTCACCTGTTTGTGTTCCAGACTGGTCAGAGGAGTCATTTCAGTGAGCTGGTTGATCCGGAGTATTTATAAGTCGTACGTCTGAGGTCAGAGGAGACTGTGTTGGTAAATATTTCACTAAAGTCCCGTAAGTTTAGAAACAGCTCCAGCTGAGTGAGTAGTGCATGTCGATGTGCCTGCTGCCTTTCTCCCTCTCTACCAGGCTACATGAGACAAAAACACAAGCACTGATACAGACAGATATGAGGAGAGCACATAATTCAGGTGGTGTTGAAGAGGATGTTTTTGTTCCTCTGTCTGCCTTAAAAATCGGCACCACCACAATGTGCGCTCGTCGGAGCGAAACTTAAATATCCGCAGCAATGTCGCACTGCGAAATGATGTTGCTGGTGTGCAAGGTTGCATTGACTCGCTACAGGTTCGTGATGTAAATATTTTGTGCGAATATTTTGCACAAAAAATATTGGGTCTGGAGTGTAAGGACCTTAAGGTTATAAAGTGGAGTTTACATTTTGTAGGCTATTGAATTTAATGACCCTAAAACCCCCTGAGTCTCCCCCATGGCAGGATGGTTTGACCCACACGGGCACATGCCTGTCAATCACTGTATTCACAACCTCTCCATTCATAAAAAGGTTCATGATTTATTTTTTGTGAAGAAATGCTGATCTATAACTAAGTTCCTGATTTCAGTTTGAGAAGAGATCTTTAGTATGATCTAAAAAAGGGGCACAAAGCCGTCTTTTTTATAATCAGTTAATTGTTTACAGGTTTTTAGTTCTTTCCAGCTCTATGTTTTTATTTCCAAATAGTTCCAGAGAGACCGCTGCAGCCAAGCAGTGTTTTGCAAACTGTTGGGTTAAAATGGTTTTATGCCTTTCTACCTACAGTTTTCACTACTCTAATATGAATTCCCACGTTAAGTGATGAGAAGATGTGCCATAAATTTAGTCATGCATTTTTAACATTTAAATGTTTGAAAAAATCTAATATTTGTAATTTGAAAGTGTTTATCAGTTACAAGTTTGATAAATCAGAAGCTTTGCGCTGTTTAGGGGGTACTTAGCTGGAAAAATATTTCACAGGTCGGACATGACTGAAAAAAGGCTGAGAACCACTGATTTAATGTATACATGAACAGGGACAAGTTAAAGATATTATTTTGTATTTATTTTATTTTATATTGTGCATTGTTGGAATGTCAGTGCTTAATAAATATTCACATAATTTTGTTATTGATTTATTCTTTGAAGCATTAATATTAATTTATGCAGTTGCAATTGATTTTAGTGAGGTTAGTACACTGTCATAGCCTTAAATGCAATGGTACTAATAACTGACATAATAATTTCTTTCGGTGTTTCGGTTTTCGGCCTTGGTTTCCTCATTTTCGGTTTTCGGTTTCGGACAAGAATTTTCATTTCAATGTATCCCTAATAAGAATATGAAAATATGTAACTTCTTATGCGGTATTAGTTTAAGCAGACTGTGTTTGTCTATTGTTGTGAATTAGATGAAGATCAGAACACATTTTATGACCAATTTATGCAGAAATTCAAGAGATCCCAAAGGGCTCACATACTTTTTCTTGCAACTGTATAGTGTCTAGATGTGGGAGAAAAAAATCAATGCTTAGATGCATCGCAATTCGGAGGTGGACGATTCTGAATCGATTTATAAATGTCCAACAACTGATAATTTAAATTTGAAGTGCTGTTTGAAGGTCGGAACAAAGGGTGGAACCTTTATGACTCTCTCACTTTAAAGGGAGCACATAACAAAGAAGCATGGGTGACCAGGAGATCAGACCAGCTCTGTGTGGTTTCAAACTACTGTTTGGAAGCACTTCAGCATCTATAACGTTGATGTAAATGAAATGGACAGGAGCCCACTGTATGTAGCTCTGTCACGCCAAATAAAAATACTTCAGGGACACAACAAAGATTAGAAGCCATATAGTTTGCTTCCACCCAGAGGAGAGAAACCCACCCCAGCCGCTGTTGCTAAAAGTGCCTCTGCTAACCAAAGATCAGTCGAACATGTCCTAACAAAGCTCCCAACCTCCTCGGAAAAGGTGAAGCAAAGCAACAAGTCCATCCAACATTTGTTGACTAGTATTTACGTCGTACTTGGCCATGGAGAACCAGGGCTTTCTGGCAGTGTTAATGTTGGTAGCTATTTTAATTTTAGTTTTTGTCTTTAAATGAAATGCATTTTAGCTTTAGTCACATTTTAGTCATTTCTTTCCTTTTAGTTTTAGTCTAGTTTTAGTCGACAAAAACTCAAAACATTTTAGTCTAGTTTTAGTCCATCATAGTCCTCACATTTCAGTCTTCACTGTTAGTTCAAGCATTTATTGTCTCGCCTATATCTGATACCAAATCATGGTAGTGTGTTCTCTGCTCTCTGTCTAACCTGGGGTCCCTGCTTTCTACAGCTGAGAGGCAGAAGAGATACAGATGTATTGTTTTTTTGACAGTTTTACCCACAGTGGAGAAGTATCACAGATTTAGAATGTCTGACAAAAACTACATTACATTCAAGTCCAGATTTAGTCGTCTTGATGAAAACTGAACTTAGTCTTTGTTCGTTTTAGTCATCAAAGATCTGTTTTTGTTAGTCTTAGTCTAGTTTTTGTCATGGAAAAAAAGGCTGTT
Organism: Cheilinus undulatus; assembly: GCF_018320785.1. NCBI lineage: Eukaryota > Metazoa > Chordata > Actinopteri > Labriformes > Labridae > Cheilinus > Cheilinus undulatus. The sequence goes on from NC_054878.1 coordinate 2,448,887, forward strand.
GGTAAAATTAACACTGCAGTTCTGAGTGCTATGAAGTGTGGGTGAGATTCCTGGAATTCAAATTTAAGGATGTGGAATTTATCGAGTAATGGTTTCCTATTTCCGAGGGCTGTAGGAAACCAGAAGTTTCAGAGCTGCTCAATCCAAAATTGTTCCTCGTCGCTGACGTTTGTGGTGAAATTGCAGCAGATATATTCGTAATTGTGTGAAGCTTTTGGCTCGCAGCTTAGGGCGGTGCGCATTCAGAAGACAGTTTTACCCTACAGGATAAAATCCAACTCCACCCATGAAAATATAGAGTACTGTGCAGAAGTTTTAGACATGTTTGGGCTGAAATTTGAGGCCGAAGTAAGGCGTGCAATGGTGACTACGCCAACCTGAGGGCGCCATCAGGCGTGATGGAGAATTGACATAACCCAGGTGATGCTCTGGATGTCTTTGTACATTACCAACGGCATGGGAAAATAATCTGAAGAAAACAAAACAAAAGCCACAGCTTTATGGCAGGGTTATGGGTAGATGTGGCACTTAAACATAGCCTACAGTACTGTTAGGGCGGGTAGGAGGGCTGCCACAACCCCCTGGTTGTCGCGTGTATGTTCCAAGCACCTGAAAACTGTTGGTGGTTGCTGGGCGTATTACCAGGGGTGCAAAGGCCCAGACAAAAGAAATGCTGTTGAGCTTGACCTTGGCTGCTGAGCGACACACGTACATGTCAAATGTGTGGACGCTGACTCTGGCCGCCCTCCCTCCTCTCTTCAGCCCAGGCCGTGGAACATCAGGACCTGTGAAGAACCGTTAGCGCTCTACATGCCTGAAACTTCTGCACAGTACTGTAGTTCATGTTTTTGTTGAGTGGACACTATCCCTTGAACTTTGTTCCTGTAGCTGAGTAAAAACAGGGATTTTCAGTATTCTCACCATGTTCCTGGGGTCTGAGTCAAAGCGTATACACCGCGTTCCACATTATTATGCAAACAACGTTTTTCTCTGATTTTCTAAATATCAATGCAAATGACAGTCAGAATATTTTTCAAGTCATCAACAGTTAGAGTTTAATTCAAATGTTTTTGAACAAACTTCATAATAATAACTATTATTTTTTTTAAAATAAAAACCTCAAAACGCACTTCTCCACATGTTCCACATTATTAATCAGGCCGCAGGTTTCAGCAATATGGGAAAGAAAAAGGATCTCTCTGCTGCTGAAAAGTGTCAAATAGTGTAATGCCTTGGACAAGGAATGAAAACATTCAATATTTCAGGAAACATTAAGCATGATCATCGTACTGTGAAGACATTTGTGGCTGATTCAGAGCACAGACGGGTTTGTGCAGATAAAGACATAATGAGGAAGGTTTCTGACGGACAAATACATCAGATTAAGAGAGCAGATGCTAAAATGCCATTACAAAGCAGCAAACAAGTATTTGAAGCTGCTGGTGCCTCTGGAGTCCCACCAACCTCAAGGTGTAGGATCCTCCAGAGGCTTGCAGTCGTGTATAAACCTACTATTCAGCCCCCCTAACCAATGCTCACAAGCAGAAACGGTTGCAGTGGGCCCAGAAATACATGAAGACTCATTTTCAAACTGTCTTGTTGACTGATGAGTGCCGTGCAACCTGGGATGGTCCAGATGGAGGAGTAGTGGATGGTTGGTGGATGGCCACCATGTCCCAATGAGGCCGGGACGTCAACAAGGTGGGGGCGGAGTCACGTTTGGGCCAGAATCATGAGGAGAGAGCTGATAGGCCCCTTTAGGGTCCCGGAAGGTGTGAAAACGACCTCGGCAAAGTATATAGAGTTTCTGACAGACCACTTTCTTCCATGGTGCAAAAAGAGAACCGTGCCTTCTGTAGCAAAATTTTCTTCAAGCATGACAATGCTCCATCTCATGCTGCAAAGAATCCCTCTGTGTCATTGGCTGCTATGGGCATAAAAGGAGAGAAACTCATGGTGTGGCCCCCATCCTCCCCTGACCTCAGCCCTACTGAGAACCTTTGGAGCATCCTCAAGCTAAAGATCTATGAGGGTGGGAGGCAGTTCACATCAAAACAGCAGCTCTGGGAGGATATTCTGACATCCTGCAATAAAAAATTCAAGCAGAAACTCTCCAAAAACTCACAAGTTCAATGGATGCAAGAATAGCGAAGGTGATATCAAAGAAGGGCTCCTATGTTAACATGGAACTTGTCCTGTTAAGATGTTTTTGATTGAAATAGCTTTGATTTCAGTAAATATGACCCCCTTATGCTGCAATTTCTACAAATGACCATTTTCAGTTCTTTACAACCTATAAAATGTTTTAAAAAGCTGTTGTGCTTCATAATGTGGAACACTGCATTTTAAAATAATTTTTGTCATTATGAAGTTTGTTCGAAAACATTTGAATTATGCTCTAATGGCTGATGACTTGAAAAATATTCTGACTGTCATTTGCATTAATAATTAGGAAAATCAGAGAAAAAATATCATTTGCATAATAATGTGGAACGTGGTGTAGAAGGTTAATAATGTGTAGTGTTGTGGGGCTGCAGCGCAGTTGGCTGCCAATAACGTCTATCGATGTCAATTAGGTTTTCAACAGGGCATAGCCCCATTTACAACACTCCATCTTTTACACCCACCAATGGTCATCCCCCAGCATGCATCTGTTTCCTGTCACTTATTTACTTTTACACCCCCATCATGCAATAGTCATGTCCTCACAAAGTCTTCTTTATGACCTTTTACAACAGACAGCTGCTCACACATCCCATGAATTGCTGAATAACATCGTAAAAACCCCCGAGAAGAAACACAAAATTTCTTTACAAACATCCTTCCTGGTACTTCCGTAGAGGCCTTGTGTGGTCGGAAGAAAAAAACCTTCATGTGTTGGATTTGCGTCCTCAATAAACCCACAAGAACACAGAATGATGTCCACTACAAAGGACATCAAATAAAGGTTGCATTTTGAAAGAGGTAAAATTACTGTGCCTCTTTAAAAATCTTACTAAAGTGAAGTCAAGACTTTGATATTAAAGAAAAAAAGTTCATAATTAGAAACAGAAACATGATATCTGCAAAAAATGTTGACTTATCCCACTTGCTGTAAAACATGAAAGTTGAAACTCCATTTTGAAAAGACAGAGCATGCGCTGTGTTGGCCACACCCCCACAACCTGGGCATCAAAAGAGAGCCCAGGATGTCTTCTTAAAGGGACAGTAGTATTCAGAGAGATTCTATGAATTATGCTTGACTCAGAGGTCTCAGACTCATGTCCCACACAGAGGACAAAAATTTAGGGGTGCTCCGATTGATCGGCGTCAATTTCCCTAATTTTGGGGGATCAGCGATTGGCCGATACATATGAAACCGATCTTATCTACCTCTACCTACTAAAATGTGAAAAATGAAAGACTAAAGTAACTGATATAATTTAGTAGTTTGGACAGCAACGCTCTAAAATTTTCATTTATATTTGAGAGAACTACCTCATGTGCAGTTAAAACAACAAGTTTGTTTTTCAATAAAATAAGATTGGAACATTGAAGGTGTATGCTGTCAGTTATAAAAAAAAATTGGTACTGGCCAAAATCAGAATCGACAGGTCAGGCTTTTTAAAGATCAGTTATCAGCCAGAAAACTGCAATCGGTGCACCCCTACTAAATTAACTGCTGGGTCTTTGGAGGGTAGAAATGAATAAATATGTGACTGCTCTATTCATTCATTCAAACATTTTAGCTGCAATAGATGAGAGATGTGACTGGTAAATCTCTGTGGATATGTTTGTGAATGTGTGTCGAATCTGTGACTGCAGCAGAGACCGTTAGGTAAACACACCAACAGCTGAATTACGGACACCAGTGGGGCTATAACAATGGCACACCCCAACCACCTACGGCCAGTTTCAGAGTCACCAACTAAACTGACCTAAGGAGCATGTCTTTGGTGTGAACTCCAAACTGTAACAGGAAACAGGTTTCTATAAGTGTAAATAAACCCACCTGCTCTGTGCAGCTTTATCTCAGGGATTAAAATCACATCCAGCAGCTTCCTCTGGCGGTGGAGCTCCTCTTCGTATTCAGATCTGGTTTCTCGTCCTCTCAGGTCTCTGAGAACCGCAGCGAGCAGCCTCCGTCCGAATAAAGCTTTAAGATCCTCAAAGCCGGACATTTCCACACATCCAAGAGTCGAAGAAGGAAAAGAAAACTACAACATTACTCTGCTAACGTTAGCACAGACACACATGCTAGCTGAGCTCTGACTGAGAAACCACAAACTTCCAGAAGAAGAAAGAAGAACTTCAGAGGAAGCTTCGAGGGCTTCTTCTTCTGTGGTTTAATGGCGGCTGGCAACTAGCGTTTAGGAGCATTACCGCCACCTGCTGGAGTGTGGGCCAGAGCACCTTGTTCTAGGAGGAAATAAGTTCATAAAATCAGAATATCGTGAAAAATTTCAATATTTTTTTGTCACTCATTTCAGAAAATGAAACTCATATATCATATAGACTCATTACACAGAGTGAAATATTTCAAACCTTTATTTCTTGAAATGTTGATGATTATGTCTTACAGATTATGAAAACCCTGCTCACCCCTAAAAATTTATAAGAGCTGTACAATAATAATGACGGTGTGTTGGAAACTAAATACAACAGGACTTAAACAGATGGAAGCTAATACCAGATGATGGTACTCCCTAGATTTTTGTTTTTGTTTCAGGCATTACCCACACCAATACTAAAATCAAAGTTTGATAAATGGAATAAAATTATGTCAGACTTTATATGGAATAACAGAAGACAGAGAATAAAATATAAAACTTTACTACAGCAGAAAGGAGGAGGATTAAGTGTTTCAAATCTGCAAAATTATTTCTATGTTACACAGATTCTTAAAATAATGCAGTGCATGAAAGGGGAACCAGAGGTGAAATGGATTAATTTAGAACAAGAAATGGCCGAGTTATCAATAGAGACATTACTGTTTATAAGTAAAAAAGCTCTGGAAAGACTTGGTGAAAAGAATCTATGTATCTTAAACACCATTCAAAACTGAAAGTAAGGCCTGTAAAATGCTCCTCACCTAGACACCAGGACCTTTTGTGTTTTGAATTGTGAAGTCTAGACCTCTTAAACCTCCTGGATACAGAGTCCTCATCTCTGCAGTTGTTTCTTAAGCGGACTAAAACCAGACATTGCCTCAGCTGTTAAAAGTTCCTGCATTGGTCTGAATGATGCACACCTGTCCAGAGTTTGCAGACACACCATACATGTCCATGACCAAATACTGTCTAAGAAAAATAAAAATGAAGAGCTTCACTCACATACTCTGTTGGTTGATCAGGTCAAACAATTAGAGAGAACATTACTGTCCTACTCAAATGTGTGGATGGGTCAAATACAAGCTTCAAACATGCATTCTTGCTCTCTGAAGTCTGTCCCATTAACCTGATGGGCAGGGACTTGATGTGCAAATTAGGCCTTTGTCTGATGTCAACCCCAGAAGGTGTCAAAGTTCACAGACTATCTGATCTGGAACCACATTTTTCATACTCCTTTGTCTACCACACCCAAACCTGAGGTATGCATATCAAAGGAAATTACAATCATCAACAACCTCTTCTGAACTTCTTACAGAAGCTGAGAAAACAGTTTCAACAGCTGCAACAGATTTCATGACACCAGAGGACCTGCACTGCATCTCTCATGTGTCACCAGGACCTGATGAGCCATATCAGTCTCTCTCACACCAGCTCAGTGTGACATGTACACCACGGACCGTTCAGTTCCACACATCACACTTGAAAAACACACATCAGATAACTGGGAAGATTTGGGCCCATTTATGAAATCATGTCAGCGCGCAGCCGATTGGCAAGAAACATCTGATGGATCTATTTTATTTTCACTGACACTGCAGTGCTATTCTAAAAGTTTAACATCTGTTTTGCACACTCAAAGAACAATCCAGCTGGTATCTAAAAGCACTTCTAATTCTTTTTCTTTTTGTCAGGAGAACGAGCTACAGCTATTACAGCCCTACAGGAGGTCCCTAAGACACTGTGGGCTGTCAGGAAGTATGACGTTGGCCTCATCAAAGACTGTGAACCTGTTGTCATCACTCCAAAATCAGACTTCAGACCTTGCAAGGCTCAATATCCACTTAAACACAAAGCCATCGATGGCATAACACCAGTCTGTGAGTGTCTTAAAGCAGCAGGAGTAATTGTTCCCTGTGGTGACTCTCCAGTGTGCACATCTTTGTTCCCTGTCAAGAAAATCAGAGATAAAGATCAACCAACAGAACGGCGTTTAGTTTAGCAAGCAGTTAATGCAGCAGTCCAGTCCAGAGCCCCAAATGTTCCAAACCCTTACACCATCTTGTCTCAGGTCCCACCTAATGCTAAATTATTTTCAGTGGTAGACCTTTCAAATGCTTTCTTTAATGTTCCAGTTCATCCAGAAAGTCAATTCTGGTTCATTTTCAACTTCAGTGGGCGAGGCTGCACATTCACTGGCCTGTGCCAAGGTTACTGTGAAAGTCCCACCATTTACAATGAGGCTCTCAGACAAAGTCTTGACTTTTTGTTCTCTCTCCAGGCACTGCTTTGTTACAGGATGTTGATGACCTTATGATCTGCAGCCCGACCAAAGAGCAGTGTGAAGCCAACACAGTCAAACTCTTGAAACGTCTGGCTAATAGCACTCACTAAGCCAGCTTGTCTAAACTTCAGTTTGTCCAGGAAAAGGTTGTTTTTTAGGTCATGTCATTACTTCTGAAGGAAAGATTCTTTCACCAAAAAGAGTAGATGCAATTCAGAATCTTCCAAACCCATCACAAAAAAACAGATGATGTCATTCTTGACGTGTGCTCTTATTGTAGACAGTTCATTTCAAACTATGCTGTTCTTGAAGCTCCACTCTCCTCCCTCATTCATGGCAAAGGTCTACAATCACAGGATAAGATCACATGGACTGCTGAAGCTGAACAATCTTTCACTGAACTAAAGCTTGCCTAACTTTGGGTCTACCTGACCCCACCAGGCCTTTCACTCAAACGGTAGATGAGAAAAATGGATGAATGACTTCTGCTTTGTTGCAGGATCACAGAAATAAACTACGTCCTGTAGCTTATTCTTCTTCAAAACTGGATCCAGTGGCTGCAGGCCTCCCATGATGTCTCAGAGCTGTGGCTGCCACTGAAAAGGCAGTTATGGCCTCCAGAGACATTGTGGGCTACTCTGATGTAACTCTCCTGGTTCCACATGCTGTGTCCATTTGGTAAAACCGAAACAATCACACACGCCGCTCACCCACCACCTGACAGACCATTCTCACATTTGATGATGGATTTCATAGAACTGTCACCAGCAGAAGGGAAGAAATACTGCTTGGTGATGGCTGACATGTGGTCAAAATGGGTTGAAGTATTTCAAGCAAAACACCAAAGCAGCCAAGTGGTGGCAAAGGCTCTGTTAACGGAAATCATTCCCAGATAGGGAATACCAACTAAAGTGAGCAGTGATAATGGCTCACACTTTGTCAATTCTGCAGTAACCAAAATCAGTGAATTTCTTGCAGTTGACCTCAGACAACATTGTGCATACCACCCTGCCAGTGGAGGTGCTATCCAATGAGAAAATGGCTCTCTGAAATCAAAACTGGCCAAGTGTTGTGAGGAAACGGGACTCCCATGGACAAAGACTCTGCCTATTGTTCTAATGCATATGAGAATGAGAAAAAGGCCCAGAGTGAACATGAGTCCCTTTTTGGCAGACCTCCATCTCTAGGAGTGGAGCCTGTAACCAGGCCACTCCCCTCCACTGGCCTATGTGAGGATGACATGTTACAATATTGCAAAAACTTATCTTCCATTCTCTCTCAAATCTCTCAGCAGGTGAAGTCAGCCCTTCCACCACCAGCTTCCACATCACTCCATGATTTCCAACCTGGTGACTGGGTGGAGATAAAGGACCTATGAAGGAAACACTGGCACTCCAAATGCTGGCGAGGTCCATTCCAGGTGCTCCTGACAACATCTACTGCTGTGAAGATCGCTGAGAGAGCTACGTGGATTCACGCCAGCTACAGCAGGAAGGTTCCTGAGCCAACAGGGGAACTCAGCTGTCGACGCGAGGATGGACAGAGCAAGAGAGGACAACACAAGGAATAACTCTGTGAATTCAACAGTCACCAACTAGATGTGCAGGACTGACAATGCAAACCTTTTCCCAACATGCATTACCTGATCCTAACCCTATCATGTTCAGCGATGCTGATAGAGTCCTACACCTACAAACCTGCCAAGACCGTCACTCTGACAGAGGGACAAAGTGCAGCATTCACCTGTACTGTTCATCCTGAATCAGGTCAAATTCGTGCATATTATGCCAAATATGACAAATACCTATGCAGAGACCCCTGCAGCCCACACTATTGGCACTTGATCATGACCGCTACTGACAAAACCCTTGCTCTAAACAGAGATCCCTGCTTCACAATAACAAAAATTCCAACGGAGCTCCGATCACCATCTCTGATGTCAGATCCACTGATGCAGGCACATATTGGTGTGGAATTAAATATCCAAGCTCTGATATGTACAGACAACTCAGAGTCATAGTCAGTGGGCCACCAAACCCATATGACGCCCCACTTAACATGCTGCCAGATATTAAGACTGTCTCGCCGACCTCTGAGACAGAAGACAACCACCTCGATGACTTAAACATGGCTGATCACAAAGACGACAGTGCAACAAGCCCTCAGACAATGCAATGACAACAGTGCATGTGCTCTAGCTCTTTTACACAGAAAGAGTTGAAGGTTCCTGGTGACTGTTGGGTTTGTCACGCTTTAGCAGCTAGATGCCAAGCCAAAGACAACAAATGTTGTGTTACAAGGCCACATGAAAAAATGTTGGGGCAGAGAAGATCATGGTAAATGGACTGTCCCTCTGGGAATGATGATGTTACTAACTGCCAGCCAACAAATCAGGAATAATGTCTCAGTTGCTCCACCTGTATTGATTCCCATTCAACCCCCAGTAACATGGCATTTGAAGTTCCTCTACATGCAGAGACTTGTGTTTGTTCAACATCATCATCAGGTCCTTACCAAGGCCGGTCAAGTTGTCAGACTAGAATATCTGTGAACACTACAGCATCAACCAGTCGTTCTCACAGATGGCCTAATAACACCCTGACGAGATTTGCCTGTCCATTTAGACAACTTTCCTCCCAGCCAGGAATAATGTGGTCTTGCGGTAGAAAGGCCTATCATGATTTGCCACCTCTATTTCAGTGGTCCGGTTGTTTATTTATTTATTTGTTTAATGTTTATTTGTATAAGGACAAGTATGAGGCAAGTAAACCATTGCCTAACACTACAGCATTTGTAGCCTAAGCTAATTTGCAATGCCCCTCACTAGCTGGGCTTTTAAAATACATAAAATTCCCAAATACACACAAACATTCACAACATTAAAACATTAAAAGGCAACAAATTCACACAAAACATTACAGAGACAAAACACAAAAACATAAAATACATAATCACACAATGGCACAAAGTTTGAGAGGAAATGCATAATCATCCATGACTGCAAGACTGAGTCCTCTAAAAACTGCTTCAGTCCAAGTTCAAAATGATCCCAGTCCAGATCAAGTTTGAGCTCTGCTGGTAAAGCATTCCACATTTTGATACCCTGAACAGAGAATGCTGTTTGTCCCAGTAAGGATTTACAAAATGGCACATTACAGTCTCCATGAGACGCTCCATGCGTTACAGAGCCAGATACTCTGAGAGGAACAATGAGGTGACTGAGCACCTGATTATTTAAACATTTATGAATTCGTTTTAGGTTAGCAAACTTAATAAAATTATCAAAACTTAACATATTCAATTTTTTAAGAATATGGCAGTGATGTGATCTTATCGGCTTCCTATCCAGGATTTTAATCGCTCTGTTGTAGATCATCATCATAGGTTTGATTATTGTAGGTGCTGCTTGTGACCAGAAGGTTATACAGTAGCTGAGGTGGGAGAAAATCATAGTGTGCATAAACACATTTGCTGCTTGAAATGGTAAGCAGTCTCTGATAAGCTTAAATGTGTAGAGGTTTGCTTTAGCAGTTCTACAAGCCATTTTCACATGCTTCTCAAATTTAAGATTAGAGTCTAATTGGAGACCTGGATACTTTATTTCTTGAACCTGCTTGATAGGCTGTCCATTGATTTTAAGATTTAGGTCATCAGTTTGAACTGATGACCGGGCCCTGGTTGAAAAACAAATAGACACTGTTTTCTTTGTGTTAAGTGTAAGGCATGAGCTCTCAAACCAAGCAGCAATGGACTGTAAATGATTAGAGAGCTGTACAGAAACTGAAAATGTGGTCTTACCAGACACATACAAGACAGTATCATCTGCATACATCTGAAAACCCGCTCCCACACATGACTGAGGTAAATCATTGATGTATAAACTAAAGAGAAGTGGATCAAGAACAGAGCCTTGTGGGACGACTGTTTTAGTCTTCAGAAATTATGACTTCTCATTATTAATGACTAAACATTGTTCTCGGTCTGATAAGTAGGATTAAAACCATTGTAGCGCACCAGCAGAGAAGTTGAATTTTGACAATCTATGGAGCAGAATATCATGATTCAGGGTGTCGAAAGCCTTTTTAAGATCAAGAAATACAGTCCCAACCACCTCACCTGTATCCAGAGAGGATTTAAGTGTATCTATGAAAAAGCAGTTTGCAGTCTCAGTGGAATAATGCTGACGGAAGCCAAACTGAAGAGGGTGGAGATAATCAGTGGAATCCAAATACTTAATAAGTTGCTGAGCAACAACCTTCTCGAGTATTTTAGAAAATACGAGAAGCATCTGCCTGCAGCCAGCCGGGCCACCCTCTATGCTGAGGTATTCGGCTGGAGACCTCTACGCTGGGGTGTGACGTATATTATCCACGACGAAATTTCAGCTCTATCCGCCTGCCAACAGGCTGACCCTAAATCTAACCAGTCGGATTTAATCACCTAAACCTAACCAGTCGGGGTTTAATAGCGTAGACCCATACGCTTGGGCAAATGGTCTACTGCACGGTCCAGGGTAGACCACTGATGCAAAAAGAGTTTATTAAAGTCTCAGGTGAGTACAAGCAATAACCTCTGAGTGGAGGCACCATCCAACTGAAGAATATCCCCTCTGCATTGCCTTTTATACTCTTTGGGTCTCCCAGACCCTCCTCTCTAAGGGGTAGAGCTCCTGCCCCTGTTTTCTTAAATCTTTCCATATTTTGGTCTGTTTATAATGGTGGCTCTTTTGCTCCTCCCTGGCCACCATTATAATCCGTCCCAGAAGACCTTAATTTTTTAAAAATATGTTTAATTTTTGTACCTAATACATATTCCTTTACTTTCTAATCATTACAAACTCAACAGATGATTGTTGCATGTCTGGCTTGTTGTTTCACACTCATAAATGCGTTCAGAAGGTTATACATCATACATTCATGGATACATTCAATACAAAGTACCAGTTGTTACAAGTAACAATAGAGTAGATGATTACACAATAACTTGTGTTCAAACATAATACAGTGAATGTTAAAACTTAATGCTAATATTTGATCCTTCCTCTGCTCACCCAGCACCTACCCCCTCTTAACAATTCAACAGGTCCCCTGGAAGAGTACATGACGTTTACATCTATAGGGAGTGGGTGCCTCCCTGTATAAACACAGGAGAGCACCTGCTCGGCACCTGCACGGGGGTCCGTAGCTCCTCTGGGGGAATGTTACAGTGTTTACACATTAACGAGAGCGGGTGCACCGCTGGGCTTTCTTCTGCAACTGGCCCTGTACATCCAAATGTAAATATTCTTGGAGCTAGAGCTTTCGACCATTAGATAGGGTCGACTATCAGGCAATGAGTTAGATGGTTACTACAATGCTGCAGCTGTACTCTGCAGCTGTACATATCGTACATATGAAGTCATACTTGGTGGGTGATGAAGACAGCATCCTACATTTTCTCTTAGGTTGTCTTTGGCCTTTACTCTCTCACTGTCCCTCAGAATATCCCCTATTTGATCAATGCCCAGTTTTGGTATTTAAACATGTACTGTATTGTAAACCTATGCTGATCATGTTTTATCATTTTTATTCTCATCACTTGCTCTCACGTTATTTGAGCTGAAAATGGGGGTATTTGTAAAATACGTAATGTTTCTTGTTTTTTTTTGTTTTTTTTTTGTTTTTTTTTTATGTGCCTGACGAATACAAGAACATTATCAAATGTATGCAAGATGCCATTTGACCCCACCAGTAGCAATAACTCATGGCTCCCTTGGCTAAAGTCCTGGGGCCAAGGAGGGTTATCATGTTTTTTTACAATGATTATCCCAGTTGTAGTTATTTTATTTTTACTCAGCACCTTAATTCTGTGTGTGTTGAAATGGCTGTCTAATGTGCTCACTAAAAAGATAGTCCAATACTCCACATATGTTCATGTGAGCCGATCAAAATTCAGCCTCATTTTACATTCCTGATCCCCATCATTACCCCAGCTCAGACTCTGACTCTGATGATGACATGAATGTTTTATTTTCTTTCTTTCTTTCTTTCTTTCTTTCTTTCTTTCTTTCTTTCTTTCTTTCTTTCTTTCTTCTCTTCTCTTCTCTTCTCTTCTAAACAACTGCCATGATGATACATTTTAAAATCCATGTGAATTAATGTGTCAGATGATTAAGTTTTGACTATTTCATTTTATTTTCTCTCTTTTTGTTTAGTGATGAATGAATAATCAAACGAGGGGAATTATAATTATAATTTCAATTCTTTTGTGTTCAACTGCTTGAGATGCCCCATCTCCTGCTTCCTCACCAAGATAGCAGGTCCTTTTGTGTTTTAAATTGTGATGTCTAGACCTCTTAACCCCCTCACCTGGATACAAAGCCCTGTCCCAGTGCAGATTCCTGCAGCAGACTGAGGGGTGTGAAGCATACCTTAGGGGGCGTTCCTCAGGTATAAATGTTTGAGTCTCCCCCTTTCTTCATTCTGACCGCTCGTGTGTTGATTGACCTTTTCTTTGCAAAGAAAATATAAAACTTTCTCAGTCGGCAGAAGTCTCTATTTCATTCGTCACCAGTAACAGGAAAATCTCAGCAACAGAAGTCAGCAGTCATATCTGTATGATTAAAGACATTTTATTCAGCTGTTTTATCTTAAATGTAAGGAAGCATATTACATTCAGTGGAAAAATGCACATGAAGAGACAGGAGATGCACATGCTCCTGTCTTTCTGCCGCAAAGTTTTCAAGTATACAGGCGTCAGACACAACTTTCACATGTACACTTGTGGGAGGCTGAAGAGAACTTGTTTGGTAGTCCTCTGGTTTTGGATGATGATTTCATACAGAAAACAACAAAATAAAAATACAAAAAAAGCTGAGGTCAGCAAAAGCCCTTCAGCACAGGAAGTATCACTGGGAAACACCTTAAGAGTATGTATACAATTAGGGCAATGTCTCCAGCAAAGCACGGGATCATATGCAATGCCCTTTTGTATAGAATGTAAAAACAAGAATGTGCAGCATGTTATTTAATGTCACCACCATGCACCACCTCAACACCTTTAGTCACAAACATCAGCAAACAGAGTAAATTACAGACTTTACTTGTGCTAAGTGAAATGAGCTGCACTGAAAGTAAGGAGAAACAAAAATCCGATGTCAACAGGTTCTGCTAACCCTGATGTTCTCTGCTCTCCTCATCATCCTCACTGTCTTCAGTCTCAGCTCCAGAAGAGTCTTCAGTCCTGACTTCAGTCTCTGGTTGTAAATGCCTCTCTGGATCTGAGATTCTGGCTTGTTCTGCTACTCCACAGTCCTCTCCATCAGCTACTGCTTCTGCCTCTCTTTTCTCCTCAGTTTGGTTTGATGAGCCCCTGAATCCTGACCTCTGACACACGTGTTTTTTTAACTGCCAAAGCCAAACGAATGTTTGATCACAATCACTGCAGCTGTAGGGTTTCTCACCTCTGTGATGTACCATGTGGCAGGACAGCACAAAACGTCTAAATGTTTTATTGCACAAGGATCGGCAAAAGGGTCTCTCTCCTGTGTGCACTTTCATGTGTCTGGTCAAAGCTCCCTTAAGACTGAATCTATTGCCACACTCAGAGCAGCTGAAGGGTCTCTCTCCTGTGTGCACTCTAAAATGCCTGATCAGATCTTTTTTGCTTTGGAATCTTTTACTGCTCTCAGAGCAGCTGAAAGTGTCATCATTGAAGTAAGTTCTCATGTGGGCTTTCATGCTACCTTCATGTGTAAATGTTTTAAAGCAAACAGAGCAGCTGAAAGGTTTTTCTCCTGTATGGGATCTCATGTGTTGTGTCAGACTATCTTTTATTTTAAATGTTTTTTCCCACTCAGAGCAGCTAAAGGGTTTCTCTCCAGTGTGAGCTGTCTTGTGGCATGTCAGATGATGTTTAAAATTAAATCTTTTACCACACTCAGAGCAGCTAAAGGGTGTCTCTCCTGTGTGAATCCTCATGTGTCTGATCATATTTCGTTTTTGTGGAAATCTTTTGCTGCAAACACAGCAGCTGAAGGGTTTCTCTCCTGTGTGAGTTCTCATGTGTTGTGTCAGACTCTGTTTTGTTGACAAGGTTTTACCGTACTTAGAGTATCTATGTGATTTCTTGTCCTTGTGTCTCTTATTTTTATTTTTCACAGAGTTTGAACCTGACTGATCTTCTCTGGTAACCCTCCAATCATCACTGTCATCACTCTCAGCTCCAGATGAGTCTTCACAGTCCTCTCCATCAGCTCCTGTTTCCAACTGTTCATTTTGTCTCTCGTGAAGCTGTGAGGTCCGACGTTTCTCTTCATTATCACTCTTCAATAAGACTGAATGGAAGAGGAGCGCGGTGGTGTCAGCCCCCTCGAGCTCTTGAAGCTGCTCTCCCTCCTGACTGATCCACAGTTCCTCCTGTTCCTCTTTAATGTGTGGGGACCCAGTGTCCTCCTGGGGGCTCTCTTCTTCACTCATCAACAGCTGCTGGGCTTCTGCAGGAAGCACAGAAATACACAAAGACGCACCAAGGGAATCTGTGAGGTTATATTCAACCCAATTTGGCATTAATGGTTATAATGTTACACATTTACTTCCAGCACAATCTTCACTATAAACTGTATGTGTGACACATAGTTGCCTCCATAATCATATCCACAAAAGGTCTCTGGAGGTGTGTCAGAGTGACCATCAGGTTCTAGATCACCTCTCTTACCCTTCTACCCTGATTGTTCAGTTTGGCAGAGTGATCAGTTCTTGGAGAAATCCTGGTTGTGCCAAATTTCTTCCGTGTGACAATTCTGGAGGCCACTGAGCTCTTGGGAACCTTCAGCAGAAATGTTTCTGTAGGCTTCCCCAGATCTGTGCCTGTCAACAATCCTGTCTCTGACTTTGCAGCTCTACAGTTCCTTTGATGGCTTGGTTGTTGCTCTGATATCATTGTCAGCTGTGAGGCCTTCTATAGAGAGGTGTGTGCCTTTCCAAATTATGTCCAATCAATTTAATTGATTTCATTTATTAAGGAAAAAGCCAGCTAAACCTATGAAAAAAGTCATTACCCCACCCCCCACCCCCCACCCCCATGATTACAGCCACAGTAATCCAGAACCCTTTCAATAGAACCTGTCTGACAAAGGGAAGTGGGCTAAAAGATCTCCAACACATCATGGAACCATGAAACCATGAAATTCAAGAACAGATGGGAAACAACGTCACTGACATTCATCGGTCTGGAAAGGGTTACAGCGATATCTTTAAGGCTTTGGGACTCCAGCCAACCAGGTTGAGAGCCATTATCCACAATGGAGAAAACTTGGAGCAGTAGTGAACCTTCCCAGGATTGGCCAGTGCTGTAGAAAAATGTATTACCTAGAGAAATTAAAACTATTGAACCCTCCACACGTCTTTTATGGGTTTCATTCTTGCAAGAAGGAGCAACAGTACACAGCTGTCAGGAGGTCTCAGCAGAGAAGCTCATTGTTTCTACCTAATCACTAGGGCTGAGCGATTTGAGAAAAAAATCTATTTGCGATTTGTTCCCTAATACTGCAATTGCAATTTAGTATGCGGTGTTTTTATTGTTCTTCATCTTATGTATTATTCAACAAACATAAGCAATAATTCATTCAATATTATAACCAACTCAATATAAGATAAATTAAACTAGGGATGAAAGATTTAAAAAACAATATCTAATTGGGATTTTGGCTCATATAGCAAATTTGATATTGATGCTACACTGAAGGATGATCATGTTTTATGTTATTCTCATTTTAATAAAGAAAAACATATACACAAACTGGAAAAGTAGGATTTTAGTCAACTTTTCTGCAAAAAGGCACTTGTATGTATGCATTTGTAAAGCATAAAATCTCTGCTGCAAAAATATTGTATCAAATCGGTATTTTGAAACATTTCAGATCTGAAAAATATGCCTGATTTTGAAGTGCTATTAATAAAAACTGCTACAGTCAAATGGTCTAAAAAACAGCACAGAGGTACCTCAGGATGCACTGTGAGATATTCTGTTAGACTTTTTTTCACATATCTGTCATTTTAGCAATTGGGCCTCACAAATCTGATTTAAGAGTGCTATTAATAAAGACCACTACTGTCAAATGGTCAGAAAATCAGCACAGATGTATCTGAGAATGCACCTTAAAATATTCTGCTGGACTTTGTAGATCATAGCTTGATGCTGATTTTTTATGAATATTTTAATATCTGCTATTTTAGTGATTGGGCCTCAGAAGCCTGATTTTGGAGTGCTCTAAATAAAAAATGCTACAGTCAAATTGCCTGAAATACAACTGAACATTAACTTTCCAATGCATTTTGACATGTTTCAAAAATTATCAGGGACCGTCATAAGTCAGTGTATCAAGAGCCACTACACACAGACCAATCCTGGACATGGACTACAAATGTGGCATTCCTCATGTCAATCCACTCCTGAACCAGAGACAACGTCAGAAGCGTCTTACCTGGGCTGTGGAGAAAAAGAACTGGACTGTTGTGGTCTCAGTGGTCCAAAGTCCTCTTTTCAGGTGAAAGTACATTTTGCATGTCATTTGGAAATCAAGGTCCCAGAGTCTGGAGGAAGAGTGGAGAGGCACAGAATCCACGTTGCTTGAAGTCCAGTGTGGTTTCCACAGTCAGTAGTGATTTGGGCTGCCATGGCATCTGCTGGTGTTGGTCCACTGTGTTTTCTGAAGTCCACAGTCAACGCAGCCGTCTACCAGGACATTTCAGAGACCTTCATGCTTCCTTCTGCTGACAAGCACCATGGGGATGCTGATTTCATTTTCCAGTAGGACTTGGCACCTGCCCACACTGCCAAAGGTACCAAAAGCTGCTTCAATGACCATGGTGTTACTGTGCTTGATTGGCCAGCAAACTGGCCTGACCTGAACCCCATAGAGGATCTGTGGGGTATTGTCAAGAGGAAGATGAGAGACACCAGACTAGGCCGGACGATTATGGCAAAAATAATAATCATGATTATTTTGATTGATAATGAAATCATGATCAATAAACATGATTATTCATTGATTTCAAAACTTGAGTATTTATTGAACCACAACTTAAAAGAACAATGAAAAATCAATTAGTAACAAGTAAAATAATAATTATATATTAAATAATAGCAATAAAAACAATAAGTAAAATTAAATACCCAATCTACATGCACTCCTGTAAAACTTGCAAAATTTGCAACATGCACAAAACATTAATAACACAGCCCAAAACACAACCCAAAAATACTCCTGGAAGTCTTTTCAAAAACTTGTTTTAAAAACAAAAAAGGATTGGCCACATAGCTCTATACTCCCTGCAGTTTGCCTCCTACAAACTCAGGTTTTTGGCTAGGAACACCAGTCTGTTCACTTGGTCTGGCTTCAGTGATGAACGAAGGCAGGTGAAAACATTACCACCTGTGCTAAAAACTCGCTCTGATGCAGCACTCGTGGCAGGAATGTACAGGTATTTCCTAGCCAGTTTGGAGAGCCGTGGGTAGAGTGTCTGTGATGCTTTTCACCACTCAAGTTGGTCAGCCTCAGTGTCAAGTGGCCTTGCCTGGAGGTAGGCTTGAAGCTCAAAAGCTATGGCCTGGTCTGAGTGAGGAGGAGATGGTCCTGGGGCTGTGTCTTCTGTGGCTTTGAAGAAGCTTCCCAAGCCCCTCCTCTTCTTCTGTGCTCCACCAACAGCAGCATCAGAGTCAGCAGCTGGTGTCGTGTCTGGCTCAGCAGGGGTCCTCTCCTTGAAGATGGGGAAATATGTTGAATACAATATGAATTTTATGTTTCACCTCAATGAATGGTAGTTACACATTACTTGTATTACACTACATTTTAAGTTTACATTATGTCACATTTAGTTTACCATCAAATATGTATGTTTTTAAATAATCATTATTACTAGAGTTAAATACTACTGCTAAAATAATAATAAACAAATATTGTTATTGTTATCATTATTATTATTATTAGTAGTAGTAGTAGTAGTAGTAGTAGTATTACCATGACAGTCTTCATTTCAGATGTCAGTCTGGCTCCAATTGATTCTCGATTCTCTTCAGCCACATATTTCAGCTTAAACCTTGGGTCCATGGCAGAGGCCATGTCGAGCAGCTCTTGTGTTTCTGAGTCATCTTATTTCTCATTGAGGTAACCCATGATCTTCTGCTTGATGCTCTTGAAGAGGTTTGTGTCGTTCTCCTGTACTGCTAGTATGGATGTGCGGAAGAGGTGGAGGTTGGCTTCACAAGTGATACACTCACATATACTCACAGCGAGTGCATCTGTAAACTCAACTAGAGGGCTTAGTGACTTGTTGATGGCCTCTAGTACGTCGATGTCCTGCCATGTGAGGGTCAGATGTCTGGTTTTAAGGTCATTGGAGAGGACCTGGGTGATGGCCTTCTGCTGCTCAAGGACCCTGCTGATCATGGCTTGCCGAGATCCTCATCTGGTGGGACGCTCCGTCTTCAAGGAGTGCTCAGGCAGGTTCAGTTCCTTCTGTTAGCTCCTTCTTTTTCTTCTCCAACTGTAGGAGAAGGTGCTGACCACTTTTTTACAGACCCCCATCGCACGGTCAATCCTGCTGTCCTTCATTGCATTCTCTAGGGTGACAAAAAAAAACAAACAACAAAAACATGAATGTTTGTCATGCCATTTACATCTAAATAACATAACTTTAATCAACAAATAACGCTGTGAAACTGAGTGTTTGAGTGAGATCATAGTGTGGTTCACATGAAATGTATTATCTATTTATTATTAAAATCAATGAATGACATCTCACAGGTTATTGAGTGATCCGAGGGAAATTACTACACATTATTTTCAGTTATGTAATAAGTTTATTTTCCTATGTAAAAAATGTAGGTCCTTGTACTTTAGTGTTTCCATTTTCTGCTATTTCACTTCCACTCCACAACATTTAAGTAGAATATTTAGGTGACTTTTACTTTTAACAGAGTAATATCTGTGTCCGAAGCAGCCGAAAGGAGTAGCCAGTGGATATGGCTCAACCCCTGCTGGGCTCCAACAACAGCAAGACGAGCAACTCACTAACACTACCACCTCCTTCCCCACCCAGAGCAGAACCACCCACGAACAACATCTGTGCATCTCGTGATAGGGCATGGGATCATGGGAAGCTCAGGCTTGGTCACCCTGTAGCTGGCCGCCTTTGATGAGGATGTCTAGTGTTTAAAAGGCCGAAACACCCTATGACTCAAAGGTACACTACTGATGATGTGTCCCAAAGTTACATCTGTCCATATCCGAGGTGCACCTCCAATGGAGCTCTTAACATCAGGAAACCACCAGGAGGAACTACTGGGAGGACTCCCGGTCACTCTTAACATCAAGGAAACCTTCAGATAAGTTAGGTGCATCTCCGGTGACGCTCTTGATGTTGGGAGTGTCATCGGAGATGCACCTCTGGTGATGCTGTTGGCATCGAGGAACCACCAGGAGGAGCCACCAGGAAGACTCCCAATCACTCTTAACATTAAGGAAACCCTCAGGTGAAGTGCAAACCACCTATTGGCACAACGAACAGTTTAACATCACGTCCCGTGTTTCATGTTTCTGAACATCTAGGCCTACCCTTACTTTTGCTACAGTAGAACTGTTTGATACTTCCTAATTCATTATTTAATAAATAACATCACACATGTCACACAGTCAGGGGGAAAGAAAATTTCTCACCTATAGCCTGGGGGAGTCTGTGTCCAAAGCACTGCAGTCTTATCCAGCCACTGAGCTCAGCTGCCAGCTTGACGTTTGAGGCATTGTCTGTAGTTATGCACACAAGGTTCTCCTCCTTCAAATCCCATGCAGCCATAGCTTGCTTCAAACCATCAGCAATGTTTAGTCCTGTGTGGTCATCAGGGAAAAATGCTGTTTGAAGGCATTTTGTCTTCATGGTGAAATCTGCATCGATGTAATGCAAGGTGAGGGATATGTACGGCTCCATCGTGCGGCTTGACCACAGATCCGTTGTTGTGGCAAAATACTCGGTGGTGGCGACATCTTTCTCAACTTAAGCACGACATTTATCGTATAGAGCAGGCAGTGCAACTCTGCTGAAATGTTTACGTGATGGCAACACGGAACGCTTGCCCAAAGTTTTAAGAAGTGTCTTGAATCCTGGGTTGCTTACGGTACTGATAGGGCACATGTCCTTCACTAGCATAAATGTCACAGCCTCCATTATCTCTTGATGTCTCCGGGAGCTGGTGGGATATGGAGTGGCACTGTAAAGAATGTCCTTAATAGAGGACTGTGTTGCTGTGGCTCTGGCTGAAGTCGACGAGCTTCCACTTTTTTGGGCTTTTTGCTCCTCTAACACTTGGTCATAGACTACTTTATGACTGACCTTTAAATGGTTAAATAAATTGGTTGTATTAACTTGGGGTGCAGACACGACAGCGTGACAACCTTTGCACATAATGTCCTTCTGCTCGACGTCAGACAAGTTGAAGCCAAAAAATTTCCAGATGACCGAGGTTGTCCTACCCTTCTTCTCAACCAAAGGCTACCGTTCTGTCATGTTTTTAATCCCTCGCTATTGATCCACATACATCATACAATTGCTGCAGCTGCGCACGCAACACAGGTGCATTCACGGTGCTATTACAGCGCAGGAACTTGCATACACACCGCGCTGTGCGGCACATTAATTGTTTTTTTTTCGACTGTAATGTTTTTATGATCGTGAGAAGCCAAAATCGAAATCATGATCAAATTTCAATTAATTGTTCAGCCCTACACCAGACCCAACAATGCAGATGACCTGAAAGCCGCTATAAAAGCAACCTGGGCTTCCATTACACCTGAGCAGTGCCACAGGCTGATCACCTCCATGCCACGTCGCATTGATGCAGTAATGCATGCAAAAGGAGGCCCAACAAAGTATTGAAGGCATAGAAATGCACATACTTTTCAGAAGCCTGACATTTCTGTTGAAAATATCCTTTTTTATTGATCTTAATTAGGGATGTAATTAGGGATGCATGATATTCTCGGTCTGATATCGGTATCGGCAGATCTTAGCTTATAAAGGCAAATATCGGTATCTGCAGATATCAAAATTTCTGCCAGTATTTACATCTGATATTTTGTCTGTGTATTTCAGCATTTATCAACTGTAAATTTTGTCCATGTATACAGATAAATTAGTGGAATTTTAGGCTGAACTAACAGACCTATGTCAGTATAGGTCTATTTCTTTCTTTATCCTCATTCTTTAAACTTTCAAGTGTTTTTAAGGACTAAAGTTTGTTTTCTTGGTCATCCTCAAACTTTAAAGTGTGTCCAAAGGACTGAAATTTCTTGTCCGAAGAGCATTTTTAAGTATTGGTATCGATATCGGTTTCGGCTAAAATGAATCTGTAAATATCAGCATATCGGATATTGGCAAAAATCCAATATCGTGCATCCCTATATGTAATATTCTAATTTTCTGAGACACAGAATTTTGGGTTTTCTGATCTGTAAGCCATAATCATCAACATTTCAAGAAATAAAGGCTTGAAATATTTCACTCTATGTGTAATGAGTCTATATAATATATGGGTTTACCTTTCTGAAATGAGTGACAAAAAATATTGAACTTTTTCATGATATTCTAATTTTTTGACATGTACCTGTATATCGTGGACTTAATCAAACTTAATTAAAAATGATGTATCAAATTTACTTATTTTTATTTTTATTGATTTAACAACAAGAGTTTCAATTTGGACTTGCAGTACATGACTTATCTCTGTAAAAACAAACATGGTGGAGCCTGGCAGCACTGCTCCACTGAAGGAACCTCCAGACTTAAAAGAGGATATCAGACTGTATTTTGGATTTAACCACTACAAAGGCAGAGGCAAACTGGACAAAAGAGGCCATATCCAGGTTAGGCCACATGGAGGTAAAACAGTGATGTACAGTGCTTAACAAATGTATTAGAGCACCCTAACCCTAATCAAAATAAGGTTTATGCCACAGCTGCCCTAAATTAACAGCATTGGTAATTACCAAAACCATTTTTGATGTTTCTGCAATGGTTAATACACCAATATGTAGAAGCTCTTTAATCCAAGTGATATTTTTAATGCTAAAATATAATTGTTATCCATGAATTTTCAAATTTACTGATTTACAAAAAAAAAAAAGAGAAAAAATAGTAAAGCACTTTAATATTTATTGATTAATATGTCAAATTATAGTTATTTACTTGCATTCCTGGACAGAAAAATGAGTTTTAGTGGCTGAATGTTATGCTTGATTCATTTCTGACTTCTCAGAGAAGCCCAGTGAGCCGGCTCAAATTTAGGTGAATTCAGTTCGAAATCCCTCATTCCTGTTCAAAATGGTAAAACGTGGAGAGCTGACTGAAAATGAAACATGAGTCCGCATTAAAGCACTTCATGATGCTGGATGGTCTCTGAGACAAATATGACAGCTGGTCTAATACATTTGTTAACCACTACATTAACAGGACACTCTTTGTTATGGTAAAATTAGTGGAAAGGTTAAAAAAAATGGAATTCCAAAAATTTTAAATGTAAAAAATGGAATTTGGAAAAAAAATAAAAACGGAATTTAAAAAAAAAAATGGATTTCATAGGGCTCCAGTATTATTTCTTTCACAATCCTAGGGTAACACAGTGATGTCTCTGATTGGTCGTGGAATAAAATGGACCGTAATTGTTAAGATAAGATAAGATAAGATAAGATAAGATAAGATAAGATAAGATAAGATAAGATAAGATAAGATAAGATAAGATAAGATAAGATAAGATAAGACAAGACAAGACAGACTTTAATGTCCACCACTTCAGTGGGTTATTTGAGAAATTCAGCAGGCAGATTAATTCAGCTGTGAAGTTTGGGTGTGCAGAGTTCCAGTGATGTTATAAAAGGACATTAAAAAATTGCTGCTGTAACAAGGCCAAAATAATACAAAACACTAGAAAAACGCTGGAACTTAATAAAGTCAGAAAAAACTGACGAAGGCCAAAAGCTTGGAGATGACGAAAAACTTGGAAAAGCAAAAAGAAAAAGCTAAAGGCCAACAGGACGAAAAGCAAACTAATAGCAAAAGTAAGAATTAAAACTAAAATCTGGGGAGAACTGGGACAGCCCTCGCACTTCACAGGAACGTGCATTTTGAGACTGAGCTAAGATTGAGGGTTAAGGGGGAGGAACCAAAGGTCTGCTGGTTCTAGTCTAAACCCCATAGACTTAATGGGACATCTGATCAGATGAAACATCAGGATACATTCAGACATTCTGCCAACATGCAAGGCTGATAAATCTGCTGTGATTATCAGCAGAATGGTTCATCTCTGCTGATACTGATGATTAATGTTGAAGATACTATCTGCTGTAGACAGCAGAGCTGCTGAGCAGATATTAGGACCAGAATCTCCTGCATCCCTACTTCTGTTCTACCTTGTAAATTATCAGATTATATGTTTGTAGTAAACAAAAATATCAAGAAAAAAGCAATTCCTGACTGAGGTAAAAGTTAGGACACCCTACCCTTACTCCCTAGTGTTTCCTCCTCTGGCTGAAATAACATTTTTTTACATGACTGTAGGCCATCCAGAACTCCCAGCTGGGAAACAACCAGCAGTCTGTCCTTGATAAACACCATCTCTCCCATGATAGGAGCTGGAGTCCAGATAAGGAAAGCTATGTGAGGCCTAACACATTACAGTCAAACAGAACATTCCTCCACTGTTCAGTCTGATTATGAAGGACAACTGCCAGAAGCCTCTAAAGTCTGACTGTAGTCTGTGATACAGAGCTGTATCAGAGGAACACAACAGTTTATGTCTGCTAAATGATCCAGACTTTACTGAGAGAGAGGCTGCTTCACTCTGAAACAGACTGTTACTCTTCCTGTTCAACAACAAATGTTCTCACTGGCTGTGAGAGAAGCATTCAGTCATTTTACCACAACACCGTCTCCTGACATGGCAGCTGGAGCATTTTTGACCATCAGTTTTCCCTGCTGCCCTCTGGGAGACACTACAGGGCCCTGAAAAGTCCCAGAACCGTCCCCTCCCAGTCCCGTCCCTCCCCCACCACCATCAGAACTGGTTTAAACTAGGGCTGCAACGATTCGTCGACATAATCGTTTGTGTCGACTATAAAAATTTGTCGACGCGGGAATTCAAGTGTCGACGCTTCGTATTATTGTTTTGTTATATTGGTCAAATCTAGTACCGGCCGGTAAGGACTCATCTGTACTTGCAGTGCACTACAGGAAGTGGTGCGGGCAGTATCGCTCCCACTGTTTACATTATTCACAGAAACTGGGAAGAAGTTAAGCATGGCGGAAAGCACGGCGAACGCATCAAAAAGCCGACCCAGAGCTTCTAAAGTTTGGGAACATTTTACAGAAAACAAATTGGCGAAACAAGTCAACTGCAAACTGTGTCAAGTCAAACTCTCGTACCATGGCAGCACTACGGCAAGGCACGAACACCTGAAAACGTAAACACACTGTAGCTGCCGCGTCTTCAAATACCGCGAGTGGGCAAGTTTGCAAGTTGCATGAATATCTTTTAGATCTTTTGCATTTAGTTACTGAGCCCTCTGTGCTTCAGGCACGAGGATTAATTCCAGTAACCTACTTATAACGTTGGTGCCGTACGTTACTCAGTCGGAAAACCATCTTTGATATTTGTTAGGGTAACGGTTTTTTCAGTAACGCTATTTCAAATTCAAAATTTCAAAATAAAAAAACTTTATTTGTCCCCGGGGTGCAATTAAAGGCACATAGAGCAGCAAGTAAACAACAATATAGAAATTCAGTCAACCATTGCACATAGACAATAAGGCTTATGCTAAAATACTAAGTATAGAAAGTAGCACTACTACTAAACAATAAAATAAGGGGAAGAAATAAAGGAAGAGAGAGAGAAAGGGAGAGAGAGAGAGAAAGGCGAGGGAGAGAGAGGGAGATAGAAAATAGTAATTGCTGAAGTATTAAAATACTAAAAATTTTCTGAGTACTGGAGACCACCATCATGGGCGCAAATCGGCATAAGGTAAAGTGCATTACCGATAGCAGGTGCAAATAAGCATGAGGTAGATTTACATGTGCAAAAGGCATTTAAACATAAAAGGCAGTAAGGAATGCTTTAGGATTTTTTTGAATTGAGGAGCAGCACAGCTTTGGGCACAAAGGTGGCCTTACTCCTCTTTAGTGTGCAATTTACTTTAGTTATCAGTTCAATACTTTTATATTAGAGAAAAAACAAACCTTGACGATGTAGCAACTTGACATGTCATGTCAATTTGCTAAACCATTAAGTTTTCACAGGTGTGCATGCATAAGAAGGCAAGGTAAAACAGGGATCCAAAATAGTTTGCCAAACAGCCACGATTAGTCGACCAATCGTAAAAATAATCGCCAGATTAGTCGACATAAAAAATAATCTTTTGTTGCAGCCCTAGTTTAAACTGGTTTATACTTCTCTGCAATAACTGCATCTGCACGTCATCCTACCGTTTTTACAGCACATTAATGATCCAAGAGTCCAAGAAGGAAAAGAAAACTACAACATTACTCTGCTAACCTACAACATTAGCACAGACACACATGCTAGCTGAGCTCTGATGGAGAGACCAAAAACTTCCCTCCCACCAGAGACTCATGGAGAGACTGGAGCGGGGGTGTCAAACTCAAGGCCCGAGGGCCAAATCCGGCCCGTGGTGCGGTTATACCCGGTCCACCAGATCGTATTATTTTTACTCTAACTGGCCCACTGGTTTGAGGTCTGCAGATTTCCTCCAGTATAAAAATGTAAACGTAACCATGATGATAAAATATCCTTGTTAAGTCTTGAAATGAGAACAAGTTAAAATAATAAGATAAAAAATCAGGAATGTGGGACATTTCTGTTTTTATTTCATGTTCTTAATTTTGTATCTCACAGTTATGACGCAAAGTTATGGTTTTGACTTTTTATTTCATATTTTGACCTTTTCAATTCACAATTTTGACTTTTTATTGTATTTTTGACCTTTGAAATTCATGTTTATAATTTTTTTCTCACATTTTGACCTTTTCAGCTCCTTACTTTGATCTCATAATTTGACTTTTTTTTGTCCTCAGTTTTAAATTGTAGGTAACATTGTGATCTTTAAAACTCACAGTTTAAATGTTTTTCTTACACTTTGATGTTTTCAGCTGCTGATTTTGAATTTATCTAATGTTTTGACTGTCAAGAATCATGATTTCAACTTCCTATCTCATATATTTGCCTTTTAAAACTTTATTTTGACTTTAAATGCCATGTTTTGAGCCTTTTGAGCTAATAAGTTTGGATTTTTGTCTCAGATTCTGAAGTTTTAAACTTATCATTTTGACCCTTTTCAATCTCAAAATCATTGATCATCAGTTTATCAGGTTTTTTCTCCCATAATTCATTGTTGGTGAAAATGAGGTTGACAGTTTATGGTTAAATGTGGACCCTGCTCGGCCCTCAGGTTGGACCCAAATTCAGAATTTGGCCCCTGCTGTGATTTAGTTTGACATCCTGTGGTGGATCAATCAAATAGGCCAGACTGGATTCAATAGAAAAGTTGTCCAAAAATGTTGAAGTCAACAATCAGGTAAAGAATTGCTCAGCAGGCAAAGGCTTCTGATTCAAGAAAGAGTTTATCAAAGTCTCAGGTGAGTACAAGCAATAAACTCTGAGTGGAGGCACCATCCAACTGGAGAACTGTCTTTGTGCATCGCCTTTTATACTCTTTGGGTCTTCTAGGCCCACCTCTCAGAGGGGCAGAGCTCCTGCCCCTAGTTTCTTGAAAATTCCCATATTTGGGGCTGTTTATAATGGTGGCTTATTTGCTCCTCCCTGGTCACCATTATAAACCAGCTCAGAAGACCTTGATTTTTTTTAAATGCATTTAATTTTATATCTTATACTGATGAGAATAAATTAATTATCAAAAACACCTAGAGTAGATGTTTTAACAATAGAATGAGCATATTAACATACACCTGGAAGATACCAGAACTAAGCATACTTGTTGACCACATCTAACATCTAAAACAGCACTCAAACGCACCCAAGCATATCTAGGAAAAGGTCAAATAGGAGACATCCTAAGGCCCGAAAGAAGGACGAAAGCCAAACACCCCTTACAGTTTCAGCCCCCACCAAACATCACTTCACAGGTAAACATGTGCAGTCATAGCTAGCAGCCATCAGTAAATCAGTTACATGACATAGACCCTTTCTGACAGACATTAAGGCTCCCCAGTAGCCATCAAGGTCAGTCATTTACAAAAAGCCATGCTTGGAATTGGATTTACAAAGCCAGAGGCCCTCAAGGACAAAGCTAGAAGGCAAACATCAGGTACCTTAGCAGACAGAAAGGCACCCACTCTTGCAACACAGAAGCAATGTATGCCTTCCCAGGCAAATAGCTGACTTATTACACACAGTAATGGGTAAAGAGAAGATGAGTGCTGGGTGAGCAGAGGAAGAATCAAATAGCAGAGTTATGTTTCAACATCTATAGCATAATGTCTTAAGCACAAGCCATGTCTGGACCAGGTACTCTTGTTGTGTCTTACAACTAATGGTACTTTGTGTTGAATGTATCCAATGTATTCATGAGCATATACTGTATAACCTTCTGATTGCATTGTAGAATGAAAAGCAGCTAGCCAAAACATGCAAACAACTTTTTTTTTAAATCAAGGTCTTCTGAGCTGGTTTATAATGGTGGCCAGGGAGGAGCAAATAAGCTGCCATTATAAACAGCCAAAGACCCAAAGAGTATAAAAGGCGATGCACAAAGACAGTTCTTCAGTTGGATGGTGCCTCCACTCAGAGTTTATTGCTTGTACTCACCTGAGACTTTAATAAACTCCTTCTTGCATCAGAAGCCTTTGTCTGCTGAGCAGTTCTTTACCTGATAGTTGACTTCAACATTTTTTGGACAACTTTTTGCTGAATCCAGTCTGGCCTATTTGATTGAGCCACTACAATACATGTTTTTATATCTTATACATGTTCTTTTAGTTTTCTAAACATCCTATATTCATCAGATGGTTATTTGCATGTTTGGCTTGTTGCTTCTCACTCTACAATGTAATCAGAGGGTTATACAGTATATATTCATGAATACATTGGATACATTCAACACAAAGTACCATTTGTTGTAAGTTACAGTAAGAGTAACTGGTCAAGACATATCTTGTGTTCAAAACATTATACTATAGATGTTGAAACATAATACTGCTATTTGATTCTTCCTCTGCTCACCCAGCACACGTCTTCTCTTTAACAATCTCTGTGTGTAAAACCTCAGCTATTTTCCTGGGAGGGTACGCATTGCTTCTGTGTTGCAAGAGTGGGTGCCTCTCTGTCTGCTAAAGTACCTGATGTTTACATCCTGGCTGAAATGAAAACTCTCCTGTGCTTTGTACTTGAGGACCTCTGTTGTCTTCTGGCCTTGTACATCCAAATCCGAACACGGTATTTTGGAAGTAAGTGACCTTAATGGCTGTTGGAGAGCTCTAATGGCTGTTAGCGGATCTATGTCATGTAGTGATTTATACTTGACGGCTGCTAGTATAAGGCTATAACTGCACATGTTTACATGTGAAGTGGTGCTTGGTTCTAATTATTCTTACGGGCCTCAGGATGTCTCCTATTTGACCTTTTCCTAGATATGCTTGGGTGCTGTTTTAGATCAGATGGTCAACAAGTATGTCTAGTTCTGGTATCTTTCAGGTGTATGTTAATATGCTCATTCTATTGTTAAAACATGTACTCTAGGTGTAAGCTTGTTGATCATTAATTTTATACTCATCAATCCCTGGACTGGAAGAATCCACACGGAGGACTGAAGACCAAAGACCAATTAAAAGGCAGATGCTGCTCCTTGTAGCCAATCACATTGCTCCTTTGGTTAAAAGACTTCCACAGAGGATAGACTGGTGGTTCCTCGGTCTGAGCTCCTCCAGGAGCCTCCTCTCTCCTCCATGCTTGCCTCCTCCAGGTGCATTTAAGGGCCCAGTCTCAATGTCCACACTCACACTGAAAACACTCAAATGTTTAGCTGTCAGCTCACAGAACACTTCTGTTGACACATTTAAACACAGGATCCATTGTCATTTAACCTTTGATTTTCTTTGCAGGTGGTGTGGATGTTTTTTTTTTTTCCTGTATACAACAAAGGAACATAAAGGGAATATTAAAGATCTTCAACAATTTCAAAGTCTATTAATATTAAATGAATTTCCCAAAGAGGGCCTTTAAACTCACATCATTAATGCATCCACTCCAGGTACTTCAATTTTCAATAAACAAGGTCTGTCAAATTGAACAAAGGAAACATTAAACAATACATTATATCTCAAATGTTGCTGTAATATCATCAAAATGTGAATCAATCACTGAGTGAAGTCCATTTCCACTCACTTCTGGATGTCTTGGTTCTCTGCTCCTGTTTGGGTTGAAGGAAAGAGGAAGTGCAGGCCTGCTGACAGGCTTTTATCATGTTGGGGGCCTGGCTTGAGCAGGAGTGGCAAGGTAGTCAGGTATGGGGATGCTGAGTGAAGGCTTGTGATTTAACACACACTCACTGACTTAAAGGCGCGTTCCCACTGAGTCTGTCAGGGCTTAGGGCCGTCCCATTGTCTGAGGGATCTCTCACAGACTTTTTGAGCCCTTCAAGCACCCTTTCCATGAGGTGGCATATCTGCAGACTTCAGCGTGAGGGAATTACCCATAGTCCAAAGCTTTGGGGCGTATGACAGGGACTGCCTGGGGATGCTCGCTATCAAACCCTATAAAAAGCAAAGTGAAAAGAGCGAAAAAGGAAACAAAAAACATGGAAGGTCCAATCAGTGTTGACACTGCAACAAAAGAATTTTCAGCCTTCATCCACTGAGGAAATAGGTCTATAGGTGAGGCACACTTGTTTTGATTTTTGTTTCTACCTCTGCAAGATGCCAACTGTCAACAGAAAACAAAGGGCTGTCCCATTCCGTCCACCACTTTGAGCCCTTGCAGCCTCATCAGTCAGAGGTGCAGTCAGTTAAGTCCATAAGGGCTCAGGGTTTAGGGAGGAGATGGAGATTCAGCCAAGGAATTCAGAAACAACTTCTATGTAGAGAAAAGAAAACCATAAATGATAATATAACCACGCATTTATCAGACTGGCTACATAGTGAGCTGTGAAACACATCAGGTTGGTGATGCTACCCAGTCTGCTCACTCTCATTGACCATTATGGTGATTCCATTAGAGGCAGTCTAAACTGGAATAATTGAAATTGAAGCATTTTTACATTTCTGATTCTGGACTTGAGAGGCTCTGACTAGGTTTGGAACAGTGATACATCCACATACTTGAGGGTCATTTGGACAAGACAACCTGTTGCAACAAACCTTAAATCAGGTCATATCAGTCTGATCATGAGGGGACAAATCTGGCCAAACACCACCTGAAATCACCTGTGCAGTGGTTCTCTCAACTGGTGGGTCGGGACACAAAAGTGGGTCATGAAGCCCTTTTCAGTGGGTCGTGAAGGTGTTCCTGGAAGCACACATTGCACCAAAAAGTCCATGAAACTCATTAAAACAGTTTTTTTTTTTGGCACTCTTTATTTTGTCAGTTTTTGCATTTCTTAAGAAAAAAGGTAAAACACCAATGCACATAAACAGAGATAAAATAACAATCTGTGGGGCATATTTGAGTTGACATAATAATCATTCAGTCTTTAATGAGTCCATCAAAGTCCTAAATCAAACAAAGATAGCGTTCCTGTCCTCTGCAGCAAAACTGAGTCCATTTGAATCACTTCTTGGTAAAATCTGCTCCTTTGAAGTGAAAGCGTTATGTTTTCCATTGTGTATATTTCTGTTACTATTTCCATCCATTCCTTGAGGTTTGGGGGCTCAGGTTTAGACCATCTTCTTGGAATTGATTTTTTACAAGCCACAAGAAGTATCTTACACATATACCAGTCTTTTTTAGAAACATTTTCTGCAAACAAACCAAAATACAATAGTTTCACAGAATCTGGTATTGCATAACCTAAAATCTTTTTCTGAGTTCAGACAATATTCACCCAGAATAACTGAATTTTTGAAAACATGCTTGTTTTGTCCCGTCTCTTTGATTTTTAACATGTCTGGTACTGTACGAGGTACAAACTGTTCTATTTTTCAATAAATAAATATAACTGGTCAAAAAATACCTGAAATTTGGGTCACTATTTCACAATGAAGAACTGATGGTGGGTCCTGATGCTCCACCAGTTGAGAAACAAAGATCTAGTGAGCAGCCAGCCTTGTTTTTAAAAAATTATATGGAATATACAAAAACATTCAAAGGTAAAATTAAACAGCAGAACTCCAAGTAACTAAATATGATATACCTACTAATCTAAGTAATACATTTCAGATTACAGCAATGACTGAAGTTCAAAGTCAAATCAGGAGTTTGTCACACATTTAACATTAGCTGTTCCACAAGAAGTAAAGATTATTCCATGTGTGACGTTTGAACAAAGCCTGCTTTATTCTTCTGCCATAGCTGCACCACAGTGAGCATTACATCCTGCTCCATTAGTGCTTTCTCTGCAACACTGCATGATTTCAACATCATTACATTTTTGAGGAGGTGCTTATCAGCTGTGTTTGTGGGCCTCTTGCCTAGGATTCAGGGATAAATGCACCTATGGTGAAAACTATGGCCAAGATTTGACACAGAAGCTTAAATCAGGCTTAGAAATCATTTGTTTTATTATCTTGTCATCATAGTCATACTGTTTTCATGGCTGTACAGTAAGGATCACACTTTAACACTTCACTGACTGATCAGATGTTCACATATGTAATCTGGAACAAAACCAAGACAGTGTAGCACTCAAAGCAAGGATATGTATCACCCTCTAGACTCTGGAGTCATGCTGTGTGAATACAGCCTGTCCTTGTCCTGCAGAAGTGATCCAGGCCAGTCCATACGGCTTCAATGAGTTCATCTTTCTACAAGAGTTGATGAATAAGTCCTCTGAGATTGAGACTGAGATTTTCTAGAGGCACAATCCGAACTCTGCTATTGGAAATCTCACAGAATGCCTTGCAAAACTTCACCAAGATGGCTGCTCACACAAAAGCAATTTACTAATGCAGGTTGCATTTAGTATTTTGGTCCTATTATTTCAAACAAGCATTTGAAACAGTTATAGTAATGTCCAATGACATGATTGTGTCAGTTCCTATAAATGCTACAAGTCAGGACCTTAAAGGGTCATCTGATTTTATAGGGGAAGATTACCACATAACCCAAAATAACTCTGTTTCAAAGAGCAAGGGGGAACTCACTGATCAGTAAGAAAAGAAGGGTGGCATAAGAAGCAAGGAGAGACAGAAGGTGAGACCCTACAGGCTTGGTCTGCTGCTGTGAGGTTAATACTTAACAGTTTGAAGAGTCCCATGTCTCTGGCCTAAATGGAGAGATGTGAGCAAAAGAAATTTGAGTTGGGCCACTCTGCAGCCGTGTGAACAAAGCCTATGAGCAACTTAACAGTTTCTTCCCTCTGTGAAGTTTCATGTGACTTTTCAGAGCAGACTCATGAGTAAATCTTTTGTCACATTCTGAACAGCAGAAGGGTTTCTCTCCTGTGTGACTCAACCTGTGTAAGCTGAGTTTATGTTTTTGAGTGAATCTTTTACTGCAAACAGAGCAGCTGAAGGGTTTCTCTCCATTATGGATTACCATGTGGTATTTTAAATAAGTCATTAAAGCAAATCTTTTATCACAAACTGAGCAGCTGAAGGGTTTCTTTCCACCATGAATTACCACGTGACGTGACAACAAAGGCTTGCAGGTAAATTTTTTACCACCTTCAGAGCAGCTGAAGGGTTTCTCTCCTGTGTGAACTGACGTGTTTTTTCAGATTCGATTTATGGCTACATCTTTTACCACACAAGGAGCAGCTGAACGGTTTCTCTCCTGTATGAATCCTTCTGTGTGCGATCAGAAGACTTTGCTTTTTGAATGTTTTACCACACTCAGGGCAGTTAAGTGATTTACTCTTTAAAGCATTTTGGCCAACGCACCTGTGACCACGCAACTCAGAAGGCCAACTAAATTTTCTGTCACAAACAGAGCAACTGAAGCGTTTCTCTCCTCTGTGACGTGCCATGTGATCTGTCAGACTACACATTCGGTTAAATCTTTTACCACACTCAGAGCAGATGAAGGGTTTCTCTCCTGAGTGAACAACCATGTGTCTGGTGAGGCGTGAGTTTGTCATGAATCTTTTACTACACTCAGAGCAGCTGAAGCGTCTCTCTTCTTTATGAGAAGCCATGTGACTGATTAATCCAGACTCATGATTAAATTCTTTCTTACAGACAGAACAGCTGTAGGGTTTCTCTTCTCTATGATTCAACATGTGGCGTGTAAGACTACTTTGGTGGTTAAATCTTCTACCACAGTCAGAGCAGCTGAAGGGTTTCTCCTCACTGTGAATCAACATGTGAGACTTGAGATGAACATTTTGAATGAAGGTTTTCCCACACAATGAACAGCTGAAGGGTTTCTCTCCTGAGTGAGAATGCATATGTTTAGTCAGACTATCATACCTGTTAAAACTTTTACTGCAAACAGAGCAGCTGAAGGGTTTCTCTCCAGTGTGAATTAACATGTGTGAGGTCAGTGTGCCCTTGAGCTTAAATGACTGACCACAATCAAGGCAACTGTATGGTCTTTCATTTGTATGAACTCTCATGTGCATGTTCAAATTTCCACGGAGTGTAAATTTTCGGCAACAAACAGAGCAACTGAAGGGTTTCTCTCCTGTGTGAATCAACATGTGTGAGGTCAGAGCGTCTTGACGCTTAAAAGATTGATCACACTCAAGGCAACTGTATGGTCTTTCATCTGCATGAATTTTCATGTGCAAGTTCAGATTCCCTCTATCTGTAAATTTTTTACCGCAAACAGAGCAGCTGAAGGGTTTCTCTCCTGTGTGACTACGCATATGTATGGTCAGTGACTCTTTGAACTTAAAAGATTTACTGCACTCTGAGCAGCTGAATGGTCTTTCATTTGTATGAACTCTCATGTGTATTTTCATATTCCCATTCTGTGTAAATCTTTTACCACAAACAGAGCAGCTGAAGGGTTTCTCTCCTGTGTGAGTTCCTTTGTGCTGTTTCAGTTTGTGTTCTGTCTTGAAGGTTTTACCACACAATGAGCAGCTAGATGGTTTTTTATCCGTATGACTTGTCATGTGATCCTTCAAATTCCCACTTTGTGTGAATTTTTTATAGCAAACAGAGCAGCTGAAGGGTTTCTCTCCTATGTGAGTTCTCTTGTGTCTTTCCAGGCTTTGTTTGGTTTTACATGTTTTACCACATTCAGAGCAGCTATGTGATTTGTTATCAGTCTTTGAGCTCTTATCTTTGAGGATAACTTCAGAGTTCGGACGTGACTGATGTTCTCTGGTGTCCTCCCAGTCATCATCACTGCCTTCAGCCTCTAGTTCAGAAGAGTCTTCAGATTTTTCATAAGCCTTTGGTAAAGAATTCCTGGCTGGTCCTGCTCCTACACAGCTCTCATCTACTGGAACCACTGAAAAACAAAAAGACACACAAAGGAAGGCTGTGAAACTAATTTTGAATCCTTCAATCACGCTGACTTAAAAACAGTTCTTCATGTGAAGTGTGCTACTAGAGGAGAAAAGACTCTGGATCAGGTGTATACCAATATAGCAGACGCATATAAGGCCCAGGCCCTTCCCCACCTTGGACTATCAGACCATCTCTCACTTCTGCTGCATCCACGGTATACACCCAAGATCAAAAGAACCAGGACTACTGTTAAAACTGTGACAGCATTGACAGAGGATGCTATTCCTATGCTCCAGGACTGTTTCCAGCATACAGAGTGGGATGTATTTAAAGGGAAGGGCACACATTCACATGACTCTCTGGACGAATACACCACAACTATTCTAAACTACATCAACTTCTGTATGGAGAACGTTACATCATGGAAACAAGTTCGTGTTTTACCAAATCAGAAACCTTGGATGACACAAAGCGTAAAACAACAAATCCGAGCTAGGAATAGAGCTTTTAGATCTGGGAACCCCTTCGCTTAAAACACAGCCAGGACTGAATTGCGGAAGGGCATCTATACCGCCAAATTACACTACAAAAAGTGTACTGAGGCCAAATTTGCTAGCTCCACAAACCCCAGGCAGGTATGGGAGGGCATCAAGGCTATTACGGACTATAAGAACAGACCTACATCTACCTCAGCAGACCCCACCTTAGCTGAGGACTTAGAACACTTTTATGCCCGTTGTGACAGGGTGAACACTGACCCTGCTCTGCCTCCCCTCACCTCTACTGACACTGCCCCAGTCCTGAGCACACATGAGGTGAGACTCGCTCTCCGCAGCATCAACACCAGAAAGGCCGCTGGACCAGATGGAGTGCTGGGCCGGGTCCTTCAAGGCTGAGTTAACGGACATCTTCACCTCCATCTTCAACCTGTCGCTGTCCACAGCATGGGTCCCAGCCAGCTTCAAGGCAGCCACCATCATACCCATCCCCCAACAGTCAAATGTCCCATGTCTAAATGACTATAGACCGGTGGCACTCACTTCCTTACCTGCTAAATGCCTGTAGAGTAGGGATGCACGATAATTATCGGTAACGATAAATTATTGGCCGATATTGCATATATTTTACATATTTTAATTATGCCGATAATAAAATATTAACCGATAAAATCCACCGATAACAAAAGCATTTGTTTTCTTTCTCACGAGACTACACATCCCGAAACAGTAGTGGCGCCGCAGTACACGAACCGCTGTTGACCACCAGAGAAGAAGAAAGATGCAGCCTCAGCCGTACTGGTGGAGTTTTTTAGTATATACAGGGAGGATAACACAACAGTGTTTATGAATTTTGCCCCGCAAAGCTCCCAAAGAGTGGAAAACAGTCCTCGAATTCTCCACTCTCACACAACGGATCTTTTAAGTCACTAAAACGCCATCATCCTAATGACATTGAAACGAAGTGGCAGTAGCCACTAGGGTTAGTCCAGGGCATTAGGACCAAGCCAAAGGTTAAGACGAGGCAAAGTGCTGATTAAGCAGGCACTGGAAGCTGCAGAAAGTTCATCAGAGCCAAAGGCTACGCTAATAGTGATAAAATCAGTCTGACAGTCTCCTGATCCAGCACTACTTTCACAGACGTATCCCTGCCTGCTCTGTTTGATGTGGTTTCATCCAGTCTGAGCAACATTAGGAACAGAAGTTTACCCAAAGACCACGGCTGAATTTACATTCTTAACCTATCTCTGATATGACTTATGTCAGTGCATATTTTTAAGCTTTACGTAAAACATCAGCTCTATTTCTGACTTATGCAGCAAAAACAAAAATGAGACCCCCAAACATCTCCATTTGTTAAGTGTGACAGCCTGTTATCATTTGGTTTTTATGTCTAAGTCAGCTGAATTCTGTAGTTTATTGAAATGTCAGATTTGACCACTTGTCAAGATACTTAAATGTATTTCAAGGGATAAAGGGAACAAGTATGTCAGTTGTTTGTGTATGTTGTACTTAGGTACACAAATGTTTGAAAAAAATAACAGCTGTAAAGTCAGAATTGTTTTTTGATATAAACACAAATGATGTCAGTTAGAATAGTTATAAATATCTTTGCTCAGTACATATTAACCCCTTCTTACCCCCAGATGTGCATAAAAACATCAAATAAACTTCTTTTTTTTTTTTTTTTTTAATCAACAATTGAAAAAAATTATCGGTTCTTATCAGTTACCGGCCATCAGGAGTAGGAAATTACCGGTTATCGGTATCGGTTGAAAAAACACACTTATCGTGCATCACTACTGGAGAGACTGGTCATTAGACACATTAAAGGAGCAATACCATCTGCAGTGGACCTATACCAATTTGCATACAGGGAGAATAGGTCGACTGAGGACGCCATCGCCATCGTGCTCCATACACTGCTGGAACATCTAGAGCATAAAAACACCTGTGCGAGGCTGCTCTTCGTCGACTTCAGCTCGGCCTTCAACACAATCCGGCCCTACAAACTCCAAGCCAAACTCCTTAACCTGGGACTAAAACAACACCCTGTGCAACCAGATTATGGACTTTCTCACTAACCGCACACAGAGTGTGAGAGTTGGCGGGCATACCTCCTCCTTACTTCTCATGAACATTGGGGCCCCCCAAGGATGTGTGCTCAGACCACTACTCTACACCCTGTATACACATGATTGCTCCACCTCCTCTCCAACAAATCTCATTGTCAAATTTGCCAACGACACCACAGTGCTCGGTCTCATCAATAACAACAACGAGACACCATACAGGACTGAGGTGCAACATTTAACATCATGGTGCGATGACAATAACTTGGTTCTCAACATCAAGAAGACCAAGGACATGACTGTGGATTTCCGCAGAAACGGACCACAAGACCACTCTCCGCTTTCCATTGGCAGTGAAGTGGTGGAGAGAGTGACTAACTCTAAATACCTGGGTGTAAACATATCCAAGGGCCTGTCCAGGAGCATTAACACCTCCTCAGCTGTGGGGAAAGCACAGCGACACCTGTACTACCTAAGGAAGCTAAGGAGCGCCCAAATCCCAAAGCAGTCGGCTAATTCACTACATCATCAGTCGGCTAATTCACTACATCATCAGTCGGCTAATTCACTACATCATCAGTCGGCTAATTCACTACATCATCAGTCGGCTAATTCACTACATCATCAGTCGGCTAATTCACTACATCATCAGTCGGCTAATTCACTACATCATCAGTCAGCTAATTCACTACATCATCAGTCAGCTGCTTACATATAATAGAGGAACATGCTCCTGGGGGATCACTAAAGCGTGACACAACTCACCCCACCCCAAAGCAGCTGCATGAAACACTGGAGGCTGGATAAGCGAAGCGAGGTTCGTCGCGTCTGGTCCGCCTGGATGGTGATAGACGCAGTGTGCTGAGTGCTTTCAGTGGTGGTGTCTCTACTTTTCTTGGCCATTATTGGAACAATTGACATATATTTTCTCTTCTTTTCTTTTATTTGTGTTGATTTAATTTTGGGGTTGGTTGGGAGTAATTTGTAGCCTATGGCTGCAAATGGGGGGGCAGGGGTTGAGGGAGGGGGGTGGAAGACTATAGAGTATGTTTGTGGTAGTCAAAAAAGAGATGCTTCAATGAAAGACCAGAAATGTCAGGAGACAATAAGATCAGGAAAGTGAGAGAGAGCAAAGAATTTGTCGTGTTGTATAAAGTAAAAGACCAAAAAGAGGGAGAGGGAGGATTTAGGGCTCTAAATCCTTTAAAAGTGACCTCAGCTCCGGAAGGAAGGATAGGTAGAGAATACCAGGCCAAAATACTCTCCAACGGTTTTCTCAGAGTGTGTTGCAAAAACCAAAAGCAGTTCGAAAGCGTGAAGGAAGTCTGAAAGCTGGTAGTCAAAGTGGAGTGCATTGTTCCCGGAAATAAAAAGAAAACAAAGGGAGTGATTTATGGAGTCTTTGGTGGTATGACTCAAGAAATTCTGGATAATGTTAAAGGAGGAAACGTGGTGGAGGTAAAGAGGTTCAAGCCAAAGAATGGAAGTGTGGATTCACCTGTGATGTTGGTTTTTGATAGTGAAACACTGACCTCTAAAGTTTTCCTGGGAAGTATGGCTTTTCAGGTGAAAGAATACTTCAGACCGCCGCGACGTTGTTACAAATGCCAGAGCTTCGGACATGTGGCAGATTTGTGTAAAGGAAAACGTAAATGTGTGAAATGTGGAGATGATCATGATGTGAAATCATGTAAGGCACAGGCTTTAAAGTGTGTTAACTGCGGCGGCGATCATGCTGCGGCTTATCGTGGTTGTGTGTCTTTTCTTAAAGCCAAAGAAGTCCAAAATGTCTTTGGCATATGCGGGGGCTCTGAAACGCGTTGAAAGAAATAAGAGTTTCTGTCAATACTCCAAACGGAGATCTAAGGAGTACATCCTCTCTGCGCACAGTGCTGATGATGACCCTCCGATATGTTGATCGTGACTCTGGAATCTCTTTGTCATTTGTGGTTGACGTGTTTGTCGGAGCCAGAAGTGAGATTCCTTGGCATAAAATAGTTATTGCCAGAGCAGCTACACGAGTACACGACAGAAAAGCAGTCCAGGACCTGTTCAGTGACGGAACTCGACAGAATGGAGGAGGAGTCACTGGAGGTTGATGATACTTAACATACTAATGTTTTACATCATACAGTGGAACGCAAGGAGTTTAATCACAAATGGCCAGGAGTTTAAGAGATTTGTCGGTGCTTTTAAAGATACACCAGAGTTGCTTTGCATTCAGGAGACTTGGTTAAAGCCTTGCTTAGATTTCATTGTATCAGGATATGTCAGTCTAAGATATGATAGGCCAGATAGGCCTGGTGGTGGATGCGCAATATATGTTAAATCGGGTCTTCAGTACAGAAGAATACATGCTGAATCAGAATTTGAATATGTAGCTGTGGAGATTTGGACATCACAGGGTCAAATAACAGTGATTAATTTTTACAATCCTAGTAATCGTCTATTATTGCCTGATTTGGAGGAATTTCTTGGAAAATTCAAACCTCTAATAATATGGGTTGGAGATTTTAATGCTCACAGTCCTTTGTGGGGAAGTAACTCCAAAGATAGTAATGGGGTGGTGATGGAGGAATTGTTGGATAAGTTTGATTTGGTAGTGAATAATGATGGAAGGCCTACAAGGTATAATATATTGAAAAACACTTGTCAGTTGCCTCATCAAACCTAGCCAGAGTAGGGGAATGGGAAGTGCTGAACTGTTATACCCTTGGAAGTGACCATTTTCCTGTTTCATGCAGATTTGGAAGAGACACTGAGAATAGAAGCAGAGGAGAGACCTAACAAATATAACTTCTCCAAGGCAAGGTGGGATGAGTTCCAGGAAAAGGCTTCGCATTTAATATGATAAGTTGACAGTGAGGGTTCTGTAGATAATTGGAATGAGTCTCTTACTTCAGTTATTCACAAAGCAGCTCAGTCAACAGTGCCATTAAAGAAAAACCCTAAACCTCGAATACTGGTTCCCTGGTGGAACAAAGAGTGTGATGCTGCTGTAAGGAATAGAAATAAAGCATATAGGAAGTTGAGAAAGTGTCCAATGTTCTGCTATGCAATACAATATAAGAAATTAAGAGCAACAGCAAGGAAAGTGATAAAAGATGCAAAGAAAAATAGTTGGAGAAATTTTTGTGCGACGTTGGGTCCTGAGACCCCAATTAAATATGTCTGGTCAACTATTCACAAAATGTCAGGGGTGTATAAGAAGATCTCTGTTCCTGTTTTGAAAGAAAGCCACGTAGAAGTTGTTACCAGCGAAGAAAAAGCTGATATGTTAGTGGAATTTTTTAAACAGTGCACAGCTCTGCTAATCTGGGAGCAGAAAGAGAAAAAAAGAGAAATGAGATTATGCTTAAAGAACAATGGAAGTTAGAAATTAATACAGATAACTGTAGTCCAATAAATCTGTTCTTTACTCTTAAAGAGGTCAAGGAAGCGATACTCCCTGGAGCAAACACTAGTCCTGGGAGAAATAGAATAACATGAACTTCTGAAACATTTAGAGGATGTGGCTTTAGAGGAAATTGTCTCTTTGTTTAATTCTGTATGGAAAGATGGAAATCTGCCTCTAGAATGGAAACATGCAGTTATAATACCAATTTTGAAACCTGGTAAAGAATGTTGGAGCCCAAGTTCCTACAGACCGATAGCACTGATTTCAGTGCTCTGTAAAGTTATGGAGAGGATAGTTACAAACAGGCTTGTTTATTTTATGGAAAGTAGGGGGCTTTTTGTTGACTACCAAAGTGGATTTAGGCTCGGCAGATCAACAATGGAACCTATTGTTGTATTGATCACGATATCAAAAAAGCATTTATGAATAAGGAAATAGTGGTAAGTGTATTTTTGGACATTGAAATAGCCTATGATTCCTTATGGAGAGAAGGGCTGTTAATCAAATTGTATGACTTGGGCATTAGAGGAAGAATGTTTAATTGGATAAAGAACTTTTTGTTGAAGCGAACCATTGAAGTAAGAGTGGGTGGAAAATGTTCTCAAACTGTAGAAATAGATAAAGAAACTCTCCAAGGAAGTGTCGCAAGTCCAGTGCTGTTTCACATTATGATCAATGACATTTTCTGCAACGTTGGCAGGGGGGTTGGACTGTCTCTTTCTGCTGATGATGGGAAATATGGAAAAGAGGGAGAAATGTCCAGTACACCATCAGTCAGATCCAAAAGGCTCTGAACTCTGTGGAGGAGTGGGCAGATAAGTGGGGCTTTAAGATTTCTGCCTCTAAATCCAAGTATATTGTATTTGGATTTAAGAAAAAAATGCCTGGTGTTGAATTGTGTACATATGGCTGCCCTCTAGAAAGGGTTAAAGAATTTAAATTCTTAGGGGTATGGTTTGATGAAAAACTTATCTAGGCATGTCAGATTAAGAAAATTATTGAAAAATGTGAAAAAGTTCTGAATGTTATGAGAAGTTTATGTGGTTGTGACTGGGGTGCAGAGAGAGGAACCACGCACATGATTTAACAAGCAATGATTAGATCTGTGCTTGATTACGGATGTGTTGTCTGTGGCTCTGCTGCCAAGACACTTTTAGAAAAACTAGACACTGTCCAAACCAAGGCTTTAACACTCTGTTCAGGAGCTTTAAGACTCTGTTCAGGAGCTTTAAGACTCTGTTCAGGAGCTTTAAGACTCTGTTCAGGAGCTTTAACACTCTGTTCAGGAGCTTTAAGACTCTGTTCAGGAGCTTTAAGACTCTGTTCAGGAGCTTTAAGACTCTGTTCAGGAGCTTTAAGACTCTGTTCAGGAGCTTTAAGACTCTGTTCAGGAGCTTTAACACTCTGTTCAGGAGCTTTAAGACTCTGTTCAGGAGCTTTAAGACTCTGTTCAGGAGCTTTAAGACTCTGTTCAGGAGCTTTTATCCTCTTCAGTCCCAGCTTTGCTTGTAGAGATGGGTGAAATACTTTGCACCTACTGTTATATATTAGTGAAAATATTATACTGCAGTGTTCTTGTTATACTGTAATGCACTTGTAAGCTGTCATATTATCTGCAGACGCAGCTCAATCTTGTTTCCTGTCTGTTAAGTTTAGCTGAGACCTCTCGTCACCAGATGTATCTATCCGCCAAATATGGATTGCGCAGCCAGCTATGAAACCACACTCCCCTGTTTTGTATGAGTGTGCAGCGCACTTCTGCAAAATTGTCTCGAGCGAGGGGCACTGCCTCAGAGTGTATAAAACATTGTAACTTCCTTTGTTAGAGGCTCTTTCTGGCTGTCCTGCGTGACGAGCGGAACAGAGTCCTCAGCTGAGTGCTTTTCATGTATTGCCTTACATATTGAGATGCTTCATTAAATGGTTGAATAACCAATCTAATCTGGACTGTACTTCCTTCCAAATAGAACAGCTTTTATACTACGATGCATAAAACTAGGAGCTCAGTACTGTTTAAAAGTACAGAGCAAAAAACATAATCCTTTATCTGATCGTCTGTTTCAAGGGACATGGGAGTCTCTGAAACAAAATAGGAAACGTCCTTTTTTGGAAGGCATTAAGGATCGAATTGAGAAAATGGGAATAGACAGGGAGTCACCTGCAGAACAAATGAGTTGGCTTCCTGTTCCTTACTGGATTATGCAGGAACCTGAAATTGACCTGTCACTTTTATCCGTGGCTCAAAATAAGAATAGTGACATTGGGACAATGGTTGACAAGTATATTAATGTATCAATGAAATCCTACATAAAGATTTTCACTGATGGTTCCAGAGACCCAGAGAGTGGTAAGGCAGGTTTTGGGGTGTATGTGACTCAACTAGACGTAAGAATATGTCACAGAGTTAGTAATGGTATGTCTGCATTTACAGCTGAATTGTTGGCTATTCTCTGGGCATTACACAGAATAGAGGAAGTCAAACCAGAAAAAACAGTTATTTGTTGGGACTCCGCTGCAGCTTCGATGTCCTTAAAACAGAGCAAAGTGTCAGCTCGTCCTGACCTTGTTAAAGAAATATTACTGGCCTTATTTAGAATTGAAAAATTAAACTGTGAAGTTATTCTATTGTGGGTTCCAGGCCATTCTGGGATTTTAACTAATTCATAATTTTAACTAACTTCCATAAACATAAAGGTTCTGTATGGGAAGACAGAATACAGAAGTCTAGTCAAAGAAGAGCTAGAGCAGGAGTGGCAAGAAACTTGGGAAAAGGAAAAAAGAGGGCGACATTATTTTAGTATTCAACCTTCAGTTAAGAAATTGTTCTGTTTTTCTGGAAACCGAAAGGATGTTGTAAAGTTAACAAGATGGAAGCTGGGATACTGTGGGTTAAACACGTATCTACACACAGTTGGGAAACACCTCAGTGGACTATGTGCTTGTGGGAGTCCAGAAACAGTTACTCACACCCTGATTCAGTGTAGAAACTACACAAAAGAGAGGAACACATTGTTTAAAAAATGATCAGAAATGGGAATCTCTTGCTTTTCAGTTAAAGCATTGCTTGGCCAATATGAGAACCACCAACTG
The DNA here is from genome assembly GCF_018320785.1 of Cheilinus undulatus. NCBI lineage: Eukaryota > Metazoa > Chordata > Actinopteri > Labriformes > Labridae > Cheilinus > Cheilinus undulatus. The sequence continues at coordinate 2,493,141 of NC_054878.1, forward strand.
ATACGCCTGGATGCGAAAAAGAAGAAGAAGAAGAAGAAGAAGGCCGGATAAGGAAAGCTATGTGAGGCCTAACACATTACAGTCAAACAGAACATTCCTCCACTGTTCAGTCTGATTATGAAGGACAACTGCCAGAAGCCTCTAAAGTCTGACTGTAGTCTGTGATACAGAGCTGTATCAGAGGAACACAACAGTTTATGTCTGCTAAATGATCCAGACTTTACTGAGAGAGAGGCTGCTTCACTCTGAAACAGACTGTTACTCTTCCTGTTCAACAACAAATGTTCTCACTGGCTGTGAGAGAAGCATTCAGTCATTTTACCACAACACCGTCTCCTGACATGGCAGCTGGAGCATTTTTGACCATCAGTTTTCCCTGCTGCCCTCTGGGAGACACTACATGGCCCTGAAAAGTCCCAGTCCCGTCCCTCCCACACCACCATCAGAACTGGTTTAAACTGGTTTATACTTCTCTGCAATAACTGCATCTGCACGTCATCCTACCGTTTTTACAGCACATTAGTGATCCAGCCAACCCACCTGCTCTGTGCAGCTTTATCTCAGGGATTAAAATCACATCCAGCAGCTTCCTCTGGCGGTGGAGCTCCTCTTCGTATTCAGATCTGGTTTCTCGTCCTCTCAGGTCTCTGATAACCGCAGCGAGCAGCCTCCGTCCGAATAAAGCTCTAAGATCCTCAAAGCCGGACATTTCCACACATCCAAGAGTCGAAGAAGGAAAAGAAAACTACAACATTACTCTGATAACGTTAGCACATACACACATGCTAGCTGAGCTCTGACGGACAGACCACAAACTTCACTTCTAGCATACTCAGTGCATACTGATAGTGACTTCTGTCACTATCAGTATGCACTGTCATGTCACTTCCGGCTGGAGTCTTCTCCCACCAGAGACTCAAGGGGAACATCCCAAAAGTCCTGAAATATACCTCCTAAGTCCTCTCCTATCCACCATTCCTCTTTTATAAAAGCCGTTGACTAAACGTCACAGGGTCAAGGAAAGGTGGTGATTAGTGAATATAAAATATTTAAAAATTTTTAAAAAATGAAAAAAAATTTGAGGAATCCGACCACACTTTCACGGCACTCATAAGCACTGTATATATATATATATACATATATATATATATATGCAGTGCTTAAAAAATGTATTAGACCACCTCTCATATTTGTCTCAGAGACCATCCAGCATCATGAAGTGCTTTAATGCAGACTCTTTCATTTTCAGTGAGCTCTCCACATTTCAACATTTCGAACAGGAATGAGGAATTTCAAACTGAATTCATCCAAATTTGAGCCGGCTAACTGGGCTTCTCTGAGAAGTCAGAAATGAATCAAGCATAACATTCAACCACTAAAACTCATTTTTGTGTTCAGGAATGCAAGTAAATAACTATAATCTGACATATTAATCAAGAAATATTAATGTGCTTTACTATTTTTTTCAGTTTCCTTGTAAATCAGTAAATTTGAAAATTTATGGATAACAATAATAATTATATTTTAGAATTAAAAATATCATTTGGGTTAAAGAGCTTCTACATATTGGTGTATTAACCATTGCAGAAACATAAAAAATGATTTTGGTAATTACCAATGCCTTACTTTGGTTAGGGTGGTCTAATGAATTTGTTAAGCACTGCATATATATATATATATATATATATATATATATATAAAGATTGGGGAATCCGACCACACTTTCACCTAGCGGATGTTTTCTGATTAATTGTTTTATTTAACTCTACATGTCTAATCCTTTGTCTTCCACTTATTATCTGTTCTCTTCTGTTTCCTCCTGTTTTCATTCCTCCCACTTTCTCCTGAATATTCTACAAATGGCGTCCTTTCTGTCCCTCATCCTGTAGCTTTTGCCAGTCACTCATAATTTGAGGTTTTTTTATCAACACTTTAGTCTCTGATTTACTAAAATCCACATTCATAGTCTTATCTTGCCTAAGGGCCTGGTTGGCTAGATGATCAGCCGTTTCATTTCCCTCAATCCCCTGATGTGCTGGAACCCACATGAACCTGACATCCAACTGTAATTTCATATCAAACATCTGCTCTGCTTTGGGATGACATGGAGTGTAAGGATACCACTGCTGAGAGAGTCTGAACACACTGTTACCTGTTCAGTTGTGTTCTGTTCTGTCCAGTGTAAAGCCATCACTACTGCCAACATCTCAGCTGTATATACTGATAAATGATCCAGTGTTCTTTCATGAACATTTATGTTTAACTTTGGTCTGACAAAACCAAGACCAGTGCTCCCATTCTCAGTGTTCTTTGATCCATCTGGTTAAATAGGTGTATGAAGTCTGTGTTTTTTATTCTGTGTAGTGGAAAATGTATTTTCTTCATATTCATATAATCCATTTGTTTCACATCTGATGCTTTGCTGACATGGAACTTCTAGGTTGTGAGACATCAGATAAGAAACCACCAACACTTAACGGTGGCTCACAGAGAAAACTGTGTAAGATAGGAACAGCTTGTCCTGACTTGTTTTCACATTCACAGAGGAAGTTGTACGACACGAAGACAACTTTCTAACGAATCTTACTTTTGCAGAAGTAGAGCAGAATGCAGAAATGGTGCCGACTAAGATCAACACCCATGCAGATGTCACTCCACCTATGAAATACTGTGTTTGAACGCTGCAGATATTTTTGTCCAATGACAATTCTTTATTATGTTAAACAGCATTTATCCTTGTCCTGTAATCTATAAAAAGGGACCACAGTCTGGCAGGACTCTCCCCTCAGCTGTCTGATGTGATTGTTGTTGTGAGACTCCTCTTCTTGCTAGAATAACTTTCTAATAAACTCATGATAAAGACACCTCTGACTTGAGCTCTCTTTGCTTGTATCCTGAATCTGAGAAAACATTTACAACACACTGTATCAGCTTTGGTCAACACTCATATCATCAAGTTATGACAGATGACCTGATTGTCCCATCCCTGAATGCAACACGGTGGCTGTACCATTTTATTCTTAAACCAGTCTCAAATGTCACATGTCAGTTATAGCTCAGCTATACTTAGCAAAATTGGTCAAACCATTAAAAAACCTAATTTAATCACAGGTAAATGTAGGTTGTTGTTCTGATAAAGTGCAATGTGTGCAAAGAAAAGTAAATAAAATCCACATTTTAATGTCGAAGTTCATCCTAACTGATCAGCTGTCTGATTTTCCAAAGACAATTTCAATACCTGCCCAGTTTTTCATGAAAATTGACATCCAGTGCATTCTGAATAAAACAGCCTTGTTTATTCACCATTGAGTGTGATACAGTTTAATCACTGTAAAACTGTTCAACATATTTCAGTGAGTGAATGAGTCAGTTCTTTGTAGTGTTTGTCTGTCTGCAGAGGCTTTGATTTATGTTGTTTGAAACAGAAATGAAATACTTAAAAAGCAGCTAAAATGGGTTAATAATGACAAGAAATGTCAGGGAAGGTGGTGAGATTAGAGTTTAAACGTAGCAGAAATGGGTTAGAAGTGCCAAAAAAACATGGATACAAGTGGCAAAAAATATCACCAAAAATGGTGAAAATTAGTAAAAGAGGTAAAAAAAAAAACCTTGGCGTATTAAGTGGTAAACGGCAATTAAAAAAGTGGCCGAAATGGAGTCAAAGTAGCAAAAATAGGTGGAAATTTGGTGAAATGGGGTGGAAAAATTGATATAAATTGGCAAAAAAGGGTTAGCTGAGGTAGAAACAGGTGGAAATGGGTTAAACTGGCAAAAATGGGCATATCAAATTGTGAAATGTGGTGTAAAGATTGGTTAACAGGGGTTAATAGTGGCAATAATGGGCCAGCAGAGCCAACAATAGGCAGAGAGTGGCAAGATTCGGTTTAGAAGTGTCAAAAACAGGCAGAAAAAAGTGGTGGAAAGGGTTTAAAACTGACAAAAATGGATTTAAGTGGCAAAATTTGTGTTGAAGTTTGCAAAATTGGAGGGAAAAAAGTGATGACATATTAGAAATGATTCCTAGTTTTTTAAGGCATCTAGAGACCCCCATCAGTGTCTCATGACCCCAAATGAGGTTCCGATCCCAGTGTTGAGAACCCCTGCTCTATGGACGAATACTAACATTTGTATTACGGCTGTTTAATTCAGCTATTGTTAAGGTTATTTTAAATATACCATGTATTTCATGGCTTTGTCAAAATATATTTACAAGAAAGTAATGAGGAAACAAAATCAAAGTTTGATGACAAAATAAAGAGACATTTCTATCCTCAAATAAGGAGATCATTATCACACAGCCAGGATACAATTAAAACTGTAGGAGTTTAACCTGAAAACTTTATCTTAGACAGATTACAGTGGTTATCTATGAAGTCAGCAGTCATATCTGTATGATTAAAGACATTATATTTAGCTGTTTTATCTTAAATGTAAGGAAGCATATTACATTCAGTAGAAAAATGCAAATGAAGAGACGGGAGATGCACATGCTCCTGTCTTTCTGACTCAAAGTTTTCATCAAGTATACAGGCGTCAGACACAACTTTCACATGTACACTTGTGGGAGGCTGAAGAGAACTTGTTTGGTAGTCCTCTGGTTTTGGATGATGATTTCATACAGATATCAACAAAACAAAAATACAAAAATACTGAGGTCAGCAAAAACCCTTTAGCAGCACAGGAAGTATCATTGGGAAACACCTTAAGAGTATGTAGACAATTAGGGCAATGTCTCCAGCAAAGCACAGGATCATATGCAATGCCCTTTTGTATAGAATGTAAAAACAAGAATGTGCAGCAGGTTATTTAATGTCACCACCATGCACCACCTCAACACCTTTAGTCACAAACATCAGCAAACAGAGTAAATTACAGACTTTACTTGTGCTAAGTGAAATGAGCTGCACTGAATGTAAGGAGAAACAAAAATCAGATGTCAACAGGTTATGCTGACCCTGATGTTCTCTGGTCTCCTCATCATCCTCACTGTCTTCAGTCTCAGCTCCAGAAGAGTCTTCAGTCCTGACTTCAGTCTCTGGTTGTAAATGCCTCTCTGGATCTGAGATTCTGGCTTGTTCTGCTCCTCCACAGTCCTCTCCATCAGCTACTGCTTCTGCCTCTCTTTTCTCCCCAGTTTGGTTTGGAAGAGCCCCTGAATCCTGACCTCTGACACACTTGTGTCGTTTTACCTGCCAATGCCAAACGAATGCTTGATCACAATCACTGCAGCTGTAGGGTTTCAAACCTCCGTGATAGGCAATGTGACGTTCAAGATCACGCCTTACTCTGAAACTTTTTCCACACTCAGAACAGCTGAAGGATTTATGAGGAAGACTTGAATCCTGACCTCTAAAACATTTGTGATTTTTTAACTGAGATCTCCAAGAAAATTTCTGTGTACAGTCACTGCAGCTGAAGGGTTTCTCACCTCTGTGATGTGCCATGTGGAGGGACAGCTCAAAATTTTGCCTAAATGTTTTATTGCACAAGGAGCAGCAGAAGGGTCTCTCTCCTGTGTGCACTTTCATGTGTTTGGTCAAAGCTCCCTTAAGACTGAATCTATTGCCACACTCAGAGCAGCTGAAGGGTCTCTCTCCTGTGTGAACTCGAAAATGCCTGATCAGGTCTTTATTGCTTTGGAACCTTTTACTGCACTCAGAGCAGCTGAAAGTTTTATCATTGAAATGAGTTCTCATGTGGGTTTGCAGGTTAACTTTCTGTGTAATTTTTTTAAAGCAAATAGAGCAGCTGAAAGGTTCTTCTCCTGTATGGGATCTCATGTGTTTTGTCAGAGTATTTTTTGTATTAAAACTTTTACCACACTCAGAGCAGCCAAAGGGATTCTCCCCTGTATGAGCTCTCATGTGGCCTGTCAGATGTTGTTTAACGGTGAATCTTTTACCACACTCAGAGCAGCTGAAGGGTTTCTCTCCTGTGTGAATTCTCATGTGTTGTGTCAGACTCTGTCTTGATGACAAGGTTTTACCACACTCACAGCATCTATGTGATTTCTTGTCCTTGCGTCTCTTATTTACATTTTTGAAAGAGTTTGACCCTGACTGATCTGCTCTGGTAACCCTCCAATCATCACTGTCATCAGTCTCAGCTCCAGGAGAGTCTTCACAGTCCTCTCCATCAGCTCCTGTTTCCAACTGTTCCTTTTGTCTCTCATGAAGCTGTGAAGTCTGAGGTTTCTCTTCATCATCTTCACTCTTCAACAAGATCGAATCGAAGAGGAGCGTGGTGGTGTCAGCCACCTTGAGCTCCTGACTGATCCACAGTTCCTCCTGTTCCTCTTTAATGTGTGGGGGCCCAGTGTCCTCCTGGGGGCTCTCTTCTTTAATCACCAACAGCTGCTGGCCATCTGCAGGAAGCACTGAAATACACAAGGACACACCAAGGGAATCTGTGAGGTTATATTCAACCCAATTTGGCATTAAAGGTTATAAAGTTATACATTTATGTCCAACACAATCTTCACTATATATGTGTGATATATAGTGACCGTAGAGGTGGGGGAAAAAAATCAGTGCTTAGATGCATCGTGATTCGTAGGTGGATGATTCTGAATCGATTAATAAAAGTCCAATAATCAACAAAATAAATTTTAAGTGCCATTTAGAGGGCGCAAAAATGGGCGAGACTGTTATTTATATTATATTTATAATTATTTATAACGTCCTGAGCAATGTTGAAGTGCCCTTGAGCAAGGCACTGAACTCCCCAACAGCTCATGGCAGCGCTTAGCAATGAGCAGCAAGGCCATCACTGTATATGTTTGTAATATGTAAAAGCAACTAAACAGTGTAAACTATGAATCTCCCTTTGGGGATGAATGAAGTACGACTTTACTTTATTTGCAGTGCATTTTAACATGGACACTTTACAGGGAGCACATAACAAAGAAGCATGGGTGACTGGGAGATCAGACCAGCTGCATGTGGTTTCAAACTACTGTTTGGAAGCATCTGGGGATCCCAAGGCCTGGGAATGTCCTGGGATCCCCAAGGAAGCTGGATGAAGTGGCCAGGGAGAGGGAAGTCTGGGCTTCCCTGCTTAGGCTGCTGACCCCGCGACCCGACCCGATTTGTGGATGTGGAATTTATCAAGCAATGGATCCATATTTCTGAAGTCTGTAGCAAACCAAAAGTTTCAGAACTGCTCATCCAAGATGCTTCCTCATTGCTGACATTTTTGGTGAAATCGTAGCAGGCATATTAGTAATTGTGTGAAGCTTTTGGCTCGCAGCTTAGGGCAGTGTGCATTCAGAAGACAGTTTTACCCTACAGGATAAAATCCAACTCCACCCATGAAAATATAGAGTACTGTGCAGAAGTTTTAGGCATGTTTGGGCTGAAATTTGAGGCTGAAGTAAGGCGTGTAATGGTGAGGACGCCCACCTGAGGGCCCCATTGGGCAGGAAGGAGGATTGACACAACCCAGGTCATGCTCTGGATGTCTTTGTACGTTACCAAGGGCATGGGAAAATAATCTGATGAAAACAAAACAAAAACTACAGTTTTAGGGCGGAGTTATGGGTAGATGTGGTGCTTAAACATAGCCTAGGGTACTGTTAGGGCGGGTAGGAGGGTTGCCACAACCCCCTGGTCGTCGTGTGTATGTTCTAAGCACCTGAAAACTGTTGGTGGCTGCTGGGCGTATTACCAGGGGTGCAAAGGCCCAGACAAAAGAAATGTTATTAAGCTCAACCTTGGCTGCTGAGTGGCACAGGTACAAGTCAAATGTGTGGACACTGACTCTGGCCGCCCTCCCTCCTCTCTTCAGCCCAGGCCGTGGAACATCAGGACCTGTGAAGAACTGTTAGCGCTCTACATGCCTGAAACTTCTGCACAGTACTGTACTTCATGTTTTTGCTGAGTGGACACTATCCCTTGAACTTTGTTCCTGTAGCTGAGTGAAAACAGGGATTTTCAGTATTCTCACCATGTTCCTGGGGTCTGTGTCAAAGCGTATAGAAGGTTAATAATGTGTAGTGTTGTGCGGGCTGCAGTGCAGTGTTTAACTCATTGGCTGCCAATGACATCTATCAATGTCAATTAGGTTTTTCAACAGGGCGGACCAGGAGGTGGTCTGGTGGACCTTGTGTATAAAGATCATGCTGGTATCTGCATTAAAATGAGGAAGAACAGAGGATTGGAAAGAGGATGACTAAAACTTGATTAAAATTTAATTCAGTTTTTGCTGGACATTCAAAATCCAATGTATCTGTATCTCTACTGCCTCTCAGCTGTAGAAAGCAGGGACCCCAGGTTAGACAGAGTGCAGAGAACACACTACCATGATTTGGTACCAGATTGAGGCAAGAGAATAAATGCTTGGACTCAAAGAAAAGACTAAAATATGAGGACTTTTTAAGGACTAAAACTAGACTAAAGTGATTGAGTTTTTGTCGACCAACACTAAAAAGGATAGAAATGACTAAGATGTGATTAAAACTAAAATGCATTTCATTTAAAGACAAAAACTAAGACTAAGATTAAAAATAGCAGCTAAAATGAACACTTCGTCATCATTATACTATCTTTTGCCAGTACTGATATGGGAATTTACAATCTAATCAATTTACTGGGATGGGCGCCAGCCCCCACCCCCCAACCCCCGCGACCAGCAGCGGGAAAAGCGGTATGGATGTAAACTGTACCACCATGCTGTAACCCTTAACTGGTTTGTTCACTGGTAGGAGTTATCACCGATCACCCTCAGAAGGTCTCAGGACTGAAGAACAGTTAAATACCAGTCGGAACCTATAGGAACCTTTTTTTACCTGGTTTTGCTGACGTACTTTCATGGAAAGTCCCGTCTATTTATGTTAAACTCGATTTGCTCATTCAAACATTTTAGCTGCAATTAATGAGAGATGTGACTGGTAAATCTCTGTGGATATGTTTGTGAATGTGTGTCGAATCTGTGACTGCAGCAGAGACCGTTAGGTAAACACACCAACAGCTGAATTACGGACACCAGCGGGGCTATAACAATGGCACACCCCAACCACCTACGGCCAGTTTCAGAGTCACCAACTAAACTAACCTGAGGAGCATGTCTTTGGTGTGAACTCCAAACTGTAACAGGAAACATGTTTCCACGAGTGTAAATAAACCCACCTGCTCTGTGCAGCTTTATCTCAGGGATTAAAATCACATCCAGCAGCTTCCTCTGGCGGTGGAGCTCCTCTTCGTATTCAGATCTGGTTTCTCGTCCTCTCAGGTCTCTGAGAACCGCAGCGAGCAGCCTCCGTCCGAATAAAGCTTTAAGATCCTCAAAGCCGGACATTTCCACACATCCAAGAGTCGAAGAAGGAAAAGAAAACTACAACATTACTCTGCTAACGTTAGCACAGAGACACACGCTAGCTGAGCTCTGACTGAGAAACCACAAACTTCCTGAAGAAGGAAGAACTTCTTCTTCCCTTGTTTTATTGGCGGGTCGCAAACAACTTCAAGGTGCATACCGCCACCTACTGGACATGAGTATGCACTGTCATGTCACTTCCGGCTGGAGTCTTCTCCCTCTCAACAGAGACTCAAGGGGTCCATCCCAAAGTCCTGAAATGTACCTCCTAAGTCCTCTCCTATCCACCATTCCTTTAGTAAAGCCGGTGAAAACGTCACAGGGTCAAGGAAAGGTGGTGACCAGGGAATCGAAAAATGTAAAAAAAAAAAAAAAAAAAAAAAGAAAAGATTAAAAAAAAAAGATGGGGAATCCGACCACACTTTCACCTAGCGGATGTTTTCTGATTAATTGTTTTATTTAACTCTACATGTCTAATCCTTTGTCTTCCACTTATTATCTGTTCTCTTCTGTTTCCTCCTGTTTTCATTCCTCCCACTTTCTCCTGAATATTCTACAAATCGCGTCCTTTCTGTCCCTCATCCTGTAGCTTTTGCCAGTCACTAATAATTTGAGTTTTTTTTTTTATCAACGCTTTAGTCTCTGATTTACTAAAATCCACATTCATAGTCTTATCTTGCCTAAGGGCCTGGTTGGCTAGATGATCAGCCGTTTCATTTCCCTCAATCCCCTGATGTGCTGGAACCCACATGAACCTGACATCCAACTGTAATTTCATATCATGTAATTTCATATATATATATATATATATATATATATATATATATATATCAACACACATCCAACTGTAATTTCATATCAAACATCTGCTCTGCTTTGGGATGACATGGAGTGTAAGGATACCACTGCTGAGAGAGTCTGAACACACTGTTACCTGTTCAGTTGTGTTCTGTTCTGTCCAGTGTAAAGCCATCACTACTGCCAACATCTCAGCTGTATATACTGATAAATGATCCAGTGTTCTTTCATGAACATTTGTTTAACTTTGGTCTGACAAAACCAAGACCAGTGCTCCCATTCTCAGTGTTCTTTGATCCATCTGGTTAAATAGGTGTATGAAGTCTGTGTTTTTTATTCTGTGTAGTGGAAAATGTATTTTATTCATATTCATATAATCCATTTGTTTCACATCTGATGCTTTGCTGACATGGAACTTCTAGGTTGTGAGACATCAGATAAGAAACCACCAAGACTTAACGGTGGCTCACGGAGAAAACTGTGTAAGATAGGAACAGCTTGTCCTGACTTGTTTTCACATTCACAGAGGAAGTTGTACGACACGAAGACAACTTTCTAATGAATCTTACTTTTGCAGAAGTAGAGCAGAATGCAGAAATGGTGCCGACTAAGATCAACACCCATGCAGATGGCACTCCACCTATGAAATACTGTGTTTGAACGCTGCAGATATTTTTATCCAATGACAATTCTTTATTATGTTAAACAGCATTTATCCTTGTCCTGTAATCTATAAAAAGGGACCACAGTCTGGCAGGACTCTCCCCTCAGCTGTCTGATGTGATTGTTGTTGTGAGACTCCTCTTCTTGCTAGAATAACTTTCTAATAAACTCATGATAAAGACACCTCTGACTTGAGCTCTCTTTGCTTGTATCCTGAATCTGAGAAAACATTCACAACACACTGTATCAGCTTTGGTCAACACTCATATCATCAAGTTATGACAGATGACCTGATTGTCCCATCCCTGAATGCAACACTGTGGCTGTACCATTTTATTCTTAAACCAGTCTCAAATGTCACATGTCAGTTATAGCTCAGCTATACTTAGCAAAATTGATCAAACCATTAAAAAACCTAATTTAATCACAGGTAAATGTAGGTTGTTGTTCTGATAAAGTGCAATGTGTGCAAAGAAAAGTAAATAAAATCCACATTTTAATGTCTAAGTTCATCTTAACTGATCAGCTGTCTGATTTTCCAAAGACAATTTCAATACCTGCCCATTTTTTCATGAAAAATGACATCCAGTGCATTCTGAATAAAACAGCCTTGTTTATTCACCATTGAGTGTGATACAGTTTAATCACTGTAAAACTGTTCAACATGTTTCAGTGAGTGAATGATTCAGTTCTTTGTAGTGTTTGTCTGTCTGCAGAGGCTTTGATTTATGTTGAAGCTTTCAGATTGACCATCTTTCAGGGCAGGGGTTCTCAAATTATTCAGCCCGCGACCCCCAAAATAAAGTTGCCAGAGATCGGGGACCCCCACTGTTCCTGAAGGTGGTTGAACACAGCCATGGACATTCAAGAATAGTCATGTGGCGACAAGGCCGCCTATTAGGGGGGAATAATGGCACCAAAGAGGGGGCCAGCAAAATCTCGGTCCATTGTAAAGTTAAGCTGTGGTATTTTATATTTAACCTGAATCATATCAACTCTTATCAAAGAAACAAATATCTTTGTAATTCATTTGTGCAGTAAGTAGCCCTCTTGAAATGTAAATCCTTTTGTTAAAAACAGAATTGAAATACTTAAAAAGCAGCTAAAATGGGTAAATAATGACAAGAAATGCTGGGAAAGGTGGTGAAATTGGAGTTTAAATGTAGCAGAAATGAGTTCAAAGTGCCAAAAATTGGATAAAAGTGGCACAAAAAAAAAAGAAAAAAAACTGGTGTATTAAGTGGTAAAAGGCGATTAAACAAGTGGCTGAAATGGAGTTAAAGTAGCAAACATAGGTGGAATTTTGGTGAAATGGGGTGGAAAAATTAATATAAACTGGCAAAAAAGAGTTAGCTGAGGTGGAAATGGACAGAAATTGGTTAAACTGGCAAAAATGGGCATATCAAATTGTGAAATGTAACGTAAAAAGTGTTAAAAGGGGTTAATAGTGGCAATAACGGGCCAGCAGAGCCAACAATAGGCAGAGAGTGGCAAGATTTGGTTTAGAAGTGTCAAAAACAGGCAGAAAAAAGTGGTGGAAAGGGTTTAAAATGGTCAAAAAATGGGTTTTAAGTGGCTTTTATATTCAGCTATTGTTAAGGTTAATTTAAATAGACGATGTATTTCATGGCTTTGACAAAATAAATTTACAGGAAAATAATGTGGAAACAAAATCAAAGTTTGATGACAAAATAAAGTGACATTTCTATCCTCAAATAAGGAGATCATTATCACACAGCCAGGATACAATTAAAACTGTAGCAGTTTAACATGAAAACTTTATCTTAGACAGATTACAGTGGTTATCTATGAAGTCAGCAGTCATATCTGTATGATTAAAGACATTATATTTAGCTGTTTTATCTTAAATGTAAGGAAGCATATTACATTCAGTAGAAAAATGCAAATGAAGAGACGGGAGATGCACATGCTCCTGTCTTTCTGACTCAAAGTTTTCATCAAGTATACAGGCGTCAGACACAACTTTCACATGTACACTTGTGGGAGGCTGAAGAGAACTTGTTTGGTAGTCCTCTGGTTTTGGATGATGATTTCATGCAGATATCAACAAAACAAAAATACAAAAATACTGAGGTCAGCAAAAACCCTTTAGCAGCACAGGAAGTATCATTGGGAAACACCTTAAGAGTATGTAGACAATTAGGGCAATGTCTCCAGCAAAGCACAGGATCATATGCAATGCCCTTTTGTATAGAATGTAAAAACAAGAATGTGCAGCATGTTATTTAATGTCACCACCATGCACCACCTCAACACCTTTAGTCACAAACATCAGCAAACAGAGTAAATTACAGACTTTACTTATGCTAAGCGAAATGAGCTGCACTGAATGTAAGGAGAAACAAAAATCAGATGTCAACAGGTTCTGCTAACCCTGATGTTCTCTGGTCTCCTAATTATCCTCACTGTCTTCAGTCTCAGCTCCAGAAGAGGCTTCAGTCCTGACTTCAGTTTCTGCTTGCAAATGCCTCTCTGGATCTGAGATTCTGGCTTGTTCTGCTACTCCACAGTCCTCTCCATCAGCTACTGCTTCTGCCTCTCTTTTCTCCTCAGTTTGGTTTGGAAGAGCCCCTGAATCCTGACCTCTGACACACTTGTGTTTTTTTACCTGCCAATGCCAAACGAATTTTTGATTACAATCACTGCAGCTGAAGGGTTTCTCACCTCTGTGATGTGCCATGTGGAGGGACAGCTCAAAATTTTGCCTAAATGTTTTACTGCACAAGGAGCAGCAGAAGGGTCTCTCTCCTGTGTGCACTTTCATGTGTTTGGTCAAAGCTCCATTTTCTTTGAATCTTTTGCCACACTCAGAGCAGCCAAAGGGTCTCTCTCCTGTGTGCACTCGAAAATGCCTGGTCAGAGCCCCTTTGCTTTGGAATCTTTTGCTGCACTCAGAGCAGCTGAAAGTGTCATCATTGAAGTGAGTTCTCATGTGGGCTTGCATGTGACCTTTCTGTTTAAATTTTTTAAAGCAAATAGAGCAGCTGAAAGGTTTTTCTCCTGTATGGGTTCTCATGTGTTGTGTCAAAATACTTTTTGTATTAAAGTCTTCACCACACTCAGAGCAGCTAAAGGGTTTCTCTCCTGTGTGAATTCTCATGTGACGGTTCATATGACCCTTTTGTGTAAATCTTTTGCTGCAAACAGAGCAGCTGAAGGGTTTCTCTCCTGTGTGAATCTTCATGTGGCCTGTCAGATGATGTTTAAAATTAAATCTTTTACCACACTCAGAGCAGCTGAAGGGTTTCTCTCCTGTGTGAATTCTCATGTGTATTGTCAGACTCTGTCTTGTTGGCAAGGTTTTACCACAATCACAGCATCTATGCGATTTCTTGTCTTTGTGACTCTTATTTATATTTTTGACAGAGTTTGAACCTGACTGATCTGCTCTGGTAACCCTCCAATCATCACTCTCAGCTCCAGAAGAGTCTTCACAGTCCTCTCCACCAGCTCCTGTTTCCAACTGTTCATTTTGTCTCTCATGAAGCTGAGAGGTCTGAGGTTTCTCTTCATCATCTTCACTCTTCAACAAGATTGAATCGAAGAGGAGCGTGGTGGTGTCAGCCACCTTGAGCTCTTGAAGCTGCTCTCCCTCCTGACTGATCCACAGTTCCTCCTGTTCCTCTTTAATGTGTGGGGGCTCAGTGTCCTCCTGGGGGCTCTCTTCTTCACTCATCAACAGCTGCTGGGCGTCTGCAGGAGGCACTGAAATACACAAAGACACAACAAGAGAAGCTGTGAGGTTATATTCAACCCAATTTGGCATTAAAGGGTACAATGTTAAACATTTATTTCCAACACAATCTTCACTATATACGTGTGATATATAGTGGCTGTAGAAGTGGGAGAAGAACGATTAAAAAAAGGAGGCCAGTCCAGAGTGTACCCTGCCTCTCGCCCAATGACAGCTGGGATAGGCTCCAGCCCCCCCACAACCCCGAATGGAATAAGTGGTAGAGAAAATGGATGGGCGGATGGATGGACGAAATAAATAAATGGATGGATGGAAACTGTCCCACCAAATCTCAGCTCCTAAAGCAAATCCATCTGGAACTCAAAATGTGAAAACGTTAAATGGAGGTCTGTTTGGAACATTTATCAAAAATACTGTTATCTTAAAAGCTACAATTATGCATTTGATATATCCAACTAATCAGATCATTGCTAGACTTTTTTCTGTAACTATGAGCTTGAAACTGTTGGCCCCATTCACAACACTCCACCTCTATACTAGGGCTGGGCGATATGGCCTAAAATTGATATCCCAAAATATTTTTGCTATATCCCGATCCACAATTCATATCACGATATTTTGAAATGGCCTCTCAGCAGCTGTATTTAATTCGGGCCCAAAATGACACTCCTTGGTGATAAAAATACATGGTTTTATTGGATGTTAAATAAATTGTTTGCAGAAAGGATAAAATCAATATAAAGTCAAATTTAGCAGTTTTATTTTGAAAAGGACTTACTTCAAACTTTTACTAATAAACCAAAAATACCTAAATCATGAAATACTCTGTATTTTACAGCGTATGGACAGTCCTTAAATGTTTTCTGTGTTATGTTTATTAATACTGATTATAAAATGATAATTTTCCCCATAAAGGGTGAAGCAAACCTACACAAACTTCACCAATCCTGCATGAAGGCCAAAACCCTGCAGTCTAGTCCACCATTCAGGCCAAAACCTTGCAGTCTAGTCCACCATTCAGGCCAAAATCCTGCAGTCTAGTCCACCATTCAGGCCAAAACCCTGCAGTCTAGTCCACCATCCAGGCTCACAGCTGTGACTATATTAGTCCGTTATATGTGCTGATGAACGCTGGACCAGTTTCTGACAAGTTCACAACATGAGAGCATCTTTAGATCCTATTCTTAAGCTCTCCTGTTTGATCATGGAGGGGAAAAAAGCTTGTCTGGAGGCAGGAACATTTTAACTCCTCGTTGTCGGTGTTTTGAGCTGGTAGGCTGAGATAAGGTTCTGTAGTTGTGGAGACGTGGATCACTTTTTCCACTGCTGGGCCGTCTTCTCTCTGACATGTTCAACTCTGGCAGAGAGTTTTCAGCAAAATGTTCGCACCCAGGCAAATCTCATACTTGGTTAAGTGTCTTTATGAGATTTTTAAATCCTGGCTTTTGAAACAACACTGGGCTCACGTCTTTAGTCACGTGTTGTGTGACTGCTGCCGTTATCTCGGAGTCATGTTGCGGCGTACTTTAATGAAAACCCCGTGAGTTTGACCTCTTCCTTTTCAAAGTTGAATGACTGCTCAACGCTGCAGATCCAACGCTGTTTCTCGTTGTCCATCTCAAAAGAGCCATGCGGCTCTGTTTCACCTTCTTCTCCCTTGCTTCTCTCGCCGCTGATACAAAAACGCGTATGTGTGGAGGTTTCTGGATGGGCGGTGGAGAGACAGCTCTCTGCTGTGACAGATGAATTCAGGGACAATGGGAGAAGCAAAACTCCAGTGAGAAATTGACGCTGACGGCTCAAAACTTCTACATAATTTATACTCGGATGTTGGCGATACAGTAATGTTATACATTGTGTGTGGCAAAAGCCACGATACATCGAGCATACTCGATATATTGCACAGCCCTATTTTATACCCATTGAACAACATTCCACCAGTGGTCGTCCCCCTGCATACATCTGTTTCCTGCCACTTATTTACTTTTACATCCCCCTTATGCAATAGTCATGTCCTCACAAAGTCTTCTTAATGACCTTTTACAACAGACAGCTGCTCACACATCCCATGAATTGCTTCCTGAATAACGTCGTAAAACTTTAAATTCACTCACAAATATCTTTACTGGTACTGGGGTCTTGTATGGACGGGGGTTTTGTGTTGAATTTGCGTCCACAATATCCCACAGTAAAACAGAAGCATGTAAGATTACTCCAGAAGTTTTGTTGACAAAATCCAACCACAAACTAAGATTGGGGTTTAAAAAACCTTTGTATTGTGTTTAATTCTCAGTCAAAAATGTGTCAAATCACTCAAAAAACCAGACTGATAATCAAGTTGTCAGATTAAACAGACTACATATGAAAGTAAATTCATCAACAGCCAAAAATGACCAAAAACTTTTCTAGTTCTTGGGTAGTACTTGTTGGCTTCTATTCAGCCCCTCTTTTGTGCCTTCTTTTCCACCAAGAAGTAGCTTTAACCCTTAACTGGTTTGAACACTGATAGGAGTTATCGCTGATCACCCACGAGATCGTGAAGCGAGTGTGAAACATGATATAGGATATTTAGATAATATATCTGTATCGGTTTATGTTGTCGCATATATGCGCATATTGATGAATGAGACATGCTGCTGTTTTTTTGTATATTGAAATAAGAAATTAAGATATGAAATACTATGTACATATATGATACCAGATGTATGATGTTGTATATCTATATGTTTTATATGTAGGCCTATCTCTAAATTAAGGACACTGACTGTTGTTTGTTGTATTTTGAAATAAGAAATTAAGATATGAAATACTATGTGAAGTTGCAAGAAAAAGTATGTGAACCCTTTGAGATTTCTTGGATTTCTGCATAAATTGGTCATAAAATGTGTTCTGATCTTCATCTAATTCACAACAATAGACAAACACAGTCTGCTTAAACTAATACCATACAAAAAATGATAAGTTCTCATGTTTTTATTGAACAAAACATGTAAATACTCACAGTGCAGGGTGGAAAAAGTATGTGAACCCCTAGGCTAATGACTTCTCTAATTGGAGCTAACTGGAGCCAGGAGTCAGCCAACCTGGAGTCCAATCAATGTGATGAGATTGGATGTGTTGGTTAAAGCTGCCCTGCCCTATAAAAAACACACACCAGTTTTAGTTTTGCTGTTCTCAAGAAGCATTGCCTGATGTGAACCATGCCTGGCACAAAAGAGCTCTCAGAAGACCTACGATCAAGAATTGCTGAC
The DNA here is from genome assembly GCF_018320785.1 of Cheilinus undulatus. Lineage (NCBI taxonomy): Eukaryota > Metazoa > Chordata > Actinopteri > Labriformes > Labridae > Cheilinus > Cheilinus undulatus. Next base: position 2,510,880 of record NC_054878.1, read on the forward strand.
TTGCATGAAGTTGGAAAGGGTTACAAAAGTATCTCTAAAAGTCTTGATGTTCATGTGTCCACGGTAGGACAGACTGTCTACAAATAGAGAAGGTTCAGCACTGTTGCTACTCTCTCTAGGCGTGGTCGTCCTGTAAAGATGACTGCAAGAGCACAGCGCAGAATGCTCAATGAGGTGAAGAAGAATCCTAGAGTGTCAGCTAAAGACTTACAGAAATCTCTGGCACATGCCAACATTTGTGTTGACAAATCTACAATAAGTAAAACATTAAACAAGAATGGAGTTCATGGGAGGACACCACGGAGGAAATCATCGCTGTCCAAAAAAAGCCCATTTGTGCACGTTTGAAGTTTTCAAAAGAGCACCTGGATGTTCCACAGCACTACTGACAAAATATTCGGTGGACAGATGAAACAAAAACTGAGTTGTTTAGAAGGAACACACAACGCTATGTGTGGAGAAAAAAAGGCACAGCACACCAACATCAAAACCTCATCCCAACTGTGAAATATGGTGGAGGGGCCATCATGGTTTGGGGCTGCTTTGCTGCCTCAGGGCCTGGACGGATTACTGTCATTGATGGAAAAATGAATTCCCAAGTTTATCAAGACATTTTGCAGGAAAACTTAAGACCATCTGTCCGCCAACTAAAGCTCAACAGAGGATGGGTGATGCAACAGGACAACGACCCAAAGCATAGAAGTAAATCAACAACAGAATGGCTTCAACACAAGAAAATACACCTTCTGGAGTGGCCCAGTCAGAGTCCTGACCTCAACTCGATTGAGATGCTGTGGCATGACCTCAAGAGAGAGATTCACACCAGACATCCCGAGAATATTGCTGAACTGAAACAGTTTGGCTAAGAGGAATGGTCCAAAATTCCTCCTGACCATTGTGCAGGTCTGATCTGCAACTACAGAAAACGTTTGGTTGATGTTATTGCTGCCAAAGGAGGGTCAACCAGTTATAAAATCCAAAGGTTCACATACTTTTTCCACCCTGCACTGTGAATGTTTACATGTTTTGTTCAATAAAAACATGAAAACATATCATTTTTGTGCGGTATTAGTTTAAGCAGACTGTGTTTGTCTATTGTTGTGAATTAGATGAAGATCAGAACACATTTGATGACCAATTTATGCAAAAATCCAAGAAATCCCAAAGGGTTCACATACTTTTTCTTCCAATTGTATCTAAATAATATCAGATGTATGATGTTATATATATATATATATATATATTTTATGCGTCTCTAAATTAAGGACACAGACTGTTGTTTGTTGTATTTTGAAATAGGAAATTAAGATATGAAATACTATATATGTAACTGATATCAGATGTATGATGTTGTATATGTTTATGTTTTCTATGTATCTCTTAATTAAGGACACAGACTGTTGTTTTAGGCTACATTTAAAAAAGCAATTAAGACATGAAATGTTTAATATGTATATGATGTCAGATGTATGATGAAGGTTACAATTGTGTTGTTTTTTGCTTTATTTTTAATTGCTTCAATGTTTTTCTTTATTTTTGTTTTTGATATGCTGTATAATGTTCTTCTTGTGTTTTTTTGTATGTATAATTTCGTTGGACTCCAGGAAGAATAATGGGGATCTTAATAAACTAAACTAAACTAAACCCACAGAAGGTCTCAGGACTGAAGAACACTTAAATGCCAGTTGTAACTATGGCTGGTAGGGATGGGAACAAATAATCTATGATCGATTAATTGGTTAAGAATTTGGTCGATCACAGGGAGTTTAGTCAATCTGATGTTGGCATTTAATAAAGAGACTAAACACATCATACTCTGCACAACAATATCTACCGTCATGACATTGTGAGTGGGTTTTAAATACAATACAATACAATAACTTTATTTATCCCCGAAGGGAAATTCATTTGTCTGGAGTCTCATCTGTTTATGGTAGAATTATATAGTCTTATTGCTGATGGTATTAAAGATCTTCTAAATCTTTCTGTCCTGCAGTGCAGAGAGAGGAGTCGCCCACCACCGTTGTTTCTTTGGTCATTTAGGGAGATATGAAGTGGATGATCCATGTTCCTCAGAATGGCCTCCACCTTCTTCATTGTGCATCTCTCCACCTCAGCCTCCAATGAGTTCAACAAGGCCGGAACATGACGTTGTGATGATGTAAGCATAAACCGCGGCAAGCACGTGCTTGGATCAGTAGTTTTAAAATAGGGGTACACGTATGTGATGGAACTCCAGGGGGAACGCGAGATTTTAAAATACATGCCGGCTATTTAAGTAAAATAGCGCCTTTCTTTGCACGTCAGGAGTGACATGATTTTGCGAGTATATTATATTCTAAAATCACATTCGTGCTGTGAACGTCTGCGGTGTGTTTTCTCTGTCCTCTGAGAAACAGTGGTATTTATTGGAGCAGAAGATAAAAGGATGTTTTTTCCTCTCTGTCCTTCACTCCGTGCGTAACGCGGCACTTTTACACACAGCCAGGAGATCAGTGCCATTTTGTTTCACTGTTTCATTCACTGTGCCAGCCAAGTTTGTAAGAGGAGGGACTGACTTTTCATTCATTCTTTGTCAAATATGATCAATAAGAGTAATAAGGGCACAGCTGAGGGTCGCTGTGAGAGTGAGAGTTAACTCCCCTACAGCGCACAGACTGGCTCACCTGTTTGTGTTCCAGACTGGTCAGAGGAGTCATTTAGCAGGTTGATCCGGAGCATTTATAAGCCGTATGTCTGAGGTCAGAGGAGACTGTGTTGGGAAATATTACACTAAAGTCCCGTTAGTTTAGAAACAGCTCCAGCTATGTGAGTTTCGCTCCGATGAGCGCACATAGTGGTGGTGGTGACAATTTTTAAGGCAGACAGAGGAACAAAAACGTCCTCCTCTCCAACACCACCTGATGTTTGACATCTCCTCATATCTGTCTGTATCAGTGCTTGTGTTGATGCCTCTTTTTTAGCCTGGTAGAGAAGGAGACAGGCAGCAGGCAGCCTGAAATGTCTGTGTGAAAGTAAATGTGCTACTTAAATATCTGCAGCAATGTCGCGTTGCGAAATGATGTTGCAGGTGAGGAAGCTTGCTTTGACTCGCTACAGGTTCGAAATGTAAATATTTTGTGTGAATAATTTGGATGAAAAAATTGTGTATAGAGTGTAAGGATCTTAAGTTTATAAACTATAAACTATAACTATAACTAAGTTCATGATTTCAATTTGAGAAGAGAACTTTATTATGATCCCAAAAAGGGGTACTAAGCTGTCTTCTTTATAATTAGTTAATTATTTACAGGTTTTTAGTTCTCTCTAGCTCTATGTTTTTATTTCCAAATTGTCGCAGAGAGACCGCTGCAGACGAGCAGAGTTTTGCACACTTCTGGGTTTAAAGCCTTTCCAGTCAATGTTTTCAATAGCTACATTAATTTGAATTCCCACATTTAGAGATGAGAAGATGTGCCATGCATTTAGTCAAGCATTTTTAACATTTAAAATTAATGAAAAAAAAATTCTAATATTTGTAATTTGAAATCAGTTACAAAGTTTGACAAAATCAATCGCCTGTCACAGCGCTGTTTAATGTCTTTCTTTCTGGCCAACAAGCTTTGCACTGTTTAGGGGGTACTTGGCTGAAAAAGGTTGAGAACCGCTGATTTAATGTATACATGAGTGGGGTCAAGTTAAACATTTTATGTTGTATTTCATTTTATACTGTGAATTGTTGGAATGACAGTGCTTAATAAATATTTACATAATTTTGTACTTGATTTATTCTTCGAAGCATTAATATTAATTTATGCAATTGCAATTGATTTTAGCGAGGTTAGTAAACAGTCAGAGCCATACATGCAATGGTACTAATAATTTGCATAATAATGTTTTGGTTTTCGGCCTTGGTTTCCTCATTTTCAGTTTTCGGTTTCGGACAAGAATTTTCATTTCTGTGCATCCCAAGTAATAATTTACTCTTTCAATCTTTATTCCATTTCTTGTTATGATTGTCACATCATTTTGGTCAACTGACTTAAACTAAAACCTATCTGCTGCGTTTCCATGTTGGGGCGGGGATGGACCGAACACTATCTGGTGTATTTTAGGGGTTAGGCTTCTCACCTGTGTGTGTCTTTATATGGTTTTTCATCTGTGATCTACTAAAGAATCTTTTTCCACAGGTGTTACAGGAGTGTGTTATCATGCGTTGTTTCAAACTTTGTTTATATTCAAACGCACATACTTCACATGAATACAGCCTCTCACCTGTGTGTTTCCTGTCTCTCTTTTGTCTTGGTTTTGATTTTATAGTTATTTCTCAGTCTTTCTGCTGTTCTCTTTGGGATCTTGATTCTTGGCAACATGAGATTTGTGAGAAAGGAGCTGCAGCCTGTTGCACCAGCTATTCTGCCTAAAGTTATGGTGTACAGTCTACACTAAAACCTACGTTGAAACTAGTTAAGGTCTAACTTAAGTTGTGTCATTGTTTGGTTGCACCACAGAGACGTAAGGTTGATCTTAACTCGTAGAGAATTACGTCCAAACTAATCAAAATATTGTTGCAGATGTGACGTATTCTCTTACTTTAACCAATCATTGAAAAGCATTTTTTACCCCTGTGTTTCCTACAGATGCTAACGGCTGAAAATAATATTTGCTAACCGCCGTCAATCATCAAACAGCATCCAGACAAGGCATTTTGTCTATGTTAGTACTGTGAGGCCTACAGCCTAAACCTAGAACCAGTATAAAATAATAACATTGACATCGAGTAGTGAAATCGCTAATAACACGAGATAATGTAACAGTGGACGGCCGAAATGATGTCCGCTAATGGAAAACAACAGTGTTACTGATCAAGGAGAACGCAGTGCTGACTCCAGTTCCGGTAAAATCCTCAATTCCTTGTCACCCTCCGGGTTATCCCGTCTCTCAGAGCTATCACTACGACAGCAAAATTCTACGGAGGACTTCACACCTAGTAGGGGTTAGGTGTAAGATTTAAGTTTAACTTACGCCTACGCTGAAACTATCTCAGCTGGTGCAACACCTTAAATGTTAGGAAAGCGTAAACTCAATCTTAAGTAAGAACTTGCGTTCAAACTAGGCTCGTTTGAACTTACACACAGCTGGTGCAACCCATAGCTGGTGTTCATGTTGTCCATCTGCTTCTCTGTGCTCACTTTCCTCCTCCTTAGGAGTCATTATCAGCGTGTCAGTCTCCTCCTGTTTGAGCTGCTCTCCCTCCTGCTCCTCTTTCATCTGTGGAGGCTCTGGCTCCTCCTGGTCCAGACTGGACTTCCTCTCCTGGTGACAGAGCTGCTGCTCGTCCTCCTCCTCCTTACACACATGTTGCTGTGGGACGTCTGGAGACACAAAAACAAAACAAAGTCAGGAGGAGGAAACATGTCATTAGTGCCAGCATACAACCATTTATACAGCCAAAATGTTTTATACCTATTCAATACCACATGATATCAATCACACATCCTTTGTTATTTTAAAGACTGATCATGAAAACAGGACAAAGTTTACATGTGAGTACACATGCTGCTGTTTATTCCACAGATAATCACTTCAACCTCATATTAGGTCAAGATTTTGGTATGAGAACCTGGGTTTTTCATTGGATCAGTTATCCTGGGTCATCAAACAAACTGCTTGAAAATGGATTCATTCTTCTGTGAGGTACAATAGACCTCCTGCCATCATTGACTTATAGTTATCATCAGCTGCGACTCCCCCTCTAGCAAATGGCGGTCACGTGGCGCAACCTCCCCAGTGAAAGCCAGCAGTCCAGGCGGCCTCTATGGATCGATATCTATGACATTGTCTATTTTAGCCATAGCCCATGTCTATTTTAGCCATATCCCATGTTGGTTATTTATCAGTCCTCGGTCAAACCAGAAGTACAGTACTGTCCAGAAGATTTACGCATGTTTGGGCCAAAATTTGAGGCTGAAGTAAGGCATGTAATGGCCCCATCAGGTGGGAAGGCGGATTGACACAACCCAGGTCATGCTCTGGATGTCTTTGTACATTACCAAGGGCATGGGAAAATAATCTGATGAAGACAAAACAAAAACCACAGCTTTAGGGCGGAGTTATAGGTAGATGTGGCACTTACAGATAGCCCAGGGTACTGTTAGGGCGGGTAGGAGGGTAAGAAATGCTGTTAAGTTCAACCTTGGCTGCTGAGCAACACAGGTATGTCAAATGTGTGGACACTGACTCTGGCTGCCCTTCCTCCTCTCTTCAGCCAGGGGTTGTGGAACACCAGGACCTGTGAAGAACCGTTAGCGCTCTACATGCCTAAAACTTCTGCACAGTGCTGTGGTTTCGGATCCGCCATCTTAAGAACCGTCCCAAAGACTCTTAGCTGGTCTGAAGACATAAGAATGAGATTTGAAGATAGGTGAGCAGAGAGACTTCTCAGAACTCTTTATGATCAAAGAGACGCCCTCTTACTGGATGTCACTCTCTGATTGGACGCTGCTACACAGTGGACATCAATGCAACTTCACAACACCAGCAGAGATAAATAATAAAGGAGAAACTGAGTTGATACTGGACAACAAATGGACTCTAAACAGAATATAAACACCAGCAGTTTTAAAAGGCTCAATAACTGATGGGCTGGGATTTAAAAGTGTTTGAAATAAGTATTTAAAGTGAAATATTGAGAATAAATTTAATAAAATCAATATTAAAGAGTGAAACAGGATGGAGTTTAATACTTGATTTGTTTTCTGATTCACCATCAAACCTCAAAGATGTTAAAAGTTCATAAAATAAAAAGAATCAGATATAAATTTTTCCTTTAGTAGTCAGTTGTTTCAGTTTATTAGATTATGGGGAGAATTAATACAGCAGCAGTCTGACTGTCAGTAAGAAACACCGTAAATCCATCATGGGGTCAATACAGGTTATCAGGCTGAATGTTTGTGAGCGTCCGGTTTGATCATCAGCCTTCACACTGAATAATTAAGCTAATAAATTACTTCATAATAAAGCATCTGCTGGTAGAAAGAGTCTGCATGTTGTTTTTGATATACTGCAGGTTTCTCTTCATGCAGGTGTTTGTGATCCCACACTGAGGCCAAACACTGTAAATGTGGATGTTTGATTAGAATAAATACAGTACAAATGTATGCTGACACAATCAGCTGTTAATGCCACCTGACAGCTGGTTGACGATCAGAACACACCATCATCATAAACTGACGTCGCTTCGCGTGACGCTGCAGAGGGAAGGATGTCCTCTAGGCTGTTAAACATCGGTCTTTGGTCTTCAGTCAGATAGAGGCTGTTCGAATTCTCTCACAGATAAGCAAAGGAGCTTCATTACTTCCTTTATTATCTCCTTTAGTCTAGGAAACACTGGACCATCCTTAACCAAAGGAGAGATGAAAAGATAACCCACAATGCTTTACGTAAACTTCATTTAAATTGATACACCTGTTGATCGCTCATCAAAACAAGTGATCAATTTGACTGTAACTTTACTAACCCCGATTTAAACAGTAAAATTTATTGTCAAACTTATAAGTCATGTGATAAACGGAAGGAAAGAGGGATGAACAGAGGAATATTAAAGACATGAAAAATAGATCACTCCACAGATAATAACAATTTCATTTTTTTTCATTTCCATTTCCATCCAAACAGTAACCCAATCAGTCAGTATATCAAACTGCTTGTTTCTCTATTTTGAAATATTAAAGTTAATATGATAAAGGTTTATAAATCACAACCAATTGAAGCGATAAGGTTTAAATATTGCCATATTCTCTTTATTATACACTGCCCGGCCAAAAAAAAGTCACCACCTGGATTTAACTAAGCAAATAGGTACGAGCCTCCTATTGGATAATTACTGCATGGGCGATTATCTTTCAGCTGGCAACAAGTTATTTAACCCCAGCTGATGCAATGAGTAACTTCTCATGTTTTAAACAACCATGTCGATAGATACATCCTGTGGTCGTGGAAAAGATGTTAGTCTGTTTAAGAAGGGTCAAATCACTGGCATGCAAAAAAGGCTTCAGTTTGCTAGGGAGCATAAAGATTGGACTCTGGAGGAATGGAAGAAGGTCATGTGGTCTGATGAGTCCAGATTTACCCTGCTCCAGAGTGATGGGTGCATCAGGGTAAGAAGAGAGGCAGGTGAAGTGATGCACCCATCATGCCTAGTGCCTACTGTACAAGCCTGTGGGGGCAGTGCTATGATCTGGGGTTGCTGCAGTTGGTCAGGTCTAGGTTCAGCAACATTATGTGCCCAAAGAATGAGGTCAGCTGACTACCTGAATATACTGAATGACCAGCTTATTCTGTCAATGGATTTTTTCTTCCCTAATGGCACGGGCATATTCCAAGATGACAATGCCAGGATTCATCGGGCTCAAATTGTGAAAGAGTGGTTCAGGGAGCATGAGACATCATTTTCACACATGGATTGGCCACCACAGAGTGCAGACCTTAACCCCACTGAGAATCTTTGGGACGTGCTGGAGAAGGCTTTGCACAGTGGTCAGACTCTCCCATCATCAATACTAGATCTTGGTGAAAAATAATGCAACACTGGATGGAAATAAATCTTGAGACATTGCAGAAGCTTATCGAAACAATGCCACAGCGAATGCGTGCTGTAATCAAAGCTAAAGGCGGTCCAACAAAACATTAGAGTGTGTGACCTTTTTTTTGGTGGCGACTTTTTTTTGGCCAGGCAGTGTATTTATCATCATAATTATGATAGTAAGACGCGGTTTATACAACTTTTCACATAAGGAGCCGAAATAAAGACGGAACCAGAGTAGACTAATAAAATTAACAGAGATGGGAGAATTAAAGAAATAATGGATAGGTAGGGAAAAAAAAACAAAACAGTTTAATATCGTTGTGAAATAAAAGGACTTGAATATTATTCATCCAGTTGTATTTACTTTGCAGAAAGTTCAGATTAAGAGAAAAGTTTCTGCTGTTCTGGACGTTCAGTCACATTTCCTCGTCCTGAGGAGACTTTAGAATATAAAAATTTTAATGAGCCCATATTATTCACCAAGGTTTTCACATTTCATTCACTGCTCATAACAACACAGAGAACGACCCAGTGGTAGATGAGAATGTTATAGTCCATCAATGTTAAATTGTAGTTTTTACACAAATAACACGTCACGTCTGTAACATCTGTCTAGCGCAGTGGTTTTCAAAGTGTGAGGCGGGCCTCCCCTGGGGGGCGCCACAGCGCTTCAGGGGAGTCACGGAACCATAAACCTGAAAAAGGTGATTTGTTTTGCTAACCTCTGCTGAGCATGGAGCTAAATGGATAGACTTATAGTTCCTATAAGGATTATGCTATAGAGCAGTGTTACTCAACCAAAGAGCAAAACTGTTGAAAAATACCTTTGCAAAAGCCAAAATCTAAGAGGTGAAAAGCAGCAAAAACAAGTTGAAGTAGCAATAAAATAGGTTAAAAGGTGGACAAATGGTCAAAAAGCAGCAAAAAGTGGGCAAAAAGGGGCAAAAATGGGGAGAAAGTGTGGAAAAATGGTCAAAGTAGCAGATATGGGTGAGAAGTGACAAAAAAATGAGTGGAAAGTGACTAAAATAGAAAGAAAAATAAAAAGCAGTCAAGAGTGGCAAAAATGGGCAAAAAGAGAGGAAAAAACTGATATATAATGGCAAAAGGTAGTTTAAATGGGCAAAAAGTGCCAAAAAAATGTGAAAAAGGGCAAAATGGGGAAAAAAAGGCAAAAAGAAGAGGCAAAAATTGGGAAAAAAGGAAACAAGTAGTATTTAATGGCAAGAGGTAGCTTAAATGGACAGAAAATGGTTAAAAATAGGGCAAAAATTGAATAAAAGGGGCAAAAATGAGCAAAAAAATGGGGAAAAAAGGATATTTAATGATGAAAGGTAGCTTAAATGGGCAAAAAGGTGAAAAGGGGAAAAATGGGATAAAGATGGAAAAAATGGGGAAAAGAGGTAAAAAAAAAAAGATGTAAAATGGCAAAAAAATATGAAAAAGGGGTATTTAATGGCAATTTAACTGAATAATAGGGATAGACAGATGTTTAAGGACATTTGCAAACCAAAACATTCAAAATACATTAATGTTAAAAATGTTTAAACATTAGACATAAATTTTTGAATTTTTTTTTTTTCAATTTGAATCCTTTTTGTGAGTGGGGGTCCACCGAATGAATAATTTCTTCTTAGGGGAGGCTCACTCTCCCACACTTTGAAAACCCCGGGTCTAGGGAAAGTGCGGTCGGATTCCCTAATCACGGCATTTCTCCTTTCCTATCCTCTTACTCCCTCCTTTCCTTGACCCTGTGACGTTTTTCACCGAGGTTGAGGAAAAGTGGATAGGAAAGGACCTAGGAGGTAAATTTGGGACTTTTCGAACGGACCCACACAGAAAGAAAAGTGGGATGCACCCCTTGATTTCAGTTGTTTCACGTCCTTTACCGTAAAGTCTTTCTACACGAACGCCACAAAAAGTTGTGGAGGCTGTCTTGACCACAGTTTTTGGCCACAGTTGGTTCCATTCCTTTCAACAGAATATATAAGCTAACCTTAGCTTATTGTTTGTTTATTTAACACATGTTTCGTCTTAATAACAGCGTCTCTGATCACAGATACAAAGCTAAAATCGTATTTCCTCACCTATCCTGTGTAGGAGGTAGTGAGGGCTCGAAATGATATCCAGCATTCTGCGCTGACGGTCGATCTCTGCCTCGTTCTCGACGGCAGCTCTTCTACCATCGTCACAGATTTCCTCAGCAGTAAACTGCTCGTTGACGATATCTCTGAACCTATCCAAAGAAAACATTCTTGTTCTTCAGCTGTTAAGTTCCTCAGTGTTTTCCAAAGACTTTAAATAGAGTGGCGCTTTCCCTGCTTCTTCTTCTTCTTTTGAGTTTCCGGCAGACCAGACGCTACACGGCGCACTGCTGCCCTCCACAGGATTGATGAGGACTCCGACTCTTTTTAATGATTCGGTCCATTTGAAGATCCGACTCTTTCGGCTCCTCTTCAAGTACCACCAATCAATCACTGATATCCAGATTATCAGTGATTGTTATGACTATATTGAGGCCTGCTGATAGAACCAGATCCAGGGTGAGTCCTTGCTGATGTGTGGGTCCAGTAACATGCTGTGTACATTCAAATATGTACAGGATATAAAAAAACTGGTTTGTGTCCAGATTAGCAGGATTGTCTATATGTACATTAAAATCACAGAAATGACAATGCGGTCGCACTCAATGAAAAATTTTGAAATCAGCTCAGTAAATTTATCTTTAAATCCTTTTCTTACTTTAGGGGGGTGGAAGACTGTGAACATGATTGTAGGACCAACAGATTTAATTAAGGAAACAGTTTGGATCTCCAAATATTTCTGATTCAAGAAGATATTAGTCAGTTTTTCTCCCGTTTTCACTGCTCCTCACAGAGCAAACTTCTGTGATTTCATGCCAAGTAGCTCTGCACTCACATGTTGATCAACAAATAGGTGAACAGTTCAACCCAAGACATACTTAGGACCGCCCCCTCATTTGCATTACATTTCCTGCTGCATTTCATGCTGACAGTGTCTGCAGCATGAAATAAATAAATGTGAGAGCAGAGCACTTTTAATTATTTATTGATATTTAATTATATTTAAATATTTATTTTGTATTTATTTCCACTTTTATTTATTAATATTCTTTAAATTTTTTATTTTTTATTTTTGGTTTTATTTTTACTTTTATTTATCTATTTATTTTTAATTTTGGCAGGTTGGGTCCTCCATAAATTAGTTACTAAAACAGGAAGCTGTCTAAAAGCATGGACCTCCATACCTCCTCATTACAAGGATTATGACTTTTAAGTGACTTTAAAGAGCCGTTATGTTAAAACTCAAGGAGTTTTTCCACTCTGCAATATCTTTGTGGGGCAAATTTTACAAACATCCCCGTGTTATCCTCCCTGTAAATACGGAGCAACTACACCAACACAGCTGCATTATTAGCATTAGCATCTTAGCACTGAGGCTTCTTCCTCTTCTTCTCTGGTGCTTAACAGCAGGTCATGTACCTCAGTGCCACCGACTGTTTTGGAATGTGCAGTCTCGTGAGACAGAAAACAAACACCTTTATTACTGGTGGATTTTGTTGGTTAATATTTTATTATCGAAATAATAAATATATGTAAGATATATGCAACATCGGCCGATAATTTATCGGTCACATGAGAGGAGTGAGATGTATTTCTGACACTACAGAAGTCATTCGGTATGCTGAGGTGTAGTCCTGGTTCCAGAGCGAGCAGATTATCAAATAACAACACAGTACTGAACTGATCTCTTAAAAAAGCCCAGTCTATCCTTGATGAACCAGACCATCCACTCTTTAAGGACTTCATGCTGATCCCTTCAATTGAATTTCAAGGTAAAATCTGTTCATGACTTATTTATTCATCACTATCGTTTCCAATGTGTCTGATCGTTTCTTATGTGTCTGAACTTTTATTTATTTTGTGTGAGGATTGTAGGTATATTATGTTTTACATAAGTATATCATACTTGTATGCTGGTTGTCCTCACATGGCTTCTGACTCTTATAGTGGGAAAAGACACTGAGACATGGCTGGTTATTGGAAAAACAGATGTTACCTAGTCCAATTCAAGGGATAAATGTGTTACTGTAGTGACTCTAAACTCGGACCCAATGCCCAGGAAATGTTTTGGTAGTTGCCAAGAAATGTGTGTGTGGTGAACATTCAGAAGTGTTTAGTTAGACGTAGACACATATTATGTGCACACATGGACTGAGAGGTATAAAAGCCTACGATCTGGTTGGCTACGAGAGGTTGGGGGTCTCACTCATGTACCTTTTTTCTGCTGAAAATAAACCTAACGTCAAGGCTGCATTCAACTCGTTCTGACTCCTGACTCGTCTTTTAATGTAGTATTTCTGACTACAACAGGAATTGTTTGTATGGTCCTGCTGGCTGTGAAGCAAATTCCCCCTTGGGGATAATAAACATATCATTGATCTGAACCAGACCACTTGGTCAAAACGCCCTCAAAGACTTTATAAAAAAAATAGACAGCAGAATGACTCGCCTCAAGTGAAGCCATTAGAGAACTCACAACACTTTATTGTTACAACATGTAGTTAACACGCTAGTTCTGAAATTCATGTAATTCAACCATTTTAAATAAAAGTAATACATTCGTGTAAAAATACATGATTTTCAATTTAACTGTGATAAAAGCAAATCCTAAAAGCACATGCACAGTTTCTGTTTCTCTCCAACTTGTCGGCACATAGCTGTGTACCAGCCTGAGTTTCCGTGGCTGTTGTAAGCTGCTAAGTTACAGTAGCAGCCAATGTGCTAACAGGCTTACGGTGCTAATGTGAAGCTAACCGTTGTTGTTTATGAGTTTAACGTGGGTGTATAATGTGTAACTGACTGCGTGTGTAAGGAAAAGCGCGTAGCCTTTATTTTGAAACTTTAAACCACTTCCACAAAGAAAAATAAGAGAAAGTCTTTGTGCAGTTGGTTCTAGGGTCTAATTATGTGTACATGTCTACCAGTCTGTAATAGGATAATAATTACTCAGGTTTACTGTCGGCTTGGTTTCTACTGTCTCGGTTTTGGGTCAGGTCTGGAAATAAAAATGTGTCCCCTCTCCCGTTTAGCGCATACTTGTATGTATCAATGTATCACAGAATATCAGGTTTATGCGTTTTGCTGCTGTTAATACAGCAAAATAATGTTAAAGCAAATGTCCTGTAGTTGTTCTAAATGGCTGGAATTCTTGAGGACTGCTGGTCATTTTGACCAGGGACAAAAAAGTCTAGCAGAAACGCTGGTACCAGCCAAAGGTAAACATACACCTGTGTCAATGTGCATGAGTAGCCAGCTGATTTAACTAGTGAGCTTTCAGACAGAACATTTATTGTTTGGAAAAATCTGTTAATGTTCATTTCTTAACAAAAGAACAAGAAAAACATCAACATGAAACAAAAGTTCAAAAGCTTGTGTTGTAGTGTTTTCATTCAAACAGCTGTTTAATACTTTATACCTCTGAGCTAAGTCTGCTGTCATATTATTAAAACGAAGAACTGCATTGTTATTAAACTGCAGAGAATGAACTGTACATAAAGCTGCATGAAGATGCACTGTGTAGCAAGTCACAAAAACATTTAAATCTTCAGTAATGCAAAAGTACTCTAAATCCCAGATCAGACCAAAGATTAACAGCAAGACAAGCAGAAACTGACAACACCATCAGCTGTTCTGACTGGAGCTGTTCTGTCTGCTTGTGTCATGAATCTTTGGTCTGAAGTGGGCTTCATGTGTTACTTTTCTCACTATGTAACACAGGAATGTTTTTAATGGCAGGAATCTGGGAACATAACAAGTAACTTTAACAGTAACAGGACCTAACACTAGTCACAAAAAAGTCGAGGAGTCAAAGTCTCTTTTCTAGCAGATCTCAGGTATCAAAGGTACAGTGTCTCAGCAGTGTCAGGTCTTCTCTCATGAACCATCAAGTCAGCACCAATTCTGAGAGACCTGACACAGATTTAGGAAGTTTAACCATTATAGTCTGCATGGATCTCTACGTGGTAGTCCAGAGACCTTTTATCTGTGAATGATCTTCCACAGTTACCACAGGTGAATGGCTTTGAGCCTGTGTGAGTAAGAATGTGCTTATTCAGATCTGATTTCTGACAGAATCTTTTTCCACAGGTGCTGCAGGAGAAAGGCTTCTCACCTGTGTGCCTTCTCATGTGCGTTGTCAAATTACCTTTGTCTCTGAAAGATTTGTTGCACATTGTGCACGTATGTGGTTTTTCACCTGTATGGATTTTTAAGTGCTGGATCAGACAAGATTTCTGTGTGAATGATCTTCCACAGGTAACACAGGTGTACGGCTTTGAACCTGTGTGAGTACGAATGTGTTGATCCAAGGTTGATTTCTGACTGAATCTTGTTCCACAGGTGCTGCAGGAGTAAGGCTTCTCACCTGTGTGTGTTCTCATGTGGACTGTCAGCTCACATTTTTGTCTAAAAGATTTGTCGCACATTGTGCAGGTGTGTGGTTTTTCACCTGTATGGATTTTTAAGTGCCTGTTCCAAACAGAATTCTGTGTGAATGATCTTCCACAGGTAACACAGGTGTACGGCTTTGTACCTGTGTGAGTACGAATGTGCTGATCCAAGGCTGATTTCCGACTGAATCTTGTTCCACAGGTGCTGCAGGAGTGAGGCTTCTCACCTGTGTGTCTTCTCATGTGAATTGTCAAATCATTTTTAAGTCTGAATGATTTGTTGCATATTGTGCAGGTGTGTGGTTTTTCACCTGTATGGATTTTTAAGTGTTCATCCAAAGTAAATTTATGTGTGAATGATGTTCCACAGGTGTACACTCTTGTACATGTGTGAGTACGGATGTGCCGATTCATATGTGATTTTGTATAGAATCTTGTTCCACAGGTGCTGCAGGAGAAAGGCTTCTCACCTGTGTGTGTCATTATGTGGACTGTCAAATTACCTTTTTTTCTAAAAGATTTGTTGCACATTGTGCAGGCATGTGGTTTTTCACCTGTATGGATTTTTAAGTGTTCATCCAAAGTACATTTACGTGTAAATGATGTCCCACAGGTACCACAGGTGTACTTTCTTGTACCTGTGTGAGTACGAATGTGATGATTCCAATGTGATTTCTGGCTGAATCTTTGTCCACAAGTGCTGCAGGAGTAACAACTCTCACCTGTGTGTTTTCTGTGTCTCTCTTGTCTTTGTTTTGATTTTACAGTGATCTCTGAGTCTTTTTGATTCTTCTCTTTGGGATCTTGATTCTCAGCAGCATCAGAGTTGTGAGAGAGGAGCTGCTGTACATGTTGTCCATCTGATTCTCTGTGCTCACTTTCCTCCTCTTTAGGAGTCATTATCAGCGTGTCAGTCTCCTCCTGTTTGAGCTGCTCTCCCTCCTGCTCCTCTTTCATCTGTGGAGGCTCTGGCTCCTCCTGGTCCAGACTGGACTTCCTCTCCTGGTGACAGAGCTGCTGCTCGTCCTCCTCCTCCTTACACACATGTTGCTGTGGGACGTCTGGAGATACAAAAACAAAACAAAGTAAGGTGAAGGAAACATGTCATTAGTAGGGATGCACCGAAAATTCGGCCACAGAAAATTTTTGGCCGAAACAACAAGGCCGAAACATGATGTTTTGACGACGCAAGCAAAAACCGCGCCCAGCACGCACTTGGATCAGTGGTTCTCAAATAGGGGTACGTGAGATTTTAAAATATATGCTGCCTATTTAAGAAAAATAGTGCCTTTCTTTGCGCGTCAGGAGCGACATGATTTTGCAAGTATATTACATTCTAAAATCACATTCGTGCGGTGTACGTCTGCAGTGTGTTTTCTCTGTCCTCTGATAAACAGTGATATTTATTGGAGCAGAAGATAAAAGGATGTTTGTCCCTCTCTTTGATGTTTGACATCTCCTCATATCTGTCTGTATCAGTGCTTGTGTGTTTGCCCCTTTTTAGCCTGGTAGAGAGAGAGACAGGCAGCAGGCAGCCCGACATGTCTTTGTGAACGTAAATGCGCTACTTAAATATCTGCAGCAATGTCGCACTGCGAAATGATGTTACTGGTGTGGAGGCTTGCTTTGACTCACTACAGGTTCGAAATGTAAATGTTTTGTGTGAATAATATGCATGAAAAAATTGCATCTAGAATGTAAGGACCTTAAGTTTATAAACTGAAGTTAATATTTTGTAGGCTCGTAAATTGAATCACCCTAAAACCCCCTGAGTCACCCCCATGGCAGAATGGTTTGACCCACACGGGCACATGCCTATCAATCACTGTAATCACAATCACTTCATTCATAAAAAGGTTCATGATTTAGTTTTTGTGAAGAAATGCTGATCTATAACTATGTTCATGATTTCAATTTGAGAAGAGAGAAGTCTTTTTGATAATTTGTTTATCATTTACAGGTTTTTAGTTCTCTCTAGCTCTATGTTTTTATTTCCAGCAGCTGAGGAGTTTTGCACACTTCTGAGTTTAAAGCCTTTCCAGTCAATGTTTTCAATAGCTACAATAACTTGAATTACCACATTTAGAAATGAGAAGATGTGACATGAATTTAGTCATACATTTTTAACGTATAAAATGTATGAAAAAAAATCTAATATTTGTCATTTAAAATTGTTTATCAGTTACAAAGTTTGACAAATCAGACGCCTGTCAGCGCTGTTTAATGTCTTTCTTTTTGGTCAAAAAGCTTTGCACTGTTTAGGGGGTACTTGGCTGAAAAAATACTTCACAGAGGGTACATGACTGAAAAAAGATTGAGAACCACCGATTTAATGTATAAATGAGTGGGGTCAAGTTAAACATTTTATGTTGTATTTTATTTTATTTTATATTGTGCATTGTTGGAATGTCAGTGCTTAATAAATATTTACATAATTTTGTAATTAATTTATTCTTTGAAGCATTAATATTAATTTATGCAATTGCAATTTATTTTAGTGAGGTTAGTACAAAATCATAGCCATAAATGCAATGGTATTAGTAACTGGCATAATAATTTCTTTCGGTGTTTCCGTTTCGGCCTTGGTGTCCTCATTTTCCGTTTTCGGTTTTGGCCAAGAATTTTCCTTTCAGTGCGTTCCTAGTCATTAGTCCCAGTATACAACTGTTTGTTCAGTCAAAGTGTTTTATACCTATTCAATACCACATGATATCAATCACACATCCTTTGTTATTTTAAAGACTGATTATGAAAATATGAAAAAGTTTACATGTGAGTACACATGTTGCTGTGTATTCCATAGAGTATCACTGCAACCTCATATTAGGTCAAGATTTTGGTATGAGAACCTGGAACGAAATAAGGAACCAATTAAGTAACGCTGATTTCTACACTCCTCTGAGTTTTGATCCCACAATTAAATTTTTTAAGGAAACTGAGGCCATTCTAGATGGGGCACTTAGCATTCAGTTAATTTCAAATGACGAATATCAGTCCTAATTTTTACACATTGCAAAAAATCCATAAAAGCTGCGAGGAGCCGGTGCCAGGATGTCCTATAGTCTCTGGAATAGGCTCCCTCACAGAGCCAATCTCTCAATTCATTGATTTTCATCTGGTATCACAGTTACCTTCGTTTATACAGGACACCTCTGATTTTTTGAGAAAACCAGAAACAGTGGGTGGTGTCGACGATTCAGATCTTTTGCTTACCATGGATGTTGTAAGCCTTTATACTAGTGTACCTCATAAGGAAGGTTTACAAGCCCTGCATCATAACCTGAGCTCTACGGACAGTCAAGAACCTTCACTTGAGTTACTCATGAAACTAGCTGACACAGTCCTGACCAAAAATTACTTCAGGTTTGAGGGAGATTTTTTTCTACAGAAACAGAGTTCCTATGGGTAGCCCTTTCAGCCCTAATTATGCCAACCTTTTTAATGGTAAATTCAAGGATGGCTACGTCTATAACAACAATCCTTATTTCTCTAAGGTTAAATGCTGGTACAGGTACACTGACGACTTGTTTTTTGTGTTTTCGGGTACAGCAGATGAACTTCTTTCTTAGATGTAAAGGTCAAAAAAGCTGCACTTATTCAAACCACTTTGTTCCGTAAAAAAGACAGACAGAAATAACTACCTACATTACTCTAGTTTTCATCCACAGAGCCTAAAAAAGAGTTTACCTTACAGCCAGTTAGTTAGGGTGAGGAGAATATGCAGCTCTGAGGAAGAATTTGACAAACATGCAAATGAATTTATTGCTGGTTTTTCTTGAACGCAACTATGACATCAGTCTTCTGCAGGCATGTTTAGTGCAGGTTAAAGAGAAAGACAGGACCAGTCTCCCCCACCCCCCACCCTCCTCGCCCTAGCACTCACTCGGTTGTTTTAACAACAACAACCTTTTCACCTCTCTCTAGCCAGATAAAGGGCATTATTAAGAAATACTGGCATTTTCTGTCTGGTGACCCTGTAGTTGGCAAGGTATTCGAAAAACCTCCAATCTGTGCAACAAAAAGATCTAGCAACCTCAGAGATAAGCTGGTGAAAACTGACATGTATGTTAAACCAACTCACTTTCTTAGTTCTCCCACTCCAGGTAACTACCCCTGTTGTAACCGTGTGAACTGTAATGCCATGATTAGATCAGATCAGCTGACACTAGAGCCCAACCAGTTTATCGGCGGGCTGATTAATCAGGCCGATTATAGCGTTTCACAGATTAATCAACATCGGCCAATATGTAGCCAATTAACTTTTTTGCTGCACGGAGATTTTGTCTCTCTCTTTTTGCTCCTGTCGCTCTGTGTGTCTCCATGCTGAACTCAACCCGAGCGCCTGGCCCCTCCCCCCAGACACAGAGTGCAGCAGCAGCTCTCCCTCACTCAGTGTTGCCAACTTAGCGACTTTGTCGCTATATTTAGCGAGTTTTCAGACCCCTCTGGCAACTCTTTTTCAAAAAGCGACTAGTGACAAATCTAGTGACTTTTTCTGGTGTTACTGGAGACTTTGGAGATTCTGACGTGAAAGCATGTATCGTTGTTGCTTTTCTCACTGAGCAGCCAGGGCTGCCATCCTCGTCCCTAAGCACCCGCATGCAGCCCAGTCCCTGCTGCAGTCGGACTCACTCGGCTTGTTTGCTGCTTGTGTGTGCCGCACGTCAGCTCCGATTCCTGCCGGTGCAGCTTTCGCACAGGGTGCGAGTTTTCTGCCTGTCAGTCGTATCTCCCTGCTCTCAAAGCCCTGTCCTTCTTCATAAGTTTTACCTCAATAAATCCCCCTTGTAAAAGCGACTTCATTCAGTGTACAGTGGAAGTTTGTCAGGAACTTTTCAAAATAAAAGCATTCTGTACAAGTGAACAAAGTTTCTCTATAGAAATACTAAACCGGGCTTTTACTTTGAAAAGCACAAACCAGAAAAGCATTCAGACGGTGTTTATCTTTCCTGTGACATATTCTACCAGTGTGGAGACAGAAAGTTTCACTAATAGTTGATCTTTAGAGAACAGCTTTATAAAACGGGTGCATTTAAGCTTGTGGCCTTCCTCAGGGTTATCAAGAAACACATTGTAAACATATTCTATGTGCATATTTGCCACAACGATGTAAATGTGGCTCTCCATTTATCATTTTCCTAATATGGTCAACAACCAAAATATGTTCTTCTTTCATATATCGGCTGATATATCGGTTATTGGCCAATATATTGGATATCAGCCGATATATTGGATATCGGCCTTTTTTTTTTTTGCCCCTAATATCAGTATCGGCATCAGCCCCAAAAATCCCATATCGGTCGGGCTCTAGCTGACACATCCTCATACTGGTAGAAAAATAAAAGTTAAAGGCAGAATAACATGCAGAAGCACCCATGTGGTTTATCTTCTGAAATGTCCGTGCAGTTTTTATTATGTCGGTAAAACAAAAAGGAACTCAGGATCCGCATATCCGAACACAAAAGCAACATTAGAAATCATGATGAAAGGTCACCGGTGGCCAGACATTTTAACTCTGCTGGACATGGAGTGTGCACGTTAAGGTTTATGGGGATTGGGTCGGTGGGGCCGCTCCGGACAGGGGGTGACAGGGACAAAAAGCTCCTCCAGAGGGAAGCCTTCTGGATTCAGCATCTGCAAACTGAGTATCCCAGAGGTTTAAATGAGGAGTTGATTCTTTCATGTTTTTATAAGTGTTGTTTTTTGGACTACGTACTAAGTGGGGTGTTTTGTTTGGACTGACATGTATTAATGGAGCTATCAATGGGTTGCGTGACACTGGAAGAGCCACTTGTATAATGATTTTGTGGTTTTTATTTATTCATTTTTGTTTGTTTGACTTCATTTCCTGGGTTGGCAGAGACTTATACGTCTAAGGATTATATAATAATGTAATTTATTTTCCTTGTTGGTATTATTTTTGTTATCATTAATTAGTGTATTTATTTTTCTCAGCTGATGTGTACACATCCTCATGAAGTTGAATTTCATTGTTTGCTCCTTATTGTATCATGTGGGTTTCCTATTAGACTGTTCTGGTGTTGATTGTTTATAAGTGACACACCCACAGGTGTTGTAGAAATGCTGATGAAAGCCTCGGGCTGAAATGCATCCGTTTTGTTTGCTGCTCTCATTTTCTTTTTAAATAAAAGTTTAAAACTTTATGACGAGTGCCGACCGTTTGGTTTTTGTCTATTAGTGGTTTTGAGCCGGCACCGATATTCTTCATTCTGTTGACTTGAGCTCGCCTTCGCCAATCTACGTGTAAATGATATCCCACAGGTACGACAGGTGCACTTTCTTGTGCCTGTGTGAGTAAGAATGTGATGATTCCAATGTGATTTCTGGCTGAATCTTTTTCTACAGGTGCTCACCTGTGTGTGTCATCATGTGTTGTTTTAAACTAGGTTTATGTTTAAATGCTTTTCCACATACTTCACATGAATACAGCCTCTCACCTGTGTGTTTTCTGTGTCTCTTTTGTCTTTGTTTTGATTTTACAGTGATCTCTGAGTCCTTCAGCTTCTTCTCTTTGGGATCTTGATTCTCAGCAGCATCAGAGTTGTGAGAGAGGAGCTGCTGTACATGTTGTCCATCTGCTTCTCTGTGCTCACTTTCCTCCTCTTTAGGAGTCATTATCAGCGTGTCAGTCTCCTCCTGTTTGAGCTGCTCTCCCTCCTGCTCCTCTTTCATCTGTGGAGGCTCTGGCTCCTCCTGGTCCAGACTGGACTTCCTCTCCTGGTGACAGAGATGCTGCTCATCCTCCTCCTTACACACATGTTGCTGTGGGACGTCTGGAGATACAACAATAAAACAAAGTCAGGGGGAGGAAACATGTCATTAATGCCAGTATATAACTGTTTGTTTAGCCAAAATGTTTCATACCTATTCAATACCACATGATATCAATGACACATTCTTTGTTATTTTAAAGACTGATCATGAAAACATTTTTTTCATGTTTTACATGTGAGTACACATGTTGCTGTTTATTCCATAGAGAATCACTTCAACCTTATATTAGGTCAAGATTTTGGTATGAGAACCTGGGTTTTTCATTGGATCAGTTATCCTGGATCGTCAAATAAAAGGCTTGAAAATTGATTCATTCTTCTGTGAGGTACAATAGACCTCCTACCATCATTGGCTTACAGTCATCATCAACTGTGACTCCTCCTCTTGCAAATGGCAGTAGCGTGACGCAACCTCCCCAATGAAAGCCAGCAGTCCAGGCAGCCTCTATGTATTGATATGTAGATATTAGGGCTGTCAAAGTTAATGTGTTAATATCGCGTTAACTCAAATTACTTTTAATGCCGCTAATTTTTTGTCGCACGATTATGACCCTCAACCCATCCCTAGTTTGCCAGACCAGGAAGTGGTGGCGTCGTGATGCGGTACAAGTGAGCAGAAATGGATAAAGGACAGAGACTTTTGTATGACAGGTTGAGTTTTCAGATCATGTCAGATAAGACTGAAGTTATTTTCTCCTACTGTCGACATGAACGGAGTTACAGGAAGTTTGTAGAGTCTTACTTGGCCTGCACCACTCGCTGGCCATGCACACCACTAATGCAGAGAGCCGCCCCCTCCGTGCTGAATTTGTTTACAATAGAGACACTCAGACAACTCTGCAGGGATGGACTCACTATCTGGCATACCGAGCATTTCCCAGTGTGCCGACGCACTTTTGGGCCAGTATGATTTATTCATTTATTTAGGCTATTATATCTGCCATGAACCGGCACCACAGCTGCGCAGACTATTTATATTGACTGTTGACTGGTCCGCTCACGTCTCCTAACGGTCTGTTTACCCCCACTCACATCCCCATGCAGCTCCTGCTTGAAAGTGAAAGTATTTGGAAAAAAACGAAACTTACTAAAACGATCGTCTGGAACTGTAAATAAACGCCAAATTTAAAAAACAGTCCATCAAGATGCTGCAAAACTGTCAAAGACTCTGCAGTCCCTAGAGGAGATTGTCTGATGCATGATGAATGTACAGCTGCATCATGAGGAGGAGGAGACAGAGCAGCAGAGGCTGGTGTGTGACAGGAGAGCAGAGGTTAGTGAATGAGCTCTGTAGAGTATCATAATATAAGCTGAAAGCATTATTAGACTGTGGGTCTCCTTTATTTAGGAAGAAAAAATGGTTTTAGATTAAATCTGTAGCTCTTCTATGACTGATGACAGTCATTTCATACTGTCAGCATTTATTTTACATTTGGACTACATTTTTTTAGTTTGAAAGTAAAAATATGATAAATAATACCAGACATTTTTTTTAAGTAATGACTTGCTTCTTCTCTTGAGCAGGCCAGATGCGTCCACCTTACTCACATCAGAACAGTGAAACACCATTTGATGTGTCTGTGCCTTACTGCTGAGCTCTCAGCAGAGACTTGACTTCTTTATGTCCATGTGTGATGATGAGATCTGTTGTTCGGTGTTAAGATGCTGACAACAGAGGAGTTAACTTCTAGAGGTCTAAAGTTTGACTCTACATTGTGGTATTATTCAGTAATGTTACATTAAGGTCAGTATCTCCATCTGTTGTGGCTTGTTGGTCTTGAGTTTACCATGTTATGCTCTCAGCAGATTTTTGGAGCGTTCAGTATCTTTGAGCTCAGACTAGAGAATTTTCTGGACTTTATCTGTTGTTGTTTCAGGTTGTTGACATGAACAAACATTTGCATAAAGGAAGCATTTTTGTCCACTTGTGTTAATAAGGGTATTTAAATCTTGAGAAATAGTACTGTAAGGTACATTTAGAACAGACAAAAAAGTGAGATTAATTTGCGATTAATCATGAGTTACCTATGGAATTTGTGAGATTAATTGCAATTAAAAATTTGAATCTATTGATAGCCCTAGTAGATATGTATCCCATGTTAGTGATTTATCAGTCCTCGGTCGAACTGGAGGTAGTTTCTGATCTGCCATCTTAAGGACCGTTCCAAAGACTCTTAGCTGGTCTGAAGACCAACGAATGAGATTTGAAGACTGATGAGCAGAGAGTCATGAGAGCAGGCTTCCCAGAACTCTTTTTGATCAAAGACACGCCCTCTTACTGGATGTCACTCTCTGATTGGACGCTAGTGGACGTCAACGCAACTTCACAACACCAGCAGCATGAGTTCCTGGTGGGAGGGACTAAGACTCAAGCAACCATATTTTCTTCCGTTTATCACATGTTTTATACATTTGACAATAACTTTTTTCTTGTTTCCTAGGCTAAAGGAGATAATAAAGGAAATAATGAAGCTCCTTTCCTTTTCAGTTAGAGGGTCCGTTCGAATAGTCCATTTTGCCGAGAAAGGTTTCTGAGTGAAAGCATTTTAGTGTCAGCCATGATAAAGGCCGTTCACATTCATTGAAGAACTTAGCCTGCACACATACTTGCCCTCGCTCTCATTTCACCCCTACTTTTTTACAGAAACACTCAGACACACAACCCACACACACCAGACATTCATCACACATACACCTTTGACACACCTCCACACACATGTAGTTATGGATTTGCAAAACCCTGGTCGTGCCAAACAGTTTTAGAGTTGGCGCGAAGCTTTGAACTAATTGCAGCGTCAGATGAAGAGTCCAACTACTCATCGGCTCGGGTTTTTTACAGGTTACAAAATTGACTATATCTCAAAAAGTAAGTTATGGACAGACTCCAAATACATTTCCTGTGGTTCCAAAGGATATTGTTCAACTTTTTATATTTACAAATTTGAGGGATACAGCTGTGCAATTTCTGTATTTTGAAATATTTGTGAAAAAACAATTTTCATTTTTTTTAGGTTTATTGCACTTTTAAGCAATTTATTGTAGCAGTTAGGACATAAGTCATTACATATTACTAAAACTTGGGATATAAGGGTTATATTGATGTAAAGCAAATAAACATACACCCAGAAATGGCACTACAGTATGTAAAAATGTAAGAATATGTCCTGGTGGACTTGAACAATGGTAGGTTTTAAAGGGTTAAAGCGATAAAGTCGGCATGTTGCCATATTGTGAATATTAGATCTATCATCATAATTACGCTGGGAAGACGTGGTTTATAGAGCTTTTCACATAACGAGGAAGATGGAACCAGAGTACACTAATAAAATTAACAGAGACGAGAGAATTAATGAGAAAATGGATAGGTAGGGAATAAAGCAAAACTATTTAGTATCGTTGTGAAATAAAAGGACTTGAACATTATTCATCTAGTTGTATTGACTATGCTGAAAGTTCAGATTAAGAGAAAATTTTCTGCTGTTCTGGACATTCACAGTCACAGTTCCTCTTCCTGAAGAGACTTTAGGATATAAAAATCTTAATGAGCTCATATTTATCACCGAGGTTTTCACGTTTCATTCGCTACTCATAACAACACGGAGAACGCACCGAGTGGTAGATGAGAATTTTGTTGTTGTTGTCCATCAACTTTAAATTGTAGTTTTTACACAAAAAACACATGTCAGTTCGTAACATTTGCCTAGGGAGAGTGCGGTCAGTGTGTAAATCGAAAAAATGTGTACTAAAGTACAGTTCAATGTACCTGGCATTATGTTATATTTTATGTCTGAAGATTTGTCTGTTAATGCAACCTATATAATTCAACTGCTTATAATTCTTGGTAAATTCCACATACACAAATCTAAATAGACATCCTCAAAACCCTGCTTTCACCGTTTTCTTTGCTGAACTCAGACAATACTGCACCTCAGTTGAATATGTAAAGACCAGCAAAGCAACAAAGACTTTTCAAATTCTGAAAGAACTGAATTTTGTACAAAGATTTTAAGTGCAAGCACTGTAATCACTTAAACCCCTGGTTTGTTCAATGTTCAGTCCCATTTTTGTACATGATATGCTGTCTGTCATGCCTTATATTTGTAAATAAAGTTTACTTAAAAGACAAAAAAAAATGAGGTCGGATTCCTTAATCACCGCTGTTCTCCTTTCCATCCTCTCACCAGGGTTCATCAAGTACATCTGCACAAGGGCCAGATTTGGTCTCAACAGAAACTCTGGGGACCAGACTTTCAAATACACAAAATTTATATTAACATTTTGGTCTGATTGAAAATATTGCAGTAGTATTTGCATTTTCCTTTACACTTTTATCTATTTTTGCCACTTGTTAACCCCTTTAACTACATTTTTTTCAACAAATTTTGCAATTTTAAAACCATTTTTCCCCCATTGTTGATACTTTTTGCCCCTTTTTGCCTCATTAGCCCGATTTTTGAATGACTTTAACCCCATTTTATCCCCTTTATGCCACCATTTGATCAATTTTTGCCACTTTTCTTCATTTTTTGCCACTTTTTACCTCCTTTTCTTTACTTTCTTGCACTATTTTTTGTCATTTGCAACCAATTGTTGATACCTTTTGCCCTTTACCATTTTTGACACATTTTAACCTCTTTTCACAACTTTCTTCTTTCTTTCTTTCTTTATAAATATCCACTAATTTTGACAGTAAATTTCTGTAAAAACAGATCAAATGGTTCGTCATTCTAAAACTATGTTAAGGTTAACTGTTTGTGGGATGGATTTAACAGCTGCAGAAATTTAAAGCAAAAGGATACTCTTAAAATCTTCTTCTCCTTCTTTTCTGAATTAATGATCTTCCGGGGGCCGGACAGGAAGCTTGGGGGGCCTGATGTGGCCCCCGGGCCGCCAGTTGATGATCAGTGTCTCACTCTAACCTTTCTTTGACCCTGTGACGTTTTTCTCCGGGGTTAAGGAAAAGTGGATAGGACAGGACTTGAGAGGTGATTTTCTGGACTTCTCTAACGGACCCAGCCATTGGCTGTTTTGATTTCAGTCGTTTCGCATCCTTTACCGTAATGTCTTTCTACATGTGCATCACAAAAAGTTTCAGAGGCTGGCTAGACCACAGCTGTGAACATCTGTCGGTTGGTTCCATTTCCTTCCAACAGAAAATGTAAGCTAACCATAGCCCATTAAAACTCAATCTAGAAATATCGGTTATTGTTCGTTTAACAGATGAGACCCAAATTTTGTCTTAATAACAGCATCTCTGCGCATAAACACAAAGCTAAAATCGTATTTCCTCACCTATTCTGTGTAAGAGGATGTGAGGGTTCCAGACGATATCCAGCATTCTGCGCTGACGGTCGATCTCTGCCTCGTTCTCGGCGGCAGCTCTTCTACCATCGTCACAGATTTCCTCAGCTGCAGCAGCTGGCCGCTCGTTGGCATCTCTAAACTTCTCCACTGAAAACATTCTTGTCCTTTACTCAGCTTTAAAGTTCTTCGGTGTTTTCCTTAGACTGTAAAAAGAATGGGGGCTTGTCCTCGCTTCTTCCTCTTCTTTTGAGTTTCCGGCAGACCAGACGCAACGAAGGCGCACTGCTGCCCTCTACAGCAGGGGTTCTCAACTCAAATTTTAATTCATTTGTGTAGTAAGTAGTCCTCTTCAAAATGTAAATCCCTTTGTTAACCCTTGTGTGGTGTTCGTATTTTTGTTACTCAGCCAGTGTTCGTGGGTCTGGTGGACCCGCTGCATTTGTGGGTTTTAAATTCAACCAAATCAAACAATTTTATGTTAAAAAACTCAACAGAGGTTTACTTCATCCCAATTACAAGCAATATAAAAAGCATTTATGTTTAATATTTGCCTTTTGCCTTTTTTAGATCACATTTATGAAATAAAGTGCTACTCATTTTTAGTTTGTTTTGTAATAAAATGTAATATAATCAAGATATGAGAGGGAAAAAAATCAAATTTAAAAATTAAGCCATTTTTTTTATAGCTATTTATTTTTATTTATTTGAACTTCAACATAAATTTTACCCATTCAGGTCAGTGTACACAACAGAAATTGAACACATATAGTGACCATGTCAGTCTAGACAACACAGCCCCACTGAACAGACTGCCTTATCATACCAGCCTATACGACACATGAGGGGCAAAGTTTTTTTTTAAAACGGCAGAGCCTTTGAAAAAAACTTGGAGTGTGATAGGATGAACGTTCTGTCTGTCACATCTTTATGGGCCAATCAGAGCAACAAAACACGTGACGTAGCTGTAACCGATTTGTGCATGTGCAGCTACTGAGGAATAGTATGAACCATGGCAACTGTAGACATGTCAGTACATGACTTTAGTCATTTTTGAAAACAACTCACTGCTGTTCTTTGTTCTTCTTTTAGCAAAGGAATGTCGTCCAGTTCTGATAAAACTCGCGCTTTAGCAGTATCTATGCTAATCTTTTCCACCATAATGGCACCAGTCTCTTGTTGCTGCTTGCTTATGTCACGACTCTGCTGTGTCCCAAAGTACTGCCCCTTGTCACTGACTGGTCCTGTCACTTTCTAACCGGGCCCAAACGGTTCGGATGGGAGCTTTACAAGATGGATTCACCAATGAGAAACCAGAAACGGGCATATCCATCTGGTTTGCAAGTTTAGCAACCTGGTGCAGGAACAGCAGGGGCAGAAACACAAAATTCACACTTACATTCACACACACTCTCTCTCTTTTTCAGACATGCACACACACACACACCCACACACATACACACACCTTCATATAGACACACACACCTTCATACAGACACACACACCTTCACACAGATACACACACCTTCTTACAGACACACACACCTTCATACAGACACACACCTTCATACAGACACACACCTTCATACAGACACACACACCTTCATATAGACACACACCCCAGACACACACACCTTCATATAGACACACACACCCTCATACAGACACACACCTTCATATAGACACACACATCTTCATACAGACACACGGTCATACAGACACACACACCTTCATACAGACACACACCTTCATATAGACAACACACCTTCATACAGACAACACACCTTCATACAGACACACGGTCATACAGACACACACACCTTCAAACAGACACACACACACAGGCCACACACACAGCAGGCCTAGAAAGGAAGTAAACAGAATGAGGGAACACAGGACCTACAATTTCCTCCCTTTTTTTTTAGCCATGGGTCCACTGGACCCGAACATCCTGTATGTAATATAAATGTGTAGGGGGGTATAAAGTGTGTGGTCATTGAAAATGTGTTGTGATATATGTTCTTTACAGAAAATGAGCTGAGGCCAATGAGTCTGAGTTTGAAAAAATAATTACTCATATCATTTTTCTTTTAATAAAAAATGAAAAGAGGTCCCACAGACCCGAACACCATACAAGGGTTAAAAACAGAATCAAAATACGTTAAAAATAGCTAAAATGGGTTAATAATGGCAAAAAAAATGGTGGGAAAGGTGGTGAAATTAGATTTTAAAAATGGTAGAAATTAGTTAGAAATGCCAAAAAATTACATAAAAGTGGCAAAAAAATTACCAAAACATGACTGGAATGGGTTAAAGTGAAAAAATGGGCATGTTAAGTGTCAAAGGGGATTTAAAAGTGTCTGAAATGGTGTTAAAGTTGCAAAAATAGGTGTAAATTTGGTGAAATGGGATGAAAATCGATATGAACTCGCCAAAAATGGTTAGCGGAGGTATAAATAGTCAGACACTGGCAAAAATGGGCATAACAAATTATGAAATGTGGCTTAAAAAGTGGTTAAAGTGTAAATAATGGCACCAATGTGTCAACAGAGCCAACAATAGGCAGAGAGTGCCAAAGTTGGTTTAATAGTGGCAAATCCAGGCAGAAAAGAAGTGGTGGAAAGGGTTTAAAACTGACAAAAAAATGGGTTTTCAGTTTCAAAAATGTGTTAAATTGGTGGGATAAAGTGACAAAAATGGGTTAGAATTAGGCAATATGGTGTAAAGTGGCAACAGTGTAATTCAAAAATGTTTTTAGTTTTTTTTAAGGCATCTGGAGACCCCCTCTCAGTTTCTCACGACCCCCAATGGGGTCCCAACCCCAACGTTGAGAACCACTGCTCTACAGTAGTAATGGGAATTCCGGCTCTTTTCAGTGATCTTTATCATTTGGTGCAATTCAGTAAAAAGAGCCAACGTTTTCTGCTCCTAATCGGCTCTTTATTCAAGTATCAGTTTCGCTTAATTTGATTGGCCAGTTTTAGCAATATCAGTGGTGGAAAGAAACTCAATACATTTACTCAAATTACTGTAATTCAGTAGCCTTTGTGTGTACTTGTAGTTTTTGAATGGTTTTTCAAGTTAAATCTACTTTTACTTTTACTTTAGTATATTTTGAATCTACTTTTACTTTTACTTTAGTATATTTTGAATGAAGTTTTGTACTTAATTACACTTTAAAAGCATCGGCAATGAGTAAAACAAATAAACACCAAAGCCACAACAAGGAGGTCCAAGCTTTCTGCCAACAACATGAAAACAACCAGTCGTTTAGCTTCCACAACACATAACAGTCAGTACATGCATATAGCAGAGAATGATTCCACATTTCTTCCCAAAACAGCGGTCGCATTGTACTTTAGGTTAGATCACACCTTATAATAAATAACCTGGTTGGAGGTCCATATTTTCTTCTTACTGCATATTCAAGACAGATCAGATTTCACTGTGAAAGCCCCTTGGGTATCAAAAGTTTCTACTCAGTACTTTGAGTACATTTTAAATGATTTACTTTTTACTTTAACTTAAGTAGATTAATAGATCAGTACTTTTACTTCTACTCAAGTAAATTTTAACCAGAGTAACGGTACTTTTTCCATCTCTGCATATGATTGATATATTGGGCTGGTGTTTAACTCCAACTATGCTCCATTTTTTTGAATGGCTGAAAATATCATTAAATATAATTTTTGAAAAAATATACTGTCTCCTCAAAACACCTTGTGGGTTAGAAGAAATCTGCTCATTGGCTGGGCTGTATGACACCTGAAATAAAACATTATTGATACACCAGCAAACACGAGTCCTTAATGTATGTGTGCCCGTAGAGGATAAAATGTCATCCTCACTAATCTATCAAATAACACACAGACACACACAGTCTATATATAAATAAAATTGGCAATAATGTTACCAATGCTATGAAATGGCTCTCAAACGGGATCTGACTCTTATTGTTCACATAAAAGAGCCGGCTCGTTCACGAAGCACCCATCACTACTCCACGTCTCTACTGCTATTCAGGCCCCTCAGATTCTCACAGTCAGTCTGATGGAGAAATCCTTAACTAAACATATCAGACTCACTTCCTGAATATTCCTGACCTGAGTCATCCTGATTGGCTGTGCTAACTCTAGCAAAGAAATACAAAAGAAAGAACAGCACCATCTACTGACAGAACTGAGAACAACACTCTATACTGGCAGACCTGCCAGCACAGTTTGTATTCATTCTTTTTTTTTTTTTTTTTTTTTTTTTTTTAAATTAGGCAGGACCAACAGACAGCTGAAGTCTTTTTTGTTTTCATCCTAATTACTTAAACTTTAATGTGTTCTAGAGAATGAAGTATTTTTCTTTGTTCATCCTAAAACTGTTTCAAGGGCTGAAGTGTTATGCATTTTATATTGGTATTGATATTGGCTAAATTTAATTTGTAAATATTGCCATATTGTATAAACCCCAATATTGTTAATCCTGGTCAAACTAAGAAACAGAGTAAAGTACAAGTTTGTTCTTATGTCGGCCTGTTTAATGGATTTCTTGCAGGCCATTTCAAAAGGACCAAGGGCCACAGTTGGCCCACAGGCCATAGTTTGGACACCCCTTATATATTTACTGATACTCAGAATAATAGGAAAATATTTGTAACATTATTAGAAATCCATTAAACACTGTTAGAGTTTGGTCCACTTTGTAGTATCACACTGGGGTCTGATGTTTATAGAGTTAATGTAAATGAATAGATCCCTCTTTTCTCTCTAACAGTGTAATAATAACAGCAGTACTATTGGAGTTAAGTGGTAAATAAAACAAAAAATCTGTCACCAAATCATGTCTTTACCCCAACAATACACAAAGTTTATGCAGTGGGGTTGTATTGATCTACTCCTCCGTGCTCCTGTCATTCTCCCTTGTCTCTCCCTCATACACTGCTGTCTTTCTGTCTGTGTCAAATCGGGCCTGTCCCACATCCAGACATGTATTAGCTTGTTAACCAACAGCAGCAGCTATGATATTAGTAAAGAGAAAATGCACCGTTTTACACATTAATCTTTAATCAGAAGTTAGTGCAGACTGGGGGCTCTGTCTTCTCACTTCACCCCAACTCACTGCTACCATGCGTGCCTAATTTCAGGACGAGGAGAACGGAGAAGTAAGCTAGCAGATACTCGTTAGCATCGTCAAGCCTACCTGCCTTAATAAAAAACTTGGGGTTTAAGCAATGTCCTCTTAAACATACCAACCACCTGTACTGTGTATGCCTTGAGCCTGACCTGTGAGTGCTGCAGGTCACATTCTCGCCATCATATCAGCTGTGGAGCGTGACCGCTCACACTCCAGATGTGAATAATTATGCATGACAAGAGAAAATAACATTCAGCTTGAATTGAAAATGCACCAGAAATATAAAATTAAAGGAATAGGCATGAATTTCAAATCTTAAATCAAAGTAGAGTGAAGTTTTTGTGGCAACAAGTAAAACTGCATGCCTGGCATGCACAAACCTCTCTTGCCATCGCACAGTTTACCTTTTTAACCGCCAGCTGCAGCAAGTAGGGGAACAGGGAGGGAGGCAAAGGGCAGGAGCCAGGAAAGAGGGGGAGCAGGAATATAACCCTATAGGTTCGGCAGACTCATTATTCTCCGCTACTCTGCATAATTGGTTGAAACTGCTTCACCCCACTGCTGCACTGTGCTGTCAGACATGAGTATGGCACGTGAACATTTCCCACAGAGCTCACCTGTCCGTAGTTTAGAGAGGCAAGTCTTACCAGCGTATTTACATGTCAAATTGCATAGCTGCTATGCAAAATGCATACAGGTTGGCAGGTCTGGTATGTATACGATTAGGGCAATGTCTCCAGCAAAGCACAGGATCATATGCAATGCCCTTTTGTATAGAATGTAAAAACAAGAATGTGCAGCATGTTATTTAATGTCACCACCATGCACCACCTCCACACCTTTCATCACAAACATCAGCAAACAGAGTAAATTACAGACTTTACTTATGCTAAGTGAAATGAGCTGCACCAAAAGTAAGGAGAAACAAAAATCAGATGTCAACAGGTTCTGCTGACCCTGATGTTCTCTGGTCTCCTAATCATCTTCACTGTCTTCAGTCTCTTCTCCAGAAGAGTCTTCAGTCCTGACTTCAGTCTCTGGTTGTAAATGCCTCTCTGGATCTAAGATTCTGGCTTGTTCTGCTCCTCCACAGTCCTCTCCATCAGCTACTGCTTCTGCCTCTCTTTTCTCCTTAGTTTGGTTTGGAAGCGCCCCTGAATCCTGACCTCTGACACATTCATGATTTTTTAACTGAGGTCTCCAAGAAAATTTCTGTGAACAGTCACTGAAGCTGTAGGGTTTCTAACCTCTGTGATGTGCCATGTGGAGGGACAGCTCATACTTTGTGTAAAGGTTTTATTGCACAAGGAGCAGCTGAAGGGTCTCTCTCCTGTGTGCACTCGAAAATGCCTGATCAGATCTGTATTGCTTTGGAATCTTTTACTGCACTCAGAGCAGCTGAAAGTGTAATCACTGAAGTGAGTTCTCATGTGGGCTTGCATGTGACATTTCTG
Organism: Cheilinus undulatus; assembly: GCF_018320785.1. NCBI lineage: Eukaryota > Metazoa > Chordata > Actinopteri > Labriformes > Labridae > Cheilinus > Cheilinus undulatus. The sequence continues at coordinate 2,544,591 of NC_054878.1, forward strand.
TGTAAATTTTTTAAAGCAACCAGAGCAGCTGAAAGGTTTTTCTCCTGTATGGGATCTCATGTGTTGTGTCAGAATATGTTTCAAATTAAATGTTTTTCCACACTCAGAGCAGCTAAAGGGTTTCTCCCCCGTATGAGCTCCCATGTGACGGTTCATATGACCCTTTTGTGCAAATTTTTTACCACACTCTGGGCAGCTAAAGGGTTTCTCCTCTGTATGAGCTCTCCTGTGGCGTGTCACTTGATGTTTAAAGGTGAATCTTTTACCACACTCTGGGCAGCTAAAGGGTTTCTCTCCAGTGTGACTTCTCATGTGACTGTCCATATGACCCTTTCTTGTAAATCTTTTGCCACACTCAGAGCAGCTAAAGGGTTTCTCTCCTGTGTGAATCCTCATGTGTCTTTTCATATATCGTTTTAGTGTAAATCTTTTACTGCAAACAGAGCAGCTGAAGGGTTTCTCTCCTGTATGAGTTTTCATGTGTCGTGTCAGACTCCCTCTTGTTGAAAAGGTGTTACCACAATCAGAACATTTATGTGATTCCTTGTCCTTGAGTCTCTTATTTATATCTTTTACAGAGTTTGAACCTGACTGATCTTCTCTGGTAACCCTCCAATCATCACTGTCATCAGTGTCAGCTCCAGAAGAGTCTTCACAGTCCTCTCCACCAGTTCCTGTTTCCAACTGTTCATTTTGTCTCTCATGAAGCTGTGAGGTCTGAGGTTTCTCTTCATCATCTTCATTCTTCAACAAGACCGAATCAAAGAGGAGCATGGTGGTGTCAGCCACCTTGAGCTCTTGAAGCTGCTCTCCCTCCTGACTGATCCACAGTTCCTCCTGTTCCTCTTTAATGTGTGGGGGCCCAGTGTCCTCCTGGGGGCTCTCTTCTTCACTCATCAACAGCTGCTGGCCATCTGCAGGAAGCACTGAAATAAACAAAGACACAACAAGGAAATCTGTGAGGTTATATTCAACCCAATTTGGCATTAAAGGTTATAATGTTAAACATTTATTTCCAACACAATCTTCATTATATATGTGTGATATATAGTGGCTGTAGATGTGGGAGAAAAACATGGATGCTTAGATGCATCTTGATTCAGAGGTGGACGATTCTGACTCGATTCTTAAGTGTCCAATAATCACTAATCTAAATTTTAAGTGCCGTTTTAAGGTCAGAACTGTTATGTGCAGCGCGTTTTTATGCAGACACTTTAAAGAGAGCACATAACAAAGAAGCATGGGTGACAGGGAGATCAGACCAGCTCTGTGTGATTTCAAACTACTGTTTGGAAGCACTTGGGGGATCCCAAGGCCTGGGAACACCTTGGGATCCCCTGGGAAGAGCTGGACAAAGTGGCCAGGGAGAGGCAAGTCTGGGCTTCCCCGCTTAGGCTGCTGCCCCTGCAACCCGATCTCGGATAAGTGGAAGAAGATGGATGGATGGATGGACTTCTAATTTTATTCTTTAAGTTTTTGTCTTTAAATGAAATGCATTTCAGTTTTAGTCACATTTTAGTCATTTCTATCCTTTTTATTTTTTGTCTTGTTTTAGTCCATAACATGTCCTCATATTTTAGTCTTTACTTTAAGTCTGAACATTTATTTTCTTGCCTAAATCTGGAACCAAATCATGGTAGTGTGTTCTCTGCTCTCTACCAAACCTGGGGTCCCTGCTTTCTACAGATGAGAGACAGTAGAGATACAGCTGCATTGTTTTTTTTGTCATTTTTACCCACAGTGGAGAAATAATCTGTTGTCGGGCAACCAGAGCAGTTGGTAGCAAGAAAGATGCACGCTTGAGTATATATCTTGCAGTGTTTTTCACTATTAAGTTGACAACATATATTGAAACCTGTAAAAACAAAGAAAATGGATGGTCCAGGACACCTTTGAGAGAAAGAACAGGAAATTTTCACCAATAAAAACCCAAAAAAGGTGAAAAAGAAGACCTCAGTCTCAACTACAACTCCTGCCTAGCTTAAAAGCTAACAACAACTGCCAGTAACTGCCATGGAACACTGCCTGATCAACAGGACACTACTGAATGCTACCTATTGAGGTAGCATGGGGTGGCATGTATGAACGCAGCGGCCCAGCACTCTATCACTAGCAGCAAAACAAAGCCCTACACTTACACCAGAACTGACCGCATGCCCACGGAGTTTACATCTTTCCTGATGGAGATTATCTGGTGAACGGGGCGCTCGGAGACTGAAAGGAGGAGGACACAGAGCAGCACAACATCTATAGCCAGGTGGAGAGGAGGCAGAGAAGGCGGAAGCAGGGCGAACAAGCAGGGCTGCAGGCTAGGCTAAGAGCAGCCCCACACAAACCCGCCATACTGAGCATCTTTCTCCCGGATGCTCACTCCCTCGCCTCAGATGGACGACGTAAGGCTGCAGATTTCTAACCATCGCTTGGACGACTGTTTGCTGCTACAGAGGAGACTGCCAAATGTAATTTCGTTGTGTTTTTACAATGCAGTGACAATAAATGCCTATCTATCTATCTATCTACCTATCTATCTATCTATCTATCTATCTATCTATCTCACAAATCTCATCTGGAACTCAACATGTGAAAACATTAAATGGAAGTCTGTTTGGAACTTTCATCAAAAATACTGTTATCTTATATCAAAATAATGCATTTGATATATCCAACTAATCAATGTTAATCAGGAAGCAGTTCATGGGATGTTTGAGCAGCTGTCTGTTGTAAAAGTTCATAAAGGAGATTTTGTGAGGACATGACTATTGCATGATGGGGATGGTGAACTTGTTGTAATGATTGCCAGTTGGTAGGAACTACTTCTTCTTCCGCCTGTCAGTCACATGTGTAGTACGGCTCAATAAGAGCGTCACAGGTCACAATGTGCTGCTGCTCACTAAAACACAGTCATATGTGGACATATTTCAGCTCCATAAACAGCAACAATGCGGCACATGATGTGTGAGAAAAGACAGCTAAGTATTAAGATAGTTAAACATCTGAGAATCAACCATAAACAGAATATAATGAGGCGATCCAGAGAGCAGGCGAGGAGAGGGACAGGTGCTGCTAAGGTGAGACAGACATCACTCTCTGAGTCCTTTTGGTGCTGCAGGCAGAAACTATCCAGGTAGTGATATACGTCTGTCTACTACGCTTAGGTTTTGTTTTAATGATCAAACAAAGGGAGTTCCCTGCACTCTTAAAGCTACAAAAGGAATCCTATTCTATACAAATGTTCATTAATATAACTATGGTTATTACATTAGTAATGAAATAAATAAATGCCACAATAAACAACTGCATGAGTTCAGCTTTGAGTAAAAATCTGTCCCTGAGATCACCTCACATCCATTCAGTAGGCCTAGATTTAGACAGGTAAGGCTACCTGTAAAGTAAAACATTTAAAGTGGATTACATAGGCTAGGTCTTACTAAAATATACATTATACTTGCAATGAAACAGCCATTGAGGGCTAAAAAAAGCAAAGACACAACTGAAAAACATTTTATAAATAAGATAGGTAATAATATTGATTCTATCGACCTTATTCCCGGGCCGCTACTGTAAATCTCAATATGGGTGAAACTTCCGGTGCTAAAGCGAAAGTACATAATTAAATGTAATTTAACACAGCAGCTAATGATGGCTGCTAACTACGAAGGACAGTTGTTTGATAGAAATTCACCGCAAATTTGTAAATATAGATATATTTTTGAAATCACATGTCCACATTGTTTGTTTTATAAGCTGTAAGTAAGTAAATAAGGTGGATACTACATTATTCCTGGGGGTCTACTGCCATGAATGTGGTTGGAACTTCCCGTACAGTAGCAATAATAGCAAAACACCATTCTTCCAAGGGATTACTAAAGTGATTTAGCGTCAACAGTGGTTGTTCTGAAATAAATAAATATTTGTTGCAATAAATACTGCTTCATTTTTGTTAACTCAATAAAGTTAAATGAGCTGAATGTTTAAATATTTTTTTCTGTAATGCTCAGTACCTGCTGCTTCAGTTGTGGTACTCATTACGTGACAAAGTTAAATATATGTTTTTAACAACAGGGTTTTAAACATGCTGTTCACTGTTTAAATGCATTTGAGATGTAATTCTTTCAATATTAATTCATCATTAATTTAAAAACTTTACATTTACCAGACTGAAGAGCTGACAACTTGAGTCATTGATACTTTTATTAATATAATTCCCACATTTTAAGAGGGATTAGTTGGTGGAATAAGGATTTCAGCAACCCCACAAACTAGAAATGTTATCTGAAGGTGGTGTCCAAACTCATTTAACAAAACGTGATCGTTTATTACTCTACTGATATGAAGCTAATAAAGTTATCTAAATATGCTTGTCTAGGTTATCCGAGGTAATGTAGTCACTTTATACTCTTTAGTAGAGGGCAGAGAAATAATAATATTGTCCCGACTGAGGTGAAGCAGTTGATAGTTACATATTTTATTGCCCAAATTGCTCTAAAAATCGCGTTTCACATCTTGTATTCAATGCAAAGTCCCATTAAGATAGAAGGGACCGGAAGTTGCACCCATATTTCACACAAAGAATCATGGGGACGAGGAATAAGGTGGATAAATATTTTTTCTTGTATTATTTTCAGTCTCATTTGTTTTGACTGATGGTTAATTGAATATTTTGAAATGCAGGTAGTGACAAACTTATGCAATTGTTGCAACATTTATTTTATTATCATTAAATTATGTATTTTACTGGCAATTTCAATGCATAACATAACTTTTTATATGAAATGGCAAGTGTATGAAAACTGTTAATTCTTTAGTTTTAGTGTAGGCTGTTTTGAGAGTGTACATACATAACTGAATCTATGCTGGAAAGAAGGTTTTGAGCCATCGAATTCTTTTATGGATGTGATATTATGCAAGTAAAAATAAAAGGTTCATAATAAAAATATTCTGTCCATAGATGAAACAAAAACTGAGTTGTTTAGAAGGAACACACAACGCTATGTGTGGAGAAAAAAAGGCACAGCACACCAACATGAAAACCTCATCCCAACTGTGAAATATGGTGGAGGGGCCATCTTGTTTTGGGGCTACTTTGCTGCCTCAGGGCCTGGACGGATTCCTGTCATTGACGGAAAAATGAATTCCTAAGTTTATCAAGACATTTTGCTGGAAAACTTAAGACCATCTGTCCACCAACTGAAGCTCAACAGAGGATGGGTGATGCAACAGGACAACGACCCAAAGCATAGAAGTAAATCAACAACAGAATGGCTTCAACACAAGAAAATACGCCTTCTGGAGCGGCCCAGTCAGAGTCCTGACCTCAACTCGAATGAGATGCTGTGGCATGACCTCAAGAGAGCGATGCACACCAGATATCCGAATAATATTGCTGAACTGAAACAGTTTTGTAAAGAGGAATGGTCCAAAATTCCTCCTGACCATTGTGCAGGTCTGATCTGCAACTACAGGAAACGTTTGGTTGAGGTTATTGCTGCCAAAGGAGGGTCAACCAGTCATTAGCCTAGGAGTTCACATACTTTTTCCACCCTGCACTGTGAATGTTTACATGTTTTGTTCAATAAAAACATGAAAACATATCATTTTTTTGTGCAGTATTAGTTTAAGCAGACTATGTTTGTCTGTTGTTGTGAATTAGATGAAGATCGGAACACATTTGATGACCAATTGATGCAGAAATCCAAGAAATCTCAAAGGGTTCACATATTTTTTCCAGCGACTGCATATGTACGCTGAATTCTGGTATGTACGGTCATGGATGAAAGTATTTCTGGAATTTTTCCAGATAATTCACCATTTCTGCCAGAAATTGTTGCAATTACAAATGTTTTGGTATACACACATTTATTTCCTTTATGTGCATTGGAACAACACAAAAAAGCAGAAGAATAAAGCCAACACTGACATAATTTTACACAAAACTCAAAAAATGGACTGGACAAAATAATTGGCACCCTTTTAAAACTGTGGGTAAATCATTTTATTTCCAGCATGTGATGCTCATTTAAACTCACCTGTGGCAGTAACAGGTGCTGGAAATCTAGAAATCACACCTGAAGCCAGTCAGAATGTCTAAAAGTTGACTCAACCTTTGTGTTGTGTGTCTGTGTGTGTCACACCAAGCATGGAGAAGAGAAAGAAGAGCCCAGAATTGTCTGAGGACTTAAGAAGCAAAATTGTGGAAAAATATGAACAACCTCAAGGTTACAAATCCATCTCCACACATCTTGAGATTCCTTTGTCCACTGTGTGTAATATAATCAAGACGTTTATAACCCATGGAACTGTGGCTAATCTCCCTGGACGTAGAGGGAAGAGAAAAGTTGACAAAAGAATGCAACACAGGATAGTTGGAATGGTGGATAAACATCCTCAGTCAACTTCCACGCAAATTCAGGCTGTCCTGCAGACTCAGGGTGTAAAAGTGTCAGCTCGGACATACGTCGTAATCTGAATGAGATGAAGCGCTATAGCAGGAGACCGAGGAGAACCCCACTGCTGACAAAGAGACATAAAAAAGCCAGACTGGAGTTTGCAAAAATGTACCTGAGTAAGCCTCAATCCTTCTGGGAGAACATTTTGTGGACAGATGAGACTAAGGTAGAGCTTTTTGGAAAAGCACGTCATTCTACTGTTTACAGAAAACAGAATGAGGCCTACAAAGAAAAGAACACAGTACCTACAGTCAAACATGGTGGAGGCTCAAAGATGTTTTGAGGTTGTTTTGCTGCCTCTGGCACTGGGTGCCTTGACTGTGTGCGAGGAATCATGAAACCTGGAGACTATGAAAAGATTTTGAGCCGCAATGTAGGGCCTAGTGTCAGAAAGCTGGGTCTGCGTCAGAGGTCATGGTGTTCGAGCAGGACAATGACCCCAAACATACCTCAAAAAGCACCAAGAAATGGTTGAAGAAAAAACACTGGAGAGTTCTGAAGTGGCCAGCAATGAGTCCAGATCTAAATCCCATTGAACACCTATGGAGAGATCTCAGAACTGCTTTTGCAAGAAGCACCCTTCAAATCTGAGAGATCTGGAGCAGTTTGCAAAAGTAGAGTGGTCCAAAATTCCATTTGAGAGGTGTAAGAAGCTTGTTGATGGTTATAGGAAGACATTGGTTTCAGTTATTTTTTTTCCAAGGGTGTGCCACCAATTATTAAGTTGAGGGTGCAAACAATTTTGTCCTGCCCATTTTTTTGTTTTTTTTGTGTAAAATTATGTCAATTTTGGCTTTTATCTTCTGTTTTTTGTGTGTAGTTCCAGTACAAAAACATTTGTAACTGAAACAATTGCTGGGAGAAATGTTGTATTTTCTGGAAAAATTCCAGGGGTGCCAATACTTTCGACCATGACACTCCAGATCCTACACGTCCACTCTCTGGATCTTTAGATCCATCAGTAAATACCAGTACAAATTTCTGACTACTTCTACTCCTACTTCACCACAGTTCTGACACAGAAAGTTACTGTTACTCTGATGCATTTTCACAAGCATCCTAGTTATTTTATCTTTGTAAATCAGGATAAATTTTGTGGTTAGATGATTTTATTAAGCCCATGAATGTGGCTTGAAGCAAATGGAAACTAAGGTGGCAGTTAATGCAGTCAACAGCATAAAGATCCAGAAACAGATGAAGCAGAAGCTGAAGAAGAAAAGTGAGAAGCATTCAAAAATGTTAGTGTTGTAGGGAGAGAGAGCTTGAGAGATTGTGAAGACGAGGAGAAGAGAGCAAAGACAAAGGAGGGAAATGAAGCAGCAAAAGCACAACGAAGGAGGACGAGACAGCACCCATGTCATTGGCAACAGCCAGGCCGAAGATCAGAAAGCATGCAAAGCCTCATCAGGCAGGCAATGTACCAGACCTCAGGATTGTGTTGCAGAAGAGCACTGACAGAGCCAAGGTTAAGTGTGTGGTCCATTCAGAGCTTTATTTATACTGTCCACACACATCAACATTATTATTGTTTGAATGGAGCCCTCTGGTGGCTGAAATCATGTACTGTGAGTTTAATAAGTGTTCAAACATAAAACCAATTCAGTTGTTTAAATGTTGAATTAATTATTAATCATTATTTACTTTTCTTAATACTTAGGTACGATATAAGAGAGATAATTTTGATACTTAATTAAAACAAATCTGATGCTTGAAGACTTTTTTGAGTAGTTTTGTGACTTTTACTGAAGTCAAGCTCTGTATGATATCTGAACCTTACCTCAACCCAATAGAACAGTGTATGTCCATATCAAACTCCTCAAATTAGTTGATTTGCAATTTTTACAATTAGCTTTGAATATATGCAAATGTTTATTGGAACAAATTAAAATCCACTATATTGCCAAAAGTATTTGCTCACCTGCCTTGACTCACATATGAACTTAAGTGACATCCCATTCTTAATCCATAGGGTTTAATATGATGTCGGTCCGCCCTTTGCAGCTTTAACAGCTTCAGCTCTTCTGGGAAGGCTTTCCACAAGGTTTAGGAGTGTGTTTATGGGAATTTTTGACCATTCTTCTAGAAGTGCATTTGTGAGGTCACACACTGATGTTGGACGAGAAGGCCTGGCTCTCAGTCTCCGCTCTAATTCATCCCAAAGGTGTTCTATGGGTTTGAGGTCAGGACTCTGTGCAGGCCAGTCAAGTTCATCCTCACCAAACTCTCTCATCCATGTCTTTATGAACCTTGCTTTGCACACTGGTGCACAGTCATGTTGGAACAGGAAGGGGCCATCCCCAAACTGTTCCCACAAAGTTGGGAGCATGGAATTGTCCAAAATCTCTTGGAATGCTGAAGCATTCAGAGTTCCTTTGACTGGAACTAAGGGTCCAAGCCCAGCTCCTGAAAAACAAGCCTACACCATAATCCCCCCTCCACCAAACTTTACACTTGGCACAATGCAGTCAGACAAGTACCGTTCTCCTGGCAACCGCCAAGCCCAGACTTGTCCATCAGATTGCCAGATGGAGAAGCGTGATTCGTCACTCCAACCAATGCATCTCCACTGCTCTAGAGTCCAGTTGCGGCGTGCTTTACTCCACTGCATCCAATGCTCTGCATTGCACCTGGTGATGTATGGCTTGGATGCAGCTCCTCGGCCATGGAAACCCATTCCATGAAGCTCTCTACCACTGTTCTTGAGCTAATCTGAAGGTCACATGAAGTTGGAGGTCTGTAGCGATTGACTCGGCAGAAAGTTGGTGACATCTGCGCACTGTGTGCCTCAGCATCGGCTGACCCTGCTCTCTTATTTTCCGTGGCCTACCACTTGGTGGCTGAGTTGCTGTCATTCCCAATGGCTTACACTTTGTTATAATACCACTGACAGCTGACTGTGGAATATTTAGGAGCCAGGAAATTTCACCACTGGACTTGTTGCACAGGTGGCATCCTATCACAGTACCACGCTGGAATTCACTGAGCTCCTGAGAGCGAACCATTCTTTCACAAATGTTTGTAGAAACAGTCTGCATGCCTAGGTGCTTGATTTTATACACCTGTGGTCATGGAAATGATTGGAACACCTGATTTACATTATTTTGAAGGGTGAGTGAATACTTTCGGCAATTTAATGTGCGTCTTCCCTCCTGTTTTACATAAATGTATTTAAACCTAAATATATTTAAACTGAACCTTTATGACCTTTTAATGTAAAGGATTTAGGTTTTCATGTTTGTAAATATTTTAATTTTATACAGTACCTGTAAAAAGTTTTGGATGTTTTAACTTTTATTGTTTATATTTATTAATCAATTATGGTCGGTATAATTTGGCTTTTTTCAACTAATAAAAAAGTATCTTTTTAATGTCAAAGTGATAACAGAAGTAATGTCAATTATATAAATATATTTACATAAAATATGTGACTATTTATTATTTTCATTTGATCTTTAATTAACAGGATGAAGATCCAGTGAAATGGAGATCTCTTTCATAAGGGTGCCAAGAGGTGGCATCCTTATTCGACAGACGGATTACAAACAATAAGTTAAAACATTGATTAAGAACTGTAAACTGGATACATTTTCACTGCAGGAGTTGAAATCAGAGCAATAATGTAAAAACACAGGCACTGTTCAATGGTCTCATGTTGTCTGATATTTAAGATAGAACCAAAGGGTTCCAGTGTGGAGACCATCTAGTCAGTCTTTAGTAGTCTCCTCTGTCTGCAACCACAGCTCTGAGTCTGTGTGGATAGGTCTCAGTCAGGCTCAAACATCTGGACTCTAGGCATTGAGAGATTAATCATGAGTGAAAAAATTTGAGCACTAATAGGGTACCTTGATTAATCACGATTAATGGGATTAATCTTGACAGCCCCAATGAAAGATTACATGAGTTAAAACTTCTGAGATGTGATTTGTGAGTATTTTTGATGATAATCTAACCAGAGACAGCACATGAAGTTCATACACACTGGAGTTGGAGCTGAACAGAAGGATTATGGGTGTTTCTTTCAGAGTGAACTTCTCCTTTCTCTCACTCATCTTGATTCTGATTACTCTGATGAAAAGTGTCGTCACACAGACTTCCTGTAAAGAAGCTCGCCCTGACATTTCTCCATTTTTAACCCGTGTGCACCTCCCAGGGCGGTGCTCACACAAACAGTGAGTGTTTATTCACACACACGCCCCGTCTGAGGATTGTCTGGGAGCGTGACTCTTAAAGGGACGATATCAAATTGTGACATGAGGCTCTCTTGATTTTATCAGATAAAGAGCAGGTGTTTTAGTGAGCCAAGTCATGTATGGAGTCAGTAGTGTTACAAAATTCAAGAGTCCATTTTAACACTTTGAACGCATGCTGGGATTGGTTTCTTCAGACTTCCATTCAACTGCCTCCTGTGCTTACATTTACTCTGTGCTCTAAAAGTCTGTTTTATAGGGATCTGTTTAAGTTTGTTAAAAGGTTGTTCAGGAAAAGGGAGGGCAGCTTACCTCCAATTTCCACATACAGCGAACGCGCCGTGAACCACCAGCAAATCCTACTGCAGAGCACATCTCTCCCTCTCTAGTCTATCAGAGCATTTCCACAGCTGGCCCTCCAGACCAGCAGCGGCGCGGGCCTGGAGCGCCACTTCGCTTTGCTTCGATCGAGATACGCTGCAGGTCTATTTTCATCACCGGCTGCTGCCAAACCGTGTCAATACCCGTCAATCAGAAAGCTCCAGAAGAGGAAGTCACAAGTGTAGAATATCCGGTTCTTTCAAATACAACACAATGCACAGACTCCTAGTTGCAAATCATCACTATATCAATGTTACGCCTCATCCTGCAACAAGAGCAAAGGGTCACCAAGAGGTCAGTGGGTCACAGAGCTACAACGGCGCCATTGACCAGGAAAAGTTAACTTTTGGGGATATTTAGCCAAAGAATTTTGCATAAAACCACAGATCCTTTAAGCAAACATAAACCTTTTAACTTCCTGATGTACTCACTCAATGGTGGAAGCAATAATTTCATGGTCTTACACCGGAAAGGATGATAAATTAACCTTAAAAGGTAAAATAGTCCGCTGTTGACACATTATTCCTGTGTGAACTCGCAGTTCTCCCGTGATCCCTTCTTGCTGATCAGGGCTGTGCGCCATGGCGCAGCGCTCTAGACACGCTTCCAAAGGATGAGGTCGCTCACCTTCCGTCGGACCAAACCTGCGGCGTTCAGGTGTGTCTCATGTGGAAATTGCGGGTTAGAGCATCAAACCAAGAGGTAGAGGAGTATTTAAAATGACCCATATAATTCCAGGACAGAATAGAGAGTCAGGACTCCCCCCTGACACGCCACCACTAGGAGAGGTAGAGTTTAGTATGGATGTTAGACCACCAAGGTGGAAGGATGTGCTGGATGTAGTGAGGCATTCAAAGGCTTCTTTGGCCCCAGGGCCTAACGGAGTCCCCTACAGGGTTTATAAAAACACGCCTGATGTCCTTAGGTTTCTGGGACAGTTACTAAGGTTAGTCTGGGAGAAAGAGTCTATCCCAAAAGCCTGGTGTAGAGCAGAGGAGATCCTGATTCCTAAGGAGAAGGAGTCCTCTGATCTGAACCAGTTTCATACCATCTCACTCCTGAATGTGGAGGGGAAGATTTTCTTCAGTATCATGGCACAGATGTTGTCCAGTTATTTACAAATAAATAGACTAATTGATGGGCTGCACGGTGGCACAGCGGTTAGTGCTGTTGCCTCACAGCAAGAAGGTCCCTGGTTCGCTTCCCAGTCAGGGCCTTTCTGTGCGGAGTTTGCATGTTCTCCCCGTGCATGCGTGGGTTTTCTCTGAGTTCTCTGGCCTCCTCTCACCACCAAAAACATGCTCATGAGTTTAACTGGTGACCCTAAATTAGCTGTAGGTGTGAGTGTGAGCGTGCCTGGTTGTCTGTCTGTACATGTCGGCCCTGCAATTGACTGGTGACTGGTCCAGGGTGTACCCCGTCTCTCCCCCAATGATAGCCTGGATAGGCTCCAGCGCCCCCATGACCCCGAACGGGATAAGCAGTATAGAAAAATGAATGGATAGACAGTGACATGCATGAGAAGGCTACTGGAGCTAAATAAGAATCTCAAGTGGGCTAGCATGAAGGTCAAGCCTAGTAAGTCCAGGAGCATCTCAGTATCCAGAGGGAAGATTGTTGACAGGAAGTTTTTTGTAGATGAGGAAGAAATACCATCGATCAGGGAGAAGCCAGTAAAAAGCTTAGGGAGGTGGTATAATGGAGACCTTAATGACAGTAAACAGGTAGAGCAGTTTAGAAAAGATGTAATGGAGGGATTAGGGAGGATTGATAAATCAGGGCTCCCAGGGAGGTTGAAGCTACAGTGTTTGCAGTTTGGGCTATTTCCTAGACTGATGTGACCCATGTCAGTTTATGAGATTCCAACAAGCTCAGTCAGTCACAAGGTAGATATACATGGAGACATGACAGGGTTTTGAAAAGTCTAGCAGCAGGATGTAATAAGGGAGCGAGGACGGTTCAGTTTGTCCGAGGCCGGTGCCGTTATGTCGCAAGATTTCGATAACATTTCTTCGTTAAAAGAAGAACAAAGAACAGCAGTGAGTTGTTTTCTTTCCAAAAAGACAAAAGTCGTGTACTGACATGTTTACAGTCACCATGGTTCACGTTATGTAGTTCTCTAAGGAGTTTACTCCTCTGTAATGGCTACGATGTCACGTGTTTTGTTGCTCTGATTGGCTCATAAAGATGTGACTGGCAGAACATTCATCCAATCACCCTCCGAGGTTTTTTTCAAAGGCTCTGGCCTTTCCCTAACACTGTCTTTGGGAGGTTGACCAGATTGATGAAACAAATCCATCTTGTGTGTCAGGTTACTAAATGTCTGCTTGTTCTTAGATTTTCTCTGCTTGTGCTCTAAATGTCTGCTTGTTCTTAGATTTTCTCTGCTTGTGCTCTAAATGTCTGCTTGTTCTTAGATTTTCTCTGCTTGTGCTCTAAATGTCTGCTTGTTCTTAGATTTTCTCTGCTTGTGCTCTAAATGTCTGCTTGCTCTGCCATCTTTAGTTCATTTCCTGCTCAAACATTCTCCTCTCGCTCAGGCTGATTATGCTTAGGTGTCAAACTGACTCAGATTTTTCTCTGAGGGATATGAAACTTTCTCTGAGCTCTAAACGTATTTCTGCTCCTGCATACTCTGAGGAACTGACCAGTGATTGCAGTGATTGCAGCACTCTTTTACTTATTAAATATAAACTGTTAAATGTTTAGTTTTCAGAGATAAAAACTCACTTTTATCATTGTAATACCTCTTTATCTGTACCAGTTCAAATCTAGATTTAGACAGAAAGACCAATACCTGTCAACCCCAAGTCAAAAGTATTCATCCATCCTTTTCTGATCCACTAACTGAACCGGTCTATCATTCACTGACACAAGTTATTTTTAAAATTGAACTGAATTAGCTCCTTTCTAATCACTTACATATTTATTTAAGAGGTCGAGCCTGACCTTAAGTATTTGTTTTGCCTCATTTGTATCCCAAAGTTTTGTCAAACAGAAACTGAAGGGGGAACAATGGTCGTCTTTAACCCAGACGTAAGACTGGGTGAAAACGCTTCCATGACTTCAGATTACATGGAACTGTTAATCTGCATTCAACAGGAGCAGAAGGAGGCTGGAGATGAGTCTTTTCTAGCTGGATGAATCCGGCCTCGGCAGACATTTATAAAGGCACGACTGATCCAGGGTCAGCTATCGTCAGCAATGACCACATAAGAGTGTTACCACACATCAATGTGACTGACGGTCATGTTTTAAGGAGGGTAGAGGGAGTGGGATGTGCAGCGTCAGCGTTAATTATAAGAAGGAAGTGAGAGAATCACAGAGAGCAACTGAACACAGCTCATCAAGCAGGTAGGAGCAGATTTTCATTCATATGCCCATAGTTATTGATCATCAGTAGTATTGATTATTGTTTAGATTTAAAGATTTTATTTACTTCAGGACAGAAAAAAGTTCTTAAAATGTTAATAAATGTGATTAGACAATAAGAGTTCAGAGCTTCAGGCCACGTGGGCGGGTGGGTAAGACAACGAATGGCTTCATGTTGGCGTGGTGGGGTGGGGTTCAGAGATCTCTGTCCCGCCACCCCAGAACAAAACAGCTGTGCCAGCTGGTTCTGACTGATGTGATGTCCAGGCTCCCACTGGTCCACACACCGTAGCCGTGTTGGCCTGTGACGGGCCGTGTGGTAGATGAGGTAGTGTCACCGATGTCTCTACCTGGAGCTCGTATGGAGCCTGGGTCTGCTGGCCCCTCAGGACCATGGTTGATAGCTAAGATTAGCGCTCTCTTTAGTGAACATTTCTCCCTTCTTTAGGGCACAAGTACCTCTGCTGTGGCCTCTTTTGTCCAACAGTTCAGCCCTGAATGCACACATTAGTTTCATCAACCCTTCTCTCATTGGTGTTGTCAGGGTAACAGAGTGATCAACTTTGGCATGATTCTGGTGAACCTATTTAATACCATGGTAGAAAAAATCCTGCACCAATACTGGTCAGCTTACTGTTTTTAAACATCAGAACATTTCCAGAAAAAGTCCTAAACACTAAATTGCACAAAAGCATTGGCATTGGATGGACCAGTGGTTCTCAACCTTGGGGTCGGGACCCCCTTTGGGGTTGCGAGACACTGAGAGGGGGTCCCCAGATGCCCTAAAAAACTAAAAATATTTTTAGATGACACTTTTGCCACTTTACACCAATTCTGTTAAATTTCGACCCATTTTCTTTATTTTTCCAAGCAATTTTAACAAATTTTTTGTCATTTAAAACCTCTTTTTGTCATGTTAAAACTCTTTCACCACTTTTTTTCTGCCTGTTTTTGCCACTTCTAAATCAATTCTTGTCGCTTAAGCTTAACGTTGCCTCTGTTGACCCATTATTGCCACTATTAACCCCTCTATAGAACTTTTTACACCAGTTTTCCCATTTTAACCACATTTGACCATGTGATATGCCCATTCTTGCTAGTTTAACCAATTTCTGCCCGTATCTGATTTTTTTTCTTTCTCAGTTAACCGTTTCTGCCATTTTTTAAAATCAATTTTTCATCCCATTTCACCAAATTTCCACTTATTTTTGCCAACTTAAAACCATTTCAGCCACTATTTATCTCCCTTTCACCACTATTTATACCCATTTTTGCCTTTTTTTTTTTTTTGCAATTTCTGTCGAATTTTTGCCACTTCTAACCCATTTTGGCTACCTTTTAAATCTAGTTTCACCACCTTTTCCACCATATTTTCCCATTATTAACCCATGGTAGCAACTTTTAAACCAATATTTATTCTTTTTTTTAACAAAGGGGATTTACATTTGTAAGAAGGCTTTTTACTACACAAAAAGAGATTTTTTCTTTTATAAAAGTGGGTTTTTTTTCAGGTTAAATATGAAATATGGATATCACAGCTTAACTTTACAATGGACCATGATTTTGTTGACCTCCATGGACCTCCAGGGTCCCAGAAAGCTCTCCCATTTTTCCCCTTTATGAACGACCTTGTCTGCACATGACTATTAAAAATTGTGCCTAGCTGTGTTCAACCACCTTCAGGTACAGTGAGGTCCTCGGTCTCTGGCACCTTTATTTTGGGGGTTGCGGGCTGAAAAGGTTGAGAACCCATGGGGTAGACAACCAAGTGTTCCAAAAGCCTGTGTGCAGGAGTTTGCTTGCACTGTAATGGATGAATTCCTATCCTTCTCAACAGCCCTATGAAAATGTGGCCTTTTTTAAAAAAAGCGTTGACTCTTTCCAATTTTCTCCATCATTAAAATAACAGACTGCCTTGTTTTAAAATGTATAGTTTCTACAAAAACCAAATATTTCCACAGCATCAGCTGTTATTGAGTTTCTTTCTGCCATGTATCCTCTTGCTTTTATGACATGCAGTAATCTCAGGTCTGACCTCTGTGGATCGACTCAGTATAGATCCAGGTCTTTGGTCTGGGACATGAGAACATCAGTTCAATTCTATATAGACCAGAACGTCAGTCTGATATGTCTCAGATGGACTAAGTATTGATCAGTGTGTTTGGTGTGGAATGTTCAATCAGAGTCTTAGTGTAAGCTTGTGGGTAAAATATGGTAGCTCTGAGGTTCTGGATCGATCCAGTATAGATCTGTTTCTTTGAGTCCTCCTGTCGGTAAAGTAAGATGAGGTCAGTTCTGGTGATCTGGATCGACCCAGTTTAGAGCTGTTTCTTTGAGTCCTCCTGTTGGTAAAGTAAGATGAGGTCAGTTCTGGTGATCTGGATCGACTCAGTATCGATCTGTTTCTTTGAGTCCTCCTGTCAGTAAAGTATGCCAATATCAGTTCTCATGTTCTGGATCGACCCGGTATAAATCAGTTTCTTATGTTGTCACTCCACAGGCCGTCATCATGGGGGAGTGGTCTTTTCTGTCCGACCTGTTGGACAAGGTCCAGTCTCACTCCACAGTGGTGGGGAAGGTGTGGATGAGCGTCCTCTTCCTCTTCAGGATCTTCATCCTGGCCGCCGGCGTGGACACCATCTGGGGAGATGAGCAGGCCAACATGGACTGTAACACCCTGAGCCCCGGCTGCAGGAACGCCTGCTACGATCGCTCCTTCCCCCTGTCCCACACTCGTTTCTGGGTCCTTCAGATCCTCACCGTGTCCACACCTACGCTCATCTACCTGGGCCACGTGCTGCTGGTGATCCGCAGAGAGAACAAACTGAGGAGACGCCTGGAGCAGAAGCTGGGGAAGGACGGGATGATGAAGGCTCCGAAGTATTCAGATGAACGTGGTAAAGTGCAGCTGAAAGGGGTCCTGCTGTGTAGCTACATGATGCAGCTGCTGCTAAAGATCCTTCTAGAAGCGGCCTTCCTTGTAGGCCAGTACTTCCTGTACAACTTCATTTTAATGCCTACAAAGATCACCTTCTCAGAGTACCCCTGTGACTCCCCTGTGCACTGCTACATAACCCGACCCACAGAAAAAAGCATCTTCATTGTCTTCATGATGGCGATGGCCATTCTCTCAGTGATCTTAAATATTGTGGAGGTGTTCCACCTGATGATCTCAAAGCTCTGCCAGAAGAAACGTAGGAACTCTATCCCCCCAGAGATGTACCGGCCTGACAAACTGAACCCGGACTCCAAAGAGAGAGTAACTCTTTGTTAAAGGTTGTACTCTCCAGCTCAGCCCTCTCCAGACATTGCCAACGTATTTGTACAATTTAGAATGTCTGCATGAGTTTGCTTGCAATTGTTGCTGGACTGTTTCCTCTCCTAGGCACCTGTCTCATCCCACAGATGATATAACTTGACTCTTGTGCTGGAATTATATGATTCTGACTGCATTCTGAAAAGTGAAAAGTGAAATTTCTACTACTTTTGCAAATGTATATTTTGGAATAGTTGAATGCAGAGAGAACCAACTAATCCTGAAACTCACGTTCTTCTTGGACTTCTGATTCCAGGGACAGAAAAAGGGAAGTCAATTAATAAAACATGAAACCCGTCTCACTCCGTCTGCTTTTAATAAAAACATGCTATTAATGTGCTTTTTCCTTTTTGTAATGCTATTCCTTGATAATAAAAATGTTTTTTTAATTATAGAAGCCCAGCTCAAAAAAGTTGGGACACTGTGTAAAAATGTAAATAAAACTGGAGGTCAGTGAAACCCATATTTTATTCACAATAGACAACAGAAAACAATAAACAGCACATCAGATGTTGAAAAAGACATTTTACCACTTCAGGAAAAAAATAGCTCATTTTGAATTTGATGGCAGCAACACATCTCAAAAAAGTAGGGACGTGGCAACAAAAGGCCGGAAAAGTAAGTGATAATGAAACAGCTGGAGGAGTATTTTACAGTTAATCAGGTTAAAAAAATGAAGTTTTAGAGCAACATATGCTCTCATCCAGACAACGTCTCTTTCAGGGAAGGTCTTGACTATTTAAGCAAGATGATGCTAAACCACATACCACATCCATCACAACAGCATGGCTTCACAGGAGAAGAGTCCAGGTTCTGAACTGGTCTGCCTACAGTCCAGATCTTTCACCAATAGAAAACATTTGGAGCATCAGAAAAGAAAAAAATCCAGCTAGTGTTAATTTTAGCAAGTATCTTTAATTTTAGTTTTAATAAAATGCATTTTAGTTTTAGTCACATTTCAGTCATTTCTGTCCTTTTCAGTTTTAGTGGTTTTAGTCGACGAAATATTTTAGTCATAGTTTAAGTCCATAAAAAGTCCTCACATTTGAGTCTTTACTTTTAGTCCGAGCATTTATTTTCTTGCCTAAATCTGGTACCAAATCATGGTAGTGTGTTCTCTGCACCCTGTCTAACCTGGGCTCCCTGCTTTCTACAGCTGAGAGGTAGAATAAATACAGCTGCATTGTTTTTTGTCAGTTTTACCCACAGTGGAGAAATATCACGGGTTTTGAAAGTCCAACGAAAACTAAATTACATTTTAGTCTAGTTTTAGTCATTTTGACGAAAACTAAACTTAGTTTTTGTCAGTTTTAGTCATCAAAGATCTGTTTTTGTTAGTTTTAGTCTATTTTTTGTCATGGAAAAAGGGCTGTCGACGAGCATTTTTAGTCATTGTTTTAATCGACAAAATTAACACTGGCTAAGAAGACCCAGGACAGGACTGTTGAGCAGCTAGAATCCTACATGAGAATGGGACAACATTCCTCTCCCAAAACTCCAGTAGCGGGTCTCCTCACTTCCCAGGTATTTACAGACTGGTGTTAAAAGAAGAGGGGATGCTACACAAAGGTAAACATGGTCCTGTCCTGTCTTTTTTGAGATGTGTTGTTGCTGTCAAAAGCTAATATTTCTCATGAAATGGTAAAATGCCTCAGATTAACATCTGATGTGTCAAAAATGGGTTTCTAATTCATCAAACATTGACTTCTGTTTTATTCATATTTTACATAGCGACCCAACTTTTTTGGAACTGGGGCTGTAAAAGTGTTTAAAAAAAGGTAAATGATTGGTTAAAAGGAACTAGCAATAAAGAAAAAAATTAATCAACAAGAGCAAAAACAGAATCGTCTGCTCAGCTCAGAGAAAACTAATGAAAAACAGCTGGAGGAGCATTTAACTGCTAATTAGGGTTAATAATCAACAGGTCAGTCACATGACTGTGTATAAAGGAGCACTTTAGAGAGGCGGAGTCTCTCAGAAGTAAATATTAGCAGATGGGTACCATCTGTGATAACTGCCTATAAAAATTGTGTTTTTTTTTTGTTTTGTTTTTTTTTAGAAAAATGCTCCTCACTGTAAAATAGTGACAACTTTGAATCTCCCACCATCTACTGTCCATAATATCATCATACAGAAAATCTGGAGAAATCTCTGAGAACAGGGGACAAGGCTGGACGGGCCCTCAGGGGCCACTGCATTAAAAACAGGCATGATTCTGGACTGAAATCACTGCATGGACTCAGGAACACTTCCAGAAATTATCATCTGTCAACACAGCTGGCCGTGCCATCCACCAATGACAGTTAAAGCTGGATCATGGAGAGAAGAAGACATATGTGAGCAGGATCCAGAAACACTGGACAGATCCAGAAACAACTGTCTTCTCTGGACCAAAGCTCATTTAACATGGACTGAGGAAACATGGAAAACTGTTCTGTGGTCAGAGGAAACCACAGACACCGTGTCCAGCAGACTAAAGAGGAGAGGGAGCATCCGGCTTGTTCTCCTGGCTCAGTTCTAAAGCCTGCATCTCTGATGGTATGGGGTTGTTATTAATAACCACTGTTTTTGAACACAGACTATTTAAAGATGAATATTTATCACACTGAGGATATTAAGTTTAAAAAACGTGTGATCGCCACGCCGCTCTCTCTCTCTCTATCTCTCCCTCTCAACTAGCTGCTAGCATTAGCCCTTAGCCTGCACACTCTCTGCAGCTAAAAGGAGTGGTGCCTCAAATTGTCAAGACTGCTCTGGACTATAACAGAACTACTAACAAGGCTTTCTGTCCTTAACTTGCAAGCATCAATGAGTGGGTGAGTCAGTGAGTAGCTTTCCAACCATATCTGTGATCTAAATAGAATAAAAAAATCCCAGATACTTAGCCCGTCTGGGGGTCAACTTAAACCTGGCAGAAACCCTGATATGCAATGCTAACCCCACTTTTTAACTTTACTTGCTGGCTTTAAAAAGATATTCCCACAAAACTTAGCTAGGCTTGCTCCTCAGCCTAGGTTTAACTATCTAATAACAGCACTTCCAGGATACATACACTAGTATTAAGTAATGCAGAATTGGTAACTTCAGAGACAGCTTGCTATATCAGCTACCTACCTCACACAGCAGTTGGATGCAGGGTTGCACCTCAGTCAGCATTAAGCCCCCGCTGACATGTGACCATTTGAGAGTGTGTCTAAAACTGAATACTTAAATGGATGGAATGGACTTATTTTAACAACGGGAATGTGTTCTTAAAACTTAAGTTACTACAGTATCTATCTAGCTGCTGTCAATTTATTCCATTATTTACTAAATACAATGAATCTGACTGACCTGACCTGACCTAAAGTGTAAATTGAAAATAAAATCTAGAAAGTTTATTAGCCCATTGGCCGTTTGCAAATAAATAAATAAAAATGGAAAACTGAAAATATGGGCTAATGGCCATACAAAGTCTACTGAACATAAACAGGGCTTAACTTGTTAACGACTCGGGGAAAGCTTGCATGCCTTCACTGGAATCAATATTCTCCATCCAATGGCAGCAGTTTAGTGTGTTTTTCCACCCAAGAGAGCAGTTGTGTTTTGCCAACCAGGAGGGCACTTAAGCACGACTTTTTATCCCCCAAGAGGGCAGTTTATCATGTTTTAACCAGCCAATAGGACAATTAAGTGGGTTTTTTTTCACCCAATAAGGCAGTTTAGTGTGTTGTGCCAATGAGGAGGGTACTTAAACACACCTTTTTGCCACACAGGTGGACAGTTTATCATGTTTTAACCAGCCAAGGGGGCAGTTTAGTCTGTTTTTTCCACCTAAGAGTGCAGTTTATCGTGTTTTGCCAACCAGGAGGGCACTTAAACACATGTTTTGGCTCCAAAGAGGGCACTTTAGCATGCATTTTTCAACAGTTGGGCCACGAGGTGGGGGCGACTGCCCCGCCCCCCATGCACACCATTGGTCTTTTATGTCCATTGTATTATGTTGTATCATGTGTGTCATTTCCTATAAGCCTAACCAGAGGCAAATTAGCCATGACTAGAAGTCTTTATACATTGCATTGGTCGCACTGTAATTAAATGCAACAATGCATATGTATTGTCCCTGACAAGTAAATGGATAAATAAATAAATACTGCAGCCAACTAGATATTCAAAACTCAAATTTAAAAGTTAAAAAAAAAAAAAAAGCTGAAAATCGTTTGGTACTCAGCTGTGTGGAATGGCAGTGTCCCTTGGGAATTAGATGGGGGATTGTGATAATGTCAGGGGTTTGGGGGGGTTTACCCTTTGGACCTCTTTCTTTAAATCATAAATGAAAATGTTTTAGCGGTTAATGATAAATGATTAATTTAAAACAGTCTTCTTTTTTTAAATCACCACTATTTTCAACAAATTGAGACAATTTTTCATCAAAGCAACCTCATATTAATCAAATGAATTCATAATTTATCACTTTATTTTTTTAATTCAAATGATTTTTTTTCTCACTTTATTATTTAATTTGAACGAGTTTCTATCACATCCACTTTACCATTTAATTTCTGTTACTCTCACAACTCATAGAAATAAAAGATAAATTAATGATGATAAAATTATGCTCAAAAACTACAGAAATGATCCGATCACTAAATGGAGCTGGATTTCCCATCTCTATCGGCGATCTACTGCTTCTCCCTGCTGCCAGCAGACAGGAGTAAATGCTTCCGATCCAATCGGAAGTTTGATGTGGGACTTCCTGGTTCTTGTAAAAGAATCAGACAACAACAGCCGTGAGATCAACTCAGTTTAAACACAACAGAACACGATCTACCGATTAACCGTAGTCTCAGATTTACCGTGATCACTGCCGTGATCTCTCACGGAGGTTTGATAGCCGCTATCATCTCAGTTAGCATCGAGCTAACGTTAGCATCGGGCTATGTCCGCCTCGGCTGGATGCTCCCCGGCAGGCCCGGGCTCAGGCCTGGGTCCAGGGATGTCCATGTTCCGCTGGCTGGAGGTTCTGGAGAAGGAGTTCGATAAGGCCTTCGTGGACGTGGACCTCCTGCTGGGAGAGATAGACCCGGACCAGGTAGACATTACCTACGAAGGCCGACAGAAGATGACGAGCCTGAGCTCCTGCTTCGCCCAGCTGTGTCACAAAACCCAGACTGTGTTCCAGCTCAACCACAAACTGGAGGTAAAACCAGCTACAAATATATAAAACTAGACATTTAACCTGATAACCTGTCATAAAACACATTTAACCTGTGACAAAATCCAGACTGTGTCCCAGTTCAACCACAAACTGGAGGTAAAACCACCTACAAATATATAAAACTAGACATTTAACCTGATAACCTGTCATAAAACCCAGACTGTGTTCCAGCTCAACCACAAACTGGAGGTAAAACCACCTACAGATATATAAAACTAGACATTTAAAACGATAACCTGTGACAAAACCCAGACTGTGTTCCAGCTCAACCACAAACTGGAGGTAAAAACAAGCTGAAAATGGTCTGAAAGTAGACCTTAATCATGGTAACTTGAGGGATAGTGCTCTCATAAAACATGTAAGTTCATAATTAGACGTTTAACCTGCTGTGGGAGAAGAGGGCTGTTCTTTCAAAATCAAAATTTAAAATTATCCATGCAAAATCTAACTGTTTTAAACCTGCATGACTCCTAATATTGGACAATTCGTTGATTTGTATTCTTGGTAATTGAAGACAAATTCCTGTGCTATGTATCTAAATTGCACAACTGCATTGGCAACATTTCTTTCCACCAATAAACCACTGATTATCAACTGGAGGCCCAGCAGCCACATCAGGCCCCCCACAGCTTCCCATCTGGCCCCCAGAAGCTCGATTAAATTCAGAGAAAGTGATGGGGGAAACATTATTGCTATATTTAAGGTTTCTTTTTTCCTATCCTTTAACGATCCACACAGACCTTTAAGTAACTCCAAAAATAAATGAGATTGAACATTTTTTTCAAGACTGGCTTAATGTTTGATCAGTTTTACAAAAATCCAACTCTTATCTATTATTACCCCTTATTAGCAAATAAGGTGCATGACAAACTTACTCATAAGTCCATTCTTGAATACATCAGCAAAATTCTGCAGTATGGGGATTTGTGTGAATAGAGACTGAGTGCCCTGCTGAGGGCTAAAAATACGGTACATTTGAGACAAAAATGTTTCTTTTAATGCATCGGCCCTCACAGTGTCTGCACAGACATGAGCTAACCCTTGTACAAATGTCGTTGATGACCCCTGAAGTAAACCATAAATGTTTGTCACAGATGATATCTGTGAGAAACGTCTCTGTGCCATGGCTGAGGTTCTGTCAGTGTGACACAGATAAATTCAGTGTTTTTAATAATAGTTATGTGGAGAAGTACTGAGATTTTTTTTTTTTTTTTAATATTATTATTATTTTTTCATATTTTATATTATAATATTATATATATTATGAAAATTTATTTGCTTTTATCATTGTAAAGAATACAAAAAATAAACATAAAACTAATCTATAAATACAAACAACACAGGCAGGAAACATAACAGACATAGATAAGAATGCAGTACATTCGACACAATAATGAAAAAGCATCATTGATGCAGGATCTGTACCATTACACTAATGTGCATACACTCCATCCATTTCTTCACAAGATCAGGCTCTTACTTCCAAAATATGACGGCCAAAATCATCCCATTGCTCTTTAGATAAATCATTTTTCTTGTATAGTTGTTCAAGCATCTTTTCATCATGTCTTCTTTCCACATTTTCAATGTCAGAATTTTCAGCTCCTTCCAGAACCGCAGGATTAACTGAGCACATGTTGTCAAACCAGTCATCAGTACTGTAAATCAGTATTACTAAGTGGCAAAAACGGCTTGAAGTAGCACTAAAAAAAGTTTAAGATGGCAAAAATGGTCAAAAATCAGTAAAAACGGACGAAAAGGGGTGAAAATGGGGAGAAAAAGTGAAAAAAGAGTCAGAAAGTAGCAAAAAATAGTGAGAAGTTACAAAAAATGAGTTACAGGTGGAAAAAGTGGTCCAAAAGCGGCAAAAACGGGGCAAAAAAAAAAAAAAGAAAAATGGGCAAAAAGCAGTCAAGACTGGCATAAAGGGGCAAAAATAGGAAACAAGTGGCATTTAATGGCAAAAGGATGCTGAAATGGTCAAAATATGGTGAAAACAGCAAAAATGGGATGAAAGTGGCTAAAAGAAGCGGCAACAATGGGCAAAAAAAATAGGAAATTAGTAGTATTAAATGGCAAAAGGCAGCTTCAATGGGCAAAAAGTAGCAATAAAATTGTGAAAAAGGGCAAAAATTGGAAAAAAAAGTTGAAAAAAATGTGGAAGAAGTAGCAAAAAGTGTTGAAAATGAGCAAAAAGTAGAAAACAAGTGGTATTTAATAACAAAGGTAGCTTAAATGGATGGAAGTGGAAAAAAGTGCGAAAAAGTTTCCCTTTTTCAAGCTTTTCTGGGGGAATGATATTTGAAATGAAGACATTAAAGAGCTACAAATAATCACAAAAGAGCCCCAAGTTCAGTATTGATGCTCTAAATGCAAACTTGCTTAGGTTAGGAACAACTGTTTTATCTCTGAGGAGACATAACTCTGGTGATCTAGGCAAACGACATTCTGAACAATCCTCCATCAGATCCAAAACACATTTCCTTAATGGAAGGACCGTCTGGCAACCCCATCATACATGAATATAAGTGCCACAGTCTGTTTTACACTAACAGAACAAACCATCTTTACTCAATCCCATATTTTCTAATCTTGTAGGAGTGTAATGGTATCTGTTAAGAATCTTACATTGAATAAATTAAGAAAATGAATATTAGACTGTGCTGTTTTAAAACTTATGATATCAAAAAGTATTAAAGTTTCTAAAGTTTGGAAAACCTTTGCCTTGAGTTTATATGTTCTGTAAGTTGTTTATGTCCATGTTTGATGTGAAGTAGTCGCAGCTGAAGGCCATTCGCTCACTCTGACGCTTCTTCTCGTCTTCACTCCCCCGTCCCTCCTCCTATCTTCCTCTCACCCCTCCTCACTCACATCTTTCAGGCTCAGCTGGTGGACTTGCGCTCAGAGCTGACCGATGCGAAGGCTGAGCGGGCGGTGGTGGAGAGAGAGCTGCACGACCAGCTCCTGCAGCTTCATGCTCTGCAGCTGCAGCTTCACGCCAAGCAGGGCCAGGCCGAGGACTCGGACTCCATTAAAGACAGACTGGTAGGAGGAAGAGCTGAGCTTAAGTCTCAGGACACTGTACCAGACAAATGGAGTTTATTTTTATGGACATCTGTTCAATATTCTAGTCTACCACTTTTACCTTTTTCATATTTGGGTCAAAAAGTCATTTTCAGAAATGAAAAAAAGCCCTTCCTCTTCTCACCACACTGTCCTGCCCTCTGACGGCAGCTCTGAAACACAGAGGAGGAAAAGTAGAGAGAGTGACCGGATTCTTAGCAAACTTTAGAGACAATCATGCTGCTTTAACATCATCATTCAGTTCTAACAATGATTAGTCAGGTTTAATCTGTATGATCGACTGTAAGTTTAACTCCTGCAGTGCTGTGACGAAGTATTTTCCCTCCTGAATTCATATGTTTTTGCATATTTGTCACTATTCAATGTTCCAGATCAACAAACTTATTTTGATTTTAGATAAAGATAACCTGTGTAAATACAAAAGCCACTTTTTAAATGATGAT
This sequence comes from Cheilinus undulatus, assembly GCF_018320785.1. Taxonomy (NCBI): domain Eukaryota; kingdom Metazoa; phylum Chordata; class Actinopteri; order Labriformes; family Labridae; genus Cheilinus; species Cheilinus undulatus. Next base: position 2,571,017 of record NC_054878.1, read on the forward strand.
TTTATTTATTAAGGAAATAAAAGAATCCAAACCAACCTGGCCCAATGTGAGAAAGGCGTTATCCCCCATGATTACTGCCAGACCTGTCCAATCCAGAAACCCCTTAAATAGAACAGATTAGAAACAAAGTCTCTGACATTTATCAGTCTAGAAAGGGGTACAAAGTCATCCCTAAGGCTTTGGGACTCCAGCTAACCATGCTGAGAGCCATTATCCACAATGGAAGAAACCTGGAATAGAGGTGAACCTTCCCACTGATGGCATAGCTGCTCATCCTTGGCCTCTCCGGTCTGTTTTTCTTCAGAACTTCAGATGTTGTGCCAAGTGGACTATGCATTGTCTGTTCATGCTCTCTTGTTCTATGGTGATCAGTTGCACTTCAAGCTACGTTCATGCTCTTTGTTTAACATCTTCATCAAAATAGTGTGCCTTGTACCGGGGATCAAACAATGTGGTGCCACAGAAAAGTGGATCAGACTCTGTTTTTTAAAATCTTTTGCTAAACCTCTGACATGATAATCTTTGTTATTTTAACTCCATGATCAGTGGCTGCCTCCTTGCATAAAACACATTGCCATGGCTCGTACCGAGGGGCTCATGTTTTCAGACTTCCAGCTGTGCAGTTAAAGTTGCGGGGAGATCGTAGAAGGAGGCAAATATGATGAGCGTTTTTGTTCTAAGAGGCTTTCCATCATGTTAAACGTATTATTCCACTGAATCCGGACATCCTGCTGCAGACTTTTTGGCCTCATTCCTGACCGCACCTGCACAGCATGCAGGTTTGAGTTGGCATGTTAATAGAAAGAATGTTCATGTCAGGCCTATTCAGTTAGTGGCCCTGGGGGCACATGCGGCCCAGAACCAACCCCGAAGTGGCCTAGCCTGTTGGTCATGCCAGAGATGCAGAGGGCAACCTGTTTAAGTTTTCATAAATTCCCACAGGATTTCAGACTGTAAATGCAACACTCTGTGTAGCCTAGCAACAGTCTACTTACAAGGCACTGCGTTGTTTTGAAGCATGGCGAGCGATGCTGACAGAAGTATCCCCAAAATACTGAGTATAAAATATATCCTATTCAACTGTAGCTACAACTGTGCAAATTTAGTTTTAATACACTTTAAGATATGCCTGGGTAAGATGTGGACAACATTATTATCTACAGAATTTCAATTTATTTTTTCCATTCTATTTATTTTATTTTTATTCAAGTGAAAAAAAACCATTTCTATTACCTCAGGTTATGTTCAAATACAGCTCTGTTGTGTTTTTAACTCATTGAGTGCCAGCCCTTTTATAAAATGGAAAGTGGCTTGTGCCAGTGTTTTTGGCCATTTTGAGTCATCTTTCAAGACCCACAGAATATTTTGTACTATGATTCTGAAAACACCAACTAGCTCAAATGAAAGAAGAAACTCGCTGTTTCATCATGGAAAAAAACATTTGTTTGTAGCTTGCTCCGTTCTTGATTTATCTTAAGTTGAATAGAGGCTAGTTTCACCAAAAAGACCACTTTTTTTCTAGAAAGCTGAGAAAAATGCATTTTGCCTTCAATAACATAAAAGACATCTGAAAATTGGATTACAAATGTCATTTTATTGTAAAATAAATAACAATTGTTCCAGTCACTGTCATGCCATTTACACTCTGGAACTGGACGGCCTCCGCGGGACCCCCCTATACGCCCACGTCCTCTCCTGCTTGTCGCTGTATGCGTCCAGCTGGCGAGAGGCTGCCTTATTTCTCCGACACACGGGGAGACCATGCGGCATTCTTTAGCCTCTTTGCCGGCCGAGGCAGATCAATAAAAGCGCCGATCCCTGGATTTGCTGTCGTTAAGTTCAGTGTCGGTTTCAGTGAGTAAGCGATTTCTCAGGCAAAAGTTTAAAGTTTCTTCCAGCGTCTAAGTTAGAACTTTTAGCTTAGATTACCTCTGTAACGATCGCTCTGCTCTTTGACCCCAGGGTCTTCACCTCTGATGTTTGTTCTACCGTCACTTCCAATTGTAGTGTTCCGACTACGTTTCCCAGAAGCCCCAAAATTACTCACAGGGAGCGTGAGAGCACCCCAAAAAAAGCCACCAAAAAAAAACTTTGACGTATATATACGTCAATGGCTATGGGAGACTATGATAAAAGTGCATATTTGTCATCAAACTGATCTGTATTGGTTTCAAATTTGACAATAGCAGCTGCTTACCAGGTGGCGAACACGTCCGGCCCAGCTACATTTCTTGATTTAAAAATTTGGCTGAGTTGAATTTGTAATTGAATAGCTGTGGTTTATAGGGTCAGGTCACAGCCAGCTGGAGGCTCTGACAAAACTCATCAGACAGCTGTCTGCCGTCACTTTTATCATATTTTGGTATTTTCTCTCACAACACCAAACACTTTGGATTTGTCTGTTTTCCATGTAATATCTACTGATACAGATATCATGCCAGTAATGTGAATCCACAGGCATTTTAAAAAAAAAAATAAAGAAAAATAAACAGACCTAACTATCACAGGGGAATGGTAGTGCCAGCTTCTAAATGTAGAAGCAAACATGAGTCGGTCAGAATCACTCTGATGTTTCTGGATGTTCTGATTTCTCTGAGCTCAGCTAACAATCCTGTTTTTGCTCCTGTTGATTAATTTTTTCTTTTTTGCTGATTCTTTTTAACAAATTCTTTACTGTTGCTGTGGGTCGCTGTGTAAAATGTAAATAAAAACAGAAGTCAATGATTGATAAATTAGAAACCCATTTTTTGACACATCAGATGTTTATTGGAGACATTTTACCATTTCATGAAAAATCTTAGCTCCTTTTAGAGTTTGAAAGAAGCAATACATCTCAAAAAAGTCGGGGCATGGCCGTGTTTACCATTGTGTAGCATCCCCGCTTCTTTTAACACCAGTTCATAAATGCCTGGGAAGTGAGGAGACCCGCTACTGGATTTTGGGAGAGGAATGTTGTCCCATTCTGATGTAGGATTCTAGCTGCTCAGCAGTCCTGGGTCTTTGCTGTATTTTTCCTTTTCTGATGCTCCAAATGTCTTCTGTTGGTGAAAGGTCTGGACTGCAGCAGACCAGTTCAGGACCTGGACTCTTCTCCTGTGAAGCCATGCTGTTGTGATGGATGTGTGGTATGAGGTTAAGCATTGTCTTGATGAAATAGTCAAGGCCTTCCCTGAGAGAGACGTTGTCTGGATGAGAGCATATGTTGCTCTAAAACTTTTTTTAAACCTAATTAGCTGTAAAATACTCCTCCAGCTGTTTTCATTGGTACCACTTACTTTTCCAGCCTTTTGTTGCCATGTCCCTACTTTTTTGACGTGTTGATACAGTCAAATTCAAAATGATCTCATATTTTGCCTGAAATGGTAAAAATGTCTCAGTTCAACATCTGATATGTTGTTTATGTTCTATTATGAATCAAATATTGGTTTATGAGATCTGTTATTATTGTTTTTGTTTACATGTTACACAGTACCCCAACTTTTTTGGTATCAGGGCTTTCTAAGAAAGTGTTTTAACAGGGCAGGTTTATTTTCCTGCTCTCTGATTGGTTCCCTTTCCTTAATGACCTTTTCTCTCAGTCCTGACGTTCAGATGACTTTATAATTCGTCTGCTGCTGCTGCTGCTGAGGGTTGTCACAATACTGGGGTCAAAACAAAACTATACTGATAGTTTTGATATCACAGAATCAATATCAGAAGTCTCAGACACCCATTATCGAGTAATGTTTGTTTTTTTAATTACTGCTACTGCTGCATGCTGTCCAAACTAAGCAAATATAATCAGCATTTCTCACTGTTAAGAGAGCATTTCCACCTCTCTTACAGCAGCTTTATGTTTTATAAGCTTCAGTGCTTTTTATTATTCACTGATCAGTAAATAAACTGAACTGATTTAGAACAAGTTGTCCTGAAACATAAAGTATTGAAAAAGTTGACAACCACCCTGCTAATAAAGACGGCTTAATGCACTCACTAACTCTGTTTGCTTCCTGAAACGATCATGTTTCTAATCTGTCATCCTCTGGTTTCTTCCTCTGCTGCTCTGCCTCTAAGCCTGCACCAGCTCTGGATCACATGGTAAGTGTTTGATTAAATATAGATTATGTAGCTTGATTTAACACAGCAGTAAATGGACCGTCTCTCCGCTAACACCAGGCCTCAGCTCGGCTCACATGCTGCTGCCTACTCTCATTTTTTCACAACAGCACTTTCCTGCATGCCATTCCCTTCCCACCGTATCCTCCATCCTTTAAAAATAAAGGCACAACGTCTAGAAATATCCCTTAAAAATAGGGATGCTCTGATGTTTGGCAACCAATTACTATGAGTTGCTTTTCATTAAAAATGTCTTGTTTTTTGATCAGAATGAATGTTTTTCGTCTCTGATGAGTCAAACTGACAGCCGTGGTTAACGCTGTGTTGTCAGTGGCGTGGAGGCACTGTTAGTGTGCTGTAGATTCATTATAGAGGCCAGGACTTCAGTCTTTGACCCCAAAAATGACAGCACCAGAACCACGGGACCCCACTGTCCCTGGACAAATTTCACTTAACAACTGTGGTTTTGTTGTAAATTTTAACTTATTTAAGTGATATTTTTTAGGGATTCATGATATTGTTTTTTTTCCTATATGCCGATATTTACAGATTCATTTCAGCCGATATCGATACCGATATTTAAATATGCTTTTTGGACACTTTAAGGATGACCAAGGTAACAAACTTTAGTCCTAAAAAACACACTAAAGTTTAAAGAATGAGTATAAATAAAGAAAAAGACCTCACCTGAAATAGGTCTGTTGGTTCAGACTAAGACTCCACTAATTTATTAGTATATATGGACAAAATTTACAGTCGATATGCTGAAATACACAATATCAGATGTAAATTTCGGCAGAAATTTTACTGATACGGATACCAGACTGATAATATCATGCATCCCTAATATCCTCACAAGAATGAATAGGATAAACCACTTCAAATCATTTTAGATGTATTTTTTGGGGGTTTGAAAAGCATCTGGTGCTCCAGTTGCCCGATTGACAAAGATGTGGATCACCATGACCCTGATGAAAGAGAACGTTTTGGGATTTATTCAGTTTGTAGGCAGTCAAAAATGTCTGGCTTTTAAGAATTGCAACAATTCCCCACAAATGTAATACAGACATGAAAACAAAATGCTTGTGGTTGTTGTTTGTTTAATGTAGCATTTTTACAACGGTCAGTGGGTTCAAGTCTGCTTAAACTCTTGTCAAAAAAAATGTCCTGGCAAGTTTTGTGTTCGCCATGAAGCAGGAAGTAGTTTTATCAGGGTCTTAAAATACTGGTCGAGCCATGAAGCTTAGCAGAAGGAATAAAAATCCACCCCCCAGCTAGTTTTATTATTCCCTCTATGTTTAAGACGCGGTGGAAGGTTCCAGAAGTTTTGTGTTGTTGTGCGGCATGTTAGACATGCCAAGAACAAAATTAGAGGCTCACTAAACTTGTGATTTATTTAGTTTGTGGAATGAGACATTAAGGCGCAGTGGTGGGCTTATTTCACATCACCGTAGCTGCAGGGAGGCACTGATGTAGCTGAATTAAAGTGTGCTCGAAGGATTAAAGCATGAGATGAAACAGGATTTAGAAATATCAATGCACTTAATTTAATCTTGACGGCCTAATTTTAGAATAAAAACTCATAAACCAGACACTTAAAAGAAATCAGCTATTTAGCTGGCTGAGCGCATGCATCCCTACCTAAATCTAGATTATCTTGTTTGCATGTTTGTTGGAGGCTGAAACCATTTTGAAATTAAAACTTGACTAACTGCTCAGCACTGTGATGATTATTTTTTGGAAATTTGCTGGCGTATAACGAGAAGGAAAACGTTCCAGACCCCTGTATCTCTGAACAACACAACTTTTTAAATGATCACAGTTTTCTCACACTAGAAAGGAAACCAAACCTCTGGCTAGTACAGGAAGTAGAACCAATCGCTTTTGAAGAAGTACTTGAGTTTTGTCTTGATGAGAAGACACTTAACTCAAGCTTCAGAATGTTCCTGATGTTCCACTAGTGTGACGTTCTCTTGATGTTCTCCTGATGATCGCCTGATGTTCTCCTGATGTTCTGCTGATGTTCTCCTGATGTGATGTTGTCCTGATGTTCTCCTGATGATCGCCTGATGTTCTGCTGATGTTCTCCTGATGATCGCCTGATGTTCTGCTGGTGTTCTCTTGATGTGACGTTGACCTGATCTTCTGCTGATGTTCTCCTGATGATCGCCTGATGTTCTGCTGGTGTTCTCCTCGTTGAGTATCTTGTGTTGTGTAATGAGTGTCTGTTATCTGAACTAACGTGTGCCGTCTTTGTTCCAGGAACAGGAGCTGGAGGCCAGTAAGAAAGAGAAGTTAGCCGAGGCGCGGTTGGAGGCTGAAGTGAGGCTCTACAGGAAAGAGAACGAGGCCCTCCGTAGGCACATGGCGGTACTGCAGGCTGAAGTGTATGGAGCCAGACTGGCTGCTAAATACCTGGACAAAGAGCTGGCGGGCAGGTGAGGATGCTCATGCATCTAGTCATCTAGTCTACTAGTCCCATGCTCTATTCGCATGGGACTAGTATCACCTAGGAACCTGTGGTAATTTGTAATAATCTCAGTCTGTGCTTTTAATCCTGTGTGGATTGACTGTCTGTGATTTGCAGAGTTAACCCTCGGACCATACTATGTCCGTTTTGAGAACATTCATCATTTTTATCATCTTTTATTTTAGTTAACAGTCACATAACATGAACAAATACATTCACTCGCATATGATTTGGTAGAGGAGGAGGCGTGAGAAAAGGAGGGTAAAACTGGCATGTTTTACGCACGGATGGACTCATCTGTTTAGCATGGACTAATCCAAGTCATAGGCATAGGGTACAATAAGTGGCATAAAAAGGGTGTAACATTGATTTTTTTTTTCAGTAGTCAGGGTTAAAGTTGTTGAAGAGATCTGAAGCAGTGAAAGTAAAAAAAAAAAAAAAAAAGTTGAAAAATTAGTATTTTATTAACACCTTTCTGCATGTCCATTTTCGGACAAACAAGGACAGATGTAGTTAAAATATGGCATTTGGCACTACAGAAAAATTTCAATGCATCAAAATCAGTTTTACTACTAATCACTGGCATGGCCCAGACTCTATTCATTGAAAAAAGATTTTTTTTTCTTGATCATTTTATATGGGAATTATGGTGTTTTTATGTTTCTTACCATAAAAAATAGCAGTGACATGGTGTACAATAACTGGCATAAAAAGGGTGGAACATTGAATTGAATTTTTTTTTTTTTTGTGGTCAGGGTTGAAGTTGTTGAAGAGATTTGAAGCAGTGAAAGTAAAAAAAAATGTTGAAAAATGATTATTTTATTAACACCTTTCTGCATGTCCGTTTTCAGGACAAACAAGGACAGATGTAGATAAAAATTACAAGGGACCGAGGGTCAAAGTTCCAGGGCAAATTACTGACCATATTTCAGCACATAGAGGTCCATGGGTAATTCTAATACCGTGTGAATGGGCATCTTTATAATGTAGGGGGGTAATTGTGTTGTTTTTACGGCCTGTGCGGCTTTGTCTGCTCTTTCTCCTGATTGAAAAAATATTAGGGGCTTTGCAGGACATTGTTAGCAAAGTTTTGACATATCTATGTTCTAATAGTGCTTCTCTTTCAGTTAATTGCAGCTCATGTGTAAAAATGGCTTCATTTTACTTTTTAACTCTAGTGTCCAAACATGCACACTTCTGCTCTCTTCATTCGCACAGCCTTTGTGCCTTTCTCTTACAAGTGCCTGATCTAATGTCAGTATTATTTAACCCTACATGTCATGCATCACACAGTTTATGATCTGAAATGTGTTGCTCAATGTTCAGTGGTTCAGCTATAACAGCTGATCTGAGAGGAGGGTTTTTGTTGATGCGTAACGTTTCAAAATGAATAGAGAGCAGAATAATATTCACGTCGTCACCTGCATAGAAACTGTTAACAGTAACAGGAGAGCTTAAACAGTCTGTATAGGCCACATGAAGAAAACGTCTCCCACAGAATGTGATGTGTATAACATTTCTGTGTAAATTTTAAAAAATAGAAATTAAATTGTGCATTTTCATTGCTGCAGCCATGCAGCACTTCCATGTTTTCCTTCAGAAATGTCTGTGAATTTTTAGGACATTGCAGACTTCACTTATTGGTGTGAATGCACCATGCACCAAACACTGACGTCAGAGGTCATCCCCCGAGGTCCCTAGGTAATACTTATCCTGTACAAACGGGGCATTAGTTGGCACACGTCTGTCTGTTCTAGCAGGAGTAGATGAATCCAGGATATCAGACTTCTATCTGCTAAAATCAGGGATCTTTGGACTCAGAGATTCCTACTGTTTAATAACAGGTCCATTGTGTAGCATGATCCACTCTGCAGCTCTGTAGATGTCGTATACAGGCCACACTGTTACATTATCATCAGAGGACAGCGGATAGGTTTAAAACTCTAAAATCATGACAGATGAGTTTGTTTTTTCCTTGTTAATCTCATGTTTATCATGGATGGACTACCTGAATCTCTACTGAGAGCAGAGTGTGTTTCAGGGTACAGCAGATCCAGCTGCTGGGTCGGGACATGAAGGGACCGGCTCACGACAAACTGTGGAACCAGCTGGAGGCCGAGATCCACCTGCACCGCCACAAGACGGTCATCAGGGCGTGTAGAGGACGAAACGACCCCAAGAAACCTCTGCCCTCCCCGGTGGGACATGTGAGTGTTTCTATACACAGTAGACCGCGTTTTTTTGAAATGCTTTTAGCTCTGCTTCTTAGTGTAAATGTGACAATGTGATTCCAGGACCCTGACATGCTGAAGAAGACGCAGGGAGTCGGCCCTATCAGGAAGGTGGTTCTAGTCAAAGAAGACCACGAGGGCCTGGGGATCTCCATCACTGTGAGAACTCTGTTTTTATCCCTGTTCCTACCTTAAAGCGTTACCCTCAGCCTCTCTGTGTCTCAAAGATCACCGCTCAGTCAGTCTGCGTGTTGTGAATAGTGACTGTGTGATCTACTGGTCATTAGAACGACAGAGACTAGATCGAGTCCCTCCTGAAATGTTCAACATTACGTTAAATAAAATATTCTAATCAGTCAGTTTTATTAGGGAAGACATCCTTAAGTTGTATGTGCCATTTCAATATCCCCACTGATATAAAGAGGAGAATTGAGAAGTATGAAAAATCATTATTTTTTGAGATTTTTATTTTTCAAAATTCAGAGAAAATTGGAAAAAAAAGACTTTTTGACTATAATCTCAGAATTTTGACTTTGATCTCAGAATTCTAACGTTGACCTGAGAATTCTGATTTTGATCCTAGAATTTTTAGTTTTATAGGCTTTAGAGGATAACATCATCTTCAATGGCAGAGGACAAAATGTTGGTGAAGCTGGGGATGTTGGGTGCTGTTTCCCTCCATTTCTGCCAAATAGTAGGCTATCATTGGCAGCTTTTTGAAGGCTTTTTCAATGGAGTATGTTGTCCTTATAAAGAAGTGAGGCTATGTTCTGGCTTTGGTTGTTAGGTCCTTGTAGTAAACTCTGACATAATCTTGTTTCTTCTCATCAGGGGGGTAAGGAGCATGGAGTTCCCATTCTGATCTCAGAGATTCACCCCAGTCAGCCTGCAGACCGCTGTGGAGGTTTGTACGTGGGCGACGCCATCCTCGCCGTCAACAGCATCAACCTGAGAGACGCCAAACACAAGGAGGCCGTGACCATCCTGTCCCAGCAGGTAGCGTGCAGGCCTTAAATCCAGTTCAGACCAAATACTCACAAAGCTCACAAACCAAAGGGGGTGGGTGCCACTTCTTAATCGCTCTCCTCCCTCGTACAGTCATAAAAATTTATTTACACCACGTTCCACATTATTATGCAAATGATATTTTTCTCAGATTTTCCTATTAATGCAAATGACAGTCAGAATATTTTTCAAGTCATCAGCCATTAGAGCATAAATCAAATGTTTTTGAACAAACTTCATAACGACAATAACTGTTTTTTTAAAAATTAAAACCTGAAAATGCAGTGTTCCACATTATGAAGCACAACAGCTTTTTAAAACATTTTATAGGTTGTAAAGAACTGAAAATGGTCATTTGTAGAAATTGCAGCATCAGGGGGTCATATTTACTGAAATCAAAGCTATTTCAATCAAAAACATCTTAACAGGACAAGTTCCATGTTAACATAGGAGCCCTTCTTTGATATCACCTTCACTATTCTTGCATCCATTGAACTTGTGAGTTTTTGGAAAGTTTCTGCTTGAATTTTTTTTTGCAGGATGTCAGAATATCCTCCCAGAGCTGCTGTTTTGATGTGAACTGCCTCCCACCCTCATAGATCTTTAGCTTGAGGATGCTCCAAAAGTTCTCAGTAGGGTTGAGGTCAGGGGAGGATGGGGGCCACACCATGAGTTTCTCTCCTTTTATGCCCAGAGCAGCCAATGACACAGAGGGATTCTTTGCAGCATGAGATGGAGCATTGTCATGCTTGAAGAAAATTTTGCTACAGAAGGCACGGTTCTCTTTTTGTACCATGGAAGAAAGTGGTCAGTCAGAAACTCTATATACGTTGTCGAGGTCATTTTCACACCTTCAGGGACCCGAAAGGGGCCTATCAGCTCTCTCCTCATGATTCCGGCCCAAACATGATTCCGCGCCCTCCTTGTTGACGTCCCAGCCTCATTGGGACATGGTGGCCATCCACCAACCATCCACTACTCCTCCATCTGGACAATCCCGGGTTGCACGGCACTCATCAGTCAACAAGACTGTTTGAAAATGAGTCTTCATGTATTTCTGGGCCCACTGCAACCGTTTCTGCTTGTGAGCATTGTTGGGGGGGCTGAATAGTAGGTTTATACACGACTGCAAGCCTCTGGAAGATCCTATACCTTGAAGTTGGTGGGACTCCAGAGGCACCAGCAGCTTCAAATACTTGTTTGCTGCTTTGTAATGGTATTTTATCAGCTGCTCTCTTAATCTGATGTATTTGTCCATCAGAAACCTTCCTCATTATGTCTTTATCTGCACAATCCCGTCTGTGCTCTGAATCAGCCACAAATTTCTTCACAGTACAATGATCATGCTTAATTTTTCCTGAAATATCGAATGTTTTCATTCCTTGTCCAAGGCATTACACTATTTGACACTTTTCAGCAGCAGAGAGGTCCTTTTTCTTTCCCATATTGCTGAAACGTGTGGCCTGCTTAATAATGTGGAACATGTGGAAAAGTGCATTTTGAGGTTTTTATTTTTAAAAAAATAATTATTATTATTATGAAGTTTGTTCAAAAACATTTGAATTATACTCTAACTGTTGATGACTTGAAAAATATTCTGACTGTCATTTGCATTGATATTTAGAAAATCAGAGAAAAACGTTGTTTGCATAATAATGTGGAACGTGGTGTACAGAAAACTGGGAGTGTAATGTTGAGTAAATGAACCTCAGTGAGCGCTGGTTTGACTGAAATAACTTCACTCAGTAAGGAGTGGAGGAGGAGGGCCGAGTGAGTCATGGGGTGTGAGTCTGTCTCATCACTATAGGCTGAGAACTCAGCTACCATATAAAAGCTGGTAGATGAGCTCAACTACCATATACTAGCTGGTAGATGAGCTCAACTACCGTATAACAGCTAGTAGATGCGCTCAACTAACATATCAAACCTAGTAGTTTAGCCTTACTATTTTTATCAAAGCTAAATTTCTGCTAATTGGTGTAGTTAGTTGCTGTGCATATTCTATATGGCTTAAACCGATGGTCATAAAAGAGGGACACATCTGCACAGTCACTTCAGCCTTAAAACAACCAGTTAAACTGGGCTTTAGCTGGTGTTGTGGTGACTAGTTTAAACTGGGCTTTAGCTGGTGTTGTGGTGACTAGTTTAAACTGGGCTTTAGCTGGTGTTGTGGTGACTAGTTTAAACTGGGCTTTAGCTGGTGTTGTGGTGACTAGTTTAAACTGGGCTTTAGCTGGTCTTGAGATGTCTCTGGTCTAAACTGGGTTTTAACTGGTTTATTGAGGACTCTGGTCTAAACTGGACTTTAATGTTCACATATTGACCCTCAGTGCTTCCTGTATTTGTGTGTCAGCGCGGGCAGATCGAGTTCGAGGTGGTTTACGTGGCGCCGGAGGTGGACAGCGATGATGAGAACGTGGAGTATGAAGATGACAGTGGACATCATTACAGACTGTACCTGGATGAACTGGACAACAGCAGCACAGCGCCCCCTAACAACAGCTCAGCATCACTGCAGGGTGAGTTTACACTCAGTGATAGAGAGTGGTGAAAATCCTCACACACATTTAAATTAATGTACACATGGATGAAAGCATCAGTTTTAAGTCCGAAATGAACCTCCTACTGGCTCCCACTGCTGTTGAAGTCTCATTTACACACGTTTGATAAAAATGCCCATTTTACTGCATAAACTTACCTTTGCAGCCTGGTTCATCCATTTCAGTCAGAATAGTTCATGTCTTTATGAATGTTGTTTTTTTTGTTTTTATAACTGGTCTGGTCCTAAGAAGACTGAAGTTTCTGCACACTAAACAGCAATCAATCAATTTTTTTTATAAATAAAAATCTGAGAAGTGTGGTGTGCAAAAGTATTCAGCCCCCTGGAGTCTGATACCCATGAGCTGCAGAGATCCACAGCTCAGGTGGGACAACCTGTCCACAGGACAACTATTAGTGGTGCACTCCACAAATCTGGCCGTTATGAAAGAGTAGTAAGAAGAAAGCCATTGTTGAAAAAAGGCATAAGGAGTCTTTGTTTGCGGTTTGCCTAAAGCCATGTGGGGAAACACCAAACATGTGGAAGAAGGTGCTTTGGTCAGGTGAGACCAAAAGTGAACTTTTTGGCAAGGCGCTATGTGTTGCGGAAAACTAACACTGCACATGACCCTGAACACACCATCCCCACTGTGAAACATGGGGGTGGCTGCTGTGGGCATGCTTTTCTTCAGCAGGTAGGAAGGCTGGTCAGAGTTGATGGCAAAATAGATGGAGCCAAATACAGGGCAATCTTGGAGGAAAACCTGTCAGAATCGGCCAAAGACTTGAGACTGGGGTGGAGGTTGACCTTCCAGCAGGACAACGACCCTTAACATAGAGCCAGAGCTGCAATGGAATGGAATGGGTTAGACTGAAGCATATTCATTTGTTAGAATGGCCCAGTCAAAGTCCAGACCTAAATCCCACTGAGAATCTGTGGCCAGACTTAAAAATTGCTCTTCATCAAATCTGACTAAGCTTGAGCTATTTTGCAAAGAGGAAAGGGCAAAAATGTCAGTCTCTGGATGTGCAAAGTTGGTAGAGGCATACCCCAAAAGACTTGCGGCTGTAACTGCTGCCAAAGGTGGATCTACAAAATACTGACTCAAGGGGGCTGAATACTTTTGCACACCACACTTTTCAGATTTTTATTTGTAAAGAAAATTTAAAAGCCATGTATAACTTTCCTTTCACTTTACAATTATGTGCCACTTTATGTTGATCTATCACATGAAATCCCAATAAAATGTATTTGTGTTTGTGGTTGTAAAGTAAAGAAATGTTGAAAAGTTCAAGGCGGGTGAATACTTTAGTGAGCCGCTATATGAGTGACAAATTAGACGCCATCATAAACAGGAAGTCTATCATCACTTTTCTAACATCTTCACACTCAGACGGTGGTGCTGCTGGAAACAGACACACATTCATTGCACAGCACCGACTCCATGACGGTAATTAAAGCGACCCACCAGGATACCGTACCACTACTACCCGTCTGTTTGTCTTTCAGCTCTTGAGAAAATGTCTCTGAGTAACGGAGCGGAGAACGGAGGGGGAGGAGGAGGAGACACCGGGGTCTCCAGCGAGACGCCTTCAGAGGAAACTCCTTCAAAGCCCCAGGAGGGCGATGGCTCCTCCTAGAGGCCGGGCTGAGTCACTGCAGAGATCACAAGAGGATCATGGGAGAAAGAGGCTGAGAGGACTAAATCAAAGGATAAGAGGATTAGCACGTCACTTTTCTGGATGTGGAGGCCTTTGGAGGTTGAGTCTAAGTTGGCTTTTTCGAAAGGGGTTGAGTTTAAAGAAGGTTGAGCCTGCACAGGAGGCCGGGATTCAGCTAAAAAGACCACAGGTGTAAAATAGGTGGAGGTCGAACAAAAAGGACTTTCTGGAGTATCTTATGTAGATATTAATGAGCTGTTAGAGAACAGCTGTTTGTCGGGGGCGCTTTAGTTTAGCTGCTTTCTTCTTTTTTTATCTGGTCTGTCAAAAATGGCTACAACACTAAATCATCCTCCAACCACATTTCAGTGAAAAGGAGAATTTACTGTATAATGAAAAATACGTAAAGGATATCAACAATCATTTTAGCAGGCTCAGGCTTTCTAACATTCTGTTATCTTTAATTTATCTTCTGTTGACAACAATGTACTGTTCAGACTTTTCTCTACAATCATTTAAACTCACGTTAGACTCGTTCTGATTATCAGACTTATTGTCAGACTTATGACTGATCAAACCACTGACTAGTGGAAGCTAAAGCTGCGTTCACACCAGAATAAACGCAGGTTTTTAATGCAGTATTGTATAGAAGTGATAATATTCTGTTTTTATGAATCAACGATTACTGGTGTCATGGTTCAACTGGTGTTAAATTAAACAGTGGTTAGTCCCAGATGTGTGCGCATGGCTTATGATGGCCTTATACACAACTGAGGAATCATCTCGATCGCTTTTATGGAGTCAGTATTGTTGCTAAACTCAAGAGCACGACTTTGTGTCATCAGGGGTAGGAGGTAGTTTAGAGCACAGAGGCAGGTTTGAATGGAAAGTTTGAAATCTGAACCCTTAATAAGTCATAATCTCAGTGTGTTAAAAGTGAGTTTTACAACAATACTGATTCCACACACCTTTCTTTTTAATTTATCTGGGGGAGTTTTTGTTACACAATAAAAGGTTTGCGGGGACATTCATATTTAGCGTTGATGACTACTGGGCCTTTGTCAGCCCTGCCCTCCTTGTTTACTGTTACTAGGTTAGACTGTGTTGTTGCTGGGCTCCTTCCTGTCTGAAATGATTGAAAATACCCTGCCACTGTTCTCTAGCAGATTAGTGTGTAAATAAAGTCGATCCAAAGACACATGAGGAAAGAGAAACTGATCAGAGAGGACATCTATGTTAGGAAATCTTTCAATTATCTGGTTTCGCTCATTAGAAAGAAAAGTTTCCCACAAATTTCCATAGGGTCCATGAGTGCAGCGTTCCCTTTGTGCCACGGTTCTGGTCCAATCTCCAATCTATGGTGGAGTTCATAACTTAGTCACAATTTCACACCAGAATAGAGACAAGAATACATCCACTGGTTCTTTGCCATTTGCTTCCTGTTTTTCTAAAATCTTTTCTGGTTCTGACTCTGTGTTTTTTATTCTGCTAAAAAGAGAAAATCAAAGAACAGAACACTGGGGATTTAACATTCTTTTTTCTAATGAGTGGTGTTATGAAAGAAAGAATGTTACATCACTTTTTCTTAATTGATCAGAGCACAAAAAAGTTGTAAAATAAACTTTTAAAAAAAATTTACTTCTGGAAAATGATGAAAGAGAAACAAACAAATGAGCTGAAAACAAAAATAAGACACTGAAAATGAAAAAGTTATTTTTTTATTTTACTGTTTTTGAGGGTTTTGCTTTCTGATGAAAAAAGATGGTTGAAGAACAGATTACTAGTCATGTAACATTCTTTTTTTCTTTCTGACTGACCCCCCTGTAGGTGGTATTAAAAAGAATGTTACATCACCAGTGTTCTATTCTTTGGTCTTTTTATATCAGGTTACAAAAGCATTGAGAAAAGAAAAAAAACTTTTTTTCATTTATTTTTCCAAAACAACAACAGGGACACAAAAAAACAGAAAAAATAAAAAACTGGAATAGAAAAATGGTTGATATTTTTTGAAATGTTTGTTTTTGCCGACTGATCAAAAAAGAAAGGTCGAAGAATGAAATACCGGGATGTAACAAACATTTTTTCCTATATGGCTGAGCCCCTGTAGATGAAAAAGGATGTTACATCACTAGTGTTCTGTTGTTTGATCTTCCTTTTTTTAATCGAAAAACAAAAACATCAATTAAAAAATGTTAATTTTATTCATTTCTTTTTGTAAAACAGAAAATGAATATTTGTTATTGTTTTCTGTTGTGTTTGTCAGTTTTTCAAGTCTTTTTGAAAACAACAAAGGAGAAATGACAAGAAATGGAAAATAAAATAGGCTGCAAATGGGAAAAAAAGTTTTTTATCTTATTGTTTTTGTGCTCTGATTAAAAATGATCAAAGAACAGCATACTGGTGATGTAACATTCTTTTCTTTTATGAGTGAATAGTGTTGTAAAACTGCTGATTTCGTCAACTAAAATGTTTGTAGACAGTCTTTTCTTCATTGACAAAAACTAGACTAAGACTTAAAAATACAGATCTGTGATGACTAAAACTGACTAAAATGTAATGTAGTTTTGGACATTCTAAATCTGTGATATTTCTCCACTGTGGGTAAATCTGTCAAAAACAATGCATCTGTATCTATTCTGCCTCTCAGCTGTAGACAGCAGGGATTCCAGGTTTGGCAGAGTGAAGAGAACACACTACCATGATTTGGTACCAGATGTAGGCAAGAAAATAAACGCTTGGACTAAAAGTAAAGACTAAAATGTGGGAACTTTTTATGGACTAAAACTAGACTAAAATGTTTTAAGTTTTCATCAAATAAAACTAGACTAAAACTAAAAAGGACAGAAATGACTAAAATGTGACAAAAACTAAAATGCATTTCATTTAAAGACTAAAACTAAAACTAAAACTAGCTTCCGAAATTAACACTGTTGTGAAAAATAATGTTAAATCACTAATGTTTCGTTCTTTGATCTTCCCTTGTGATCAGAAAACAAAAACCAGTTTGGTTTTACTGTTTTTTGTTTCCCAGTTAACCGCATTAAGGAACCAAAGGCAGTTTTTTTCACGTTTTCGTTAAACATTATTTGTGAAGCAGGGTGTCTTAATGTTGGATTTTTCAAATTAAAACTCCGTTGGCAGTGCTCTGACCAGACAATTTTTCTCTGCCTGTCTGCGGCACAGATGGAGCGATGCTCAGATGGACCGTGTGAAATTTTGGGTTTAAAAAGTGGCTCAATCAATAATGGAAACAGTCAATCCAAACTCCAGTCAGTTCAGACGCAGCTTTCAGGTGAACAATCTGAGAATAAAAAGGTGTTTAATGATTTTAGCGTGACTGTAGAAGCATGTTAGAATAACATTAAAAAATCCCTGCGGAGAGGACGGGGCGGTTACTGAGAGATCTTCAGACCCTGTACCTTCACTAACACTCTCTGTCTGTGTGAGGTCTGGTTCATACTTCTGGATCAAATCTACGCCGTCATGAGCCTCACATGCATCTGTGCCGCTCTGCAGCCCCAGAGCTACACAAAGCTGCGGCGTATGCTACAGTGTGAATTTGATGCACAGGTATAAACAAGACTGAAGAGTGTGAGAGCACAGTGACATTGCTATAATATTCTGTAATGACTACAATCATTTATTAACAGGCTCTTTCTGTGATGGGTTTCACTGCTTTTGTTTTGTTGTGGGACATCCTGTTGTGTGTTTTTAGTCAAAGTGTAAATGCAGTAAAATCACAGAGCTCTGATGTTTTCACACATTCATTAAACTCCTGATGACTCTGGGTTACTGTGTGGATGAGCCGGCTGTGTTAGCATAGCCGCTAATCCTGATGAGAGGCTGTTTGAGTATTTATCTGAACTGTCTGGTAGCTCTAACAGTAATGCTGTTTTCTGTACTAGTGTTTACTAGTAAAGCTTAGTGTTACTAGTTTTACTAGTTAGCCAAAAATGCCCACTAGTACAGATAAACATCACCACTAGTGCGACTAGTAAGCCCTAGAAATGCTAATCAATGGGTGGGGAATATATGAATTAAGCATTCCTATTGACTCTCCAGTTCAAAATGAAAAATAACAACCAATCAGGATGCAGTATTTGGTCATAATCCTGCCTTTTCCTACTAGTAATACTGGTGAAACTCAGAAAGTCCCTGGTAAAGTTCCAGTGCTTTCCAGTGGCGAGTAGCACTGGTGGAAACGCTGATGCTTACAAGTAGTAAGATTACACATTTAGGTTCCTATTAGTGATATAAATATAACTGACATGCCTTTTAGACACTGTTGGTCCTACTATAATGCTTGATAAAGCTCCTAGTCAGAGCACCAGTGGGCTTGTTCCTCTTACCAGTTAGGCTAGTAAATGTTACTAGGCCTACTTGTACTAAAAACAGTCTGACTAGTAGTAGTAGACTGTCTCAGCTCTTCTCCTACTGCTGCAGTCAGAAACAGTCTGCTGGTCACACTAGGTTATTTTTACTGTTGTTGGTAGTGTTAGTAAGCATTTTTGGCCGAACTGGTACTGATCGTTGGAGCACTAATCGAGCTACCTGATGGTTGATGTCACTGATATCAAAGAAATGCTCTAACAGCGTCTCGGACATCCCGAACATTCACAGACATGTTCTGGTTTTGTTTTCCATGTGTTTAAAAAACCATGTGATGTTTGAAAAGTTTGTCACTCTGACATTCGTCAGGTTACTGAAACCCTCAGACATGGCCGCTTCTTCTCTTTTTGTCGTTCTCTTCTCGACACTCTGTGTCTCTAAACTTCACTCAGATGTGTATGTGTTCAGAGTCAAGTTTTCATGTAAAGATTTATTAAGCCTTTAAATAAAGTTGGGTTTATCTCTCATCTGCCTTCCTTCTTTTTTCCTTCAGTCTCCTGAAAGTGTGGTAACATGTACAGCAGTGGACCTGTGTGTTAAAGAGCAAATAGCAGCACTGAGATTTTCTATGATGGAGAAAATGTCTTCTTTTTTGCTCCCGACTGGCTTTGACGCCCCTCCCAAACACTTTCAATGGGCCCGTCCCCAGATGAATGGGACATACCCCACACAATGGATATTTGAGACCGTCTATCTGGTGAGTCTGCTCAGGAGTCTGCAGTTCTGGTTTTATCATAGAAATGAGCTTAGTGAGCTTAGTTAATGAAGTGTGCCTGGGAAAACTATATGAGGAAAAAGTCAAAGATGATTTCTACATCTCTGTTCTGCTTCATCGTTCGTTCTGTGTTAAGTCCAAACGGCACCATTACTCGGTCAAAACACTTTGCTATGGTTGACAAACTCAGTCAGGAGGCGGTGGTGGGTCCTAACCGGACCAGTGGAGAACCATGGATTTAAAAGGATTTTGAGTTTTATAGAATTTTAAATGAGATGAAGTAATCTTTGTTTTCTATTTTAGTTTCCACATATTTATCCTGACAAACATCGGCATGTTTCCTCCTGTGGTACCAGCTTATGTCTCCAGGACTCGGGTCTTTTTTGGTACCAGATCTCTGTTACCGTAAATACTCTGATAGTACCTCCTTACCTGCCATTACAGCATGGCTGTGCTTTTGTACTAAGGCCTGAGTGCTCAAAATAATATTAGTTTCTGAACAATTTAAAGAAAACAGGTTACTGAGAAAACATATTAAAAAGACATTTAATATTGAAAATAATCAAATAGTTTGTTTTCTTTGTTAAAACTGAACCTAGAGTCCACCTAGAGCTGGAATAGTTCCTAAATGTTTTTTATCAATCAGAAAGCATGTATGGAATATGAAACTTAACAGAAACGAAGCTTAAATATTCACAGTTTACATCCTTAAACGAATAAATGTGTTTCTTCACTCTAACTCAAACTGGATGAAAACAAATAAATCCTATTATTAAAACAGTACATATTACATTTATTATTATTATTATTGTTATTATTTTGCTACAGCTGCTCTAGATGCAGAAAAGATCACCGTGTGTTTCTTCATTTTACATCACTTCACTCTGCACCATGTGACACATGTTCAGACAAATCCCATCTTTTTATGAAGATCACCAGGATGACCATCTGGGTTTTTTTGATTCTGACCCACAATCCTTTGAAACAGCAGTGACACCTCTTTATAACGTCTGAGACGGGTGGTTGAAGTCCAACGGCTTAAAGTTATCAAAATGTTCAACACTGATATTTTGTTAAATAATTTTTAAAATTATTTTTCTTTTTTTTTTTAAGATATCCTGATGATTGTCTCAAAACTATGGTGGCCCTGAAAGTCTATTTCAAAACCTTTCACTTGATGCAAAATATCCAGTGAAATGCAAAGGTGTTTTTAGAATGCAAAAATATTACTCAAAAGTGACGGTCTGTTTTTGTTTGAATATTTTTACATTTCACAAAAATTGCATTGAAAAAAGGTTAATTGAATATTTTTTCCATTCTCTTTACTTCTGATTTTTGTTTCACAAAATATTTTTGTATTTTAAATAAATGTAATTCATATCTCAAATATCTCTGTACTTAATTTTTTTTTTTCCCACATTTTTCATCCAAGAAATACATTTTTTTTTTGTTTTTTGAAAGTATTTTTTCTTTTTTGTAAAATTATTCTTTAATCATTTTATTCACTCTAAATTTTAAAATAAATAAAAAATTTCATTCTAACCTTTTTGTTGCATTTCATTAAATATACTTATAATACGTGTGTTTAGTTGAATGTTTTAGTTGAATGTTTAAAAAAATATCAGATGTTGGTCCATATTTTTAACCTAAAAGAGAGAGCACTCTCTGATTTACACAGACTGGCAACGTCCCACCAATTTCTAGAGTCATGCATGAATGCTTTTTTAAAGATGATTGTTTTATTATTATAAATAGCCTATTGTTGGTTTGATTTTTAGTAGCATAGAATCATTTTATTATTCTATTGGTGAAGTTTATCCCTTTTGGGCTTTTTGCCTTTAAAGATAGAACAGACCAGTGCGTTGAGGCCTCTAGTGCCTGCTTATCGGTGTCTGCTGTACCAACTGAGCTAAACTGGTTCCCCCATTTATCCCTATTAGTTTTGAAATTGTACATAAATGTAGATGTTTAATTAAATTTATATACATAAAAAGAGCAGATGTTGACTACCAGAGGGCTTTTTCTCTGATGAATCTCATCAAATGACACAAAAGGATTCTTTATATTTAAGGATTTAAATAAAAAAACTTTAACTGTTGACATGTTATTTTTTCATCAAAGAATCATATAACACAAAAAGGAGAACTTTCATCATTTTCATCTCTTACATTGAGAATAAATTAAACATTTCTTTGGTTTTTCTTTTTTAAAGTGAGAGAAATTCAACAGAAGGCAGAAATAAAACTTAAAAACATTAGTTTCATATAAAAATATTTGTCAGTGGTTTGAAAAATCATCCGTTCGTGCTAACTGTAGTAACACCTTCCCTTCCTTATTGTTACAGGTACAAACATGTTAACACATGCAGAAAGTACAGAAGCCCAGGGAGGACAAGCATCCATACATTTCAGTACAGTGGCCCTGAAAGTCAACATGAAAGACATTTTGGTTAAAGCAAAAAAAAAAAAAAAAAAAAAAAAATCCTGAAATAAAAAAAAATTCCATAACAAGACACAAAGAGGAAAAAAAACATAAAATTTTCACACATACAGAAGAGGGTTAGGGCAAGTAAAAACAGAGAATTCCTAGTTAAAACCAAAATTCTGAGGAAAAGTGTCCAAATTTTGGCCTTTACTCCGTATTAAAAAGTTGTTGGATATAAAAAAAAAAGATTAAAGAAAAAAATAAAACGTAAAAATAATTAAGAAAAACAAATTAGTCACACAAAAGCATTTTACAAAACATTACTCATGATTTACATAGCTCAAAATGAAAAACATTTCTTAAAATTCTTTTGCATTTCACAAAATGTTTTTTATTAAAAACAATAAAATGAGATGAAATAAATCATCTTAATGTAACGTTCCACAAATGAAGAAGGTACCAGGATAATCTTTTTTTCTGTTCTTTTTATGAAATGCAGAAATCTGACCTTTATTTTTTCAGTGGCCATTTTCCTCTTGTGAATGAATATTCTTGTGTTTCACAGCAATTACTCACAAATGGCCTTTTCAAATTCAGGAAATGTTGCATAGAATGTTTGAGTTACATCTAAAAATTTTTTTGTAATTTTGTAAATGTTTTATGCAGTCAGTGAAACCTCAGGGCCGCCATATTTTGTTAGAATAATGTACGATAAATCAGGTCAGCTCAGGTATAGGAACATATGCTAGTGCCACACTCTGCCCCATCAGCCTTGGTCCTGTGCTGCTCTGGCCCCCTGGAAGTGTTAATTTCGTCGACTAAAACTAGGAATAAAAATGTTCATCGACTGCCTTTTTTCCATGACAAAAGCTAGACTAAAACTAACAAAAATAAATCTGTGATGACTTAAACTGACAAAACTAAGTTTAGTTTTCATCAAGATGACTAAAACTAGACTAAAATGTAATTTAATTTTCGCTGGACATTCAAAATCTGATATTTCTCCATTGTGGGGAAATCTGTCAAAAAACAATGCATCTATAGCTCTTCTGCCTCTCAGCTGTAGAGGGTAAGCAAACCTGAAGCAGACCCCAGGTTTGGCAGGGTGTGTAGAACACACTACCATGATTTGGTACCAGATTTAGGCAAGAAAATAAATGCTTGGACTAAAAGTAAAAAGTACAATGTGAGGACTTTTTATGGACTTAAACTAGACTAAAATTTTTTAAGTTTTCGTCAACTAAAACTAGACTAAAACTAAAAAGGACAGAAACGACTTAAATGTGCCAAAAACTAAAATGCATTTCATTTAAAGACTAAAACTAAGACTAAAATTGAAAAC
This sequence comes from Cheilinus undulatus, assembly GCF_018320785.1. NCBI lineage: Eukaryota > Metazoa > Chordata > Actinopteri > Labriformes > Labridae > Cheilinus > Cheilinus undulatus. The sequence goes on from NC_054878.1 coordinate 2,593,888, forward strand.
AGATTGCCCCCTGGTGGCCATCCTCTAGGCCTGCTTAGGCCCATGCCTATGGATCAGGCCTGGGAAAGTGTGCCTGGTGCCCATAGAATATCAAGCAGCTGACCCTTCCCATCCTCGTTCTCCTGAGAACATCAACATTAGACACGGAGCCCCTTCAGACTCTGAAGGTCCTTAAACTACATCACAGGTAAATGCCTACAAGAGTTTTGGTTCAACCTGAGCCGTCTGTCCGAGGAAAAAACTGTGTTATTATATTGTCAGAGGGAGTAAAAATTAAACTGTATGAATGCCTGTCTTCATTGGGCTTCTGAAAAACAAACTTAAAGTTACGGAATAATTTAATGTCTACACTGAACAGAAGACAGAACTTTACTAAAAAGTGCACATGCTGATTTTTAACTTCCCTTCTTTGGCTGCAGAAAAATCCTCCAGTCAATAAAGATTAAAAACAAGTCCATTTTTACAAAGTGGTTAAATGAGCACAATAAATATTAATTAATGAGACTTTAAAAGTTGATTTGTTTCTGCAGCTCTACATGAGGATGTTCAGATAAGATCAGAACAATGGGGCATCTTTAAACTGAGCCCATCACAATAAGTCTCTCAATGAAGGACCCATCCGACGCGATCTTCGGTGTTCCCCTGGTAAACAAAAAATATGGTGTTGTTTATGTCCATCCAGCCTTGCTCTGAGTGATGGGAACAGTGGCTCCTCGTACAGCCGGTGCTTCTGCTCCTCATCTGGTTCCATTTTGGCTTTTGTTTAACCGCCAAAATGGAGAAAAGGAAACCGTCTTTCAAACAAAAGCATTTGAACAAAAGCAACCGGCTCCTCCGTCAGTGGCACATCGCGACTCCCTCTAACTTGTTCTGAATTGTCATTCCAATCTGACCAGTACCAGTATTTACTATCTAGTTTATTAGAGTGTCCTTTGTCAGTATGCATTTGGCAACATGAGGGGGAAAAGCTGTTAAAAAGGCACAGCTAGCCTCTCAGCGGGCATATATACCAACAAGCTTTCCCTTCTGTTGACGTTCAATTGTTGGCAACTTTTGGAACGGTTGGTGAAACTTGAAAGGACTGAGGGTTTATTTGGCAAAAATGAGGGGAAAAGCCCCCAACATCTCCAGCTTCACCAACATTCTGTCCTCTGTCTTTGATGATGTCATCCTTTCATGTCTAAAAATCATGCAATCCTTGCCTTTAAAGATGCCATTTAGCTCATAAAACATTCCATCCTGCCTTTTGCACACAGGCCAGTCTAGACCCCCAGTAGCCATTCCAATCTAACCGGTCCTTTAAAGGTTTATTATCTTGATGGTAGTCTACAGTGTCACTGGGAGTCCATGGGTGTCACTGAGAGTCTATGGTGTCGCTTGGGGTCTATGGGTGTCTGGGGGTCCATGGGTGTCACTGGGAGTCTATGGTGTCGCTGGGGGTCTATGGGTGTCTGGGGGTCCATGGGTGTCACTGGGAGTCTATGGTGTCACTGGGGGTCTATAGGTGTCTAGGGGTCCATGGGTGTCACTGGGAGTCTATGGGTGTCACTGGGCACCACCGGGCCCCTTGGCTGTCTTTCCGTTCCTCACTTTGCTTCACTGAGTGCCCCAGCTGTACCTACAGACTGGGTGTACCGGTCTGAGATGCTCCTCCTCAGCTCATCGATGTCTCTCCTCAGCTGGCTGACCTCCAGCAGCTTGAAGCGGAGCTCCTCCTCCTCGGCCCGCCTGCTGTCGCTCTCCTCCGCCGACACGCTTAGAGCTGCACGCAAACATCGGACAGAGATAATCAAGTCACTGAGATTTAACCACAGAGCCCACAGTTCCTGCTCACTCTATCACAGACTGTTAACTTCACAAGTAGCAGCACACAGCTGAAATTCACGGCTGCATGAGACACTGCTGTGACACTACAGGATTATGGGCAATGTAGTGCTGTTGCCTGTGACTGCAAATTAACCATGCTCTTTCTAGAATTAGGAGAATAATAAACAAACCCACAGTATGTCTTCTACATCAGGAGCTCCCAAACTTTTCAGCACGACATGTTTCCACACTCCTCTCGTGTAACAGCAACATCTCTGATAGATGGAGCGTAAATTTCAGCTGTGGGCTGCTACAAAAATTATCTTCAAAATTCAGCAGCAGTAGACGATCTCAACCTGTAGAGGGCAGTCACTATACTCATTTAACACCAATGTAGAATTTAAATATTTCCTACTAAAATGCCAAGATCTGGACCCTAACTGATCAACAGCACTACTAAATCTACTGGTTTAGAAGTTTTCATCTGAAGAAGGTGTTCTGAGGGTTTAGTCAGTCTTCAGTAAGGAAATATTCAGGTGTGCAGGGGAAATAAGAGATGGTGTAACTGGTGTTAAACGCCACACGTACATTTCATGCCTAGCAGCAGACTCAGGTTTGGCTCTTTCCCCTGGGCTCTCTGGCTCAGGATGCTGCAGAGCGTTTGCAGGTCCAGCAGACACAGAGACATCTCCTTCAGCAGACGGCCCACTTCAGGAGCCTCCATGCAAGCTACAGGACGCTCTGATGGACACGCCTCCTCCTCCAACTCCACCTGCTGATTGGTTGACAAAGACACTGGTCTGAGAGTAGCTAGTGACACTTCGCTTGTTTAATTAGGGCATATTTAACCCATGGCACAACCAATGAATGCCCTAGTTTCTACTTTACATACTTTAAATTACAACCTCAATTCCAAAAAAGGTGGGGCGTGGTGTAAAAAGCAAATAAAAACAATGAATCAAATCTCTTAAACCCACAAATTTTGAGATGTGCTGCTGCCATCAAATTCAAGATGAGCTAATAGTTTTCATGAAATGATAAAATGTCTCAGTTTAACATCTGATATGTTGTTTATGAGCTATTGTGAATCAAATTTGGGTTTATGAGATACGACAGTCATTGACTTCTGTGTTTTTTTGTTTTGTTTTTTTATACATTTTACACAGTGCCCCAACTATTTTGGAACTGGGGCTGTAAAATGTAAATCTGTACTTGTCCAGTGAGAGTAGTTTATATGAAGTGTAATGAGATATAGTTGATCAGAAATAACAGAAACAGACTTGGTGCATCAGCCAGGTGAGACACTTCCTGTCCTGATACCTGTGGGGGGGCTCTGTTAGGGGGTTCCATGCCACCGTCCTGATCAGGGGGAGGAGTCTGTTGTAGAAGAGGCACACCTCTTTTGTTCTGCAGTCTGCTGCTGGTGGCCTACAGACCAAAAAGACATCAAAATGAGAGTCGTTACGATAAAACCCGCCCTCACCTGGTGTCTCCACCAACGGCTTTGCAGATAAACTTTAGTGAGGGTCTGCCATTGGGCCTGATTCACAAACCCTTCAAGTGAATTTAATCTTTTAACCCAACGCCCAGGGGTCCATCCAAAAAGTCCAAAAATATACCTCCCAGGTCCTTTCCTATCCACTTTCCCTTAACCCGGTGAAAATGTTACAGTTAAGGAATGGTGGGAGTGAGAGGAGAGGAGAGGAGAGGAGAGGAAAGGAGAGGAGAGGAGAGGAGAGGAAAACAGAGGTGATAAATATAATAATCACAATATGGCAACATGCCAACTTTTTGAATTGGTTGTGATTTTTAAATCTTCATCACATTAACTTTAATATTTCAAAATAGTGAAACAAATGCAGTTTGAAATACTGACTGATGGACTGTTTTACTGTTTTGATGAAAAACGAAAATAAAAAGGAATAGTTATACTTGTCCTATCTGTAATCTTCCTGTTCCTCCCTGTTTCCTTCCATTTACCATTTAAATTATACGTTTGACAGTGGATTTTATTGTTTAAATTGGTGCTGGTAACATTATGGTCATATCAATCGCTTGTTCTGATGAGCAGTCAACAGCTGCTTCACTTTAAAAGAAGCCGACGCAAAGAATTGTGGGTTGTCTTCTCATCTCTCCTTTAGTAAAGGATGCTCCAGAGTTTCCTAGGCTAAAGGAGAGAATAAAGGAAGCATCGAAGCTCATTTTCATTATCATATTATTTAGAGAATTCAAACGGCCTTTATCATGGCCACACTAAAATATTTCCGGGTCGTTTCACTCTGTTAGGAGCCTTCCAAAGAAAAAAGGACTATTCGAATGAACCTAGAATGAATGACCTGCTGAGTCAGGTCTTACTGAGGCGAGACCAGAGTCCCCCCAGGCAACTCTTTAACACACACTTGGAACAGGCTAGCGAGTGTGCGTGATTACCTCATTAGAATGGTCGCATCCATAAACCTGCCAGCAGCGGATATCGGCATGGTCTAAAATGCTGTCATATCATCATCTAATCATATTATATAGAATAGTATGATTATAGAATCATAGACATCATATAATATAATCCTATGATAGATGATAACTTCTGCCCGTCCTGCTACGTTTTGATGTCATAAAATTTTGTTGCTAGCATCTTTATGGTGGAAACTGGACTTTTAAAAGTATATTCTGGCGCTCGACGACCCAGCTTCCTCCTGATGTGCTATTTTTGTATTATTTATTCTTTTTGAATAAAAGGAAAACGAGGCACATAGGATTGTGGGTAATTTCTCTGAGTGGAGAACACATGTGTGCATCCTTGGAAATTCTCTGTTTGAAGGACTCAGTCCTGGGAAAAAAAATCGGAGGGTCGTCGACATCAGAACAGTCCTCCGACTGCTGTCAATGACGTAGTGTCCTTCAAAAAGAGACGTTCCAGGATCCTTCCTTAGCTTTGAGTTTTACTTCTCTGCAAACAAGCCTCAGAACACTAGGGGGCGCTCTAACACACATCTGAGTGACATGATGGTTAAAAAGATTAATTTTTAATTTACCAGCACTCAAATATGCTATATAGAGAAAAAAAAATAACATTTAATTTTAAATCATATTTTACGGCATTTTCACGAATCAAATAGCATTTTAAATGATTTAATATTCACAAACACATGATAAATGTAGTCTACCTTTGATTTAAGCATGCAGTGTTTGATCTGAAAACGTTAAATTCTGAATATAAACGTTAATTTAAAACAGAAACCAGCCTTCACACACAGGGACTTAAACTTGTATAAACCAGTCTCCATCATACAACTGCACACAGTTTTAGAGTTAAAGCACCTTTACTTTAAATCTTATTTAGAAAAATGGCTACCTCCTTAACTGACCTTTTCTTGATTTTCATCCTGAATCCTGCTCACGTCCCAGTCTTTAGGATTGTTACTCTGATCAATCTTTTACTCTTGGGTTTCATGAACCCTCACATTTCATCACAGTCACTTTTATTTTGACAATAAAAACTTTATATCTAGTTTATTCCCACCAGAGCAAAGCCTCATTTCCTCCTCTGGAAGGGCCACTGTGTTGGCTGATTTGTTGTTTTCATGAAGCTGCTCTTATTTTAAAGAATTAAAACTGTTTAGTTCACTCAGAGCGAGGGAGAAGGAGAGAAGACAAAACGTACCGTTAGCTTGGACGTCAGCTTCTCGATCTGTTCTTTCTGATGTTTGATCAGCTGGAGGAGAAAACACATCACATGTTAGAGGGTTCTCCTACTCTGTCTTCATTGGTGTATTCATAGTGACCTCATTAGAATGGACACGCCCCCTGGTGAGCAAGAAATGCTTCCTGCTGCAGCATTTTAAAGCGAAGATGTCTCTGCTGACACCTGAGTGTTTTAGCCATTTATTTTTATTTTTAAAGAGCAAGTTGGTGTTTACATCAGCAAATATCCAATACTGTGCATTCTTACATCTTTTTAATTTTTTTTTCCTTTTTTTCTACATTTATCATGGAGGGTAAAACTGTGTTGTTTTGAAGCTACTGCCATGCAGCACAGCTCCATGCAACCGTCAGTTCCAGCTACTGTCCTGAGCTCTTTGGGCTTCTACCCTGGTCATGTGACCGACAGCTCTGATTTCAGGGTTACTGATTGGTTGTGTGCTTACCCTGCTGCTGTGGTCCTGCTGCTGTAGAAGTTCACAGTTCTCCACCTCCAGCCACCTCAGGTCGTGAACGGGCAAACGGACGCCATCATCCAAACACTGCTGCACCTTCTGCTGAAGACTGAGACAGAGATTTTTCAAGTGGTTAAAGGTGACCATATGAGGGCAAAGGGGAGGTGCTGGAAAGTGAGGGCTCCACCCTCTAGGCCAGGGTGTCAAACTCAAGGCCCAGGGGCCAAATCCGGCCCACGGTGCAGTTTTACCCGGCCTGCAAGATCATATCAAATCTTAATTAGAACTGGCTCACCAGAATGAGGTCTGCAGATTTCCTCCAGTATAGAAGGGTAAATTTAACCTTGAAGATTTAAAAATAATCCTTGTTAAGTTATAAAATCTGAAAAAGTAGAGAGAAGAAATAATTAGATAAAAAGTCAGGAATGAGGGGAAGAAATGAATTTGTGTTTTCATTTCATATTTTCATTTTGCATCCCAAGATTATGACTGAAACTTAAGATATTGACTTTTTATTTCATATTTTGACCTTTTAAATCAATAATTTTGATCATTTTTCTCATATTGTGACCTTTTAGATTCACAATTTTTACATTTTGAATTTTATCTTGACATTTTAAACTCCTAACTTCGACTTTTAATCCCATATTTTCACTTTTTAAACTCCTGATGGAGAATCTCATATTTTGACCTTTTAGAGTCACAATTTTGAATTTTATCTTCTATTTTGACATTTGAAATTCTTGATTTTGTATTTTATTTCATATCTTTACCTTCAAACTCATGATTTTAACTCCCTATCTCATATATTTGCCTTTTAAATCTTTATTTTTACTGTTAATTTTGTATTTTGACCTTTAGGACTCATAAAGTTGAATTTTATCTCAGATTTTGAGCCTTTAAACTCATTTATGTATCTATTAAGCATTTATTTGACAATGACTCACAGTAACATTGATGCTGTGATATCTAATAATTTTGACTGTTTTTTAAATCTTAAAATCCTTTTTCATCACTGTTTAATTTCCCCTATAATTCATTACCTGTGAAAACACGGTTGACAGTTGTCAGTTAAATCTTGACCCTGTTAGGCCCTCAGGTTAGACCGAAATTCAGATTTCGGCCCCTGCTGTGATTGAGTTTGACACCCCTGCTCTTGACCAAATATGGTCACATCCTCAGACATTAACAGTCATTTCCTCAGACCTTCTTTAATATTCAGTCAAACAGCACATTACAGGAGCTTTCATTTTCACTGTTACCAGTCTTATGTCACTGTAACGAGCAATCAGAGGAGCAGCTGAACCAAGCAGTTATCAGAGCAGAGAGGACTGGACTATCTGCCACTGCTAGGTGGATCTATACTGGAGCCACATACTGAGAGGGATGGAGAGGAATCTTTCAGATGGGAACAATACAATCTGTACAGTTTAATGTGAACTAGTAGAGTTAGTCCAACAGCCAGCCAGGGGAACATGTGAACTTTCCAGATCATCAAACTAATCCTATGAGAAAAAGTCGCCCCTCCTTGTCTAATCACGAATTAAAAGTTAAGATCAGTTTCACTCTCCACACCCCGGCCTGATTACCATCTACAGAAATTTAAGAACAGATGAGAAACAAAGTCACTGACATCTATCAGTCTATAAAGGCTTATAGAGACATTTCTAAGGCTTTGGTACTTCAGTCAACCATGGTGAGAGCCATTATCCACAAATGGAGAAAACTGTGAACAGTGGTGAACCTTCCCTGGAGTGGCCGGCCTACCAACATGACTCCAAGAGTGCATGAACAACTCATCCAGGAGGTCCCAAAAGAACCCAGAGCCCTCAGTAAAGACTGATTGTCTTCATTTTAAATTAAATTAATTTAAATTAATTAAATAAACCTTTAAACACCAGTGTAGTGAGGTGTTGTACCCGTGAACAGAGGCGATGAGCTCCGTCTCTCTCCTCGCCTGCAACTCGATCTTCATGTTCTTCTCCTCCAACAGAGCACAGCTCTCCTGAAGGCTGCTCTCCAGTCGACTCATCGTCCTCTCCAGATGTTTGGCTTTCTGCTGCACCTGCTCCTGCTGAGCACACGGACACAGGAACAGAAGACAACAGTTTTAGAGACCACAGACATACAGACACTTTCAGCTGACCTTTGACATTATAATCCTCCCGACGCACAAAATAGACGATCCAGTCGCACTGTGAGACCACACAGCTGCTGTTAGTAGTTGAAACTCCACAGACACCAGATGCAACAGAAACATGTGATCAAATGTGACTTCAGAAGGAAAATGAACATGGAGACATCAGTGTCATCAGCTGCCTGCCCTGGTGTTCAGGTTCACTGCCATGACTGTGGGCTGTAAAAGTAAGCCACATCCAGTGGATGACACTTCCAGGTATGCTTAGTTTGCCAGTCCCAGTCAGGAGGCTCCGCCCCCGTTAACCCTTTGGTACCCCTTGTGCCAAAAATGCACACTTAGATGATATATTTTTTTTAAAAACTTTGTCCTCTTTCACAAGTAATATTATCATGTGTTGTATTTTTTGTTCATTTTTGCACAATTTTCAAAATTCTGTCCCAGCCACAACAATCAGCCCAACATAAATACACCTTTTTTATACCGTTAATATCCCAGGTGTGCAAAAAATGTGCATTGAAACCCATTCAAACCACTTCTTTTTATCCATATGCCATTAAGGCATGAATCATGCATTTTCTGGTTCCTCTGCTTCATTTGAGAGTTGGGGCTTTACATTTGCACCTGGACCATTTTTTACCCTGTGACATCACTTTTACTATAAATGGCTGAGGGCAGGAAACACATGTTTTTTTCCACCAGATGTCAGTGTTATACAGCCCTTTGCTCCCCTTTTCACTAACTCTCTGAGGTTTTGTTTAAGTGCAGATCAATGTGTGAGTCTGTGAGTGTGTCTGTGCAATAATCAAAAAATAAGTTATCCAATATTCATGTACTAACTTGCAAAAAAATCTAATCTAAAAATGCAGTGGCATCATCAGTGAAACATGGCATTTAAAGGGTTAAAAAAATTCAAATGAATGAGTATTTGACATTTATGATTAAGGCTTACATTCAATGAGAAAAATATAATTCAATAACGGTAAAACAATTTTGAAATGTATGATATTTATAACATGATATAAAGGTGTGCATTTTTTGCGCAGAAGGGTGAAAAACATGAGTGTTTTAGAATAATGGACCTCACAAAAAAATAATAACGAATTTTAACCAATGTTGCTACTAATCAATGATATTTGCCAGGCTGCAATCATCCATAAAAAAGTTATTCACTTTCAGTGTAGTATCTTGAAAAAAATCAATTTGTGTTTTTTTTTTCATCAAAAAATGTTGTTTACATTACAGACATGGCAATTAAAGGGTTAAAAGATATGACAATTATTGAGTATTTGGTATTTTTGTTAATGGCACAAGTTCATGAAACAAGGAAAAAATTAAAAAATTAAAAATAAACTAATATAACTTTTTTATTTACAGTAATAACCCCCCTGTGCATTTTTTGCACAGTAGGAGGAAAATGAGAGATGTAGATGTTTACCTGTTTGGCCTGCTGTGTCACCTCGTCCAGCGTTGGCAAGTCAGAGAGATATTTCTCCAGCGTTTCTATTCGCTGTTGTTTCTCCTGGTTCTGCTCGCTCTCTCTCTGGCATTTCTTCTTCAGACTGCTGATGTAACGATCCCTCGTCTTTACCTGTGTAAGAAAAAAAACATACAACATGCTACTTTCATCATGTTAAAGCAACATCTGCAGATGTTAAAACAAACCAAATCATTTTCACGGTTGGACCAGAGATCATTTACAAATGTGACAAAGGTATGGAGTCAGTATTGTTGCAAGATCAGATTTTAACACTTTGAGACCAGGACGTTTTGATTATGGGCTCAGGATGATTCTGCTTGTTTGCCAGATGACACTCTGATTTTTCTCTGTACCTACAAAGCTTTCTCTGATCTCTAAATGAATTTCTCTTAAGAACTGACCAACAGGAAGCAGGCAGAGGATGGACCAATCACTTTCACTCTGCTCCTGGTTGCCGTGTCGTTCTCCAGGAGACATCTACTTTGATCTCACTGGGAAAAACAATTAAAAATAATGATCTAACAGTAGTTTGTGAAAAATCTGAAAAAAGATAGTAAAAATAGCTGAATGGTTTGTCTACTTTTTAAAGCCAAAATGAAGTCTATAGGAGGTTGGAGTTGGACGTCAACTGAGATGATGTGTGTGTGGGTGTGGGTGTGTGTGTGTGGGGGGGGGGGGGGGGTGTGACAGAATGTTGGGACTCTCTTAAGCCAGGAACACACTGTGCTATTTCAGCCACAAATTTTGAGTCGCACAACTCACTTTGAAGTCGGGCCGACTTTCAGTTGGATTGGGCGCCGTTTGTCATGCTGTGTACAGGGGGTTACGACGGCCAACCACGGCCGACTATAACATGACGATCTTCTCCTGCCTGGCTGGCTGGATTTCTGACATGTTTGACATTTTGGTCGTACAACTACAGACACTTTACACTGAGAGCAAAAACAAGAGCAGAATAACTTTGGGGGATTTTTTCCTCTAAAATGTCAGACAACGCTCAAAATTACCATGGCAACAGCTGGAATGACTTTCTGATGCCCACACAGCCCTGCTATGATTAAGGAAATACAAGAGCAGGAAATATTCCTACCCACGGACCTGCAGCTGACAGGGATGGTGATGTTGTTTGTGTGTTTTTGGATAGAGACAGAAAGCGGGAGATAGAGGGGAGGTATGACTGGAAAAACTTTTTTTTTTAAAAAGGAAACTCCGCAGATTTCTGTCACAGACCGTCCCGACTTCACTTGCACAGTATGAGCACTCTGGTCAGGCATGAACATCGGACCATGTAGTGTGAGCACATAAATCGCGTGCAATGGTCATACGTGATTCAGACGCACAGTATGAATTGAAATTCTGACCAGATTGTCGTAGGATTGTGTAAATCGCACAGTATATACCCGGCTTTAGTGAGTTTAGAGTAAACTGCAGACAGCACAGTAACAGCGGGCAACATGATTGGTCCATCTTTCCTGTTTCTTATTGGTTTGTTCAAGAACAGAAATAGGTTGTTGAGTACTCAGAGAAAGTTTTGTACGCAAGTTCAGAGCATCAGGTCACAAACAAACAGAGTCAACCTGAATGAAGGGAGAATGGTTCAAAACACGTGAGTAAAGATGTGGAGCACATATAGAGAAAATCAAAGAACAAGGAGGCAGTGAAGGGCACCAAGGCTGGTTTGAATGGAAAGTTTTAGGAGAAACCTAAAATCAATAAGTCCTGCTCTACAAAGGCTGAAATGCAACCTTGAGTTTTGCAGCAATACTGACTCCATACACAGCCTGTGTGATTGTGTGCTCTGACCTTCTCCTCCAGCTTTCTGATGTCCTCTGTGTATTTTTGGGTGATTTGTTTGAAGAACTCGTTCAGGTGAAGAACTTCAAGTTCGGCCACAGCCAGCTTCCTGCCCAGCTCCTCGTCACAGCACAGCCTATCAGACGGCTGCTGACAAGTCGGTCTCAGCGACGGCTCCTATTGGACAAACAGGACTTGTTTTATCTCTTTTACCCTTAAATTAAAATTTTCTAAAGGTTTGTATGTTTAAATTGTGGACGTGTTACCTTTATGCTCAGGATGTGGGCATGTTCAAGCCAGCTCCTCTGGCTGTGGAGGACCTGCTGCGCTCTGAGCTCGTTCTCTCTGATCCGAGCGTGGAGCTGCAGGATCTGCTGCTTCTGTCTGAAACACACAGTCGTCTGTAAACATCGGCTAAACCATTGGTTCCCAACCTGGGGTCCGGGACCCCCTAAGGGGGGCGCCAAAGATCTTCGGGGGGGGCGTGTGGCTTTGTCTGCTTTAAGGCTGCCAAAATTAGATTTGCAAATATTGACTAAAACCATGATAAAGCAGTTATTAAGTAGTTTATACAAAGGTCTTTGGTAGGAAAAGCATGCTAAAGCATGGTTAGGGTTTAAACAGTGAATCACTTAAACTCTATGTTGATTTTTGATGACACTGTGCCACTTTTTCTTCTCTCTTGGGTCCTTGGGGGCTCCGCTTTTCTTAGGTTAATGTAGGGGGGGCTCCAAGGAAACATGGTTGGGAAACACTGAGCTAAACAGTCAGTGTGGCTCTGTTTCAGGAAGAATGCTTCCCCATTTAAACCCTCTATTAACACTCCAGGATAAACTTAAATCAATATTTTAATGCATGACCCAAGCCAGCCGGCTAAAATAAAACAATGACTACAAAACATTACATTCAGTGCAGGAGCAGGATGAAAAAAACAAGAGACAAAGACAGGCTCACTCAAACTCAAACTCAGTGCTCAGGCTTTAGTTTTTAAATCAAACTCTGGCTTTAGTTAGGCTTTAAATCAAACTCTGGCTTTAGTTAGGCTTTAAATCAAACTCTGGCTTTAGTTTAACTTTCATGTATTAATGTTAGACCTCAAACACATCTTCATTTTTGTGGTTATACTGGTAGCTGCTCTAAAAACACCATCGCTGGTTTCAGGCCAAACCTGGTATCTCCTTTTTTCATTATCATCTTTTTTTTCAATAAATCAGTGATACTGGTCCCTCTTTAGATATGTGAGTGGGTTAGAACAAATTTTAAAGCAATCAGAGTGTCAAAAAGATGATATGATCAATCAGTGTTACATTATTTGGAGAAAAAAGTGTTTCATTCTCTGAAAAGTGGTGAGTTTGGAGAGAGGAGGTTTTGGCCCTGCGCCAGCGCCACGTTTGTTTGTTTAGTTGTTTGTTTAGTTGCTTGTTTGTTTGTTTACTACTTTGTTTCATTGCTTGTTTGTTAAGATGTTTGATTAGATGTTTGTTTATTTGCTTGTTTGTTTAGTTGTTTATCTGCTTGTTTGTTTGTTTAGTTGTTTGCTTGTTTGAATAGTTGCTTGTTTGCTTAGATGTTTGTTTTGTTGCTTGTTTGTTTGTTTAGTTGTTTTATTTGTTTTTTTTTTTGCCTGTTTGTTTTTGTTTGTTTAGCTGTTTTTTGTTTGTTTGATTATTTTTTTTGTTTAGTTGTTTATTTGCTTGTTTGTTTGTGTGTTTAGTTGTTTGTTTAGTTGCTTGTTTGTTTGGTGGCTTGTTTGTTTGTTTGTATCGTCTGTGTGTAGTACCGGTCTATCTCCAGCTCTCTCTGTCTCAGCAGTCCTTCTTTTAACTTCACCAGAGTGTTGACGGGAAGAGAGCTCTGCATCAGCGTCTGCAAACACAGGTTCATCAACACATTTTCATTTTCAAGTTGATATGAGAGTCACATCATTCTGTCCCATACACACACAAACGTCTAAGCCCTGTAACTCTAACTCAGTTCCTCCTACAGACTTAAGTTTTGCTTTAAAAAGTGGAAAAATAATTCAGCTATTTATGCTGAATTCACTTTTTTCTAATCTATACAGATTTCTAACAATTTGCCGTTGAACGGTCTTTATTTCTCAGACTGTTACTGTGTGTGTGTATGTGACGGAATGTTGGGAACATGATAAGTCATGCTCTAGAGACCTTAAAATGTTCACTTGCGTTTGGTACAATAATGACTCCATTGTTACACCCCTCACCTGATTAAGCCCTGCTTCCTGTTGCCATGGCGACAGGCAGTCTCCAGCCCCAGCTCCACCCTCTTTGGGTCTGTACTCCATCTGCTCAGTCAGCCACATTTGAGTCCGGACTGCCGGCTGAATTGGGGAGCTCCTGTCAGCCTGGTGACCCAGCAGGGAGTCTCCCTGCATGGGTAAGCTGAGGGCGTATGCTCCTCCTCCTCCTCGGGACAGTTTAGTCTCTGCTAAAGCACTGTAGCTCATGTCCAGGCTGCTGTGTTTGGCTGGCGAGGTCAGAGTGGAGGAAATGGACCGCTCTGTTTCCAGACCAGTTGACCTGCTGCCATGGAGGTAGCGGTATCCGGGAGCGGCGCCCGGTGAGCGCAGCAGCAAGGTCCGGCTGAGGGAGGAGGATGATAATGGGAGATAAAGGTCCACAGTTGAACCTCGAGGCTCCTTTCTGTAGCCAGACAGCACGCCTCTGTCCAGGGAGCCTCTTGGGTCGGGTTTGTGTGAGTCCGCTGAAGGCCGGGCAGAGCTCTTATCGGTGCTAGAGGACAGCTTAGTGAGAGACGACCACTTCCTGATGGGTCTCTGCTCTTTCATGTCCAGGTAACTTGGGGTACTCAGAGGAGACGTGGCTGGTGTAAGGACCTGGTTGGACCTGCTCCAGCGACCAGAGCTGCAGGGGGACACTGAAGAGGGGGAAGGCAGGACACGGACACTAGGGACGCCATCATCATCAGGACCCAGAGGGGTGTGGGACAGCGGCTGGAAAGACAAAGGGGTGGTGCTGGAACTGGAGTCATCTGTGAGGGGGCAGAGCCAGGAGAGAGACACCTAGACATTATAATCTCCATCTTCTGAAGGTCACATATCATACTTTAATAAATATGTTTGAGATTAAAGACAAAGATGTTTGATATCTTAATAGATATTAAAATCAAAGGTAAAATATGGCAGATCTTATAAAATCTTTAATAATAGAGATAAAGATGTTAGAGACCTAAAAGATAATAAAGAATAAACAAATATTTTGAAATGAAATCTTAACCAGGAAAATGTCCCACCCTCCATGCTGTCGGAGCAGTAGGTGCCGATCCCTGTGTCCCCACTGTCTGACACAGTGCTGTGTCTGCGGCCCCCCAGGATAATGTTTCCAGGAGCCTGGGGGTCTCTGTGCCAGCCCGGTTCATGCCCAAGGATCCAACCTGAGGAGCCACTGCTGCTGGAGCCTAAATACAGAAGGTTTTGTTATTTTATTGTCATATGTCATTTTTTATATCCAGTAGCGTTCTGTTGGCCGGGTTCTTCACCAGTCAAAGCTTTATGGGAGAGTGGCAAAGAGAAAACACTGTTGAAGAAAACTCAGATTCAGTCTGGACTAGAGTTCACCAAAAGGAATGAGGGAGACTCCATGGTCAGGTGGAAGAAAGTTCTTTGGTCTGATGAGACCAAAACGGAGCTTTTTAACCATCAGACAAGAAGCCAAACATTGACACCAGCACAAACACACCATCCCCACTGTGGAGCATGGTGGTGGCAGCATCATGCTGTGAAGATGCTTCTCAGCAGCATCGTGCTGTGGGGATGCCTCTCAGCAGCTGGCCCTAGAAGGCTTGTAAAGGTAGAGGGTAAAATGATTTTGGAAAAATATAGGAAAACCCTGGAGGACGATCTTATTCAGTCTGTAAGAAAACTAAAGCTCGGGAGTAGATTTTTTTTCCAGCAAGACAATGAGCAGAAGCGTACAGAGAAAGCTACACAGAAATGGTTTAAGCCATGGGTGTCAAACTCAAGGCCCTGGGGCCAAATCCGGCCCGTGGTACAGTTATACCTGGCCCGCAGGATCATATCATATTCTTATTATAACTGGCCCTAAAATATGAGGTCTGCAGGTTTCCTTCAGTAAAAACATGGAAACTTAACCTTGATTATATCAAATATCCTTAAGTAATAAAAATGTGAAAAATATAAAGAGTTAAAATAAGTAGATAAAAAAATGTGGGAAATTGATTTGTGTTATTATTTGGACTTTTCTCTTATGTTTTGATCTTCTGAATTTATTATTTTGACTTTTTATCCCATATTTTGACCTTTTACATTTATTATTTGGAATTTCAGCAGATATTTAGGCTTTTTCAAGTTATTATTTTGATTTTTATCTCATATTTTGACATTGTCACAATTTAATATTTTAAATTTTGTCTTATATTTTGGCTTTCTCTATTTATAATTGACTTTTATCTCATATTTTGACCTTTACAATTTATATTTTTGACTTTTTATCTCATATTTTCACCTTTTATGTTAACAATTTTAAATTTCAAGTTATATTTTGACCTTAAAAACATCATTGTGACTTTCTTTTTTATATATTTGCCTTTTAAAAGCATGATCTTAACATCTAATTTTGTGTTTTGACCTTTTGCACTGTTAATTTTGACTTTTTATCTCAGATTTTGAGCCTTTTAACTAATCATTGTCCTTTTTAAATCTTAAAATCGTTTATCACCAGTTCTTATTATTCCCCCAAAATGTATTATCGGCAAAAATGAGGGTGACAGTTTGGTTTAATGTGGACCCTGTTAGGCCCTCAGATTAGACCTTAGTCTAGAATCCAGCCCCTTCTGTGACTGAGTTTGACACCCCTGGTTTAAGCCTATGTAACCTGACTGAGACCCATCCACACAGACTCAGCGCTGTGATTGCTGCCAAAGGGGACTCTACTTAAGGGATGAATTTTTATGCAGTAGCTTATTTTACATTACAGATTTTTATTTAATTGACATTACTTTGTAGAAATCTGTTTTCACTTGGACATTCAAGTGTTTTTGGTCATTTTCGTTGTCAAAAGGTCCAATTAAATTGACTATGATTGATTTATAAAATTGGCCCTGTATATTGTCCCATATTGTACTATTATATTTAAACCAACTGTATCTAACTGTATTACGTCGTATCATACAGAATAACAGAATCAAAAAGGTAGAACCATGTCTAAATAGAAATTATATCATGTTGTGTCCTATTGTATCACCTTTGTAATATATCAGATAACATCCCATAATAGTATATGGTACCCAGATTTTACAGTATTTCATCTTATCATTTCACACATACTGAACTGTATCACATTTATTGTAATTGTTTGTATAATACTAACTGACACCTCCTGTATTGTTTACTACATCTGTTGAGGTTAACCTCTTTGTGCTGTAGTGTAATAATATTTCTGTTGATGGATTATTGGTGCTGCTCTATTTGTTTGCTCAGATTTACCTGGAGTTAAAACACCTGGAAGATGGAGAACCACTTGGCTGTTTAGTCAAAAGATGTAGTACTGTAGCACAGATTCACATCCGATCCGTGCTAGCTTCTGATGATGTTATGGTTTCAACAGTTACCGAGCTAACTGGTGACTTTCAGCCGACCGCGTCAGTGCTCGTCGTGGTTACAAATAAAATACCTCGCTAACGTATCTAATTTTAGTGTATTTTGACAACAAAAACATATCAGGGAAACATTTCAACATTATGAATAAAATAATAATAAATTAAGATGCAAACTTCTCACTGCGACAAACAGAGACCCTCCAGTTCACTAGGTAACACGGTCGCTGTTAGCAACGGAACACCGGTCTTTAAACCTGAATCATTCCTTCAGCTAGGTTACATCTTCATCATGATATTCAGCGTTAATCTCAGACTTTTTCTGACCTTTAACCTCACCTTTATTCTCACCTGTTTTAGTGGACTCGTATCCATCGTCGCCGTCACTTTTGGACCACATTGCGGCCGATGACGGTGGACTTTAAGGGGGGAAAAACGGCAGCTCGAGCGGGGGGGGAGAGAGAGAAAAACAAGGCCAAAGTCTGGAGGACACGGGTACCGGATAATTTCTGGAGACAAATAAAACAACGAAAGACATTCCTGAATAATGCTCGCCGTCTAGCTTATTCTCGGGGAGAAATAACGGTTTCCAGCGTAAATCTAGCCTGTGACGTTGATCAGGCGTCGACGTCCCTGGTCGTCGAGTGACGTCAGCAGACTCCTCCGCCGCAGAGATGGGCAGTCCGTTTAACTGGAGGGAGTTGATTCTTTGGACCAGCTCAGTAGAAAGAGTCATTTACTGCTCAGCTTCAAACACCTTAGGCCAGCGATTCCAAAAGTGAGGCCCATGGATCCTACGGGTAGAACCGTGAAGATTCGTTTATGAAACAGGTTTAAAAAGGTGAGCAGGTACTATTCATGGGGAAGAAGACCGTTAGGTTTCAACAGTTGAATGGAAATCAACACTAGCTTCCCAAAAATATGGTTTTGAAAGAAGAAATCAAAAGATCTAAATTTCTCTGACTGTCAGTTTGCTCTCTGATGCTGGGTCAGCTGGTGGAGATTAACAGATCAGTGCCTTTGTTTGGCCAATGGTGCCCAGCAGCAAAATAAGTTCAGGAAACACAGGTTTAGGGGAATAATTAGGTATCTTACACTGAGGAACGCTAATATTTGCTGTTAGCATGAGTGGTTAGTGTCAGAAAGCAGAAAAGCCCTGGTGTACCACTTTAACTGGTATTGGATTAACTGGTGACGGTCCAAGCAGACGTTCTGGTGGCGTGACAACTTTTGTTTATCTTCCAAGTTAAATGTAATTATGCTGCTCACTTCCCTATGATAAGAATCAGTAGTGCTGCAGAGACATTAGTGGGGGGTCTAAGCGGGAGAACTAAACAGAGAGGCCCAGTCCGGTAAGGATTAGGACCAAGAACCTTCTTACTGTGAGGAGACATCGCTATGAATGTTCAGAGGTGGAGAAATGACAGAACAGACTGTGGCAGCAACAGTGAGGGAAACGTCTTTGTCAGTAAGCTTTGAAATGATTGTATCTCAGAGTGTAACATTAATAATTAATATTCATAGGGAAGAAGACCGTTAGGTTTCAACAGTTGAATGGAAATCAACACTAGCTTCCCAAAAATATGGTTTTGGATGAAGAGATTGAAAGATCCAAATTTCTCTGACTGTCAGTTTGCTCTCTGATGCTGGGTCAGCTGGTGGAGATCAGTGCCATCTTTTTTTGCCAATTCATTGCTTCATTTATTTTTATTTATTATTTTTTTTATTTATTTTTAAATAAGAGTTACGGGAGGTCATCTCAGTATCTCAGACAAAAACAGTTGATAGAGAGAATATAACTTCTTTCTTTTTGTTTCTTTTCTTTTGATGCATTTAATCCAAGCGTTAGTATCGGTTAGTATTAGATATTCTGTCCACACTCCTTACCAGCAGGTGGCGGAAGTGCACCATTTCATTGTTTGCCAACTGGAAAAAGAGGAGGAGGAAGCTGCTGAGCCCGCGAAACTTGAGTCGTTTGCTTACTTCCGGGGTAGAGTTGAGCTGCGTCCTGAGATAAAATGCTGTTGTATTTAGAGAAAGTGTTTGAGTCTTTATAAAATATAAAGGTAAGTAATCTTTTTAACACTATCACACAGTGTAACAGTCAGCTAACCGAGGTAGTTTTATGGAAACAGCCTGAAAACACAGAAGGTTTAAATCAGCGTGAAGCATCAGCAGGTGTGATCCGTCAAATATCAACGATATTATTTAGTAATGGTCGACTTCTGTGTGTAGATTACAGCTACAGGATGAGACAAAATCAGATAATAACAGTAAAGGATGTCAACGTTTCGGTGAATTTCGCTAACACAGTGTTTAATTAGTCTATTGTGATCTCTGCTGAAAAGTACAGAAACTTAAAAAACAAATAAATCTATCTAAAAGGTGTGCAGGAGATAAATGGTTCCACCCAAACATGCAGGCAAAATCTGAGAACTGAATTATTTCTAAGATAAAAACAAAGAAATTGTTTTGATTTTGGTTTTATGGTGCACCCCAGTGTATGAGAGAGAATACCTCTGATTGTTTAATAAAATCGTTTACACTTCTACCTTACAGAAATAATGCTCCTCCTGCAGTCTGAATGTCAGCAGTGAATGCACATTTTTAACAAAATGTCTATTTCTCTCGCATTCTGTCTCATTTGCAGCGTTTATTGTTTTAATGATATTTTCCAATGCTGCAGTAAAAATTAGCTCTTCTATTTCAATGATCAAACACCAGCCTAGAAAAACTTGCAAAATTAAAACAACAAAAAAAACCTTTTAAAATGGTATTTTTTCACAAATTTCAGGTTAATAAAATATTGCGCCCTCTGTGATTTGAAAATTGCAGCAGGCCGTATTGTGATTAATGTCAATTGTGATGAATTGCCCAGCCCTACACCTCATGTGTCACCTCCATCTCATTCGTGCCCTGCCTGCATTCCTAATGCCCTTCCTCTGGTGCTGCCATGTTTGTTGTACTAACTTCCTTCTGCTCTATGACCGTCACCTCTGCTGACCTCACTGGACTAACAATTGTCCTACAGTCGATTCTATTTTACCATTATCATGGGCTTCAGTTCATATTAGCAATTAATTCGAAAAAAATCGATACTTGGTGGATGAGACGATACGATATATCACCAGACAAAATATCGCGTAAACGTCCAGGAAGTGAGGAGACCAGTTTCAGTTTTTGGTCTGAACTACAGTTATGGTATCAGCTTAAATGAGTTGGAAAAGATCCACTCTGGCTGCTCAGTTATGACAAAAATAACAATTAAAATTATTTGATTGAGATTGGCAAAAATTCTTAATGGTGCACCCCTATCTCTAGTCATCAATCTGCTTGTATTGTCATTAGAAAGTAAAGTATTGGTAGTGATTGTCATCAGGATGACTGCATCTGTTTACTGATATTAAATAAGTCATGATTTACACTGTCTCAGTCTCTACTACACTGTGTTTTTCAGGTGTTCACCATGTTGATCAGTCCAGAGCAGGAGGCTCTGATTGGCCGGGTGTTTGAGAGCTACCTTACGGAGCATCACCATGACGACATCCTCCTGCTTTTCACAGATGATGATGATGATGAAGAGACCCGGCACTCAGTTGTTGTGAACGCCATGACGCTGTTTGAAGCCAACATGGAGGTGAACACAACATAAATCAAAACACCGGTGTCTTATTATGAAAAGGATCTAACTGGGGGAATCTGGAGACAGTCGATCATTAAAATGGCAGACATCATGTCGATTTAAAACAAAATAACAAATCATCAGCATTTACAACCTCACCTACACCAATTTATAAATGAAACGATGAAGAATGATATCTCGTGTTAAAAACAATCCCAGCACGAGAAAGTAAATACATCTACATTTTTATGTGAAATCTCAGTTCCACAAAAGTTGGGTCGCTGTGTAAAACGTAAATAAAAACAGAAATCAATGGTTGTTAAATCTCATAAACTCATATTTTATTCACAGCAGATCAGGCACAACATATCAGATGTTGAAACTGAGACATTTTACCATTTCAGGAAAAATATTAGCTCATTTTGAATTTGATGGCAGCAATACAACTCAGAAAAGTAGGGACAAGGCAACAAAACACTGGACAATTTAGGTGGTATTAATGAAAAACAGCTGGAGGAGAATTTTGTAAAAAATTGGCAACAGGTCAGTAACATGAATGGGCATAAAATGAACACTTCCAGGTCCTGAACTGGTCTGCCCAGACCTTTCACCAATAGAAAACATTTAGAGCAGGGGTGTCAAACTCAGTCACAGCAGGGGCCAGACTCTGGATTCAAGACTGACATGAGGGCCTAACAGGGTCATTTTTTTACCCATATACTGTCAACCTTGTTTCACTGGTAATAAAATATGAAAACAAAAATGTTAGCACTGATGATAAATGATTTTTACATTTAAAAAGTTAAAAAGATCAGTTTAAAGACTCACAATCTGAGAAAAGTAAATTTGTTAGTTCAAAAAGATCAAAATATGAAATTGAAACTGAAAAATATTTTTTTAATGGCAAATATATTAGAAAGATGTCAAAATCGTGAGTTTTAAAGGTCAAAATGTGAAAAAAAAAATGTAATCATGAAATGAATAGTCAAAATATAATTAGAAATTTCAAATTGTGAGTATAAAGGGTCAAACTATGGGATTATGAAGTCAAAGTTTGTAGTTGAAAATATGAATTAAAATACAAAATAATTGGTTAAAAAGGCCAAAATATCACTTAAAAATTAGAATTACGAATCTTAAAGCTCACAATATAATCTGAGAAGTTAAAATTATGAGTTGAAATGCTCAAAGTATGAGATTAAGTCAAAATCCTAAGTTTGAATCCAATGTGAAATTAAAACACAAATTAATTTCTTTTCCCATATTCCTGACTTCTTATTTAAATATTTTTACTCCTTTTTCAGATTTTATGACTTAACAAGGATATCTTAAATCATCAAGGATAAATTCACATTTTTTATACTTGAGGAAATCTGCAGACCTCAGACTGATGGGCCAGTTAGAACAGAAATATGAGATCAATTTGGGGGCCAGATTTAACTGTTCCATGGGCCAGATTTGGCCCCCGGGCCTTGAGTTTGACACCTGTGATTTAGAGCATCAGAAAAGGAATAAATCCAGCAAAGAAGACCCAGAGCTGTTGAGAAACTAGGATCCTTCATAAGAATGGGACAACATTCCTCTCCTAAAACTCCAGTAGCTGGTCTCCTCACTTCCCAGTGAGCTGCCATCAAATTCAAAATGAGCTCATATTTTCATGAAATGTTAAAATGTCTCAGTTTCAACATCTGATCTGTTGTTTCTGTTCTATTGTGAATCAAACATGGGTTTATGAGATTTGACAATCATTTTCTGTTTTTATATAGTTTACACAGCGACCCAGCTTTTGTAGAACTGGGGTTGTACATGCAAAGATATCAATCATTTAAAGACGGATGATCTCTGAGAAACACAGGATTAATCAAACCTAAACTAAGCAGACAAACATCCTGCTGGGTGTAGCAAGGATGTTTTTGTGCTTTTTAATGTGTTTTTAGTCCAATTAAAGAGATTTTAACACTTTCAAAGAATTATTATTGCCTGAATCCTGATCATTCATGTCTGTGTTTTGGAGGATTCCCTCCATGAGTACCTGTGAACACCAGAAGTGGTGCCTCTCTTTTTGCTTCTTCATTTTATTCACTGCTTCCACTCTGTGTATGGTTTTTAGGTCGGGGACTATTTTAACGCCTATCCTCATGATGTGCTGGCAATTTTTGACAAAGTGTTACACAAAACAGCCCTGGAGTTAGCAGAGAAAGCCTTGCTGAAGCAGAGACTGAGACACGCTCCTCATGCCCGAATCACAGGTGAGACATTAGTCTGAGTGTAACGATGATCAGCTGTCAACAGGTGATGTGAAGAAGTGTTTTCCTTATGCAAAATACACTTTCTCAGGCTTTTCTAACAAAAATCCCTGGCCTGTCCACAATCCACCACAGGAAACAGAACCCTCCACTCCACCTTTCTGAAATGCTGCTCTCGGATTTTCCTCAGACGATGTCTCGTGGGGAGTTAGCCCCACGCCCAGGTTGAGTTGTGGACAGGCCAGGGGCGCACATTTTTGTTAGAAAGGGCTGAGAAAGTGTATTTAGCATTATATGGGACCGTTAATGCACTTTCTTGATCTTTCTGTTTCCTGTCCTCAGGTCTGCCCATGTGTCCAGAGCTCACCAGAGACACCATCCCCAGGTCCAGAGATGTGGGACACTTCCTATCCGTCACCGGCACAGTGATTCGCACCAGTGTGGCCAAGGTAACACATGACACTTGCTCAGTGTGAAGAGCTTGTTGAAATGTTTATAAATGCTGCTTTTTTCACAATTTTATCAAGATTCAAAAATAACGGGGCACCATCCTTGAAACAGGAAACAACCAGAAAGGACCAAAAATCAGTCAGAGTTAAATCTTAAATACTCTACTTACTAGAAAATATTGTTACTGATTAATAAATATTTGTATTAGGAAAAAGTGAAATGTACCCTGTTACCTTTGCTGCTCAAAAAATACCTTCTTTAGCATTCCCTTTCAGACGAGTGAACTCTCATTTCAAATATCTTGGAAAAGTAGTTCTGAGACCCTTTAAATGTCCTCTTAAATCCAGTCTCACACCCTTAATAGGTAAATGTAAACAAGGTGTGGAGAAATGGCACACCTTACCTCTATCAGTGGCTGGTCATATTAATTTGATTAAAATGAATATTTATGTATATTTTTCAACATTTAAAAGCAATTTAGAAAACATTTTAGCTTCCAAAGCCCTTCAGTATTGTCCCCCACCATGTCTTACCACCTTTGTACGCCAGCTACTGTGGACACTCCGCGCCTGGCATGGGAATGCAATACAGGTTATCAAAGACCTCTATATAGGTGGAGTATTTGGATTTGGGTGTTTTACTTGCAAATGAAACGTGGAGTACAGTTCTCAAACAAAAGCCAAATTGACTAAAGTTTAGCCAAATCTCAATCCAGCCTGTGATAACTGTAAATCAGTTCTAGCAAATGTCATTCATTTTTTTTGGCTATGCCCTTCTCTATATACTTTTTTGAAGGCTATTTTTAAATCCTTGATTGAGGCCTATAATATTGAATTTGTACCAGATCCTCTGATAGGCGTATTTAGTGTTAAACCAGAAAAGACTACTTGGTCAGGAGGTTTTCACAGCCTTGTTCCCTTCACATGTTTGCTAGCTCGTCATCTTATTCTGTTTTTCTGGAAGGATTCAGAGCCTTCTTCCTATGCTCCGTGGATGAAGGGTGTCATGTTCCACCTAAAGCTATAAAAGTTCATAAGGGGGAAAAAGACAGAGTATCTTAGTTTACAGCTGTTACTGGGATAAAGAACTGGAATGACTCAGCTTTATGATTTGGGGATTTGATGAGTCTAGCAGCTCAAGCTTGATGGTTTACTCATTTATCTTTTTTAAGTGCCCTTTGTGAACAACAGTAGCCTTTTGGGGCAGTGTTAATTTTTTTGACTAATTATTTTCGTTATAGTTTTTGCTAATAGCCTTTTTTCCCCTGATGAAAACGAGACATTAACTAATAAAAACAAGTGCACATGGACAAAACTTAAAACGAAATTGACATTTTAGTCAACAAATAAAATGAGACGAAAATGTTTGACAGAGACTTTATCCAGTCAGACCTAATTTTGTCATGTAGAAAGTAGTTAGGCATATGTATCCAATCACAACTGCTTTTGCTGCGTGGTGGCGGGGTAAATTGGGGAGAGATCCAATCAGTTGACTAAATTTACTGTAAATTTCGTCTAATAAAATTTTTGGGAAGTTTCAACTAAAACTAGAACAATTTAGATGACTAAATTATGACTAAAACTGAAAGATATTTTTGGCAAAAGACTGTAACTAAAACTAAATTAAAAAGTGCTGTCAAAATTAACTCTGTTTTGGGGTGGGTTTGGGTGGTGGGATAGTTTGGGAGGAAAAATTGGGAAAGAATTGGACTTAGAAAGAGGGGCTGTTTGTTAATTTTGTAATTTGTATCTTAGTTTTTGCACTATGCAGTGATATACAGTGATATTCATTTGTGTTTACATTAAAAACTCAATAAAAAGATGTTTAAAAATATAGATAAATAAATTATTTGTAATCAGCTAAGAAGAGAGTGTGCAATTAAATGCATACCTTCTCAACCAGCAGATTACTACAATGTGTATGCAAAGCAAAGTAAATCACCAACACTTAAACAGAGACAATAGAGACAGTGAAGTTAACAGAGTGATTAGCAGTACTGTTAAATCCCAATGAGCATACATTTTTATATAAAACATCATGGTCTGGGGGTTTAGTTACTGTAGCTACATTTTGTTTGTTTTACCACAGCGAAAATGCAAAAATGTTTTACAGAGTTTGCTCTGTTACAGAAAAAAACAGTTTCAGCATGGATCCAACTCCTCCAGGAGAAAGAACTGGTTCACACCAGGACTTGAGTGCTTCTGTGGGGGCAGCAGGCCCAGCTCTACTGCTAAGGGTGTGATGGTATTTTACAGATGACCTGGAAGAGTCTGAGAAAGAACAAACTTGTTATTGAAGTGTTTTAATTTGTGTTTCTGTGTCTCTCAGGTGCTGGAATACGAACGGGACTACATGTGCAACAAGTGTCGTCATGTGTTCACGGTGCAGGCGGATTTTGATCAGTTCTACACCTTCGTCCCTCCTGTGTCATGTCCCAACCCTGACATCTGTAACTCATTTAAATTCACGTGTCTGACTGATGGATCTGAGCCCGGAGCCTGCAGAGACTACCAGGAGATCAAAATACAGGAGCAGGTAAAAGCAAACCTGACATCCTCTACCATCTGATCAGTTTAATGGTGTTACTCAGCATAGGTGCAGCCGTGTTCTCTACAAACAGATCATTAAAATGTTTTGATATCGGATCACTTTGGCTGAAAATCAGTGCCTCATCAGTGGATCGCTGTGTTTCAGGTGCAGAGGCTGTCGGTGGGCAGTATTCCTCGCTCCATGGCGGTGGTTCTGGAGAATGACCTGGTCGACAGCTGTAAATCTGGTGAGAACCCTTTAACGTGTTTGAGTCAGAGGATCTCTTTTGCTAAAGTTTGAACTGTTCAGATATGGGGCATCTCAGAACCCCCTCCTCACTCAGCACAGCCTGGAAGTCAACCTGCAAAAACACAGTAAATCATTAGCTGTCTAGTTGTCTGTCGAATCCTCTGACCTAGAAAGTACAATTATTCAAACGGACTGTAGTGTAGATGCATTCAACATGAGGCAAAGCTAAACATGTAGATTTAGTTTTCTCCTGATGGTGGCAGTGTTGGTGTAACCAGCTGTGTGCTTGTAGGAGACGACGTGACGGTGTACGGCGTGATGTGTCAGCGCTGGAAGCCTTTCTATGATGGCTCTCGCTGTGATGTGGAGCTGGTGCTCAAAGCCAACAACATCGAGGTGAACAACCAGCAGGCGGCGGCGGCTCTGCTCATGAAGGACGTCCAGAAAGAGTTTGAGGAATTCTGGGATGGATACAAACATGATCCCATCGCTGGTATGCTGGACTGTTTCTTAACTCTAAATATCCTTATTCCTGTGCTTGTTTTGTCCTTTTAAACACCACCCTCTCCTCTCCTCTCTCTGCAGGTAGGAACCAGATCTTACTGAGTCTGTGCCCGCAGGTGTTTGGCATGTACGTGGTTAAATTGGCCGTAGCCATGGTGTTGGCTGGTGGGGTACAGAGAATAGATCCCTGTGGGACAAAGATCAGAGGTATATCTCCTGTTATCTCATTATAATGACAAAATATAAACAGAAACGTCCCGAGCTTTTACTGGAATATTTCTCTTTAAAAAAAACAAAAGTATACAGTACATTTTTTATTATTTTATCGTAAAAAACCATCTGTTATTTGAACAGTACACATCCATAAGTGATTGATTCCTTATTATTTTAACAGTTTCATAGACTTATGGTGCTTTTTCCCTACAGTCGTAAAGAGCAGTGGTTCTCAACCTTGGGGTTGGGACCCCCATGGGGTTCTCTAGACACTAAGAGGGGGTCTCCAGTTGGCCTAAAAAACCTAAGAATATTTTTTAAATTACACTGTTGCCACTTAACACCAATTTTGTCATATTTTTTTTACCCCTTTTCATCATTTTTTCCCACCAATTTTAACACATTTTTTACCATTTAACACATAATTTTTTCAGTTTTAAACTCTTTCCATCACTTTTTATCTGCCTGTTTTTGCCACTTCTAAACCAGTTCTTGCCACTTAAGCTTCATGTTGCCTCTGATGACGCATTATTGCAACTATTAACCACTTTAAAACCACTTTTTACACCCAGTTTTCCCATTTCAACCTCATTTCACTAATTGATATGCCCATTTTTGCTAGTTTGACCAATTTCTGCCACTATCTGCCTATTTTTTCTTTCTCAGTTAACCCTTTTTGCCAGTTTGTATTAATTTTTCATCCCATTGCACCAAATTTCCAACCATCTTTGCAAATTTAATGCCATTTCAGCCACATTTTAACTCCCCTTTACCACCATTTCTGCAAATTTTTGCCACTTTAACCCATTTTTACCTTTGTTGCCATTTTTACCCAATTTTTGCCACTTCTAACCTGTTTATGCTACTTTTAAAATCCAACTTCACCACCTTTTTTCCATTATCAACCCATTTTAATCCTTTTATTAACAAAAGGGATTTACATTTTTAAGAAGGCTTTTTACTACACAAATGATTAAAAGAAGAGATTTGTTTCTTTGAGAAGAGTGTTTTTTTTAGGTTAAATATGAAATATGGGTATCACAGCTTAACTTTACAATGGACCATGGTGTTGTTGACCTCCATGGGTCCCCAGTTTGGCTGGGCACCAGAAACCTCTCCCATTCATCCCCCCTTATGGACGGCCTTGTCTGCACATAACTAATTACTTATACAGCCGAAGGTGTTTGAATACAGCCGTGCACTTAACTGTGCACAGAGTATTCAACCACCTTCAGGTACAGTGGGGGTCCCTGGTCTCTGGCACCTTTATTTTGGGGGTCGTGGCTGAAAAGGTTGAGAACCCCTGGTATAGAGAGGATGAGCACAGGATTTTGAGGTGAAAATGCCTTTTTTTCTTTGACATTTAAAAAAGTAGTAAAGACATGACTATCAGATGTACAGGCCAGTCACAAAGAATTCAGACCCCCTTCACTTTTTTCCATTTTCTTATGTTTCAGTCTGATACCACAGTCGTTTAAATTTCCTCTTATTAATCTACACTCAGCAACCCATAATGACAACATGAAAACTGAATTTGGCAAGAAAAACCTGAAATATCACAGGGATGGAAGTATTCAGACACTTTTCCCAGTACTAAGATGAACCCCCTTGGCCGTGATTACAGCCTCCAGTCTTTTTTAATATGACCCAACAAGCTTTGCACACCTGGATTGGGGGATTTTATGCCATTCTTCTTTGCTAATCCTCTCAAGCTCAGTCAGGTTGGATGGGGACTGTCGGTGGACAGCCATGTTCAGGTCTCTGCAAGACAGGGTTCAGGTCAGTGCTCTGGCTGGGCCCCTCTTGAACATTCAGCTGTCCTTAAGCCACTCCTGTGTTGTCTTGGCTTTGGTCTTAGGGTCGTTGTCATGCTAAAGGTGAACCTTTCATCATGACAATGTTGGAAATGCCCCAAAAAATTCCAACGCAACCCCTTCTAATGAAACTTATCTCCAAAATTTCCATGAAAACACTTGGAAAATTTTATTCAAACACCCCAAACAATTTCCCTTAAAAATTCATGACAGTTCCTGACAATGTAATTGCAAATTCTCCCAACATTTCAAGCAAATTACTTCAACTACATTGATTGTTGCTGTTAATTTTCTAAAAGATTTTTACAGTTAAAAAAAGTCCAAATGTGATGTCCTCATCTGTACGTGCAGGATCTGAGGAGGTTAATTTACCACAGGTGGACTTTAAGATTCAGAGAAATGGGCAGAATCTGAGCTAAGTTTACAGTGTTGTTGCAAAGGGTCTAACTATATGCCAGTGTGAGATTTCAGTTTTTATTTTTAATGCATTTTCAGGAATGTCTTTGTCCTGATGGAGTAGTGCAGTGGTTCTCAACCTTTTCAGCCTGTGACCCCTAAAATAAAGGCACCTGAGAACGGGGACCCCCACCGTACCTGGAGGTGGTTGAACACAGCCATGCATATTCAAGAATAGTGCAGACAAGGCTGTCCATAAGGGGGATAAAGGGGGAGGAGGGACCCAGCCAAACTGGAGGCCCATGGAGGTCAACAAAGTCATGGTCCATTGTGAAGTTAAGCTGTGAAAACCATATTTTATATTTGACCACTCTTATCAAAGAAACACATATCTTTATTTTCAATTTGAGTAACAGGGGATTAAAAGTGTCTGAAATGGTTTTTAGTGCGAAATGTTGGTGGAAATTTGGTGGAATGGGATGAAAATTTGATATATACTGGCAAAAAATGGATTAACTATGGTTAAAAAGGGGGAAAAAGGGCGGTAAAAAGTGATTTATAGAGGCAATAAAGGGTCAACTAAGGCAACATAAGGCAGAAAGTGGCAAGAATTGCAATAGAATTGGCAAAAACAGGCAGAAAAAAGGTGATGGAAAGGGTTTAAAATGGACAAAAATGTGTTTAAGTGGCAAAAATGTTCTAAAATTTGTGTTAAAAAGTGATGAAAATTGGTTGACATTTGCTAAAATTGGTGTCAAGTGGAAACAGTGTAATTTTAAAAATATTAGTTTTTTTTAAGGCATCTGGTGAGCCCCTCAGAGTGTCTCGCAACCCTCATGGGGGTCCTGACCCCAAGGTTGAGAATCCAAACAAACCACTGACTTGAGTGCTTATCAGCAAAAACTGTCCTGTTTTACCTCTGCTCTAAAATCTGCTAAGAAGGCGTTCTATCAATCAAAGATCTGTGCTGCCACTGATGCACGCAAACTCTTCTCTGCTTTTAACTCGCTCCTCTCTCCTTCTAACCCACAACCCTCCAGTATGTTGACTCCAGACATGTTCGCCTCCTACTTCACTGACAAGGTTTCTACCATCAGCAACCAATTCTCTGAGCCTGTCCAACTCAGTTTTCTGCCACCAGCTAGTGATGCATCACTTAGCTCATTCTCTCCACTAAGTGAGAGCGAGGTCACCAGGCTTCTGCTTGACTCTAAGCCCACAAACTGTCCCCTCGATCCGATACCATCACATCTCTTGCAGGCGATTGAGCCCACAATCAGCCCTGCTGTGAGTTGTATCATTAACTCCTCTCTGTCCACAGGTGTTTTCCCAGCTGCTTTCAAACAAGCGCGGGTTACACCACTGCTCAAAAAACCCACTCTCAACCCAGCCCTGGTTGAAAATTACAGGCCGGTCTCACTTCTCCCATTCCTATCAAAAATACTGGAGCGCACAGTCTTCAACCAGCTCTCAGAACACTTGCAGAACAATGATCTACTTGATCAGAATCAGTCTGGCTTTAGGCGGGGCCACTCTACTGAAACTGCACTTTTGTCGGTAACGGAATCACTGCAGCCAGAGCAGCTGGTCAGTCCTCAGTTCTCTTACTGCTGGATCTGTCCGCTGCCTTTGACACAGTAAACCACCAAATCCTCCTCTCCACACTCTCTTCACTTGGTATCTCAGGATCTGCCCTACAGTGGTTTAAGTCCTACCTCACAGGGAGATCTTTTAGAGTATCATGGAAGGGAGGAGTGTCTAAACTGCATGGCTTATCAACAGGGGTACCTCAAGGGTCTGTGCTTGGTCCCCTACTTTTCTCAATATACACCACCTCACTTGGTGCAATCATCCGCTCCCATGGCTTTTCTTATCACTGCTATGCAGACGACACACAGCTATTCCTGTCCTTTCCACCAGATGACACATCTGTATCAGCTCAGATCTCATCCTGCCTTGCTGATATTTCTAAATGGATGAGGGAACGTCACCTTCAGCTCAACCTGCCCAAAACGGAGCTCATTATCATCCCAGCCAGTCCCACTATGGAACCGCAGATCAGTATCCAGCTTGGATCAAATAATCTCTTGCCCACTAAGTCAGCCCGAAATCTGGGTGTCATGATTGATGACCAGCTAACCTTCAAGCTCCATGTGGCCTCGATTGCTCGGTCCAGCCGTTTTGCCCTCTACAACATCAAGAGGATCAGACCTTACTTGACAGAGCATGCTACACAACTCCTGGTACAGGCTCTTATAATATCACGTATTGACTACTGTAACTCATTACTGGCAGGCCTACCTGCATGCACAGTTATACCTCTGCAGTTGATCCAGAACGCA
Source organism: Cheilinus undulatus (assembly GCF_018320785.1). Lineage (NCBI taxonomy): Eukaryota > Metazoa > Chordata > Actinopteri > Labriformes > Labridae > Cheilinus > Cheilinus undulatus. Next base: position 2,625,216 of record NC_054878.1, read on the forward strand.
GCAGCACGTCTGGTCTTCAACCAACCCAAGAGAGCACGTCACGCCTCTTTTAATCTCTCTACACTGGCTTCCAGTTGCAGATCGCATTAAATTCATAACTCTAATCATTGCTTACAAAGCAGTAACTAAAACTGCTCCTGTTTACCTGGAGTCCCTCATCCAGGTCTACACTCCTTCTCGCCCACTACGCTCAGCCAGCGAAAGCGCCTGGTACTTCCAGCACATCATGCTCCTAAGTCACTAGCTCGACTCTTCTCCTCTGTTGTCCCTAAATGGTGGAATGAATTACCCAACTCTATTCGATCTACAGACTCCCTCTCTACTTTCAAGAGAAGGCTAAAGACCCAGCTCTTCAGAGAACACTTTGCACTTAGCTAGGCAATTCTCTACTGTTGTCCCCAGTAGTAGATTGAGTCTCAGCCAGACTATTCCCCACTGCTGTCCCCAGTGGTTGAATGAGTTTCCCAACTACAGTTGGCTCGCACTGTCCTGCTCTACTTCTGGGATTTCTTTGCCCAGCTCTTTGGGAATGATCCAGCACTTGGTACTTGGTAAATAGTTGTTGTGAAGTCTAATGAATGGCGATTAGTGATCCCACATTTTCCTTGATTCATTGTTGCTGTCTAACAACAAAAAAAACAAAAAAAACAAAAAAAACAAAAAAAAAAAACAAAACAAAACAAAAAAAAAACCTCCACAAACAACGTATATTTTAGGTACTCTGCCTTAAACTCTACATGGCAGCACTTGCATCCAATTCGACCTGAAGCACTTGATGGCACTTACTGATGTTGTTTCTTCTTGTCTAGATCATTGCTTGTGTTGTTCTTGCTCTCAAATGTACGTCGCTTTGGAGAAAAGCGTCTGCTAAATGACATTGTAACATTGTAACATTGTAACCAATGAATTTCGATGGCTTTAGCAGCAGGTTGCATCATAAAAAAAGATGAAAAAGGTGATGGGGGTCTGGATACTTTCTGTGTGGTCTAAAATACCAATACTAAGCATTCAGGTGTGAACTACATTTAAATATTGGAATCAATATCAGTAAAAATCTAATACTATGGATCCCCCATAATCAGCAAGCAGCTTTCCTACCTCTACTAGCAGATCAGTGTAGCTATCACAAGTAATTCAGATTTTTTAAGATTTGAGTTTTTTTTTTTTTTTTACTGTTTTCACAGTAATTAAAATAAAAAAGTGGAATCTTGTCATCCAGGTGAGTGTCACATGCTGCTGGTCGGCGACCCGGGCACAGGGAAGTCTCAGTTCCTGAAGTATTCGACAAAGATCATGCCTCGCTCTGTTCTTACTGCTGGGATTGGATCAACGAGTGCAGGTAGGACCCGTTCTCCATTAGATCTCAGCTTAGAGGGGTTTGTTTGAAGTGTGCTGTTATTTTAGCCCGACAGATTGTTTCATACGTCTAGGATCATCGAGGATGTTTCACATTCTCACCTCAGTGATGGTGTTGGGAAGGACAGAACCCTTCAAAATAAAACTTGGAGGAGAATTCAGTGTGCCACATTCTTTCCAGGCCAGTCTGAACAACAGAAAATAAGCGTGGCACCGCTAAGAAGTAGACGACACAGCATGAGCTTGTCAGCCATCGTTGTTCACTGTCAGTGGAGCCTTTGGTAAATTAAACTCTGGCTGATGTCGGTCAGGAGAAAAACAGAAACATCTTTTTTACAGAGAAAAGTTTTCAGTGTGGATCTTTTTTCTCTGTCTTTATAAAGAAATATTTAGTTCTTAACAAACTGCAGCTGCATCCACACTAATCTCTTCTAGGACTGGGCGTCCAATTTGCCCAGATTTTCTTACTGTATTTGGTGTCACTACAAGGCACTTAAAGGAATGTTTTGTTTGGTTTAAATAAACGTGCATTGCTGTGGATAACATTAAGACCAGTGGTGCACATTTTATTTATTTATTTATTAAAGGGGGAACAATACATATTAATGAACATTTTAAAAAATGTAAATATGCCTGATTGTAGCCCAAGGCTTATTTCCATCTGCAGACCCCCTGGTAGGTTGATGTAAGAAATAAGATTGCACAGATTGCACAGCAATTAATATTGCACATATCCCTATATTGCACTGATCCGTATTGCACATAGCCCTGTACTGCAATGATTTATATTGCACATACCTATGTATTAGTATAGTTTACAGGCTTGCACTACTACTCCACAGCTACTCCTTTCTCCTTAAATGAAGCCGATTGGTCTGTTCATTCTTTGATGAGCCTATCAGCTTGATGGATCTTCTTGATGACAGATATGGAATCTGACCAATCCATCAGCTTTGCCAGGCCTCTGTCATTTATCCTCTGTTGAAACCAGGATGGTCCCATTGAGAGAATGAGCCCAGACGTCCCATCACATTCAGACATTCCTGTCTTGTTGTTGCAGGACTGACTGTTGCAGCGGTGAGAGATGGAGGGGAATGGCACCTGGAGGCCGGCGCTCTGGTCTTGTCAGACGGCGGTTTGTGCTGCATTGACGAGTTCAACAGCATCAAAGAACACGATCGAATCAGCATCCATGAAGCCATGGAGCAGCAGTCGATCAGTGTGGCCAAAGCTGGGTACACATCCGATTATTGAAGAATCTGCTTTTATCTGTATTTTACACAGTGGCCTAACTTTTTTGGAATTGGGTTTGTATTATCTTGAGCATATTTAATTCGGAGTTTTGATGTCAAATAATAATTTACAGCTCCCTGAAAAGACTTAGCTGTAGTGGAGTGAAAAAGTATTTGCCCCCTTTCTGATTCCTGAGTTTTTTGCATATTTATCACACTTCAATGTCTCGGATCATCAAACCAATTTTTAAATATCACAAAGACAACCCAAGTAAATACAAAATGCAGTTTCTAAATGATTATTTCATTTTTTAAGGGGGGAAGAAAATCCAAACCTATCTGGCCCTGTATGAAAAGAAATTGCCCCTCTTGTTAAATCCTGAGTTAACTATGATTAACCACAGTTTTTAGAAAGCTGAGTTCAGTTTCACTGGCCACACCCAGGCCTGATTACCACCAGATTTGTTGAATGAAGAAATCTCTTAAATAGAAGCTGTCAGACAAAGTGAAGTAGGCTACAAGATCTCAGAAAGAAACGCATCATGCCACCATCCAAAGGAATTCAAGAACAAATGAGAAACAAAGTGATTGAAATCTATCAGTCTGGAAAAGGTTACAAAGACATTTCCAAGGCTTTGGGACTCCAGAGAACCACGGTCAGAGCCATTATCCACAAATGGAGAAAACTGGGAACAGTGGGGAACCTTCCCAGGAGTGGTCAGCCAACCAAAATGAGTCAAAGAGTGCAAGGTGGTCCCAAAAGAACCTAGAACCACATCCAAAGACCTGCAGGCCTCACTGGCCTCAGTTAAGGTCAGAGTTCATGACTCAACCATCAGAAAGACGCTGGGCAACAATGGCATCATGGGAGAGTTCCAAGGCCAAAACCACTGCTGACAAAAAAGAACACAAAGACTCGTCTCACATTTGCCAACAAACATCCTGGTGATCCCCAAGACTTTTGGAGAAATATTCTGTGGACTGACCAGACAAAAGTTGAACTTTCTGGAAGTTGTGTGTCCCGTTTCATCTGGAGTAAAAATAACAGCATTTGATAAAAAGAACATCATGCCAACAGTCAGACATGGTGGTGGCAGTGTGATGGTCTGGGGCTGCTTTGCTGCTTCAGGACCTGGACCACTTGCTGTGATTGATGGAACCATGAATTCTGCAGAATGCAGAAGGCCAACGTCCAGCCATCAGTTCATGACCTCAAGCTCAAGCACTCTTGGGTTATACAGCAGGACAACGACCTGAAACATACCAGCAAGTCCAACTCTGAATGGCTAAAAAAAAAAACAGAATGAAGGTTTTGGAATGGCCAAGTCAAAGTCTGGACTTAAATCCAATTGAGATGCTGTGGTGTGACCTGAAGCAGACAGTTTATGCAGGAAAATCCTCCAATATGGCTGAGTTAAAACAATTCTGAAAAGAAGAGTGGGTCAAAATTCCTCCACAGCGATGAGAAAGACTCATCACCAGTTATCACAAACGCTTGATTTCAGTTATTGCTGCCAAGGGTGGAACAACCAGTTATTGGGTTCTGGGGGCAGTTACTTTTTCACACAGGGATAGATAGGTTTGGGTTTTTTCCCCCCTTAAAAAATTGAATAATCATTCAGACACTGTATTTTGTATTTACTTGGGTTGTTTTTGTGAAATATAAAAATTGGTTTGATGATCCGAGACATTTAAGTGTGATAAATATGCAAAAAACTCAGGGACCAGAAAGGGGGAAATACTTTTTCACAGCACTGGTGATGCTGAATTTCTCACCTCTATTAGAAATAGGGAACGTGATGTGAAAATAGAAAATCAATCCTGAACAAATCATACTGGAAGATTCTGGATACTGGAAGATTCCCTCTCTCTGTATTAAACATTAATGACCTGCACAGTGTTGCTGTCATTTTGGCCATGAATGCTCTGATTGGCTGTCCATCTGCTCTTCTCAGTATGGTGTGTAAGCTGAACACTCGTACCACCATCCTGGCAGCCGCCAACCCCAAAGGCCAGTACGATCCCAACGAGCCGCTGTCGGTGAATGTGGCTCTGGCCAGTCCTTTGCTCAGTCGATTCGACCTGGTTCTGGTTCTTCTGGACACCAAGAATTCCGAGTGGGACCGCATCATCTCTTCATTCATCCTGGAGGATCGAGGTAGACCGTCTTTGTGAATATTTTACCGTTTTGGATGCTGCTTCTTCTTCTTATGTTTTCATTTGGCAGTTGTGTATCTTTAAATGTGAGATACCAATTCTCAAACATTTTTGATTAAAAATCAAGGATGCAGCTCTTCTGGATTTCCAGAGTATTCTGGATTTTTAGACCATAAGCATTACTTAAGAGATGTTCCTGCTCCCTCCCAGTAGGTGGTGCATGAGGAGATCTTAAAAATTGGCATTAAAATGTGGCAGGACAGTCCTGAAGCAAATCAAATGTTTTATGCCAGAGTTATACCAACTTCCTGCAAAATGGCAAGGTTGTCAAATGATCACTACTCCGCCAAGGTGTCTTTTGATAAAACATGTCGGATTTTATGGACGGCCATTGTGACACTGCTTTGGCCTTTATTTTTCAAAATCAGAGCCAGGAGGAATAAACAAATTGCCGAGCGATGTCACTTCCTGATACCATTTGGGTTAATATCATTGAGCACCACCCAAACAGCCTTATTTTGAAATCGAGAGGAAACAGGTGGACTTCCTGTTGGTTTTTGGGTTTGAGTTCAAGAGGCTTTTTTGTAGGTGTAGTCATGATGCAAAGCAGACCAAAAAATCATCAGTCTAGGTTGCATGGTCTGTGGAGGCTGATTGTTTGAAATGATTTTGGAGTGAAAATTTCAGAATTCCAACTTTGGAACCAGATTATGGCCCCGCCCTGTGGTGGAAAGTCACAGTTTGAACAACTTAAAATCACCAATTTGTCTACAATCAGCAAAAAAAATGCTGGAGTCATTCAGTTTAAATCCCTCAGAGGAGAACCCTCAGATGTGACACCTGTAAAACATCCAAAAATACCAAATATGACCTTTGCCTTTTATGAACTCACATTTTCTAACAGACAGTAAATTAGTTTAGTGAGCCATCATCCAAGATTGATAAACTGGTGAACAATCGGTGCTTAGCCCATGAGTTCATGCTAGAGGAAGCTTCTGTTTCCTCTGCAGGAGATCAGAGGGAGAACAAAAGAGAACCCAGATGACCCAGGTTCAGATCTGGGGCTCCTTTCCACATTTAATTCCCTACTCTTCTTTTCTCCCTCTCTCTCTGTCTCTCCTGTTTCCAGTGGGATCCACTGTCTGATCAAATAAGTATCTAATATGTATCTTAACTAAGGAATGATTGGCTTTTCTTATAATTGAATGGAGATACCGTATGGGTCTTGTCTTCTTTCAGGACTTCCTGCGGAGTCCTCAGGCCTGTGGTCCATGGAGAAAATGAAGGCTTATTTCAGCGTGATCAAACGCCTGCAGCCGCAGCTGTCTGAGGACGCCAACATCATCCTGACCCGTTACTACCAGCTGCAGAGACAGAGCGACGGACGCAATGCTGCACGAACCACCATCCGCATGCTGGAGAGTCTGAGCAGACTGGCTGAAGGTGGGGACGGACAAATCTGTTACCTAGATTTACTTTGTAGTCCTACTGATAATCAGTGTTAAACTGTGTTAGAACGACCCCAGTACATGTGTATATACTGGTGTTGGTTTAACATGGTCTGAGAATGTTGAGCCATCTAGTTTGGTCAGAAAATCCAGAACCCATCCAGTCAGTCCATATCAGACTACAAATTGCTGGGGTCTTCTACCCCCCTCTTTGTCACAGTGGCTTTTTCACTGAATAGTACCATCTCAATTCTACTTATTTTCCTTTTTTTATTGGATATTTTCCATCAGAAATCATACCTCATACTTTAATTGGTATAATCTGGACCCAATTCCACTCACCTTTCCAAAAGTTGCCAACTATGGTCTAAAATATGGCAAGGAAAAATCCCCCAACAAAGAAGTCGATCTTTAAACCCTATTCAACACTCCATCTTTGCCTTTAAAGATTGTTTCATCTTAAATAGCTAATAAAACATTCCATCCTTGCCTTTAAAGATAATATCCATGAAGGCTATTCAAACATTCCATACTTGCCTTTAAAGATATTTTCCATATAATCTTATCAAACATTCCCTCCTTGCCCTTAAGGATAATATCCTTATAAGCTTATCAAACGTTCCATCGCTGCTTTTAAAGATAATTTCCTTATAAGGTTATCAAACATTCCATCCTTGCCTTTAAGGATGATATCCTTGTAAGCTTACAAAACATTTTATCCTTGCCATTGTATGTCCACACTGCTGACCTTTACTGGTTTTGCTTGAACCCTTCAGCTCACGCCAGGCTCATGTTCAGAGAGACAGTGACTATCGAGGACGCCGTCATGGCGGTGTCAGTCATGGAGTGCTCCATGCAGGTAAGGAGGAGACAATGATAAACTCTGATTCTCAAACACCACTGAATCTTTTTACTTTACTTTACTTACTTTACTTTTTTAACCTTATATGAATGGGGACAGCAGGTTCAGTTTTTCTGTTCTATTTTCCACACTTGCTGTGTCTCAGAGACTCTAAGGAACAAAACAAGCGCACCCACATGATCCTGTGGCCTGTTTTGGCACTTTGGAGAGGTTTTAGTTGGTAAAATATGACCAAAAGAAAGAACATCCAAAATTGAGCTTTTTTCTCTTTAGAGTAAAATGTGTTTTTTATTGAAATAAACATGCAAACCAAATATTCATAAAGCTTTAATGCCATCTAGTTACCTGATGTTCATTTAGTCTCATTTTGAAATCCTCCTGGGTATTTCTCTGTAAAAACACTGATGAACAGATGTTTTTGAATCTGATCAGGCGTATGGCTCTATGAAGTTTCTAAGCTAAAACATCACAGCAAGAGCTAAATAACAATTAACAGTGTTAAAAACTAAAAACTTAAAGCAATAGAAGACTGCAAAAATAAATTTAAATGAAGTATCTTAGACTCTAAGGTCAAAACAAATACAGAAAATTGCATTTTTATACTTCTGTAGTGAGTGCATTTTTTAACTGTTTATATCTTTTTTTTAATCCAGTCCCAGATATTCTTCCATCTCTTCTAAGTCAGCCTCCATTTCAAAAAAACATCCTGCTACAATTATAAAATCAATAATTTCTATGTCGTTGAAAACTTGAGGAAAGATTTGAGACCTTAATAAAAAATATGCACAGTCAGGGTTTGACGTGAACTTTTTTGCTCACCAGCCACTCTGGCTAGTGGTTTTGCAAACTTATTAGCCTCTGCATTTCTACTAGCCAGTTTTTTGTTGTAATCGTGCTGAATTTGGTATGTCTGGTATGAGATGAAACACATGCTCTGTTATGTCTGTCCTCTTAATAAAGCCCTTCTCCCTGTGCATTTAAAACAGTGCACTATAGATATATATTATACTTCCCAGTCAGAGTCATCTATGAGTCAATGACTCAGTGAATGTGCAGTTTAAACTTATAATACAATACTGTCTATTAAGTAACTGTTCATGAGGAAAACAAACTGCAGCTGGTTTCATAAATATCTCTATGTCTCATTCAGACAAATGTTGACGGTCAAATCTCTAGCTTCCTCCATTCTCCTTTAAATTGATGTCGTCATTTATGGTAGAAGTGTCTTTATCTGTGTAAATAAAGCTTAAAATGTCTGAATTATCTGTTAAAATAGCATGACTTAGATTTGATGCATTAGCTTAACATCTGTACAGGTTTAAACTTCTGCTTGAACACCATCTCTGTTATTCAGTGTTACTGAAATAAATCAAATTACAAACAAACAAAAAGAAATCTCTTAATTCAGTTGAATTAAGGTATGAGTTACACATTCTTATCCATCTGCCTCTGTCAATCATATTTATACCCTTGTCCTTCTGAGTTATTAGGAGAATATTGATCCAACAATATTTAAACACACTGCACAGAGAAACAGACAGCTGGAAAACACACACACACACACACACACAAACAGGGCTGAGCTGCTGGTCCTTCATGGACAGAGAGGAGCTTTAAAGCAGGAAAAGAAAGTTCAGGTCTGCATCTACACTACCAAAATGCCAGTGTGTGTGTGTGTGTGTGTGTGTGTGTGTCAGCATGAAAGCCAGTGTGCAGATCTGCAAGCATCTAAATCATAAACACTGATGGAAAAGCACAGTTAGAGGAAAACAGAGGTTGTGATGCTGATAGAGTTCAGTGGCCATAGTGGCTAGCTGAAGTCACTCTGAAGAGATTTTCTGAATAAATGATGCACATTCTAAAAACCATTAGTGCTGTGATAACCTGCAGTATGTTTACACTATCCTCTGGTGAACTCAGAACAGAAGATTAAACCTGACCTGATACCCTAGGGAGTTGTTTGAAAGTCCTACTGGCTTGGCTGCCTCAGATATATTGGCCATGAGGTAGCTCAGGTGTTTTAGTTGGTGACCTCTCTTCTGTGTCGTTTCAGGGTGGAGCTCTGCTGGGAAACGTGAATGCTCTACTCACCTCGTTTCCCGCTGAGCCCTGTGAGCAGTACCACACTCAGTGTCGGACTCTGCTGCAGGGTTTGAACCTTCCTCAGCTGCTGAAGAAGGAGATCAGCCGACTGACCAGGTGAGTGACTGAACACCTGTCCAGCCTGTTTATTAATGAGGGGCGTAAAGGTTCTTTGGAAGTCAGCTTTGGGGTCACGTTTCTGTACAATTTCAGATCATCAGGAAAAAGCAGAAAAAAGACAAATTTTTAGATTTCTCTAATTTATCTTGAAGTGACTGTAGAGCTCCTTAGACCTGTCATAGATTTTCTGTCACAGCCTTTGTCAACAGCCAGTGAACACTTGTGGTGTGGACATTGAGGTGGTGACACGTATGAATATTTAGGTGTACACCTGGATAATAAGTAGGACTAATAAGTAGTATGAAAGATTTAGAAAATCTTTCATACCATCAGCAATTAGACTGTATAATTCTAAAGTAAACAGATGAGACTCCCAGACGATTGAATTTCTCTTCGGGGATAAATAAAGTTATTGTATTGTATTGTATTTTATTACTTAATTAAAGAAATAACACATTTAGATGAATACTCAGGTGTTAGAACCCCCTTCTCCCTCTAAAACAAGCCTGTTAATGATTTATAAGTCTCCGTAGTCTCTTCTTTCTCACTGCTCCTGTAGTTTTAAGTGTAATTTCTCTCCTGTCGAGCTGAGCCTGCATGTTAGAGACTCAGTGGTCGAGAGGAAGAAAGTTTTTTGGTCTGATGAAACCAAAATGGAACTTTTTGACCATCAGACAAGACACCAAGCACTGACATCACCACAAACCACTGTTGAGCACGATGGTATTTAGTTCATGTATGCACACAGACTTGCTCAGTGTCACTGTTTGTTACTCTGATTCAATTTCTGCTTCATCCTGTCTGTTTCCCATCTCACCATATGTCAGCCAATCATCTATCAGCTGTTGGCTGCACATAACATCATCTGAAACTTCATATATGGAGCACAGCGGGCCGTTGTGTAGCCCTCTGCAGCGATAAAACCTAGCCAAACAAACTCTGAGTGTCCCAGAATGCCACGAGTAAAAAGCCCCTATTAAATACACCCTTTTGTTTGACACAGAGCAAACACACTCCCTCACACACACACTAACAAACAGCATCCAAGCCTCGTGTGGGGTCCAACACTGTTAAAGCTTGTATGAGGATAGAGAGGAGGTGTCTGCGGGCTTTCTTCAACTGGCTGAGCCTGGAGCTTCTCAACTCCAAAAACAATGGAGCAGATTTCAAGTTTTAAGTCAAAATTCATGAAACTGTAAATATTAACAATCACCAACATCAGTTTCTCACCAGAATTTAATTTAGAGAAGAAATAGTACCCAGTCTTTCAAACCTCTCCTTCGCTGCGGTGAACGTTTCAGACATTTACAGTGCCATGAAAAGGTATTTACCCCCTTTCTGATTCCTGATTTTTTTTGCATTTTTATCACACTTAAATGTTTCGGATCATCAAACCAATTTTAATATCTCACAAAGACAACCCAAGTAAATAAAAAATGCAGTTTCTGAATGATGATTTTATTCATTAAGGGGAAAAAAATCCATCAACAGCAGAGGAAGATGGTGACATGTTGTCCATTTTAATACACTCTTAAAGCAGCATATAACATCATGATCTTTGTTCTACAGGATGAAGAGAGACGCCTCAGGTGTGTCTCCACCTGCTGATGATCACCAGCATCAATGCAGAGACACAAACTCTGCCCACAGCACAAAACGCCACGACATCACAGTGGAGGGAGGCCTTGATTGGTTCCACTCCATCAATCAGTCAGTATCACCTGAAGGCTTGGCCCCGCCCATAATTACATCCACCCAGGTGAAGCTGAACACAAGCGCGAACTTGGAGAGTAAAGAGACGAATGACGAGGCGATAACCCACAAGGACATTTCTCGCCGTTTTACCTCGTCTTCAGACGAGGAAAGGCAGAACGAGCGCAGTAAAGAAAAACAAGAGAAGAAGAAAGGATGTGAGGGACAGAGAGAGAGTCCTGAGTCCTCTGAGTTTGTTTTTCAGAGAGTCTCTAAGAAGCTGAGAGAGCGCCGACTGAAGGAGCTGAGCCATCATCAGGAGCCGGACTCAGAGCGGGGAGGAGCAGCGAGGGCCGAGTCTGGAGATAAACATGTGACCAACACAACATCAGAGTCTCACAGGAGCAGCTCACTGTCATCACATGAATCCACACCCTCAAATCATCCTGTTAAAGATCTCCTGAGCACCGTCACAGGACAACGACCCAAGGACAAGACGGGGACGAAGAGGGCAGAAGATGAACCTGGAGAAGAACTGCGCTCCAAGCTGTCCAGTTTTATTTTCAAACCGAGGAAGATGAACGCTTCAGCACATGGCGACGAACTGGACGTTAGCACAGGAATCCTGGATGAAGGAACGACGACGCAGACGAATGTCTCTGCACAATGCAGAGACGTTGACAGTGACACAGCGAGAAGGACAAGAGAGGAGAGAGCAGCGGATCAGGATGAGACCGAGAAGAAGACCAGAGTTTCAGGAGTCAGAGGCAGTGACATGAAGTCTGCACCAGAAAGAACTGACACTGTAAAGACCGCTGTGGCGTCATCAACGCTCGCCAAACTCTCCAGATTCTCCTTCAGCTGCAGAAGTGAGCCGACAGCCACGGCTCAGCCTGGCGAGGACAAAAACCGTCAAAGAGAAGAAACTGAGAGAGCAGATGGAGCAGGAGGGAGCATCAGACCTGTGGACCGAATCAAAAACCTGCTAACCCTGGGACAGAGAGACCAGCAGGGGGCGGAGCCTCTTCATCAACCTGCAGATCTGTTAACTCTGAGACAGAGAGACCAGCAGAGGGCGGAGCCTCCTCATCACACTGCAGATCTGTTAACCCTGAAACAGAGAGACCAGCAGGGGGCGGAGCCTCTTCATCAAACTCTGCTGGGATTAAATCCTGTGGAAACAGGGAAGAACATTCATGTTGATCCTCAGAGCTCGGCCGGCGTGAAGAAGAGAAAGTGTTTTGAGCTGGGCCGTGGTCTGAGCGGTTCTGGTACGTTCTCTCTGTTTGGTTCTGATGACTTCAGTAACGACGTCCTCGACACCGACTGGGACCAGGAGGTTTCTAAGAGAGCCAGGATCTAAATCATGCTCTGCTCTGAGTCAGAGACCATGGCAGACGATGAAATGTGAGATTCTGTAGTTTATGTGTGGAAAATAAAAATGAATCACTGATGAAGTCCACATTTCTTGCATTAATTCTCCTTTGTACAGAATCATTCAGGGTTTTTCTCTCTAAAACTTTAGCTTGATTTCATACAAAGAGGTAGTTTTCTGCTTTTTTTATCACTCTGTTAATCTCATTATTCCTATTTTAACAGTGTTGAAGTGTGCTTCAATCGTGTGTCCTCCGTTTCATGACCATTAGTGTGCATCTCCCCTTGTCAATACACTAGTAAAGTCCAGAGGTAGACAAAGTCCCAAACTTCAGTACTTGAGTCAAAGTACGGATACTCCTAGTCACTCCTAAATTTTACTCCAGTTAAAGTGAAAGTAACTCAGTGTATTTATTACTTGTTAAAATGCTGGAGTACCTGCTTAGGAAATACCTCAGAATTCAAAGAACTCTTTAAAAAAAATCTCAAATTGTACTGTGACATTTCTTAAGTGCAGTCACTGGACATTTTGATATTTCTAAGGTTTTTTTTTAATTTTTTTTTTTTTTTTTAAATAACATTTTTTAAACCAGCACTGGTTCAGCAATGAAGTGGACCTCATACAGGGGGCAGCATAACCTGATGAAGGTTGTACAAAGTCACCCTCATTAAGTCAACATGTTTTCACTAACAGTACAAAATCCTCTCAAAGAGCAGATCAACTAAAAAGAATAATGCTGATCCAACGTCCTAAAAAGTGCAGATAATGCAAATAAAGACAAGCGCCGACATGAGGCTCAGGTTTGTGCATCCACAGATTGATGTGATAAGTTTGAGCGTGGTAAAGGGAGCAAGAACAAAAACAATATGAATCATTTTCATATCAAAAACCTGGAACATGGGCTTCGTCTGAGTTACATGTCATTTGCTCTGGATTTTGTCCAGGCTCTGGCTCTGCCCTGGAGATGATGCATGATGCATATTTTACCCCTTTAAGACAAGTTTATATCGGTCTCAGAGGTCCCCAAAGCATGCCTGTGAAGTTTGTTGCTGTAAAAAACACTCCAGTATTGGATTTTTGCATGTCTAAAAACTCCTGTTTCAGCCCTGCTCAGAACGAGCTTCTTTCTGTGTCTGCTGCTTTACATGTAAATGAGCTGTCTGACTCCGCCCCTGACCCCGCCCCTCTCAGGAAATGGCTGGAAATGGATGTGGCCCTCCTGGGAGAGGAGGGGGGAACTTTCTTGTGCACCTGCTGGACTTCAGCTCTGTTTGAGTTTCACTGGGGCGTAACTTCTACTCCTAGGATTGGAGTAAATGTATAACTGTAAAAACTCAAACCGTTGGTGGACGTAATATATATTTATATTTATATTAGAGTTGGTGTTACACCAGACACATGATCAGCAAATGCATGCTGTAAAGGGCCAGCTACGTATGGACTTGTTATAAAAATAAAAGGTAATAACATTACAGTCCAATAAATCACCATTACGTTTGCAATTTACATTTTTACCCACGCCGATGAAATCGGCAGGGGGTTATGTAAAGGGTCCCGTATCTTTCTATCTTTCTTTTGTTTGTATGTGTACAAGATAACTCCAGAACTGAAAGCTGGATCTTCACCAAACGTTCAGGAAATGTTGGGATAGTGACGGGGAAGAATGGATTAGATTTTGGTGATGATCCACGCACCCGTTCAGTTTTTCTCAGACTTTGAAATTTTGAACACCATAGTCATCAATGGGAGCGTGAGTTCCTCGGTGGCGCTGCTTAGGCGTGGGTCTGCTGCCTCAGAGGCCATTCTAGTTTATCATACATTGTATATAAAGCAATTTGGCCTATTATCATACTGTAAAACACGGTGGATGGCTCTTGTTTTGACATGAAGGCTTTTATTTTGAAATGCTCTCCTTTCACAATAGGACACGTGACTTCCTTTTCCTCAAGTATTTTATTAAATAAAGAAAACAAGGTATCAGAGTTAAAAAACAAAACCTTGAACCCTTTTTTAAAATGTTATTTGTTTGTCCGCTTCTGTGAGCAAAATTAAAAAAAAAAAAAAAGAGAGAAAAAAGAGCTAATCTTTCCATTTTTCTAATTTCTGTCATAAATGAAAAAAACTCAATTTTAGAGTCTGGTTTCACCCAGGAAATGGATCTGCCAGAATAAACGGACCGTCTTACCCCGCTCTCCCCTACATGTGTCTCCAGCCTGGTGTCAGATTTAAACAGGTGATCTCTCTCTAAGGTGTTCCTGAGTTCGTCCTCCAGTTTTGATAAATATGAATGTAAACTTGTAATTTCTCAGGTCCAGCTGGAGGCGGTAATGGGACTTTTAGGAGCCCAGATGAAGGAGGATCAGGATGTAGTGTTTAGTTTCCGGTCAGTCTGCGGTAGAGCTCTGTTAGCATGTAGCTCAGTTAGCTTGTAGCCCCTAGATGAGCTAACGTTGTAGGTTATTAGAGAAATGTTACTGAAGCCTCTGTAGGTTTAGTTTAGTTCTTCTCTGTCTCTGACTCTCAGAGGTCTGGGAAATGTCCGGGTTTAAAGACTCGTCCTTTGCGGTTCTCAGAGACTTGGGAGGACCAGCACCAAGATCTGAACACGGAGGGGAGCTCGACCACCAACGAAACCTGCTGGATGTGTTTTTAACACCTGGAGTTAAGACGCACAGAGCAGGTGGGCTTTCTTTCTCTGAACGTGTTTCCTGATCGAGTTTCAGGGAGCAGAGCCATTAGCTTTAGCCTTTAGCTTTAGCCTTTGGCTGTGGCTAACGTCCATAGACAAACACTGCTACAGTGTTAGCCTCAGCTAGCTCCTGCCAGTAGAACCACTGGGTTTACTGGACTAAAAGACTGGTTAGTGACTGGAGTAATAACCAGTGAAATCAGAGGTGACAGTGCATGAACTTTATTACCAGTGGGGCTAATTAGTACATAATTAATTTAATGATGTGTCATTAGTGATGGAGATTTAAAGATCTTTAATTTGATCAGTACACAGTAAATTTACCTGACTAGATTTAACATTTGGTTCCAGTCTATTTGGAGTTAAATTTACTATGCTGGCAGAGTATTTTTTCAGATATAAACTCTAAATGATTATGTGCTACACAGTGAACAAAATAAACAACTCCACAGCAACAGTACTCACTACAGAGTAATACAGACCTTAGTTTACTCATTATAGAGCTTTCCTCAGTATAAAGTGGTATTAAGTCATTTCAGAGCTGTTTTCATTCCTTTTAGAAATGTTTTTCACTGTTTTACATTTAAAGTACAATTTCTCCTCCATTTATAATTGGGTAATGCTGATGTAGAACTGTATCTTATTCTAGATAGATTGATCTTCCTCTTTATTAAGAGCTACATTTTCTTCTTAATTGATAATTCTGCCTTTCCACCTTTACAGGGCATGACAACAGAAGAAGGTTTTTTGCTTATACGTATTAGACATAGTGTTCTTATAGTACAGGAACAATTGTGATGATCATATGACCCAGTAGCAGAGCCTGAGATGAGGCTGTGAGGTTAGAGAAGTTTATTTGACAACAACAGTGAAAATGATGGTGAGCTGGCTGCTGGTTGGCAGAATCACTGGCAGTGAGACAGAGACACTGCAAAAAAAGAGAACAAAATGGAGTTAGACAATGCAAAAATTCACCCAAAATCACTAGATTATCAAAGGTTGGAGAGGAGCCAGGTTACCTGATTAGAGGCTGTAGTCCACAGGTGTCTAAAAGTTCAACACCAGGTGAGGAGGAGGTCCTGATTGCAAAGGATTATCTGCAGCTGAGATCTAACGAGCTTGAGCCGTGACCAGCTATGAGTGATGGTAGCTGAGCTGAAACTTAACAGGGTGTGGTTAAAGTTTCACTCCAGCTCTGGCAGTGGCTGGTACCAAATACACTCAAAAAAGGGTGAATTTTACTATTTTTGAGTAAAACATTTCTTACTTTGGAATGAAAACTCCTGAGTAGGCAGGAATGAAAAGAGCCTAGCTGGTACTCAAATCTCAGATTATCTCAGAATTCTGAGTCTTCAGTCTCAAATAATCTCAGAATCATCTCTGATTTCTGAATTGGAGTTTAATTGGTGCTCAGCTCCTGAAGACGTGGTATTTTGACATCTTTGTGTTTAGTGCATCCACCAGTCATTCACATTTTCCTATACATACATATATATATATATATATATATATATATATATATATACACACTCTGATTCTGAATAAACACAAGATACTTTTGCCCTACAAAGAGGGTCAGCCCTCAGTGAAGAATTACTTAATCCATTACTATTTGCCTCCACAAGTCAACCGTGCAGACTGATGGGTTGCAAGAGGTTCACCATGGCTGTCAAGTGGGAACCCTCCTATGTCAGTGTTTTTGTCCAGTTCATCCTCCACCTCCACACCTCCAGGGGGCTGAACAGTGATCTCCAACATCCCAGAGCCACCCCCTCCATGCCAGCTGCCGACCTGCCTTACCACATGGCCCACACAGCCTAAGCAGGTGTCGCTTGTGCTTCAGTGCTCTCAGATCAGTCTGAAAAAGGTTATAGAGAAATTTCTAAGGCTTTGAGACTCCAGCCAACCATGGGAAAAGCCATTATCCACAACTGGAGAAAACTTGGAACAATGGTGAACCAGGAGTGGCTGGTCTACCAGAATGACTCCTAGACGAGGACTCTTCCAGGAGGTCCCAAAAAAAAAAAAAAAAAAAAACAGAACAAAGAAAGACCTGCAGGCCTCACTGACTCAGTTAAGGTCAGAGTTCATGATTCGACAATCAGAGACACTGGACAACAATGGCATCATGGGAGAGTTCCAAGACCAAAACCACTGCTGACCAAAAAGGACACAATGGTTCCTGATGATCCCAAAGACTTTGGGGAAAATATTTTGTGGACTGACCAGACATAAGTGGAGCTTTCTGGAAGGTGTGCATCCTGTTCCATCTAGAGTCAAACTAACAGCATTTCATCAGAAGAACGTCAGACCAACAGTCAAACATGGTGGAGGTAGTGTGACGGTCTGGACCAGGACCTGGACCACTTGCTGTAATTGATAGATCCATGAATTCTGCTCTCTACCAGAAAATCCTCAAGGAGAATGTCCATCAGTTCATGCCCTCAAGATCAAGCACCCTTGGTTTATGGAGCAGGACCATGATCCCAAACACACCAGCAAGTCCACCTCTGAATGGACTAAAAAATTTTCAACCACTGAAAATATATCTAAAGAATCTGACAGTTTGGACCCTAAGTGGAACCAGACCCAATCAGTCAATGAACCAGGCCAAAATATTTTTTTAAAAAGGACATCATTGCAGAAGGAAATTCATGCATGCATTTAATTTTACCTAATTTTCCCAAGACAGGATGGGAATTTGGTCATTTCATAAGACATTTCATCAATATCTTGGAAAAATCTGCTTGTTATCCAAAGAAAAGGAGATAAAGAAGTTGAAATCTTGGGACAAACACTGAAATCTACTCATTATCATAGGAAATCCTACAGAACACATGTATGTTTGTGCCCTTAGGGCTTCCATACAACAGCTTTTTTGCTGGATTTTTTCCCTGGCACACATTTTGTGACCCACTTTTGGGTCCCGACCTACAAGTTGAGAACCGCTGGCCTAGTCAAAGTCTGGACTAAAATCTGATAGACATGCTGTGGCATGACCTTAAACACGGCTTTCATGCTGGAAAACCCTCTAATGTGGATGATTAATAGAACAATTCTGTAAAGAAGAGTGGGTCAAAATTCCTCCACAGTGATGTGAAAGACTCATTGTCAGGTTGCAGCTGTTTCTGTCAAGGACAGAATAACCCGTTATAAGGTTTAAGACAAAATGTTGTCTTGTCAACATTTTGATCCACCCTTAAGGTAATTGTATCTGGGTTTTATTCTGTTTAATTTCTCTTCCCTGTGTCCTGCAGGTGACCAGCAGCTAATTGTGAGTAAAGAAGAGCAGAAGGAGTGGAGCTCCAGCCTGGACCAGGAGGACTCGGAGCCCCCACACATTAAAGAGGAACAGGAGGAACTGTGCAGCACACAGGAGGGAGAGCAGCTTCAAGGACTAGAAGAAGCTGATACAACCACCTTCCCCTTCACCCTTGTCACCGTAAAGTGTGAAGATGATGAAGAGAAACCTCAGTGCTCCTCAGAGAGACGAAGTGAACAGATGGAAACAGGAGCTGATGGAGGGGACTGTGGAGGAGCAGAACCAGCCAAGGACTCAGGTCCAAAGAGACAGTCACAACCAGAGACTGAGATCAAGACTGAAGACTTGTCTGGAAGTAGGACTGAAGAAATTAATATTTGGCAAGATGCCAGAGCCGACCGTTCTGGTGGAAACTCTGCAAAAAACATTAGACATGGGAGACACACGACAGATGGCAAATTACATCACTGCTCTGAGTGTGATAAAACATTCAAAAAGAAACAGAATCTTATCTTACACATGAGAAATCATACAGGAGAGAAACCCTTCAGCTGCTCTGTCTGTGGTAAAAGATTTATCCGAAAAGGAGAACTGACCAGACACCATGTTGTTCACACAGAAGAGAAACCTTTCAACTGCTCTGTTTGCAATAAACAATTTAAACATAAAGGGACTCTGACTAGACACTTGTTGGCTCACACTAGGAAGTCGTCTTTATCTGATTGCCATGAAATATTTAACCAGGAGTGTAGTTTGCCTCTTCATGTGGCATGTCACAGTGGAGAGAAACCCTCTAGCTGCTCCATTTTTGAACAATTCTCTCAGTCTAATCAGTTTGAGAAAGGTCATTTTGATGGCAGTCAGGTTTCAGAGCTTCATCAACATCAGACTGAAAAGAAAAGGGTGGCAGAAACAGGAAGTGATGAAGAGGACTGTGGAGGAGCAGAACCAGCCAGGAACTCAGATCAAGAGAGACATTTACAACCAGAGATTGAAGTTAAAATTGAAGACAGGGACTGGATGGAGACTAGAGAACACCAGTCAGGGTTTATATCTGTTGAAAACATTCAAATGAAGACAGGAAAGGCTGCTCAGAAAGCACATAGTTGCCCTGTGTGTGGTAAAACTTTCACAAAGAAGCAGAATCTTGCCCCACACATCAGAATTCACACAGGAGAGAAACCTTTTAACTGTGCATTTTGCAATAAAAATTTCAACCAAAAAGATACACTAACCAAACACATGATGGTTCACACAGGAGAGAAACCGTTTGAGTGCTCTGAGTGTGGTAAAAGATTTAACAGAAAGTGGAATTTGACCTCACATATATTAATTCACTCAAAGCAGTTACCATACAGCTGCCCTGATTGCAGTAAAACATTTAATCGTAAGTCTTGTCTAACTCTTCACATGGCCCATCACAGAGGGGAGAAGCCTTACAGCTGCTCTGTTTGTGAAAAAAGATTTTCATGGTCCAAACAGGTAAAAAGACACAAATGTGTTGTTGGTCAGGCCTCAGAGCTTCATCAGAACCACACTAGGGAGAAAAGAGAGGGTTGTGGAGGAGCAGAACAAGCCAAAAACTCTGATCCAGACAGACAACCAGTGACTGAGATAAAGACTAAAGACTCTCCTGGGGCTGAGACTACAAATGATATTTCAATGGAGGCCAAAGAAAGTCAGTCAAGTATTCATAAACCACATAGCTGCTCTGTATGTGGTAAAACATTCAAACAGAAACCACATCTGACCATACACATGAGAATTCACACAGGAGAGAAACCCTACATCTGCTCAGAGTGCGGAAAGGGGTTTACCCAAAAAGGGGGTCTGAACAAACATTTGTTAGTTCACAGACAAGAGAAACCGTTCCCTTGCTCTGAGTGTGGGAGACATTTTCGTCAAAAAGAGCATCTGTCCAGACACATGTTAATCCACAAAGACCAGAAACCTTTCAGCTGCTCTATGTGCAGGAAAAGATTTAACATGAAAGGGCTTCTGAAGTCACACATGAAAGTGCACACAGAAGAGAAACCCTTCAGCTGCTCTCTCTGCAGTAAACAATTTTATCAGAAACAAAGTCTGACCATTCATATGACGCGTCACATTGGGGAAAAGCCTTTTAGCTGCAGTGCTTGTAACAGAGGATTCTATTGGAGCTATCAGTTAAAAAGACACAGGTGTGGTGGAGGTCTGGCTTCAGAGCATCTTCAAAACCAAACTGAGGTGAAAGAGGTAGGAAAAGGAGCTGATAAAATGAACTGTGGAGGAGTAGAACCAGCCATGGACTCAAATCCAGAAAGACAATTTCAACCAGAGGTTGAGGTCAAGATTGAGGACAGTGATGATGATTGCACAGAGCCTGGAGAAAATCAGCCAGATTCAAAAATTGGCAAAAGGAGGCGCAAAACTGTTAAGAAGCCTCACTGCTGCTCTGTTTGTGGTAAAACATTCAAAAGGAAACAGACTCTGAAGATACACATGAGAATTCACACAGGGGAGAAACCTTTTAGCTGCTCTGAATGTGGTAAAAGATGTAGCCAAAAGGGGAATCTGAAAGTTCACATGGCTCTTCACATTGCACAGAAACCCTTCAGCTGCTCAGTTTGCAGTAAAACATTTACTAGACAAGGGCGTCTGAACAAACATATGTTAGTTCACACGAAAAAGAAACCAATCAGCTCTTCTCAAAGTGAACAAGCATTAAAAACCTCACACTCCATGGATTATCTCAGAGGTGAGAAACCCTACAGCTGTGCTGTTTGTGACCAAAGATTCTCCAGCTCTCAACGGCTGCAAAGACATACGTGTGTTGGAGGCCAGGCTTCAGAGCATCTTCAAAATCAGGCAGTGAAAAGAGAGAACAACACAGGAGCTGATGGAGAGGACTGTGGAAAAGCAGAACCTTCCAGCAACTCAGATCCAGAGAGATATTTACAATTAGACACTAAGGTCAAGACTGAAGACTTATCTGGAGCAGAGACTGACGACAGTGATGACTGGACGGAGACCAAAGGTCATCAGTCAGATTTCACATCAGTTAAAAACATTGAAAACAATGGATCAGCTGCTGAAGAGAAATCTCACTACTGCTCTGACTGTGGCAAAATTTTCTTTCAGAAGCATGATCTTACCAGACACATGAGAATTCACTCAGGAGAAAAACCCTTCCGTTGCACTGAGTGTGGTAAAAGATTTAACAGGAAGTCTTATCTGACACTTCACATGGCCCATCACAGAGGGGAGAAACCCTACAGCTGCTCTGCTTGTGGCAAAAGATTCTCCTGGCATTATCAAATTAAAAAACACAAGTGTCTTGGACATCAGACGTCAATACCAATCTGAGGAGAAAAGAGAAGCAGAAACAGGAACTGATGAAGAGGACTGTAGAGGAGCAGAACCAGCCAGGAACTCAGATCAAGAGAGACATTTACAACCAGAGATGAAGATCAAGACTGAAGACTTTAGAAGCTGAGGCTGAAGACAGAGTTGATGATTGGATGAGCATCAGAGATCATCAGTCAGGTTTAAATCTGTAGAAACAGAACATTCCTGTTATTGATATAAATGTATTTACTGGTACATGCTGTTGGGTTAAGGGCCACACGGTGACGCCTCACAGCAAGAAGGTTTCTGGTTCGCTTTCCGGTCAGGGCCTTTCTCTGTGGAGTTTGCATGTTCTCCCTGTGCATGTGTGGGTTCTCTCCGGGTACGCCAGCTTCCTCCAGCCACCAAAGACATGCTCATTAGGTTAATTGGTGACTTTAAATTGGCCCTAGGTGTGAATGTGAGCGTGCCTTGTTGTCTGTCTCTATATGTCAGCCCTGCGATTGACTGGCGACCAGTCCAGGATGTACCCCGCCTCTTGCCCAATGACTGCTGGGATAGGCATCAGCCCCTCTCGTTCCCCAACGGGATATGTTTCCAATGTTTCTCAAACAGACTTTACCTCAGCAGACCACTCGGCTACAGTATATTATCCAACCAATCCTTTAACATGCCCATAAAACCAGCATCATGAGTGTATACAGTTTTGAAAATGGTCTTCCCTCTGGATTTACCAGGATATGTGAGTTTAGTCCACTGACACATGAATATCATCACTCTTAATAACTAGTAAGTTTTAGGAATTTAGTATTTTATTCCTAAAATCAGGATCAATAAACAATGTCTAAGTAAACAAAAAAGAAGCAAGTCAACTGCTAATATGAAAAAGCTTTCAGAGATGGTTTTGTACAGAACCACTACGTCTGATCATGAAAAAAGGTCAGATTTATTCCAAGAGATGACTCAATCTGCTCAGCAAACAAACTTTTCGCTGAATTGTTAGTTACAGTGCTGTGAAAAAATATTTTCTCCCTTACGTTTTTTTTGTTGTTTGTTTGTTTGTTTGTTTTGTTTTTGGTCATATTTCTCCCACTTAATTGTTCCAGATTATAATGCATATTTTAATTTTAGGCAAAGATAACCAGAGTAAATACAAAAGCAGTTTTTAAATGCTTATGATGATTTGATTTACAAAGAGCAAAAAAGACTTCCAAACCTACTTTTTCTTTTTGCCACTAAGGACAAAAATGTCCATTGTGAAAAACGTGAGGTGAGTCTAAAACTCTTCCAGTGCTCATCCCCTAGCTCTGTGGTATCTTATCTGAATATAGCACTGGGGTGTACATGAATCTAATGGTAAAACTCAACAGGGAGAGGATGGGTGAGCACTTCAGTGAGCAGGAATATTCTTGATGAGTCACCATTGATAGTGTAATAAGAAAGACGTATTTGGAGCATTGAAAAGGCGTGTCCACAGCCCCCAAAACGACGCATTGATGACATACAATTGGTGACAATAAATGGTTAAATGTGCAATTTAACTCTTTTGGCTGATAACAGGAGTTCCTTCAGGGGGAGACTCTGGGATTGATGAACCGTTTTAACTGCATGCTGGATGACAATAAATCCTCTGTTGCATCTGACCTGATTTTCTTTAGTCTCCTTTCTTCACTCCAAGCCCTTTTTCTGATAAACATGAAGAACTGATAAGACAAAGAGCCAACAGCAACACCTCTCAATGCTGTAATCATTGTACAATAGAGGAATAACAGAGTACCGTTGTATACACTGACACCAAATGTAATACTTTTCAGATCATTTAAATAGCATGTGTGCGCGTTAGAAGACTGATGTACACTATATTGCCAAAAGTATTCGCTCACCCACCCAAATAATGTAAATCAGGTGTTCCAATCAATTCCATGTCCACAGGTGTATAAAATCAAGCACCTAGGCATGCAGACTGTTTCTACACACATTTGTGAAAGAATGGATCGCTCTCAGGAGCTCAGTGAATTCCAGCGTGGTACTGTGATAGGATGCTGCCTGTGCAACAAGTCCAGTGGTGAAATTTCCTGGCTCCTAAATATTCCACAGTCAACTGTCAGTGGTATTATAACAAAGTGGAAGCCATTGGGAACGACAGCAACTCAGCCACCAAGTGGTAGGCCACATAAAATGACGGAGCAGGGTCAGCAGATGCTGAGGTGCATAGTGCGCAGAGGTCACCAACTTTCTGCAATGTCAATGGCTACAGACCTCCAAACTTCTTGTGGCCTTCAGATTAGCTCAAGAACAGTGGTAGAGAGTTTCATGGAATGGGTTTCCATGGCCGAGCAGCTGCATCCAAGCCATACATCACCAAGTGCAATGCAAAGCAGATGTAGTGGTGTAAAGCACGCCGCCACTGGACTCTAGAGCAGTGGAGACATGTTCTCTGGAGTGACGAATCGTGCTTCTCCATCTGGCAGTCTGATGGATGAGTCTGGGTTTGGTGGTTGCCAGGAGAACAGTACTTGTCTGACTGCATTGTGCCAAGTGTAAAGTTTGGTGGAGGGGGGATTATGGTGTAGGCTTGTTTTTCAGGAGCTGGGCTTGGCCCCTTGGTTCCAGTCAAAGGAACTCTGAATGCTTCAGCATACCAAGAGTTTTTGGACAATTCCATGCTCCCAGCTTTGTGGGAACAGTTTGGGGATGGCCCCTTCTTGTTCCAACATGACTGTGCACCAGTGCACAAAGCAAGGTCCATAAAGACATGGATGAGAGAGTTTGGTGTGGATCAACTTGACTGGCCTGCACAGAGTCCTGACTTCAACCCCATAGAACACCTTTGGGATGAATTAGAGTGGAGACTGAGAGCCAGGCCTTCTTGTCCAACATCAGTGTGTGACCTCACAAATGTGCTTCTGGAAGAATGGGGAAAAATTCCCATAAACACACTCCTAAACCTTGTGGAAAGCCTTCCCAGAAGAGTTGAAGCTGTTATAGCTGCAAAGGGTGGACTGACGTCATATTAAACCCTATGGATTAAGAATGGGGAGTCACTTAAGTTTATATGCGAGTCAAGGCAGGTGAGCGAATACTTTTGGCAATATAGTGTATCTTCAATTTCTAACTTGGGAGACAGCGTTATGGAAATGCAGGAACTGCTCATTATGATCTGAAAATAAAGCTTCCTTCAAGCACTTTGACATTAGATGACAGTGGAAGGTCTGATTTTTTAGTGAAGAAGTTCAGAAGTAGAACCCCAATTCCAAAAAAGTTGGGTCGTAGTGTAAAGCATAAATAAAAAAATTGATAGTCAGATCTCATAAACCTATATTTTATTCACATAAGAACATAAACAACAGATCAAATGTTGAAACTGATACATTTTAATTATATTAGCCCATTTTGAAATTGATGGCAGCAACACTTGTCAAAAAAGTCAGGACAGAGCAACAAAATTCTGGAAGAGTTTGTGGTAGAGATGAAAAACAGCTGGAGGGGCATTTTCAGTTATTTAGGTTAATTATCAACAGGTCAGTAACATGGCTGGGTATAAAATGAACATTTTAGAGAGGCACAGTCTCTTAGAAGTAAAGATGGGCAGAGGTTCATCAATCTGCAAAAAACAGTCTAAAAACTGTGGAACAATTTCAGTAAAAAAGTTTCTCAATGCAAAATAGTAAAGGTTTTAATCTCCCTCCATCCACAGTCCATAATATCATCATACAGAGAATCTGGAGAAATCTCTGTGAGCAAGGGACAAGGCTGAAGGGGCCCTCAGGGGCCACTTCATTAAAAACAAACATGATTCTGAACTGAAATCACTGCATGGGCTCAGGAACACTTCCAGAAATCATCATCTGTCAACACAGTAGGAGCTTGGTGAACAGTCTTCGAGCATGAAGCAGAGTCTCAGGGTCTGATGCTGATGAACAGTAGAGAAATGCTACTGGAGCATTTTACTTTCTGCATCTAGACACCTGATCAGACTTAAGGACTGATTTCTTCGTAAGTTCTTCATGAACTTTTTCCAGCATTATGGATAAAACACTTGTCCTGATAGTACTTTTAATCTCCTCTGACTATCAAGCAAATATAAAATGTGATTTATGCCCAAAGTTTCCTTCCAGTATTAAATATTGTTAGTCTCATTTAAACAGAAATACATTTTTGAAGGATTTATTATAAACTGAATATATATACATTTTTCATGAAATTTAGAGGCCTGTGTTTCACTAATGTCTCAGAACCTGCCTGGGAAGCCAAATGTGACTTTTTAAACCTTGTTAAAAGAGTGATTAATTCTAAACAAGGGACAGTTTAGGATTAAGATCCTCGAGATTTCTGCAACCCTTAATTTTGACAGAATTAGTCAAAGAAGCAGTCTGAGAGAATTAGTTTTAAGAAAGGCTATTCAGTTAGTTTGGAATGGGGTCAACTTCCTGGAGAAGTATCCATATGAAGGGCCTGAGAGAGAGTGCATGACGCTGTGACGCTCAGAGAGCCACAGCTCCTCGCTCTCGTCCTCATACAGGACACAGAAGTGAAGTCTTTGTCCTCTCAGGCTGTGTTGGCTGGGGTCTTTGGCCTTTCTGAGCAGGCTGTCCAGAATCTGGAGCTTTGGTTCCTTTCTCTTTTTCTGCTCTTCCATCAGCTCCATCTTTCTCCTCGGCCTCCTCGCTGTGGTCCTGGGAAGGGTTTCACAGAGCTTCTGGCTCTACGGCTACTCTTTAGCTGACCCCCGATCTATGGGACAAAAACACTCCCTCTTAGCATCAAGGTGTCTTTTCTGGCCGCAAATGTCACGGGAGGGCCCTGGGGCCCCGGCCATGATGTCCTGGCAGCAGTAGGGGAGATCCAGTTGGCAAAGCGGACTTCACATTCCTCTGGTCAACTGGATCATATCAGAAAATTTAAGACAGGTAGTTGGACCTAACCAAGGGTATAATAGTTTTGGATTTTTCAATGTTTTTATTTTTATTTCATTTTCACTTTCTTTTTTCAATTTCACTTTAGTTTTTATTAGTTTTTACTGCTGGTTTGTTAGTTTAGTTTAGTTTTTATTTTGCCAAAAATGCTTCGTTTCAGTTTCGTTTTCATTAGTTTTAGTTTTTTACAGATAGATGTCGGGGCAGAGGGAACGTCATATCTTTTTAAAAAAACACTTTCAAACAGGCTACTCTTCACTTATCATTTATTTTGTTTAAAGATGGTGTTTGAATACAACTCCAGGCATAAAACTGCCACTGTGTGAAGTCTTAACCAATCAGATCAGGCAGTTTTAACCTCCCCAGATGAGGGTGTAGGTGCCAGTCAGTCTGGTTGTGTCAAAGACTAAAACTAAGGAGATTTTGTCTCCATTTTTATTTTATTTTAGTTAGTTTTGTAAGTGCACTAAACAGTTTAAATTAGTTTTGGTAAAGCTTAGTTTTTATTTAGTTTCAGTTAACTTTTAGTTTAGTTATTTAGTTATAGTGAACTATTATAGCCTTGGTCCTGACCTGTGGAGGGCAGTATCACTCTTTCCAGTATACAGGCTGCGGGAATCTCATTCAAAGAAGAAGAAGTTGTTTCCGGTTTGAGAGCTGTTTCCGTTAGCGCTAAGTTAGCATGAGTGGCTGTGCTAATGATGTAGGTTAGCAGAATAATGTTTTAAACCATCTTTGTTCGTGTTTTCTTTTGCTTCTCTAAATCTCTGAGGTCTGGACGATGTCCGGGTTTAAAGATCCAGCCTCTGTGGTCCTCAGTGACCCAGGAGGACCAGAACCAAGATCTGACCAGGAAGAGGAGCTCAAGCACCAACAAAACCTGCTGGAAGTGGTTTTAACGCCTGAGATAAAGCTGCACAGAGCAGGTGGGTGGACGTCTACGGGGCCTGGGAGGGGACATAAACGTGTCCATTAAACATATTATTTTATATTTCTCTCCTTTAGCTTGTGTTAGCTTGTTTTACATAAAGGACGGGGCAGATCGGCTCAGCTCATCCCATCAGATTCAAACGTTCAGAGTTTACAGACAGAAACAACGAACCTCCAAGGAGTGAAGGCTGATACATAAATATGACCTGATCTTATGTCTTATTCGGAGCCGGGTGTTCTGTCATTTTTTGCTACCCATCAAAAATTGCTACTTTGTGGTGCTGAGCATGCGCCCTACGCCATCAGCGTCACGCCCATAAGGGGTAGGGTTAGGGTAGTCGATAGGTAGCAAAATCTGACAGAACACCGGCCCTGGACATTTTGGTACCGTAAGCGAAATTCTGAATCCCTGCTGGCCCAATCTTTCCCACTGACTGTCGTTCATTTTCATGGAATGTGTTCCCCCAGAAAGGGGCGGGGCCAGCATCGTTTGGGCCAGTGTCAATTTCCTAGACTAAAACTATTCGCCGACAGCCTTTTCTCCATGAAAAAAACTAGAGGAGGACTAAAAAAGATAGATCTGTGATGACTAAAGCTGACAAAAAACAAGTTTAGTTTTTGTCAAGATGACTAAAACTAGACTAAAATGTAATTTGGTTTTTGTCAGACATTCAAAATCTGTGCTATTTCTCCACTGTGGGTAAAACTGTCAAAATCCAATGCCTCTCAGCTGAAGACAGCAGGGATCCCAGGTTTAGCATGGTGCAGAGAAAACACTAGCATGATTTGGTACCAGATTTAGGAAAGAGAATAAATGCTTGGGCTAAAAGTAAAGACTAAAATGTGAGGACTTTTTATGGACTAAAATGTTTTGAGATTTTGTCGACTAAAACTAAAAAGGATAGACTAAAACTAAAATGGGACAAAAATTAAAATGCATTTCATTTAAAAACTATAACTAAAATTATTAATACTAAAATGAATTGGGTGTACCTGGATGGATTGTTCTGGTCTGTACAGTATGACACAGAGCGAAATTTCATATGTTGCACAGTAAAACTAGCAAGTTTGATTTCATGATTTTAACTTTCTACCACATGCAAAGTTAAGAGGAGGTACTTATAGGGCCTGTTAATACCCAAACATCTGCTGGGGGTCTGGGGGATTCTCCTCCAGGATTTTTGTTTTTATTAAAAAGATCTTTATTATGCTATTTTATGGACTTGGCACCATTTATTTACAACTGACTAGGGCTCTGACAATCTCAAATGTGTATTTTCAAATGTATTTAAAAGTTATTTAACATTTATTGTTTGACTCTGAAATTTCTGTGCAGTTTTTTTTTCTACAATTTTATTACAGTATTTTGTATCTTTATTCTTACTCTCTTTCTCCTTATTTTTATCTCTACTACAAGTACTGTTGCTCTTGTTGGTCACTTCTAAACGCCTAAAACATTGAATTAGTTTCTGTTGTGTTTTGCAGATTTATTGGTTTCATCTTTTTGCGTCTCTTATTTAGATGTACACACACGGACAAAATAGTTGGTACCCCTCTGTTAGAGAAAGAAAAACCCACAATGGTCACTGACGTAACTTCAAACTAACAAAATTAATAATACATAAAATTGTACTAAAAATTAACAAATAAAAATCTGACATTGCTTTTGAATTGCGGTTCAACAGAATCATTAAAAATCAAACTAATGAAGCTGACCTGGACTAAAAGGATGGTTCATTCAACTTCATATTTTGTTGACATCCTTTTGAGGCAATCAATGCAGTCTATTTCTGTAACTCTCAGTGAGACTTCTGCACCTGTCCCAGGTATTTTGGCCCTCTCCTGGTGGTCAGACTCTTCCAGCTGTCTCAAGTTTGAAGCTTTTCTTCTCCAGACTGCATGTTTCAGCTCCTTCCACGGACGTCCTCTAGGATTTGGATCAGGGCTCATAGAAGGCCTCTCCTGACACTGGGCAGCATGTTTGGCTCCAGAATGCCTTGGTAGTCTTGAGATTTCACTGGACCCTGCACAGATTCCAGACTCCCTGTGACAGATGCAGCAATGATGGGGAGGGTGCTGGGCAGAGAGACTGGGAGAGAGAGGGAGGAGCAGGGAGGGAGATGACGAGGGAAGCTTAGAGTCTGGCTGTTGTTTAACATTTGGGACTTCATTCAAGATGTTGGGGGCTCACACCAGCGCCCCCTAGATTGTGTGGTGCCCATAGCATTTGAAGGGATAATATGATTGCATAAAGCCCATTGCACATTGTTTTACACCTTTAACAGTCAGTGCTCCTTTGCTGGTTTGCTCTGTTTTCCTCCTCCTCCTCATCATCATCACCACATGGACTAAATCTTTGACAGGATTTATATTGTGGAGACTCTTTCTTACAGAAGGACTATTTAGATGGATTTTTATGATCAGTAGAGAACATCAGAGGTTCTAGTGTTGAGTTTTGTCACTTTTTATTGTTTTGTTTGTTTGTTTGTTTGTTTGTTTGTTTGTTTGTTTGTTTGTTTTGTTTTGTTTTGTTTTGGTATCCTGACAAATGGATTAACTGTCTGCTGAGGTGGTTTTATCCTAGAATGGCTGACATTATCAGAACCTCGAGAATTAGAGCTCTCTGCTGGTGTATAATGGGGTATTCTTATGGACAGTCATTTTGTAAATAGCCGAATTGTTTAAAAACTCTGCTCGCCACCAACAGGCCCTCAGACTTTTGGTAGATTATCTAGATGGAAAGCTAAAATAATTCTAGTTAACTGGTTTGAAAATACTACATATTTAGTATGTTATCAAAGCCACTCATAGGTAACCACAGTGCACTAAAATTTGCATAAATGCTTTACAAAGAAATAAAATGAAAATAAAAGTCTCCTAATGTGAGTAAAGCTGGGAGATATGGCCCACACTTCTTATACATTCTATGCTCTTTGCTGTAATAGTGTTTTATCACTGTATTACAAAAGCAAAAGGCATGGTTAACATTCATGTTAAGGCCCTATGACCCCTTTCCTTTCTTAAACAAGCCTGTGATGAGATTCTTACTTTGTGTTTGTGTTTGAGATCATCCAAAAATGTTTGATTAGGTCTCTGTGTGTTCAGTTCTCAGCTCTTAGTTTGTTGCTGCATCTGTGGTTGAAAGTTTAGATTCTATCTGAGTTTCGTTAAGCTGTGACTAAAAATACCACATTTCTGTGTGTGGCTGTTCACATTAAGGTCATTTGTACATCTTAGTCTTATCGTGAAGAATTTGTCTGAAATAACTTTAACATTGAAATCCTTAAAGCTGTATAGATTTAATGTAACCTCACAGCTTCCCTTGGTGTGTCTTTGTGTATTTCAGTGCTTCCTGCAGATGCCCAGCAGCTGTTGGTGATTAAAGAAGAGAGCCCCCAGGAGGACACTGAGCCCCCACTCATTAAAGAGGAACAGGAGGAACTGTGGATCAGTCAGGAGAGAGAGCAGTTTCAAGGACTGGAGGAGGCTGACACCAAGTTCCTCTTCAGTTCTGCCTCTGTGAAGAGTGAAGATGATGAAGAGAAACCTCAGTCCTCACAGCTTCATGAGAGACAAAATGAAGAGATGGACACAGGAGCTGATGGAGAGGACTGTGGAGGGGCAGAGCCAGCCAGGATCTCAGATCCAGAGACACATTTACAACCAGAGACTGAGGCCAAGACTGTAGAGAGTTCTGGAGGAGAGACTGATGACAGTGATGATTGGAGGGAGACCGGAGAACATCAGTCAGGTTCAAACTCTGAAAAAATAAATAAAAATAAGAGACCAAATAGTAGGAAATCACACAGCTGCTCTGTGTGTGGTAAAACATTCAACGCAGTAAGCCACCTGACACAACATGCAAGAATTCACACAGGAGAGAAACCTTTCAGCTGCTCTAAGTGCAATAAAGGTTTTTATCAGAGAGGAAATCTGAACAAACACATGAGGAGTCACACAGGGGAGAAACCCTTCAGCTGCTCTGAGTGTGGCAAAACTTTACAATCAAAACAGAGTTTGACAAACCACATGATGACTCACACAGGAGAGAAACCCTTCAGTTGCTCTGTTTGCTTTAAAAGATTTACACAGAAAGGTAGCATGGACTCTCACATGAGAGCTCACATGGATGAAAACCCCTTCAGCTGCTCTGTTTGTGGTAAAAGATTCCAAGCAAAACATAGTCTCAAACTACACACAAGAACTCACACAGGAGAGAAACCCTTCGGCTGCTCTGTTTGTGGCAGAAGATTCACACATAAATGTAATATGGACACTCACATGAGGATTCACACAGGAGACGAAACCTTCAGTTGTTCTAAGTGTGGTAAAACATTTACAACAAGACGCTGTCTGACACTGCACATGAGAACTCACTCAGGAGAGAAACCCTTCAGCTGCTCTGTTTGCAGCAAAAGTTTTACACAGAAAGTTCATATGGACACTCACATGAGGATTCACACAGGAGAGAAACCTTTCAGTTGCTCTGAGTGTGGCAAAAAATTCATCACGAAATGTAATATGGACTTTCACATGAGGATTCACACAGGAGATGAAACTTTCAGTTGCTCTGAGTGTGGTAAAACATTTACAACAAAACGTTGTCTGACACTGCACATGAGAACCCACTCAGGAGAGAAACCCTTCAGCTGCTCTGTTTGCAGCAAAAGATTTGCACAGAAAGGTAATATGGACACTCACATGAAGATTCACACTGGAGAGAAACCCTTCAGTTGCACTGAATGTGGTAAAACATTCATAACAAAAAATCAGATGGACACTCACATGAGGAGTCACACAGGAGACAAGCCCTTTAGTTGCTCTGAGTGTGGTAAACCATTAACAACAAAACGTTGTCTGAAACTGCACATGAGAACTCACTCAGGAGAGAAACCCTTCAGCTGCTCTGTTTGCAGCAAAAGTTTTACACAGAAAGTTCATATGGACACTCACATGAGGACTCACTCAGGAGAGAACCCCCTCAGCTGCTCTATGTATGTTAAAAAAATAAAAAACAGTTCAAAGAGCAGCATACATATGGAAACTCACAGAGGTGAGACAACATACAGCTGCAGTGACTGTAATCAGACATTTGCTTTGCTATTTCAGGTAAAAAGTCACAAATGTGTTAGAGGTCAGGCTTCAGAGATTCATCAAAACCTGAGTGAAGAAAAAAGAGAAACAGAAACAGCAGCTGATGGAGAGGACCATAGAGGAGCAGAACCAGCCAGGAGTTCAGATTCAAAGAGACATTTACAACCAGAGATAGAGGTTGAGATCAAAGACTTTTCTGGAGCTGAGACTGATGACAGTGAGGATGATTAGGATATCAGATTTGAAATAACCACAGGATACTTGTCATACAGCAAGGTTAAGTTTTCAGCAAAGAACTCTTATCAACTTTGAACCATTTGAATAGAAGGAAACACAACAAACTTGTGCTCTATGGAAAGAATAAGTGCTCAGTGAAGACGTCCTTAAAGCTAGTTAAATCTTTGTTGCGTCAAAAAGTCAACAGTGCAGACATATGGGCAGCAAGAAGCCAACATTTACCATATATGCCATAAACAAGAGAGGAAAACTTTATCTGATTCTCTGTCCTGTTGTTACTGATTTTAATTGTTGAGTATAAGATTAATGCTTCAACTACAGTTGCAAGAAAAAAAGTATGTGAACCCTTTGAGATTTCTTGGATTTCTGCATAAATTGGTCATCAAATGTGTTCTGATCTTCATCTAAGTCACAACAATAGACAAACACACTCTGCTTAAACTAATACTGCACAAAAAATGATATGTTTTCATGTTTTTATTGAACAAAACATGTAAACATTCACAGTGCAGGGTGGAAAAAGTATGTGAACCCCTTGGCTAATGACTGGTTGACCCTCCTTTGGCAGCAATAACCTCAACCAAACGTTTCCTGTAGTTGCAGATCAGATCTGCACAATGGTCAGGAGGAATTTTGGACCATTCCTCTTTACAAAACTGTTTCAGTTCAGCAATATTCTTGGGATGTCTGGTGTGAAACGCTCTCTTGAGGTCATGCCACAGCATCTCAGTCGGGTTGATGGCAGGACTCTGACTGGGCCACTCCAGAAGGCGTATTTTCTTCTGTTGAAGCCATTCTGTTGTTGATTTACTTCTATGCTTTGGGTCGTTGTCCTGTTGCATCATCCATCCTCTGTTGAGCCTCAGTTGGCGGACAGATGCTCTTAAGTTTTCCAGCAAAATGTCTTGATAAAATTGGGAATTCATTTTTCCATCAATGACAGGAATCCGTCCAGGCCCTGAGGCAGCAAAGCAGCCCCAAACCATGATGGCCCTTCCACCATATTTCACAGTTGGGATGAGGTTTTGATGTTGGTGTGCTGTGCCTTTTTTCTCCACACATAGCGTTGTGTGTTCCTTCCAAACAACTCAATTTTTGTTTCATCTGTCCACCGAATATTTTGCCAGTAGTGCTGTGGAACATCCAGGTGCTCTTTTGCAAACTTCAAACATGCACAAATGTTGTTTTTTGGACAGCAATGATTTCCTCCGTGGTTTCCTCCCATGAACTCCATTCTTGTTTAATGTTTTACTTATTGTAGATTTGTCAACACAAATGTTAGCATGTGCCAGAGATTTCTGTAAGTCTTTAGCTGACACTCTAGGATTCTTCTTCACCTCATTGAGCATTCTGCGCTGTGCTCTTGCAGTCATCTTTACAGGACGACCACGCCTAGGGAGAGTAGCAACAGTACTGAACTTTCTCCATTTGTAGACAGTCTGTCTTACCATGGACACATGAACATCAAGGCTTTTAGAGATACTTTTGTAAACCTTTCCAGCTTCATGCAAGTCAACAATTCTTGATTGTAGGTCTTCTGAGAGCTCTTTTGTGCCAGGCATGGTTCACATCAGGCATCTTGAGAACAGCAAATTCAAAACTAGTGTGTTTTTTTATACGGCAGGGCAGCTTTAACCAACACATCCAATCTCATCACATTGATTGGACTCCAGGTTGGCTGACTCCTGGCTCCAATTAGCTCTTGGAGAAGTCATTAGCCAAGGGGTTCACATACTTTTTCCACCCTGCACTGTGATTATTTACATGTTTTGTTCAATAAAAACATGCAAACATATCATTTTTTGTGTGGTATTAGTTTAAGCAGAGTGTGTTTGTCTATTGTTGTGACTTAGATGAAGATCAGAACACATTTGATGACCAATTTATGCAGAAATCCAAGAAATCTCAAAGGGTTCACATACTTCTTCTTGCAACTGTAAATCACTTCCAGCACTCCTGTATTTGTCACCTTCTAACCCCGAGTTTTTTAGACTCAAAGAATTTTGATAAAGGATTAAATGAAGCACTGTAGATGCACATGCTATACTTGCATGCAAACAATGTATTTTTTTAAACACCTGGCAGTTATACTTTAAAATTTGGGGAGGATATGACAGTATTAAAAATGAAGACTGCCCAGTCCTAATGTGGAAGCATTTTGGCTTAAGATTTGTCTCCCCTGACAACCGGGGGGAGAATCCTGAGGGAAGGCTCATCACAAACAATATTTTTTCTGAACAATCCTCGTGTGTGGTGTCAACAAGATTATTTTACAGCTCCAACTGGCATTGTAGTCTCCTAGACTGTATTTATGATTGTAGGTCATAATGCCTCTGTTTGAATACCCACAGCAACCAAGGATAGTGAGCAGACAGCATAGTGTCACCAGCCTGATGTGGCTTAATTTCACACACAGATATGAGCACAGCTTTACCTTCATTCATTTCTAATTTTTGCAGCTGTTACACATGCCAGGATAACCTGTTGTGAAGAGACAGCAAGCCAATCGATAGTCATCAATGTAACTGAAAACTGTGGGATTCTGGAGAAACTGGTGTCTGGTGATGTGGTTCTGGCTGATCAAGGCTTTGATATCAATGACAGTGTTGGACTGATGTGTGCAGAGGTAAAGATCCCTGCTGTCACCACCATCCAGGGTGAAGATGTGAAGTTCCTGGATAAGATGGTTATGGTGAGTTGTGCTTGGACAAACATGCCCCCCAGTGTTGTTGTGATAAACGAGTAATAAAGAATAAACAAAATACATGAAAACATGTTTAGTTTTGATTTATTTTATATTATTTTTCCTTTATTTAGTTATCAAATTGCTTAAAAAGAGCCTCTTATGGTATTTATTGCCGGTGTGATATGGAGCTGGAGAAAAGAATTCCAGATCTGATAGAATTAAATGTCTGAAGCAGCAGTCGGGTTTCTGGGTCTGAAGGACTTTGTATGAGTTCATGAGGTTAGAAGATGATGAGGAAGGTGATGATATGGTTTCAATTCAGAAAAAAACTTTATTTGTCCCCAGAGGTGGCAATTTAAGACACTTAAAGCAGCAAAAATAACAAAAAGGGAAGAGCAGACAAAACAGAAAAATTACAATTGCATTTTATTTACATATAAACATATAAGAAAATAGATTTTTTTGAACGATATAGTATATGGTTGTGACTTTGTCAAAGATTCTGGTGTTCACAATATTCATGATGTTCTGCATCCTCCACTGGATGCAAAAAGTCTAATTGCTAGTGGAGATAAATAAAACCCGACTTTATTAGTGTTCAGGAAACATGAATAACACAAAAATTAGTAAATAAAATATACAATATAAAATTTGTGAGTGTGATGCTCTTTTTGAATGTTTAATCGTTTAAGTAAGGAGCCCTCAGGACAAGATAGGTATTGTTAATTTTTATAATCCTTGACTTTTTGAAATAAATAATGCAAAAAAAAAAAAAAAAACTTTTTCATGATATTGTACTTTCCTCAGATGCACCGGTATCTTCTTTCTCCCAGACCACAAGAAAATTCATACGGGGGGCTTTGTAGAACTTCTCCTTGAGCTGCCATGAATCTGTTAAAAGATACGAACATGAAAGTGCACACAGGGGAGAAACTCTTTTGTTGCTCTATTTATAGCAAAGATCAGAAAAAATATGCTAATTCATATTCATAGGTAATATTATTTTATTCATATATTTGTTTTTTTAGTTCCTATGATGAAAATTTTTGCTTTATGTGGCTGGATAGATCAGTGGTTTACTTTGCTGACTGTGTGACAGATTAGTTCGGTCAGAGCACTATGAGTGTACAGTGTGGGCCCTTGGGTAAGGTCCTTAACCCCAACACCACCTGTCCCAGATGCTAGGTGCCTTATGCATAAAATCGTCTGCTAATTGATAATGTAACATTGTATTCACTGTTTAGACAGGACTAGCACTACTTGTGGACATCTGATGTTGGTGAATTTCTCCTGATGTTTGGAGTAACTCAATTCATTTTAGATAAGCGACGTCTGTAATTTTTTCTATTTTGTTTCTGAATAAAGATATTGAGGAGGTGAATGATGAATACAATATATAATAAGATGCTCATTCTTCATTTTCCTCTGCCTTCCACTAGTATTCTTGTTAAAGTTATGTCTTACTGCTGTAGATGAATCTTTAAGTAATTATAGAGATTTTGTGAGTTTTTAAAACTCATTTTATCTGATTTTTTTTTTACAATACAAAAATGTAACACAGGGTCACATATCAGAATATAACACAGAGAATGAAGCTAAGTTCTCTCACACATGCTCAAAAGTGATATCAGATTCCTCTAAATGGAGATGTATACTTGATTAATCCCATGTGTTTTTTGAAAGCATCTGAATCTTCCATTTTCAGATAATTTTATTCTAACAATACTCCTGCCTTAACAAGGTTCTTAAACACCACTATACAATCACATATCTGTCCTTTTTAAAATTTCTACTCAGACAGAAAGTTCCCCAGCTTTGCTTGAGCAAAAGGGAAATTCATCAGCCGACCTTTATCTCTTCTTTTTACTGAAGCAAAAACCAAAGATAAATATTTGGTCAGTAAAACATCTAAAGATGCCTGTAGGATATTTAACATTCCAAACAATTGCCTTATTCTGGAGCACCTCAGACAAAACAGTGAAGCATTGTTTTCCTTAAGTGCCCCAACACCTAATGACTTTTCCTGATTTCGAAGTTGCAGAGAAAAGTCCAGAGTCGGAGTAAAATCAGGGGACTAAAGTTGCGGCTCGCTCCCGTTGTCTCCTCCGATTTTCAGCAGGTCTTTCTTCAGTCCTGGCTTCAGTTTTCAGTCTGGCCTTATGCAAATTGTGTATCTCAGTGACACGACCGTCATCCACAACCAGATGAACCAAACCATGCTCTTCTTCTTCTTTTGAAAAAAATAAACCTCTCTCCAGCATTGAAGGAATAATACTTTGCAATGCCATTAATCATCTAGGGCTGCAAACAGCAGCAGGGAGCCCTCGCACTCCGGTGCATGTTGGGGTGTGTTCCAACTTTTGGTGAGTAGCAATAGTTGGGTGTTTGAAACCCGTGCAATGTGCTGCAGCCCAGCAAGGAGACCATACAGATCCTCCAAGGGCCTGTCAATAAATCTGAAAAATTTGAGTATAGCACTTTCTAAATGAGGTAGCCATGGGTGTAAACACCAGATGGCAGTGTGGCCAAATGTAGAAGGGATCAAGCCAGAAGTGAATCCTAAAGAAACTCCAACAAACACGAGGACCTGAAGATATTCTAGACTCACAGAATACAAGAAATATTCCCTGAGACATAAAGGAAAATATTTCTAGTGCAGTGATACTCGACGTGTGGCTCTTGAGCCACATGTGGCTTTTTTGTGATGCTTTGTGGCTCTTTTATGTCTTTATTTTAAATATTATTGCCTGCAAAATCCTTTAAAAGGGGACACTTTTTGCCACTTTTCACCCATTTACGCTATCTTTTGCTGTTAAACACCCAGTTTTTCCTGTTTATTGGCCATTTGGCAACTTGTTTTCTGAAACATTTTCCCATTTTTTTCCACTTTTATCCCATTTTTACCCTTTTTCAAAAGTTTTTTGCCACTATTCGCCCATTTAAGCCACCTATTGCCATTAGAAACCCATTTTTCAGATTTTTGCCCATTTTGGCAATGTCTTTTTGTGAATTCTTCCCATTTTTGCCTCTTTTATCCCATTTTTGCCCCTTTTCTTCCAAATAAGCTACCTATTGCCATTTAATACCTTTTGTTTCATTTTTCCAACTTTTGGCCTCTTCTTTTGCCACTTTTTTGTT
This sequence comes from Cheilinus undulatus, assembly GCF_018320785.1. Lineage (NCBI taxonomy): Eukaryota > Metazoa > Chordata > Actinopteri > Labriformes > Labridae > Cheilinus > Cheilinus undulatus. The sequence continues at coordinate 2,663,819 of NC_054878.1, forward strand.
TTTATTGCCCTTTTTCAACATTTTTTGCCATATTTTGCCCATTTAAGCTACCTTTTGCCATTACATACCACTTGTTTCCTATTTTTTGCTCGTTTAAGTTGCTTTTCACTCACTTTTTTCTTTCGTTTTTGCAACTTTCGGACCATTTTTTGCCACCTGTGACTCGTTTTTTTATCACCTCTTACCCATTTTTGCTACTTTCTGACCATTTTCCACTTTTTCTCCCAATATTCACCATATTTCACCCATTTTTGCCACCTGTAACTTATTTTCATTGCTACTTCGAGTCGTTTTTGCTACTTTTCACCACTTAGATTGTGGCTCTTGCAAAGGTATTTTTCAACAATTTGGCTCTTTGGTCAAGCAGGGTTGAGTAACACTGATCTAGTGTTATATTTGTAGGAATTAATTTGTTTCATATTTGTCCATCTTATTACTTTTTTTAATTATTGTTTGAATGAATTAATGCCCCCCCCCCCCCCAAAGTAACACGTCAAAAATGTGTCTCTATTGACTGTTGTCATACATCACTGTTCATACAGCCCATCTAACTGCGTTTATACGTCTATTCAGTACAAGCAGGCTCCATCATCAGAGCCCAGCAGGACAAAATTGAGCTGGTGGCTGAGGTGCAAATGCTCAATAAACTGAACTCAATAATAAACAACCCGTTACACCCACTTCACGCTCTGGGGATGTTTCAACAGAGCACTTCAGTCACAGGGTGAATCCCCAAGTTGCAAGACTGAAGGCTACCAGAAGTCTTTTCTGCCACCAGCCATAAGACTCTTTAATGTGCAATAGCTTTCTTTTTATGTGCTGCTATAATTTCTTTTACACCTGGTTTTTAAGAAGTTTTTTAGGCTTGACATTTCTCAAATAGTTTAGCTATGTCTCTTAACCATTTTTAATCACTTTATTACAGAAAGCTCTGTTTGCACACCGTGCTTTCTGCACTGTACGATTTTATTATGTGGTGTATATGTGCTTGTGTAAGAACGTATGTGTGGATGTATGTGTGTTTGTATATGTGTGTGCGTGTGTGTAGGCTAATTTTATTTATGAATATACTGTAGAAGGGAGAGATACAGTTGAAACCAGAAGTTTACATACACTATATAAAAAGGCACATAAACTTTTTTCTCACCGTCTAACATTAAATCAGATTAAACTTTTCCTGTTTTCGGTCAATTAGGATTACCAAAATTATTTCTATTTGCTAAATGCCAGAATAATGAGAGAGATCAGAAGTTTACATACATTTCATTAGTATTTGGTAGCATTGCCTTTAAACTGTATGACTTGGGTCAAATGTTTTGGATATGCTTCCATAAGCTTCTCACAATAGTTTGCAGGAATTTTGGCCCATTCCTCCTGGCAGAACTGGTGTAACTGAGCCAAGTTTGTAGGCTGCCTTGCTCGCACATGCCTTTTCAGCTCTGCCCATAAATTTTCAATGGGATTGAGATCAGGGCTTTGTGATGGCCACTCCAAAACATTGACTTTGTTATCCTTAAGCCACTTTGTAACCAGTTTGGCAGTATGCTTAGGGTCATTGTCCATTTGGAAAACCCATTTGCGCCCAAGCTTTAACTGCCTGGCTGATGTCTTGAGATGTTGCTTCAGTATTTCCACATAATGCTCTTTCCTCATGATGCCATCTATTTTGTGAAGTGCACCAGTCCCTCCTGCAGCAAAACAACCCCACAACATGATGCTGCCACCCTCATGTTTCACAGTTGGGATGGTGTTCTCAGGCTTGCAAGCTTCCCCCTTTTTTCTCCAAATGTAACAATGATCATTACGGCCAAAAAGTTCAATTTTAGTTTCGTCAGACCACAGAACATGTCTCCAAAAATTAAGTTCTTTGTCCCTGTGTGCATTTGCAAACTGTAATCTGGCTTTTTTATGTTTCTTTTGGAGTAATTGCTTCTTCCTGGGAGAGTGGCCTTTCAGCCCATGTCGGTACAGGACTCGTTTGACTGTTGATAATGACACACTGTTACCAGCTTCAGCCAGCGTCTTCACAAGGTCTTTTGCTTTTGTTCTTGGGTTGAGATGCACTTTTCGGACCAAAGCACGTTCATCTCTGAGACACAGAACCCGTCTCCTTCCTGAGCGGTATGATGGCTGGACATACCCATGGTGTTTATACTTGTGTATAATTGTTTGAATAGATGAACGTGGCACCTTCAGGCATCTGGAAATTGCACCCAAGGATTAACCAGACTTGTGCAAGTCCACAATTCTCTTCCTGATATCTTGGCTGATTTCTTTTGATTTTCCCATGATGTTACACAAAGAAGCAGTGTGTTTCAGGTGTGCCTTAAAATACATCCACAGGTGTGCCTCTAATTACCTCAAATGTTGTCAATAAACCTATCAGAGGCTTCCAAAGACACGACATCATCATCTGGGTTTTCCCAAATTGTTTAAAGGCATAGTAATCTTAGTGTATGTAAACTTCTGACTTTGAAGAAAATAATAAAAATTACCTAAAAAAATCCTTTTCTCATTATTCTGGCATTTAGCAAATAGAAATAATTTTGGTAATCCTAATTGACCAAAAACAGGAAAAGTTTAATCTGATTTAATGTTAGACGGTGAGAAAAAAAAAGTTTATGTGCCTTTTTATATCGTGTATGTAAACTTCTGGTTTCAACTGTATGAACGAGTGCTGACTTACGATTGAGCAAGAAACAATCTTCCTGCTTGTACTGAGCTTCTATTTACTCTTTGCACCCCCAGAAATCTCCTGTTTTTTGAAAGTTAAATGTTGGAAGTTTTGTCAGCGGTACAAAGTTGCAGATGTATGCTGTTAATGATCTCATTACAAAAAGTTGTTGTCAAGTCTCATAAACCCGTATTTTATTACCAATAGAACAGAAACAACACATCAGATGTTGAAACTGAGACACTGACACCATTTCATAAAAAATATTAACTCATTTTGAATTTGATGGCAGCAACACATCTCAAAAAGTAGGGACAGGGCCATGTTTACCACTGTGTAGCATCCCGTCTTTAACAACACTCTATAACTCATTATCAGTCTCCATGTTAATTGTCAACACAACTATTTTACTGTCTCAATCATGACAGAGCCTCCCTGATATTTACAATTCTAGGCTGCAATGCATCTAGTAGAATATAAACAACCAGTGAGAGCAGGCCGACCAGGTAGAGTCACCAATCAGATGTTACATACTTTTATGGATCACTAATGCCTTCTTCACAACTGTGGTTTCATGTTTTCTCTTGTCTTTGTTTTTTATTTTTGCTGCATAGAGCATTGTCTGAAGCTACAAATATATTCTTAACCCTCAGGCCCTCCTGAGCCCTTTTAGGGCTTTTTGATTGTATTTTTTGCTCTTACTTTGGCAGTTATCATGTTAAGATGATGATATTTGACAAAGGTGTTCATTTTTTTAATGAATTTTTGAAATTTCATTGTCCACTCTATGTTGACAGAATTTTCCACTGTGTAGACAAAAAAAACTCACACTCTCCCTCCTGCAGCCCTTTTAGGCCTCACTGACTACCATTAAAACCCCTCATTTTCATTCTACTGCCACTGCAATACAGAAATAAGAAATCCTGTTAATTCCTGTAATTCAGTCATTCAGAGGTAAAAATGTACACCATAGAAATGCTGCCAAATTTCACCACTTTTCAATATTAGCAGAGAGACATTGTGGGAGATAATGACCTTGTTTGAACTGATAGGACATATCAGTGACTGTAGGCCAGTGGAATTAATTATTTCTCAGAGTCTGGTGAAAAATTTAAATTATGAAAATGAATTCACATTTGCTATACAACTTCATACTGGAGTTAAGGACCAAAAATCTGAAAAAAAAGTTTTTTCTTTCACGTTTAATATTTCTAAATATATCCAATGTCCTAAAAGGACTTTAAGAGGGAGAGTGTGTGTTTTTTTTTTTTTTTTTTTTTTTAGTTTTTTGTTAGTTAGTAGTACTTAGTATACGTCAAAATCAGTGTGGCTGCTAATCATTGACATATCCAGGAGTGATTATCCCTGCACAAAAAAGAAAAAAAAATCTGCTTTGTGTTTTTAAATATGAAATAATTTATTTTTTGTCAGAAAATGTGGCATTATGTAAATAAACTGGCATTTAAAGGGTTAGAATAATGAAAATAATTCACACCTGCTATACATGAAGAGGACTGGAGTTGAAAAAGTTTTTTCATTCATTTTTAATACTTTAAATATATACATTGTCCTAAAAGGGCTTTAAGAGGGAGAGTGTGATTTTTTTAAAGGAGGGCCTGGGGGTTAATTGTTGTTCTCCATTAATACAATACTTTTAAAACTTTGTCTCCACTGATTGTCAAGACTAGGCATCACAACCTGAAACAAGAAGGAATATTATTATGGAACTGTTTGTTGTGTTGAAACCCAAACTACTCTGCTATCAAAAATGCTGACATTTGTGTAAATCTTTAATTTTTAAATCATGAAAACATCATATACGGCTCCTCTTTATGTTATGTTTACTGTCATTTTCCACCAATGACATCAAACTGAACCAGTACCCCATTTTAGGTCATGTCAGATTTAATGCATAATGGCTGCAGGACTTTCATTTCAATGTACATGTTCAGTGCCACGTCTTGCATGTCCCAGCACTCTCAGAGTCCCTCGGATATGGATGTCCACATAGGTAGAATATGTTACAGGCAAGAAAAACACAGCATGATTATAATTCTGGTTTCTAACAATCAGCCTGGACTGGCATTTATGTGGAGAAACTCACCTCATTTACACAGAATGCTTTAATTCTACATTTTTCCTATCTTGGTTATACAATGAATCAAGTCACTTGGAGAGAAATTTATTGAGGGTAAAACTTGTGCATAAACACATGGCTGCCGGAGACGCCATAAAAGCAATGACAGCCTGAGCTGCAGCTGACCAACATGCATCCAGAATGAACGCTCTCGTGGACAAGTTGTGACCTGTACATTCACCAGGCTATGAAATAATCATGGAACATTACGAGACGGAGATGTTTTAAAGTTAAATACAAAGCCGGAACTACACTCCAGACACGGCTGCTGCACTGTGTCACTCCGCCCAGTGGTTTACTCAAGAAATAGTTTAGAGTATTTGCTTCATGTGTCATAATGTTACACAATTACATGTTAATATATCATAGCATGGTGAATGTACAGGTCACAACTTGTCCACGAGAGTGTTTTGGAGTTGTTGGATTGTGTATTTGATGAGTTTGATGAGGGAAAACAAAAAAAATACCATCTGCATACATAGCATTAGCTGTGCAGCTGGTATATTAGTCCCCCCAGATCTAAAAACAGCTTGCACCAATAACTAACGGAAACTAACCTAATACTAAGACTATAGGAATTATGGCAATGGGCGAATTTGCCAAAATGTTGAGGTATCTCTTTAAAGATTGAATCCAACTCTTGATAGCTTGTCTCCTTCCAATTGTCATCACTGTCATCAGTCTCAGGTTAAGAAAAATCTTCAATCTTGAGGTCAGTCTTTGGTTTTAAATATCTCTCTGGATCTGTGTTCTTGATTGTGTCTGGTCCTCCACAGTCCTCTCCATTTGCTTCTGTTTCTGCTTCCTGTTTCACTTTAGTTGGAGCTTTATAAAGATCTGAAGCCCGACATTTGTGTTTTCTTAACTGATAGCGCCAAGCAAAACTTTGGTCACATTTACCGCAGTTGAAGGGCTTCTCCCCTCTGTGATGAGCCATATGAAGAGACCGATAAGAACTATTGGAGAATCTTTTATTGCAGAAAGAGCAGCAGAAGGGTTTCTCTCCTGTGTGAACTGCCATATGTGAGGTCAGATTTCCTTTATGGTTAAATCTTCTACTACAAAAAGAGCAACTAAATGGTTTCTCTCCTGTGTGAACATACATATGTGAGGTGAGGTGACCTTTTTGAAAAAATGTTTTGCTGCATAAAGTGCAGCTAAACGGTTTCTCTGTACTGTGGTGTGCCATGTGAGCCTTAAGACCAGACTTATAATTAAATCTTTTACTGCACACTGAGCAGCTAAAGGGTTTTTCTTCTGTGTGAACCAGCATGTGTGAGTTCAGATGCCCTTTTTGGTTGAATCTTTTATTGCACACAGAGCAGCTGAATGGTCTCTCCCCTCTGTGATGGACCATATGAAGCCTCAGACTTGATTTGTGGTTATATCTCTTGCCACAGACAGAGCAGCCATAGGGTTTCTCTCCTGTGTGAACTAGCATGTGTGACCTCAGATGCCCTTTAAGGTAGAATCTTTTACTGCACACAGTGCAGTTAAATGGTTTCACTCCTGTGTGAATTCTTGTATGTCTATTCAAATCAGTTTTTAGTCTGAATGCTTTGCCACACTCAGAGCATCTGTGTGGTTTCTTGTAGGTCTTTGGTCTTTTGTAATTAACATTTCCCACAGAATTTAAACCAAACTGATGTTTTCTAGTCTTGCTCAAATCATCACTGTTTTCACTTTTAGTCTCAGAGTGGTCTTCAGTCCTCCCCTCAGACTCTGGTTGTAAACGTCTCCCTGGGTCTTGGTCCCTGACTCCCCCACAGTTCTCTCTACTAGCTCCTGTTTCCACTTGCTCTTTTTTTCCCTCTGTTTGTTTCTGATGAGGCTCCGAAACCTGTCCTTCACCACACTTGTGTTTTTTTAACTGGTAACACCAAGAGAATCCTCGGCCACAAACAGAGCAGCTGAAGGGTTTCTCCCCTCTGTGATGTGCCAAGTGAAGTTTCAAATAACACTTTTGGTTGAAACTTTTTCCACACTCTGAGCAGCTGAAGGGTTTCTCTCCTGTGTGAACCCTAAAATGTATGGTCAGATTCTGTTTAGTTGTAAATGTTTTGCCACACTCAGAGCAGCAGTATGCCTTTATCTCAGGCTTTGGCCTATTATCATGAATATTTTCCATAACGGTTGAATTTGGTCTGCGCTCTCTGGTCTCTTTCCAGAAATCGCTGTCAACACTGTCATCAGTTTCAGCAGAGTCTTCGGTCTTGACCTCAGTCTCTGGTTGTAAATGTTTTTCTTCATCATGTTCATTCTTCACAGAGAAAGAACTGAAAAGGAAATTGGTGTTATCAGTCCGGCTTATCCAAACTTCCTCCTGTTCTTCCTTAATAAGTGGAGGATCTGAGTCTTCCTGCTTTAACCTTGTATGAACCTCCTTTAGGACTATCATTTGTTGGCCTGAACTTTCACTGTCTTTCTCTTCTACGTGAATCTTTCTGCAAATCTTTGGAAGTTTATGGTAAAGGGTTTGGTCAAGGTCAGAGCATAAATCTTGATTCCTCTTGAAGTCATATGTTGCTGCACTCTGGGAGAAGCCGTTACTTCTCAAAGAATCTAAAACTGACTGATGTCGTCTGGTCTCCGTCCAGTCATTACTGTCATCAGTCTCAGCTCCAGAAGACTCTTCAGTCTTGTCCTCAGTGTCTGGTTGGAAATGTGTCTCTGGATCTGAGTTCCTGGCTGGTTCTGCTCCCCCACAGCCCTCTTCATCAGCACCTGTTTCCTTCTGTTCACTTTGTGTTTCATGACCCTGTGAGAACTCTTCATCATCTTCACTCTTCAAAGAAACTGAACTGAAGGAAAACATGGTCTTGTTAGAAGCTGCTCCACAGTTCCTCTTTAATGTGTGGGGGACCAGTGTCCTCCTAGTCCAGGCTGGAGCTCTACTCCTGCTGCTCTTGGAGAGGGTCTTTGTTGCTGACCAGCAGCTGCTGGGCATCTGCAGGAGAGCGTACACAAAAAATAAACATTTTATTTCAAACTGTCAATCCATTTTAAGCATGTTTATATCTTTTTTTGAATGATTTATGTAACCAAGTCTGCATCTGATTAGGGTTTGGACTAATATTTGGGAATTGATTGATTAAAAGTATCAGCAGGTTGTTCTGCTGGTGGCTGGTTAATTTAAACGTACATAACTGTTGCTCTACTGCTGGTGTGTCCTTTTCTCTATGTCTGTTTGCACTCAACATTCTGTCACACTCAATGCCACGCCTACAAGATGAGTATTTGCCCACATGTCACTTTAGTAATAATGGACTATCAACACTGTAGCCTGGGTGCGTCTGACACGCACATGAAACTGAACAGACTGTGTCAGGAGGAGAGCCAGAGTTAGCAGCACTGATGTCTGATGGAAAAGCAGAGAATAAGGATGGGCAGTAGTACCGGTGTCATATTGGTATCAGCAGATATGAAATTTTCTGCCAACATGTACAACAAAAATATTTTGGCAAAATAGTATATCTGCTCTTATCAGCTTTACATATTAGCTGGACAAACAAATAAGTTAGTGGCAAAAACGGCTTGAGGTAGCAATAACAACAAGTAAAAGGTGGCAAAAATGGTCAAAAAGCAACAAAAATGGGTGAAAATGGGCAAAAATGGAGAGAAAAAGTGGAAAAAGGAGTCAGTGAGTAGCAAAAAAAATGGGTGAGAAGTTTAAAAAAAGAGTTATAGGTGGCAAAAAATGGTCCAAAAGTGGCAAAAAAAAGTGTGAAAATTAACTAAAATGGGCAAAAAGCAGTCAAGACTGGAAAAATGGGCTGAAAATAGGGAACAAGTGGTATTTAAAGGCAAAATGATGCTTAAATGGGCAAAAAATGGTGAAAAGGGCAAAAATTGGAAAAAGTAGCTCAAAGAAGTGGAAAATGGGCAAAAAATTAGAAAACTAACAGTATTTAATGGCAAAAGACAGCTTAACTGGGTGAAAAGTGGGGAAAAATGATGAAAAGGGGCAAAAATGGGGAAAAAATGGCAAAAGGGAAAGGCAAAAATGTGGAAAAAAGGAAACAAGTGGTATTTAATGGCATAAGACTGCCGAAATAGGGGAAAAGTGGCAAAAAAAGGGTGACAAAGGGCAAAAATTGGAAAAAAGTGGCAGAAAATGGGAAAAAAAGTAGGAAAAAAGTGGTATGTAACGACAAAATGGACCCTAAATGGATAAAAAGTGGAAAAATGTTAAAAAGGGGCAAAAAAGTTTCCCTTTTTTAATGTTTTCTAGGGGAATAATATTTAAAATAAAATTAAAAGAGCCTCAAATAAACACAAAAGAGCCACATGTTGAGTATTACTGCATTAGACATTAGGACAATGATAACTAGTACGTTGTTTTGTCGTCTTATTTTACTGTCGAGGGTCAGTGTAGTCTTTGACATTACTCTGTATCTTTTTATAATATTGTAATATTTGTCTCTTTGCAGACCGGCTGTCTAACACCTGTGTTTTGAGTGACAGACCAGAACTTTTCCATGATTAGTAAAAACAAAAATGAATGAATGGGTGAATTAATGAATTTCCGCCGTCCACCATCTCATTTTTTCTGTTATTGATAATTTCCCCACTTCATGTCAGTGTTATTTTATCCTGGCGCTGGGTTTAGGCTGTAGTCTTTGGCACAGTGTTCATTTTGGCAGCTTTTTTAAATTTTCATTTTAGTCTTACAATGAAATGCGTTTTAGTTTTAGTCACATTTTAGCTACTTCCATCCTTTCTACTTTTAGTCCATAAAAAGTCCTCAGATTTTAGTCTTTAATTTTAGTCTAGTTTTAGTCGACGAAAACTCAAAACAATGTAGTCTAGTTTCAGTCTATGAAAAGTCCTCAGATTTTAGTCTTTACTTTTAGTCCAAGCATTTGTTTTCTTGCCTAAATCTGGTATCAGATCATGGTAGTGTGTTCTCTGCCCTCTGTCTAACCTGGGGTCCCTGCTTTCTACAGCTGAGAGGCAGAATAGATACAGATACATTGTTTTTTGACAGATTTACCCACAGTGGAGAAATATCACAGATTTTGATTGTCCAACGAAAACTAAATTACATTTTAGTCTAGTTTTAGTAATATAGACAAAAACTAAACTTAGTTTTTGTCAGTTTTAGTCATCACATCACATCAAAAAGCTTTGTCATACAATGTATGGAGAGAAGTATTTGGCCACACCTGTAACTCACTGAATTCAGGTGTTTTAATCACACCTGTTGCCACAGGTGTGTAAAATCATCGCTTATCCATGCAGTCTCCATTCACAGACATCTGTGATCCTAGACGGTGGGTATTCCAGTCAGCAGTCAGTGATATTATTAGAAAGTGGAAGAGTTTAGGAACTACAGCAACTCAGGCACAAAGAGGAAGACTAAAGATGAAGAGTTCTGATCTTCACTGGCGTTAATGTAAACACTAAAACTACAGCAGGAGCTTCATGAGTGGGTTACCATGGCAGCAGCTGCACCAACACACCAACACTGGACTGTGGAGCAGTGAAAACGTGTTCTGTGGAGTGACCAACCATCTTCTATGTTTACAGTCAGATGGGTGAGTCTGGGGTTGGAGGATGCTGGGAGAACTGGGAAGTCAGACAGGTGACGTTCTCCCAGTTAAAGTGCAAAACGGGGCAAAAAGTATCAAAAATTGGTTACAAATGACAGAAAATAGTGCAAAAAAGTCATGAAAATGGATGAAAAGTGGCAAAAAAAATATATATATATAAGAAAAGTGGCAAAAATTGATTTTTAAAAAAGGGGCAGAGGGGATTAAAGGAAAAGTGGTTTGAATGGGTTAATAGGGCAAAAGCATCAAAAATGGGTTAAAAGTGAAAAAAATGGTTTAAAGTTGTAAGAATTGTTGAAAAAGAATGTAATGAAAAGGGTACAAAGTGGCAAACATTGATAAAAGTGGGACAAAGGGGATAAACACGCAAGCAAAGTGGTTCAAAAGGGGTTCAAATCTTGCAAACACTGGGTCAAAGGGGCAAAACGTATAAAAAAGGGGTTAAAAGTGTCAGAATGGGTTACTGCTGGTGCTAAATCACAATTGTGGAGGGCCCATTCTCTGGGATTTTCAGGGGCCAGCCTATTCTGTTGTCAGACCTGTCTCCTTGTGTCCTGCTGCATTATAGATAACAGGGATAGATAGATTCTGGGTTCATATGACTCCGTGTCCTTTAAGCTCTACATGTTCCCTGATTATGGGGGACTTCATCAGAAACATTATCCTCATTAGAGAACAGCCGCTAAATTTTATAAGTCCAGTAAACTCAATGATTTTCTGGTGAGCTAGCTGCGGCTAACGCTGCTGTGTCCGTCTATGAACGTTAGCTAAAGGCTAAAGCTAATGCTAAAGGCCCTCCCTGAAACATGAACAGGAAACACGTTTCCTTGAGTGTAAATAAACCCACCTGCTCTGTGCGGCGTTATCTCTGGGATTAGAATCACACTCAGTAGTTCTATCCGGCGGTGGAGCTCCTCTTTGTCGTCAGATCTTGTTAGACGGACATGCTAACTGCTACAGGGTTCGATGAAGACCTGCAATGTGTCGTTAGTGAACGAGCTAATTCAAAGAACCGATTCTTTTATTTGACGATGGGAGTCGAATCACTCCCCCCTCAGCATAAATCTTTTTTTTTTTTTTTTTTGTAACAAACTGCTGGGACACCGACTTCTTCTCCTGTATCAGTTTATATCAAACATGATGCAAATCAGCGTTAATATTCTGGGAATTATATAAATCAGTATAATAAGACAAACAATGAACTAACATACAAATAAAATGTCAGACATTATTGAAAGAAGACATACAAGTGAAAGCTTTAGAATCTGTTATGGTCAACTAGATTTAAATTAAATCATTCAGGGGCGCTGGCGTCTTAGCGGTAAGGACACGCCCTGTACACGGGAAGCTGGAGCTCAATTCTTACCTGGAGCTCCTTTCCTGCATGTCTCTCCCCTACTCTCTTGTCCCTGTTTTTGACTCCGCTGACCTCCTTTCTAAATAAAAGCATGAAAAGTCCCCAAAATATATCTTTAAAAAAATAAATAATTACTTCAAAGCATCTGCAGATCATGAGGTTGCAGGTTTTTCTGGAAATGATTCTGGGCAAAGGAGACAGCAGACTGAAAACTCGTGTTAACCTCACTCTATTATTCTATTCGTATATTCTATATTTTTGCCAACGATGCCTGAATTTTACTTTTTTCTCAATTAAGAGAATAAATACTATGATTTTTTTCTCATATGGTTTTAAGTTTTCATTAATTTAGTGGGATTTTTTTTGTGTCTCAAGGCCCCTGTTATTTATGGACCCTTAGAAATGTCTGGCTTTCTCTCTCCCTTTCAAAACCTCTGGCTAAATGATCCGGATCACTTAAACGAGCGTAAATTTCCATTGCTGGAACAAACGGCGCCGCAAACGTAATTACGTCACCTCCGCTTTGCTTTTTTTGCCCCTAATTTTAAATAGAAATTCCCAATGCTAAATAAGTTTTTTTTTCTAAGGGGAAGCTCAGCTAGCATGTGTGGCTGTGCTAACGCTGTAGTTTTGAAGAGTAATGTTGTAGTTTTCTTTTCCTTCTTTGACTTTGGGATGTGTCGAAAACGTCCAGGACTATATTTAAGCTCGACTAAACACTAGTGTCCACCAGAGCAGCCAGAGGTTGTTCACTATTTCGGTGTTATGTGATGAACAACGCTGATGGGCTCCACAGCCTGGCCTAACTGTCATTCACCAAAGGTTTTCTACCAACACATTTGCTCTTTAAACCCTCTGTTATTATTTCACCTTAGTGCTGTTTTTGACATGACTCTGTCTCTGTAGCTCTGTGGGATTGTTTCAGCCCCCTGTGTTCCCTTGTCCTCGTCTTTTCTACTGATGTGTTATCTTTCTCTTTTCGTATTCTTGTTTTCTTTCAATCTCTGGTTTACTCTTCAGTGTTTCTTGTTTTATTTTGTAGTTTTCCTCCCTTGAGTGTGATTTCTGAGCTTTCCAGTTTTTCCCCTCCACATTATTGACCTCATTAGGTTCACCTGTTTCATGTTACCACACCTGTGTCAGATCAGTCCAGTTTTTTAGTGTCTGTGTCAGTTCATTATAAATGTGAAGGTTTCTGTGTGTTCATCTACTAATGATTCCCGCTGTCTCAGTAATTTTGTGTAATTTTTTTTTACATTTTGACTTTTGGGCTTCCTATTTTGTATTAGTTTAGCTTTTATGTTTGCCTTTTTTTGCTTTATTAAACGTTTTTTTAATATTTGTACCTTTGCATTTGGACCACCTTTTGTTTGTTACTTTTCACAAATGTCTCAAGAATATTCTGACATTCACCAAAGGTTTTTCTTTGTGATTTGTTCTTAGCTAAGAATGAAACCTAAGAACACCCCCGAATACTCTGACCAACATCTAAGTGCTGATATGACATGAAAAAATGTTTAGTTTAGCACTCATCAACACTCGGATGTGTTAGATTCATAATGACCTAATAGCAATAGAAATTTGAATCCTATTTCTCTGCATTTTTGTTGGTTTAAAACTTTTAGGTCATTAAATTATAAGTCAAAGTGTCCAACTACAGTCTGTATGCAAGGCATAAATGATAGATAAATGTAACAGAAGCAAAATGCACATCGGTAGTTCCCTATTTTTTTTGTTATAATTACACAAAATTACCTGGTAGTTGTCCACAAGCCTGAGAGAAACTCTGAAATCCATGATGCACTATGTTGTTTGTAGCCCCTCCTTCCTTTGTTTTCTTCTTCGTTGGTTGTTTGTATATATTCTTTTCGCCCCCTCCCCTCTCCCCTCTGAAATGACTCCCAGAGGGAGAGGTGGGTGTCCATTGTTTTGTTTAAGTTTCTCTGTTTCCATCTTTATGTTAAACGTTATATCCTGTACATATTTTAGTTCTTATAATGTCTTTAGTTATTTTTCCACTTGTTAACACGTTTATTTGCTTTAAGTTTCTTCCCTCCTTACTTTTATTGATGTTTGTTTGCTGCGCACAGTAAGCTAGCTCACGTGTGCAGCGTACACAGTTAGCTTGTGTTCACCTTATGTCAAACTTTGTCATGTACTGTATTTCTGTTATGTGTAGGATATGGAGCGGGCTGTGGCTCACGGGAGTTTCTGTCTTTTTATATCGTTTCCCAGCCAATAAAAGTGGTCCAAGTGAGAGATCCAGTGTCGCAGTCTCTTTCCATCCATCATAAACACAACGCAGAGATACTGTCACCAGTTACATATAGACACATAAAGTCATCCTCAATCAGTGCCAGAAGTTAAAAAAAGCATAATAAAAGTTTGGACCCCCTGAGTGTTTGTGCCTCTTCTGTTTCTTCAATGATGAGATGTAGAGAAGAATCGAAGAGTGTTAGCACTCGTTCCTCTTAGGGCTGAACGATGTGAGAAAAATAATCTGTGATTGTTTTACCCAATATTGTGATTGCGATTTAATTTGCGATTATTTCTCAAGTTCCTCGTCTCGTGTAACCTGACACGCCAGATGAGCTTCAATAAGAAAAGGCAGAGGCTTTGAAAAAAAATTAAGAGTGTGATTGGATGAACGTTCTGTCTGTCACATCTCTACGGGCCAGTAAAAGCAACAAAACACGTGACGTAGCCGCTATCGAGCTGTGCATGCGCAGCTACTGAGGAATAATGCGAACATGGTGACTATAGACATGTAAGTACTCGACTTCATTTTTTAAAAGAAAACAACTCACTGCTGTTCTTCCTTCTTCTTTTAACGAAGAAATGTCGTCAATTTCTGCTAAAACTGGTGCTTTAGCAGCATCCATGCTAATCTCTTCCTCCATAACTGCACCAGCTCTTGCTGCTGCTTGTTTACGTCATGACTCTGCTGCTCCTGAAAGTACTGCCCCTAATCGCTGATTGGTCCTGTCACTTTCTAACTGGGCCCAAACAGTTCAGATGGGAGCTCAACAAAATGGCTTCGCCAGTGAAAAACAAGGAAACGGGCGAAGCCATCTGCTTTGCAAGGTTACATCTCATGTATTTTCCAACAAAAACAAGCAATGATTCATTCCAAACTATATCCAACACAATATTAGATTAAAATAGGGCTGAACAATTCTGAAAAAATCTAATTATGATAATTTTTACTCATTTTGCAAGTTGGATATGAACTGTTGTGTTAAATAGAAAGATAATTTTTATATTTCTCTCATATTTGACAAGAAAAACATACAAAATGAAGAAAATTTGATTTTTGGTATGCTTTTCTTAAAATCTGCCACTAGAATAACTGCATGATATGTAATGCATAGCGTCACATTTAAAACTATTTTAACACAAGTTTAAGGTTCAAGAAATATTGCATCTTCTGCAATTTGAAAATTACGGCCTCTTACAGTTTGGCAACCTAAAACATCTCCCTGAGGGCAGGAGCTGAAACTCCTCATGGAGAAAATGAGAAAGGTCCTTTCTTTATGATCTTGTCAGCCAGTTTCAGGGTTTGTTAGATTGTTTAAAAAAAAAAAAAAAAAAATTTTAAACACTCTGGCTCACAGAAGAACATGTGCACAATCTCCCTACTCACACCAAAAGACCTGAGTCTCCTTAGAAAACAGATCCTCTGTGGTAGTTTGTTGCAGATACAACCCACATGGGTGTCCACCCAAACACTCCTGGATATTTCAAAGAGGATGACAGTTAAATGCTGTGAATAATGACTGGAGTAGATGCACTGTTAGCATTATCTCCATAAAGAACCACCTCTGTTTTGACTGGGTTCAGTATGAGGATGTTCTGGTCTCACTGTGGTAGTACAGGTCTGGACCCTGGGCTTCTTTTTTTCCAGTGATAACTGCCCTTGACGGGATCATTCTGGTGAAAGTGACATGAAGTGACATGTAATGGCAAGAGGCACATTAAATTGGCAAAAAGAGTTAAAAAAGGTAAAAGATGGGCAAAAAATTGCGAATAAGAGCAGTGAAAATATACAGGCAAAAAATAAATGTTGATGATTACATTTGACACTTAAAGCCTGCTGTATAATTCTGGCAAACAAATTGCAATGGATAATTCTAAGGCCAAAGTTTCCCTTTTTAATGGTTTTCCGGGGGAATAATAGTTCAAATTTAGACATAAGAGCCACATGTGGTTCTAGAGCCACATGTTGAGTGTCACTGGGCTAAGGTGTTACACTGCTCTACAGGGTTGAATGTTTGTGCAGCCATCTCTATAAATAAATCATCCATCTTGGTTGTCCGCATCGATTTTAATACAATGTAAACTGATACACACTGATACATTAATACTGCATGGTTGAGAATTCAAACAAAGGAGCAAAGGTTTATTAACAGTCGGTCTTTGATCAGTGTCTCGTGGTCTAAAAAGAGCAGGGATCTTCAGTCTTAACCTCAGTCTCTGGTTGATAATGTCTCTCTGGATCTGAGTTCCTGGCTGGTTCTTTTCCTCCACAGTCCTCTCTATTAGCCCCTATTTCTGCTTTTCTTTTGAGTTTCTCTTCGTTGTGAATCAACATGTGTTTGGTCAGAGTTCTCTTTTGGTTAAAACCTTTACTGCACTCAAAGCAGCTGAAGGGTTTCTCTTCTCTGTGAAGTGACATATGTCCTGTCAGACCTTGTTTACTCTTAAAACTTCTACTGCACTCTGAGCAGCTAAAAGGTTTCTCTCCTCTGTGAACTGACATGTGTGCTTTCAAAGTTCCTTTTAGTTTAAATCTTTTATTACAAACAGAGCAGCCAAAAGGTTTCTCTTCTCTGTGAATCACCATGTGTTTGTTAAGGTTAGATTTAGTGTAAAATCTTTTACTACAATGAGAACAGCTAAAGGATTTTTCTCCTCTGTGAAGTGACATATGTTTAGTCAGACTTCCTTTATCATTAAATCTTTTACCACACTCAGGGCAGCTGAAGGGTTTCTCTCCTGTGTGAATCACCATGTGCATGTTAAGATTAGATTTATTGCAAAATCTTTTACTACAGTGAGAACAGCTGAAGGGCTTTTCTCCATTGTGAATATACATATGTTCAGTCAGATTTCTTTGCTCATTAAATCTTTTACCACACTCAGTACAGCTAAAGGGTTTCTCTCCTGTGTGAATTCTCAGGTGCCGGAGCAGATGATACTTCCTTATGAATATTTTGCCACACTCTGTACAGCTGTATGATTTCTTCTCAGTCTGCTCATTATTGAGGTTTGGCCGGCATTCTCTGGTCTCTGTCCAAAACTCACTGCCAACACTATCATCAGTTCCAGCAGAGTCTTCAGTCTTGACCCCAGGCTCTGATTGGAAATGTCTCTCTGGATCTGAGTTCCTGGCTGGTTCTGCTCCTCCAAAGTCCTCTCCATCAGCTCCTGTTTCAATCTGCTCACTTTGACTTTGATGAAGCTGTGAGGACTGAGGTTTCTCTTCCTCATCTTCAGTCTTAACAGAGACAGGAGTGAAGGAGAATAAGGTGCAATCAGACTGATTGATGCTGACTTCCTCCTGTTCTTCCTTAATAAGTGGAGGCTCTGGGTCTTCCTGCTTTGCCCCTCTTTGTGCCCCTTTATAGACTATCCCATGCTGGTCCAGTCTTCCTTTTCTTGTGAAATGGTTCTCAGATGCTTGAGGATTTAAAAGTTTGTCTTCTTTTTGATTGTTTCTGTGGATCTTCATTGGAGAATGGTTGTTCAACACATGGTCAAACTCAGAGTAGAAAACTTGATCCATTTCATAGTCAAATGTTACTACACTTTGTGAGATTCTATCATTTCTCACAGAGTTTAAACCCATCTGATCTCTTGTCTCCTTCTGTTCAAAACAATTGTCAGTCTCATGTCCACAAGAGTCCTCAATCTGATCTGAGCTCCTTGCTGGTTCTGCTTCTCCACAGTTCTTTCCACCAGCTCCTGTTTCCATCTGTTCAGTTTGTTTCTGATAAAGCTGTGAGGGCTGAGAGCTTTCTTTATGAGGCACCAGCAAGCCAGGGGAGGGATTCTCTGCACAGCTTTCAGACATTTCCTTTCGTTTCATAAAGTTTGGATCTGACTGAAGATGCTTCTGATTGTTGCATAAATCAATGTTAACATGATGGTTTTTCCTGGGGTCAGATTGAGCAACATTATGAAAATAGAGAATTGCATTCTTAACAAGATTACATCCATTATTTACTGAGGCTGTTTTCTTTCTCTGATAAGTGAAACCTGAATGGTGTAGCCTCCTCTTTTTCCAAAAATCACTTTCAATACTGTCATCAGTTACAACAGACTGTTTGGTCTTTCCATCACTATCGGTTTTGAGATCTAAATGTCTTTCTGGATCTGAGTTCCTGGCTGCGTCTGCTCCTCTACAGTCCTTTCCAAAAGCTCCTGTTGTTATCTGTCTGATTTGTCTCTGATGAAGCTTTGAAAACTGATGTTTCTTTTCATCATCTTCTCTATTCACAGAAACAGAACTGAGGGGGAACATGGTGTTATCAGCTTCTTTCCGTCCATGAAGCTGCTCTCCTTTCTGACTGCGCCACAGTTCCTCATTTTCCTCATTAGCTCCCATTTTTGATTCTCTGTTCTCCTGACTTTGGTTTTGATGAAGCTCTGAAGCCTGACCTCCATTACATTTGTGGCTTTTTAACTGACAACGCCAAGAGAATCTTTGTTGACAAACACTGCAACTGTAAAGTTTCTCTCCTCTGTGACGTACCAGGTGAAGTTTCTGAGAAGACTTATGATTAAATCTTTTACTGCAAAAAGAGCAGCAAAATGGTTTCTCTCCTGTGTGAACCAACATGTGTGATGTCAGGCAGGATTTTAGGACAAATCTCTTTTCACACACAGAACAACTGAATGGTCGTTCTCCTCTGTGACATGCCATATGATATTTAAGAGAAAACCTACGATTAAATCTTTTACTGCAATAAGAGCAGCTGAAGGGCTTTTCCTGTGTGTGTACCAACATGTGTTTGGTCAGAGATCCTTTTTCCTTAAAGCTTCTTCCACACTCAAAACAAGTAAAGGGTTTCTCGCCTGTGTGAACCAACATGTGTTTGGTCAGGCTGGACTTTATGCTAAATCTCTTCTCACAAACAGAACAACTGAATGGTGTTTCCCCTCTGTGGCGTGCCATATGACTTTTCAGAGTAAACGTACGTTTAAATCTTTTACTGCAATAAGAGCAGCTGTAGGGCTTTTCCTGTGTGTGTACCAACACGTGTTTGGTCAGAGATCCTTTTTCCTTAAAGCTTCTTCCACACTCAAAACAAGTAAAGGGTTTCTCTCCTGTGTGAACCAACATGTGTTTGGTCAGGCTGGACTTTATGCCAAATCTCTTCTCACAAACTGAACAACTGAACGGTGTTTCCCCTGTGTGACATGCCATATGACATTTCAAAGTAAACTTACGTTTAAATCTTTTACTGCAATAAGAGCAGCTGAAGGGCTTTTCCTGTGTGTGTACCAACATGTGTTTGGTCAGAGATCCCTTTTCCTTAAAGCTTCTTCCACACTCAGAACAAGTAAAGGGTTTCTCTCCTGTGTGAACCAACATGTGGTTGGTCAGATTTCCTTTTTCATTAAAGCGTCTTCCACACTCAAAACAAGTAAAGGGTTTCTCTCCTGTGTGAATTCTCAGGTGCCGGAGCAGATGATGCTTCTGTTTAAATATTTTACCACACTCAGTACAGCTAAAGCGTTTCTCTCCTGTGTGATTTGTCAGGTGCCGGAGCAGATGATGCTTCCATTTGAATATTTTGCCACACTCTGTACAGCTGTATGATTTCTTCTCAGTCTGCTCATTATTGAGGTTTGGCCGGCGTTCTCTGGTCTCTGTCCAAAAATCACTGCCAACACTATCATCAGTTCCAGCAGAGTCTTCAGTCTTGACCCCAGTCCTGGCTGGTTCTGCTCCTCCAAAGTCCTCTCCATCAGCTCCTGTTTCAATCTGCTCACTTTGACTTTGATGAAGCTGTGAGGACTGAGGTTTCTCTTCCTCATCTTCAGTCTTAACAGAGACAGGAGTGAAGGGGAATAAGGTGCAATCAGACTGATTGATGCTGACTTCCTCCTGTTCTTCCTTAATAAGTGGAGGCTCTGGGTCTTCCTGCTTTGCCCCTCTTTGTGCCCCTTTATAGACTATCCCATGCTGGTCCAGTCTTCCTTTTCTTGTGAAATGGTTCTCAGATGCTTGAGGATTTAAAAGTTTGTCTTCTTTTTGATTGTTTCTGTGGATCTTCATTGGAGAATGGTTGTTCAACACATGGTCAAACTCAGAGTAGAAAACTTGATCCATTTCATAGTCAAATGTTACTACACTTTGTGAGATTCTATCATTTCTCACAGAGTTTAAACCCATCTGATCTCTTGTCTCCTTCTGTTCAAAACAATTGTCAGTCTCATGTCCACAAGAGTCCTCAGTCTGATCTGAGCTCCTTGCTGGTTCTGCTTCTCCACAGTTCTCTCCACCAGCTCCTGTTTCCATCTGTTCAGTTTGTTTCTGATAAAGCTGTGAGGACTGAGAGCTTTCTTTATGAGGCACCAGCAAGCCAGGGGAGGGATTCTCTGCACAGCTTTCAGACATTTCCTTTCGTTTCATAAAGTTTGGATCTGACTGAAGATGCTTCTGATTGTTGCATAAATCAATGTTAACATGATGGTTTTTCCTGGGGTCAGATTGAGCAACATTATGAAAATAGAGAATTGCATTCTTAACAAGATTACATCCATTACTTACTGAGGCTGTTTTCTTTCTCTGATAAGTGAAACCTGAATGGTGTTGCCTCCTCTTTTTCCAAAAATCACTATCAATACTGTCATCAGTTACAACAGACTGTTTGGTCTCTCCATCACCATCGGTTTTGAGATCTAAATGTCTTTTTGGATCTGAGTTCCTGGCTGCTTCTGCTCCTCTACAGTCCTTTCCAAAAGCTCCTGTTGTTATCTGTCTGATTTGTCTCTGATGAAGCTTTGAAAACTGATGTTTCTTTTCATCATCTTCTCTATTCATAGAAACAGAACTGAGGGGGAACATGGTGTTATCAGCTTCTTTCCATCCATGAAGCTGCTCTCCTTTCTGACTGCACCACAGTTCCTCATTTTCCTCTTTAGCTCCCATTTTTGATTCTCTGTTCTCCTGACTTTGGTTTTGATGGAGCTCTGAAGCTTGACCTCCATTACATTTGTGGCTTTTTAACTGACAATGCCAAGAGAATCTTTGTTGACAAGCACTGTGACTGTAGGGTTTCTCTCCTCTGTAATGTTCCATATGACTTTTCAGATTGGCCTTCTTATTAAATCTTTTACTGCAAAAAGAGCAGCAAAAGGGTTTCTTTCCTGTGTGAATCAACGTGTGATGTCAGAAAGGATTTTAGGACAAATCTCTTCTCACAAACAGAACTGAATGGTGTTTCCCCTTTGTGGCGTGCCATGTGACATTTCAGAGTAGACTTCTGATTAAACCTTTTACTGCAATAAGAGCAACTGAAGGGTTTCTCTCCTGTGTGAACCAACATGTGTTTGGTCAGATTTCCCTTTTCGTTCGAGCTTCTTCCACACTCAAAACAAGTAAAGGGTTTCTCTCCTGTGTGGCTTCTTATATGCCTAGTCAGACCTGTTTTCTTTTAATTGTTTTACCACAATCAGGGTACACATGTGATGTCTTGTCAGTCTTTTGTCCCTCAGTTTTAGAACCTGACTGTTTATCTCTGGTCTCCCTCAAGCCATCATTGTCATCAGTTTCAGCTCCAGAGAAGCCCTCAATCATGCCCCTAGTCTCTGGGTGTAAATGTCTCTCTGGATCTGAGTTCCTGGTTGGCTCTGCTCCTCCACACTTTTCTCTGTCAGCTCCTGTTTCCCGCGCTCTCTTTTTCTCACTGGGGTTTTAATGATGCTCTGAAGCCTGTCCTCCAACACAAATGTGTTTTGTTGCCTGACGCTGCTAAGAGAATGTCTGATTACAGTCATTGTAGCTGTAGAGTTTCTCTCCTCTGTCATGTGCCATGTGAAGGTACTGTAGTTTGTCAGTTTATATTTCCATTAAACATTTTACTCTTCTTTCCTTGTTTCACTTTGTGTTCAATAAGGCTTTGAAAACTGAAGTTTCTCTTCAGTATCTTGATGTTTCACAATCACAAGAAAGAAGGGGAACATGGTGGTGTCATTCTCCTCCAGCCCTTGAAGCATCTCTCCCTCCTAACTGCTCAACAGCTGCTCCTGTTCCTCTTTAATGAGTGGGGGCTCAGTGTCCTCCTGATCCAGACTGGAAAGTTCTTCTTGGCTCATCAGAAGCTGCTGGATATCTGCAGGATACAGTGAACAGAAAAAGACAAATACACCATTTCAACAAATTTGAAAATCAACAGCAAGGTATAAATTTCATGTGTCAGTCTGTTTTCAGCATTGTGGAGATGTGAATTTCCATTTCCTATAGGAAAAGGAGGCTTTGGGTAATCTTATGTATTACTGTAACACTTTGATGTAGTGGAGATTTCACTCTTCTCAACTGTAACCCTAATCAATAAATATTAGGGGTGTGACGAGAGGCTTAGCTTACGAGATGAGACGAGATTTTACTATTTTTTTTAATTTCGGAAAAAAATATATGAGTGGAATATATGTCCATCAGACGGCTGAAAGACATAATTGGGAAGCATTCAGATCTATTTAGAAATGTTTAAACTAACTCCTCTTGTACTGAATGTATTTTACTAAACTATGCACTCATGCAATTTTAATCATAATAATTATTAAAGCATTTAGATTATTTTGAAAGTAATTTAAAAACTATTTACAACAGACTGAAAAATATAGAGCTGCATCAGTAAAATCAAACTATTTCTCATCCTCTTTAAGTGCATCCATATTTAAAACACTCATAAAAAATATTTCTGTCAATAACACGTTTGCTTTTTACAGTAATTTAGAGAAATAAATTATTTTATCGTTTTGTAGTCCTTTTTTCTCATATGAGCTTTGACAGTATTGGACGAGACGCACAGATGAACGTGTGTGTTAATGTGTGTGCGTTGGCGAGTGAGTGTGTGTCTCTGCTCTGCTTGCTATCAGACAAACAGGGCCGCTTGACTGGGGCTAAAACTTCGCTCTTAGGAGCCAACAGTGGACTTTGTGGCGCTATAACTGAGTTTGTTTTGCTAGGTTTACCGCGTCAGTATTACGACGGACTGTTGCGCTACACGTTAAGCTTCTGACTGATGATAGCACAGCCAACAGCTGATGGATGTGTGACTGACAGACGGTGAGAAGAGAAGGAGACAGGAAGCAGCGACTGAATCAAAGTTACAAAGTCACATATAGTGACACTATGAGCAAGACTGTGCATATACACGAAATCGCTGAGGCTGCAAAGGTTTCCAGCAGCAGCATTTCATCATTTAACACCATTATGATGAATTTGTTATGCATTGGTGGACCATGCGCGGCCCCGAATAGAACACGTGGAGGAGTGGGTGGGGGATGGAGCGTGATATGAAGACAACATCAGGAAACAGAAGTTTGACTACAGACAACATCAGGAACAGAAGTTTGGCTACAGACAACATCAGGAACAGAAGTTTGACTACAGACAACATCAGGAACAGAAGTTTGGCTACAGACAACATCAGGAACAGAAGTTTGGCTACAGACAACATCAGGAACAGAAGTTTGACTACAGACAACATCAGGAACAGAAGTTTAACAAAAGACAACATCAGGAACAGAAGTTTGACTACAGACAACATCAGGAACAGAAGTTTGACTACAGACAACATCAGGAACAGAAGTTTGACTACAGACAACATCAGGAACAGAAGTTTGACTACAGACAACATCAGGAACAGAAGTTTGACTAAAGACAACATCAGGAACAGAAGTTTAACTACAGACAACATCAGGAACAGAAGTTTAACTACAGACAACATCAGGAACAGAAGTTTGACTACAGACAACATCAGGAACAGAAGTTTGACTACAGACAACATCAGGAACAGAAGTTGAACTACAGACAACATCAGGAACAGAAGTTGAACTACAGACAACATCAGGAACAGAAGTTTGACTACAGACATCAGGGACAGAAGTTTGACTACAGACAACATCAGGAACAGAAGTTTGACTACAGACATCAGGAACAGAAGTTTAACTACAGACAACATCAGGAACAGAAGTTTGACTACAGACATCAGGAACAGAAGTTTAACTACAGACAACATCAGGAACAGAAGTTTGACTACAGACAACATCCAGAACAGTCTCTTCATAGACCTGAAAGTGGCAGTCCACTGACTGCCACCATCCAACCTGACAGATTTTCAGAGGATTTGCTAATAAGAATGGCAGAAAATCCCCCATTTCAGGTGTACAAAGCTTGTTGGTCCAGTCTGAGGTTCTGGAGCAGGTGTTCATTGAGTGTATCTGTTCTTTGCTCCATTCAGCTGCCCTTCAACTCTTAACAGTGTTCCAGTAACTGCAGCTAAAAACCACCCCCAGAGCATGATGCTGCCACCACCATGCTTCACTGTTGGGAGGGTAATGGGCAGTGATGAGTGGTGCCTGGTATCCTCCAGACATAATATGTACAATTAAGGCCAAACATTTCAATTGTGGTTTCATCAGACCAGAGAATCTTGTTTCTCCCAGTCTGAGAGTCTTTCAGGCGTTTATTTTTTATTTACTTGGTGTTTTTATCAGCGGGGCAGGTCTAACAGTTTGACTAGAGAAGACCATACCGCTGTGCCAGAGCTGCGCCTGCGCCGTGCCTGCACCATTGCACGCATGTATCTGTGCGTTGGTCTATGTGCATGTTCGTCTTTTGCACAACTGTCCCGACATCATCAACAGGAGTTCAGACATCATTTTTTAAGCCTCTTCATACACAGACAGTGGTGCTTTGGGTGGATAAAAAGCATATTCTCGAGAAATTCATTATTAATGCGTGCTTATCCCACAGCATTGTCTTTATGATGGTAATTAGAGCAACACAGTGGCTGTTTTTACTACCCCAGGATACAGTATTACCATATTACCACCCATTTCTAGTGAACTGTCTCAAACACAGACTAAAGTGGTCAAAAGTGGGGCTTCATTTCTCCAATCATGATGTGCACAAGGCAATACGCAACGTCTGTCAAACAGCAATGTCTAATGAATGACATGCACCTTTTTGCGCAAGAACTGTTTATTTTCCTCAAGAGTTCAATTTATGTTGAAACCTCTGGAGATCTAAGATCCAGAGACTAGTTTTATATTTATTTTAAAGTTTTATCTTTTAAAGAAAATGAGCAGTATTGTATTCTATGTCAGGTTCACAGATATCCACAGAGATCCAAGATCCAGATAGGAGGTTATTAAAACCTTACACTTATCTTTACCCGTCTGATGTGAAATATAGATGGAGTTAATCGGTGATCGTTGGTTATTTTATGCACTAATGCATTCTGGAACTTTTAATAAAATCACCGTAAAGTAAACACTCAGCAGGACAGAGCTCACCATTGAAGCACAACATGGACATAAATATATTAAAGTCCAGTCTTTATCTGTTAAAAAGCACACGGAACATTACTTCACATTCCCAGATTCTCTGAAATTAGTTTTGGATGATCTCATCTTACCTCTGGGAAGTGGTGAGGGAGGAGAGAGGAGGAAAGAGCGCACGTCTGTGTCATTGATAGAAAAAACAGAGAAACTTTGTTGTGCTTATGCATGCCAACAAGAGCTTGTTTAATGTGTTTCTTAAAGGGATACTTCAACATTTTGGCAAATTTGCCATTTGCCATAATTCCTATAGTCTTAGTTATAGGTTTGTTTCCTTTAGTTGTCGGTGCAAGCTGTTTCTATATCTGGGGGGACTGATATACCAGCTGCACAGCTAATGCTATGTTAGCAGTTGGGATTTTTGCTTTCCCTCATCAAACTCATCAAATATCCAATCCAACAACTCCAAAACGCTCTCGTGGACAAGTTGTGACCTGCACATTCACCGAAATAGAGCAAATTGAAGCTCTTGTGTTTTCTGGTACCTGACATTTTTTAATACAAAATTGAAATCACCAATGCTAAATAAGGTCTGTTTTTGTGTGTGTGTGGGGGGCTTAATTAGCATATGCTAATGCTGTAGGTTAGAAGAGTAATGTTGCAGTTTTCTTTTCCTTCTTTGACTTTTGGATGTCGCCGTTGTGTCCCTCCTGATGATGCGAGTATAATATTTAAGACAATAACAGAGAATTGTGACTCTTTCTACAGTATGCCTTCAGCCTCATATCAATGAGTATGTGAAATTATACCTTATTATTGGATTTAACAAGAGATTCTCTCTTTGCCACATAAACACACAGCGTCTATGATCCGCTGTTAGTAATAACAAGTTTCGACTTTTTTTCCTTGTCATTTCGACTTTAATCTAGATTTGTCCAAAATTACTTTCTCCTTCAAAAATGGCCCTAATCCTCTTCCGTAGTGCCTCTTCTGTTTGTTCAATGATGAAATATAGAGAGGAATTGAAGAGTGTTTGCACTTGTTCCTTTTACAGTTTGCCCCCCTAAAACGGCTGTAAAAACAAAAACATTTCCAAACACTCTAGCCCACAAATGAACATGTGCAGAATCTCCCTGCCTACACCAAAAGACCCGAGTATCCTCAAAAAACAGATCCTCCTAAAGATGTAGGCCCAGGATACAAGACAAACAGTAGCATGTAACAAGAAGAAGCGAGCAAGAGAAGAGAGCGTCAGAGCGCCAAGACACCACTTAAAAAGTTGAAGGGTGGAGTTTCCATCCCTTCCCTGGGCGGAGTGAAAATATCAAGATTGTGGGCAATGGGCAAAGTGAGTGGGGTAAGAGTTCTTTTGTGGGCTACAGAGAACCCCCTACCTGCCTGGCAGGAGAAGAGCGACTCTTCAATAGTTAGTCAGTCTCTGTAGGCTCTAGCCCTGCTCCTTTAGCTCGCCATCAGTCAAGAAGCTAGCCTGGAGAACAGGACCACGGTTGACATAAATCAGAATAAATTTGACAAATAAAGAGTAATTCCTGTGTGCATACAGTTCATACATAGCACTAGTTGAACCACAGTTAATTTCCAGACATTCACTATTTAACAGTAGAGAAATAAACACCTGCAGTGATCATAAATTACATTTACAATATTATTTAGTCATATGACTAAAGTGCTCAGCAGAAGTGCTGAAGCAAGTCAGCATAACCTTTTAGGTAGATAAACATCTTTTGGAAATTAAAGCACTTTTAAAACCATGACACAGACAGTAACAGCAATGTACGGAGCCCGGGAGGTGACATGAACGTGTTTAATACGCGCGCGAGATACTAAACCGCGCGCGTATTATAAAAACAAACAAACAAACAAACAAACAAAACGTTCATCTCACCTCCCGGGCTCCGTAGCGATGTACTTCCAACAGAATGAATTTATGGACTCTTGGCTTCTATTTCAGACAACCATACTGGTTGTCAAACAAACAGGCTAACCGCGTCCATTAAAACGACTGGAGTTGGCTAAGCTAACGCTAGCACATGCAAACAATTGACCTACCAGTCCACGGTTTAAGCCACACACACGACTCGTTCTTCGCGGGTTTGGTAGAAGGCTCCTACAAGTTAACATATTTAAAGCGTTTAATGGCGTTTGTTATTAAAGTGGGAAAACATCAAAAATAAGTTTAAACCAACCCGTGGCTCCCACGCAGCCTCCCCCCCTGCTCCTACTCAGACTGAACCTCACGGCATTATAACTGTGCACAATTGGCCGCGCCGACCCACGTGACCACACGACGTCACAAAAAGCTCAACAATGATTGGCCAATCTGCTCACGTGACATACAAACCGCGAGATCAGGAATACCGCGATGTTTGGACACGAGAATAATTTGTGGGCAGAACTAGAGGGAGCGCAGGCTGCTCAGGATCGGTCACCTGGGTTACAGTAAGCTTTTCAGTCCATACGGTCGTTATACTTGGAAGAACACAGGGAATTTACCATCAACAGATGTTTTCTCACTCATCAGTGTCCGGGGAAGTAAAGCTTTACCTCTTCAAAGTTTAAGTGGGAGAATTTATGATCTTAGAGATTGAAAGGTGTAACCGTGTCCTTAGCTTGAACCAAAAGATTAACGACCTATGACCCTTTATCTAAATAGATCTCAGCTATCTACCGTAGATCATGAGATGTGGTGAATTTTGGGGGAAGGTGAATGTCCCTTTTGGCCTGTATTTCCTCAAAGATGTCACATTGGCTCCTTAAAGACTGAAAAGGTGTCATGAAACCAAAGAGAGGAATGTTCCTCTCTTTCTCAGAATGGTGAAAGGGTTTCATCAGAGGTAATGCTGGATCCTCGCTACAGTGTTCTGGTCTCACTCCTGGGCTGCTCTTCCCACACTGTGGTAGTACAGGTCTGGACCCAAATTCATCAGAGAGGCTTCTTTTTTCTAGTGATAACTGCCCTTGATGGGATCATTCTGGTGTCCAGTACCACTGTGAGAAATCTGGGAGTTCTGTTCAATCAAGATGCACCTTAAACTCCCACAAACTCCTCCAAAAATCATAGAGGACGTTCTTTTTTCACCTTAAAAACATTTGAAAAACCTCACAGAGCCTGACTCAATAAGTGCAGAAAAACTTGTCCATGCATGTGCTACTTCCAGTGATGGGAGTAATGCCTTTCAAAGTGACCTCTGTAAGCATGCTCAGACTACTGCAAGGGTAGTAGAAGTACAAGACTGGTTCTCAAGTAAGAGTACAGTAACTCTGCTTACATTTATGTTAGTAAGAGAATGTACTGGCATTTCAGCTGTATTCAACAGTAAACATAATCTAATATAAAGTTCACTAAGTACTGAGGATTTGGACAAGAAAATCCGGTTGTGAGAATACAGATCTCATGTTAGTGCCACTTTATTTTTGTATTTTTTTTTATCCAACTTCTTCCAGTGTCAGAGAAAAAATTAAGAATTTTGATAATGTTAGAATTCTGGCCTTTTTTCCTCAAGCTTTCACAAGCTTTCCATTTTTAAAAATCTAAATTCTGACTTTAATTCCAGAATTCTGACTTTTTCTCAGAAACATGACCTATACCTCAAAATGTGAATAAATGGAGGTTGATCAGTGGAGGTAAGGCAAATTGTCGAAAAACACCTTTGCAAGAGCCACAATCACAGCGGTAAAAAGTGGGTGAAAGAGGCAAAAAAATAAGTTGAAGTTGGTAAAACAGGTGAAAAAACTGAAAAAAGTGGCCAAAATGGGTGAGCAGGAGAAAAGTAGGCAAAAAATGGCAGAGACTGGGTGAGAAGGGACAAAAATATGGCTTACAGGTGGATATAATGGTAAAAAAGCAGCAAAATGTGTTAAAAAAATTAAAGGTGATTAAAACTGGCGAAAAGCAGCAAAAAGGTGGAGACAATGGGAAAAATAGCATGTAATGGCAAGAGGCACCTTAAATGGGCAAAAAAGGTTAAAGATGGGCAAAAATTTGCAAAAAGGGCAGTGAAAACATACAGACAAAAAATCAAGGTTGTCAATTACATTTGACAGTTAAAGCCTGCTGTATAATTCTGGGAAACACATTGCAAAGGATAATTTTAAGGTCAAAGTTTCCCTTTTCAATGGTTTTCCAGGGGAATAATAGTTCAAATTTAGACATAAAAGAGCCACATGTTGAGTGTCACTGGGGTAAGGTGTTACACTGCCCTACAGGGTTGAATGTTTGTGCAGCCATCTCTGTAAATAAATCACACATCTTGGTTGTCCACATCAATTTTAATACAATGTAAACTGATACAAACTGATACTTTAATACTGCATGGTTGAGAATTCAAACAAAGGAGCAAAGGTTTAGTGACCGTCGGTCTTTGTTCAGTGTCTCGTGGTCTAAAAAGGGGAAGGGGCCTTATCCTCAGTCTCTGGCTGAAAATGTCTCTCTGGATCCAAGTTCCTGGCTCAGTCTTTTCCTCCACAGTCCTCTCTATTAGCCCCTATTTCTACTTTTCTTTCCGCCTCTGTTTGGTTTTAATGAGCCTCTGAAGTCTGACCTCTGACACATTTTTTGCTTCTAACTTGTCAGAAAAAGAACATTTTTCTCTAGAAACAGAGCTGCTTTTAAGTTTCTCTTTTTTGTGAATCAACATGTGTCTGGTCAGAGTTCCCTTTTGGTTAAAACCTTTACCGCACTCAAAGCAGCTGAAGGGTTTTTCTTCTCTGTGAACTAACATATGTCTGACCAAATTTGACTGATGGTAAAATCCTTTACCACACTCAGAGCAGTTAAAGGGTTCCTCTCCTGTGTGAAGTGACATATGTCTTGTCAGACCCCCTTTACGCTTAAAACTTCTACTGCACTTGGAGCAGCTAAAAGGTTTCTCTCCTTTGTGGACAAGCAAATGTCTAGTCAGACATGCTTTTTGATTAAATTTTTTACCACACTCAGAGCAACTGAAGGGTTCCTCTCCTGTATGAAGTAACATGTGCCTGGTCAGACTTCCTTTTTGGGTAAATTTTTTAAAGCACACAGAGCAGTTGAACGGTTTCTCTCCATTGTGAAGGAATATATGCGAGGTCAGACATGTTTTTTGTTTGAAAGTCTTGCCACACTCAGAGCAGCTAAAGGGTTCTTCTCCTGTATGAACTAACACATGTGTTTTTAGACTTCCTTTTCTGTTAAATACTTTACTGCAAAAAGGACACCTGAAGGGTTTTATTCCTTTGTGGATCAACATATGCTGGGCCAGATTTCCCTTACGTTGAAACTTTTTACCACACTCAGAGCAACAAAAAGGTTTCTCTCCTCTGTGAACTGACATGTGTGTTTTCAAAATTATTTTAAGTTTAAATCTTTTATTACAAACAGAGCAGCCAAAGGGTTTCTCTTCTCTGTGAATCACCATGTGTCTGATAAGATTAGATTTATCGTAAAATCTTTTACTACAATTAGAACAGCTGAAGGGCTTTTCTTCTTTGTGAATATTCATATGTCGAGTCAGATTTCCTTGCTCATTAAATCTTTTACCACACTCAGCACAGCTAAAGGGTTTCTCTCCTGTGTGAATTCTCAGGTGCTGCAGCAGATTATACTTCCTTTTTAATATTTTGCCACACTCAGTACAGCTGTATGATTTCTTCTCAGTTATCGGTCTCTTATTTTGCATTTTTTCCACCAAGTTTAAACCTGAGTGATGTTTTCCAGACTCCTTCCAGTCTTCACTATCATCAGTCTCATTATCAGAAGGGCTGAAGGGTTTCTCTTCTGTGTGAAATCTCCCATGTTTCCCTTCATTTAAATGTTTATTACTGAGGTTTGGCCGGCGTTCTCTGATCTCTGTCCAAAAATCACTGCCAACACTATCATCAGTTCCAGCACAGTCTTCAGTCTTGACCCCAGGCTCTGATTGGAAATGTCTCTCTGGATCTGAGTTTCTGGCTGGTTCTGCTCCTCCAAAGTCCTCTCCATCAGCTCCTGTTTCAATCTGCTCACTTTGACTTTGATGAAGCTGTGAGGACTGAGGTTTCTCTTCATCATCGTCAGTCTTAACAGAGACAGGAGTGAAGGGGAATAAGGTGCAATCAGACTGGTTGATGCTGATTTCCTCCTGTTCTTCCTTAATAAGTGGAGGCTCTGCATCTTCCTGCTTTGCCCCTCTTTGTGCCTCTTTATAGACTATCGCATGCTGGTCCAGTCTTCCTTTTCTTGTGAAATGGTTCTCAGATGCTTGAGGACTTGAAAGTTTGTCTTCTCTTGTCTCCTTCCGTTCAAGACTATTGTCAGTCTCATGTCCACAAGAGTCTTCAGTCTTAAACTCAGACTCTGGTTGTAAATGTCCCTCTGGATCTGAGCTCCTTGCTGGTTCTGCTTCTCCACAGTTCTCTCCACCAGCTCCTGTTTCCATCTGTTCAGTTTGTTTCTGATAAAGCTGTGAGGACTGAGAGCTTTCTTCATGAGGCACCAGCAAGCCAGGGGAGGGATTCTCTGCACAGCTTTCAGACATTTCCTTTTGTTTCATAAAGTTTGGATCTGACTGAAGATGCTTCTGATTGTTGCATAAATCAATGTTAAGATGATGGTTTTTCCTGGGGTCAGATTGAGCAACATTATGAAAATAGAAAGTTGCATTCTTAACAAGATCACATCCATTATTTACTGAGGCTGTTTTCTTTCTCTGATAAGTGAAACCTGAATGGTGTAGCCTCCTCTTTTTCCAAAAATCACTATCAATACTGTCATCAGTTAAAACAGACTGTTTGGTCTCTCCATCATCATCGGTTTTGAGATCTAAATGTCTTTCTGGATCTGAGTTCCTGGCTGCTTCTGCTCCTCTACAGTCCTTTCCAAAAGCTCCTGTTGTTATCTGTCTGATTTGTCTCTGATGAAGCTTTGAAAACTGATGTTTCTTTTCATCATCTTCTCTCTTCACAGAAACAGAACTGAGGGGGAACATGGTGTTATCAGCTTCTTTCCGTCCATGAAGCTGATCTCCTTTCTGACTGCGACACAGTTCCTCTTTTTCCTCTTTAGCTCCCATTTTTGATTCTCTGTTCTCCTGACTTTGGTTTTGATGAAGCTCTGAAGTTTGACCTCCATTACATTTGTGGCTTTTTAACTGACAATGCCAAGAGAATCTTTGTTGACAAACACTGCAACTGTAGAGTTTCTCTCCTCTGTGATGTGCCAGGTGAAGTTTCAGATTAGCCTTCTGATTAAATCTTTTACTGCAAAAAGAGCAGCAAAAGGGTTTCTCTCCTGTGTGAACCAACATGTGTGATGTCAGGCTGGATTTTCGGACAAATCTCTTCTCACAAACAGAGCAACTGAACGGTGTTTCCCCTCTGTGGCGTGACATATGACATTTCAGATTAGATTTATGATTAAATCTTTTACTGCAATAAGAGCAGCTGAAGGGCTTTTCCTGTGTGTGTACCAACATGTGTTTGGTCAGAGTTCCCTTTTCATTAAAGCTTCTTCCACACTCAAAGCAAGTAAAGGGTTTCTCTCCTGTGTGGATTCTTATATGCCTAGTCAGATCCGTTTTCTGTTTAAATGTTTTACCACAATCAGGGCACTCATGTGATGTCTCATCAGTCTTTGGTCTCTCATTTTTAGAACCTGACTGTTGTTCTCTGGTCTCCCTCAAACCATAATTGTCATCAGTTTCAGCTCCAGAGAAGCCCTCAATCATGCCTCTAGTCTCTGACTGTAAATGTCTCTCTGGATCTGAGTTCCTGGTGTTGTCATTCTCCTCCAGCCCTTGAAGCATCTCTCCCTCCTAACTGCTCCACAGCTCCTCTTGTACCTCTTTAATGAGTGGGGGCTCAGTGTCCTCCTGGTCCAGACTAGAAAGTTCTTGGCTCATCAGCAGCTGCTGGATATCTGCAGGATACAGTAAACAGAAAAAGACAAATACACCATTTCAACAAATTTTGAAAACCAACAGGAAGGTATAAATTTCATGTGTCAGTCTGTTTTTGCGTCATGGAGATGTGAATTTCCATTTCCTATAGGAAAAGGAGGCTTTAGGTAACCTCATGTATTATTGTAACACTTGGATGTAGTGGAGTTTTCAGTCTTCTCAGCTTTAACCCTAATCAATAAATATAAAACAAAAGAGGCTTGAAATACGTCACTTCTGTCACCTAATGAGTCAAAGATAAACAAGTTTCCCCTTTTCAATAAAATTATATAGGGCAGGGCCCCTTGTCAGAGCTTTTCAGGGTCCCCTGTCTGTGTTTGATTGCTACTGAACAGTGAAAGTCTTTAACCCTTTAAATCCTAGCGCTTCACCGATGACGTGCTGTTAAAGCACACTTTGCATGACCATAATTGCATGACTGTTTGTGTTATTGGAAATATTCAAACCGTTTCTGAAAGCTGAGAAACTGTGCTTTACAGCCAGCATGTGGTTATTACTGTAATTTCCCCTTTTCTTGCTAAGATTCTAGCATAAATTTCCCCCGTGTTTTGTGTTTTTTCATTTTAAACTGTTAAAACACTCTTAACATGCAGTAAAATATGAATTATCTATGTTAATTATTTTGCCGTCGTTGAGTTATGATTATAAGGGTTTTCTCTGTTTTTTAAACTTATTTGGCCGGGAGCTCCTCGTTTTAGCTGTCTACAGTCTCATCTACAAACAGGAAGTCCCAATATGCAGTAAAATGTAAATAACTGCCATATATTAAAAGTTCTAAGTATTGTGGAATAATGGGCAAAAGCACATACTCACAGGTCATTTTCTGGGCCTTTTATGGTTAAAATAAGAAAAGAGTCCAGAAACTCAGGTTTTAAAGGGTTAATCTGTAGTTCTCTTGCTAACTGCGGAGTGAAACAGTGAATAAATAAATCTGCTCTGTGTCATTTGTTTTATTTGAATGGTCAATAGTGTCCAGAAGGATCAAAGCTTTAAGAATATAAGCTGGATCTTCCTGTTCTGACCAAAAGTAGCACCACACAACATGCTAAATTATCAGTGCTGTTGTGAAATTTAAAAGAGTTATGGTGTTTTCCTGCACTAAAAAAAGTTCTATAGGAGTTTCTGAGATTAAAATCATGGAGCTGACCATCTGTATTAAAGCCCCTGTTCTTTCATCAGAGTCAGACGCTTATGCATGAACAGCAGCGTCTCGTAGTCCTGCATGATTTGGCATCAATGTGTGACTGCTATTATACTGGACAACAGTGCAATCTGTGATTGCAAATATGATATAATCCAGAAATTATATCATGAGTCTACTTGCTTGGTTATCAGTGAAAATGCATGGAATAATTATAGATTTAAGGTGTGTATTCATCAACTCAAAAATTAAAAATATTAAATAGCATTTAAAAAAATACTAAACCTGAAGTTTTTAAAGTACGGCTTTCAAAAGAACTAGATTTTCATGGTTTTCCCTTTAATAAAGTTAAAATTTACTTCTACAAAGTTCAACAGTGGAATTATTGTAAACATAAAGACTTTTCTGCAGGCAGTTTAAAAAAAAATGTATGTACAACTGAATAAAAAAAAAAAAAATCAACCTTTCATGCACTTATGGTATGTAACTGCACAGCCTGACATCACATCCTGGTTGTGGTTTGATTTGTTGTGTATCACACAGCTATATTTATAGATACACAGGCCATTCAGAAAGTATGGTTATGTTGCAATCATTTAAATTCTTTGTTTTCTCTCTCTCTCAATGAAGGGTCATGGTCATGTTGGAATCAACGTTTAACCAGCCAGAGCCTTGTCCTGAACCCTGTCCAACATCCCTGTAGAGACCTGGAAGTGGCAGTCCAATGACGATCCCATCCAACCTGACAGAGCTTGAGAGGATTTGCTAATAAGAATGGCAGAAATCCTTCAATCCAGGTGTGTAAAGCATGTTGGTCCAGTCTGAGGTTCTGGAACGGGTGTTCATAGAGTATATCTGTTCTTTGCTCCATTCAGCTACCCTTCAACTCTTTCCAGTCTCCCAGTAACTGCAGCTAAAAAAAACACCCCACAGCATGATGCTGCCATCACCATCCTTTAATGTTAGGATGGTAACAGGCAGTGATGGTGCCTGATTTCCTCCAGACATAATATTTAGACCTGAGGCCAAACATTTCAATTTTCGTTTCATCAGACCAGAGAATCTTGTTTCTCACAGTCTGAGAGTCCTTCTTTTTGCTTATTTTTTATTTATTTGTTTTTCTTACAAACGCCAAGAAGACTTTTATGTGTTTTTCACTGAGGAGAGGCTTCAGTCTGGCCACTCTGCCAAAAATTAAGGGGGTAGATATGGTCTAGTTTTCCGAGGAGAAACCCTGATTATTGTTTTCTTTGGAAATTATTTTGATACACAAACAGTATTAGTTGGGTTTTTACTAAAATCTAAGTTTCAATACTTCGTGTGATGAAGGTAAATAATGATGATGATCAAACCTGCTCTGATTAATACTGAAGGTTATTGATGATCAAACCTGCTCTGATCAATCCTGAAGGTTATTGATGATCAAACCTGCTCTGATCAATACTGAAGGTTAATGATGATCAAACCTGCTCTGATTAATACTGAAGGTTAATGATGATCAAACCTGCTCTAATCAATAATGAAGGTTATTGATGATCAAACCTGCTCTGATCAATACTGAAGGTTAATGATGATCAAACCTGCTCTGATTAATACTGAAGGTTATTGATGATCAAACCTGCTCTGATTAATACTGAAGGTTATTGATGATCAAACCTGCTCTGATCAATACTGAAGGTTAATGATGATCAAACCTGCTCTGATTAATACTGAAGGTTATTGATGATCAAACCTGCTCTAATCAATAATGAAGGTTATTGATGATCAAACCTGCTCTGATCAATACTGAAGGTTAATGATGATCAAACCTGCTCTGATTAATACTGAAGGTTATTGATGATCAAACCTGCTCTGATCAATACTGAAGGTTATTGATGATCAAACCTGCTCTGATCAATACTGAAGGTTAATGATGATCAAACCTGCTCTTATTAATACTGAAGGTTATTGATGATCAAACCTGCTCTGATCAATACTGAAGGTTATTGATGATCAAACCTGCTCTAATCAATAATGAAGGTTAATGATGATCAAACCTGCTCTGATTAATACTGAAGGTTATTGATGATCAAACCTGCTCTGATCAATACTGAAGGTTATTGATGATCAAACCTGCTCTGATTAATACTGAAGGTTATTGATGATCAAACCTGCTCTTATTAATACTGAAGGTTATTGATGATCAAACCTGCTCTGATCAATACTGAAGGTTAATGATGATCAAACCTGTTGGAAGCTGAGGGTTGAAAACATCATCCAGTGTTTTCCGTCGTGTCTCCTTCTTCTCTCTGGATCGGCCGGGTTTCTACCCGCTATCGTTGTAACAAACAGTTCACAGACCTCTTCGGAAGCCAAAGTTAGAAACTCGATTTGGCCTCCATCAAACAGACTTTCTGTTCTGCAGTTAGCATGCTAAGCTAGCATGCTAAGCTAACTCTAGTGTAGTTCGGGAGCTGGAGATGAGACCGAAAAGCTGAGACAAAAGTCACGGAGTATTTTCAGGGCTTAATGTGTACAAATAGAGGCAAAAAGAGTCATTAGAGCTGCTACAATATACTCAACAGCCACAATGCTACACACCTCTGAAATGTCGCCATGTTGTTGGATAGCGTGAACTCTCTGCATTAAAGCACTTCCGGTTCAAAACGTTAGATTACTGAAGAGGTTTTTCATCTCTCTCCTTCTCAGCTCATTGAGCTTTACTGGCGTGGAAAACAAATACATTCATGCATCAATCATCACTCTATAACAGGGATGTTAAACTCGAGGCCCGGGGGCCAAATCCGGCCCGTGGTGCAGTTATACCCGGCCCACCAGATCATTTCATACTTTCATTATAACTGGCCCACCAGTGTGAGGTCTGCAGATTTCCTCCAGTATAAAATTGTAAACTTAACCTGGATGATTGAAAATATCCTTACTAAGTCATAAGATTTAGAAAGAGTAAAGAGTCAGAATGTTTGATAAACAGTCAGGAATGTGGAAAAGAAATGTGTGTTTTCATTTTGTATTTTTTCATTTGCATCTCTCAATTATGACTTAAAGATATGGTTTTGACTTTTATCTCATATTTTGACCATTTAGAGTTACCATTTTAATTTTTAGGTCATATTTTGACGTTTTAAACTCATTAATTAGAATTTTATCTTACATTTGGACATTTTCCAATTTTAAATATAAACCTTTTCGATTTAAAATCATATGTTTTAATCTCACCTTTGGACCTATAACTTATCAGTTTTAAAGTTATCTTATATACAGAAGAAAAGTATGTGAAACCTTTGAGATTTCTTGGATTTCTGCATAAATTGGTCATCAAATGTGCTCTGATCTTCATCTAATTCACAACAATAGACAAATACAGTCTGCTTAAACTAATAGTGCACAAAAAGGATATGTTTTCATGTTTTTATTGAACAAAACATGTAGACATTCACAGTGCAGGGTGGAAAAAGTATGTGAACCCCTAGGCTAATGACTGGTTGACCCTCCTTTGGCAGCGATAACCTCAACAAAACGTTTCCTGTAGTTGCAGATCAGACCTGCACAACGGTCAGGAGGAATTTTGGACCATTCCTCTTTACAAAACTGTTTCAGTTCAGCAATATTATTGGGATGTCTGGTGTGCATCGCTCTCTTGAGGTCATGCCACAGCATCTTAATCGGGTTGATGT
Organism: Cheilinus undulatus; assembly: GCF_018320785.1. Classification (NCBI taxonomy): domain Eukaryota; kingdom Metazoa; phylum Chordata; class Actinopteri; order Labriformes; family Labridae; genus Cheilinus; species Cheilinus undulatus. Next base: position 2,701,803 of record NC_054878.1, read on the forward strand.
CAGGACTCTGACTGGGCCACTCCAGAAGGCGTATTTTCTTGTGTTGAAGCCATTCTGTTGTTGATTTACTTCTATGCTTTGGGTCGTTGTCCTGTTGCATCACCCATCCTCTGTTGAGCTTTAGTTGGCGGACAGATGGTCTTAAGTTTTCCTGCAAAATGTCTTGATAAACTTGGGAATTCATTTTTCTGTCAATGACAGCAATCCGTCCAGGCCCTGAGGCAGCAAAGCAGCCCCAAACCATGATGGCCCCTCCACCATATTTCACAGTTGGGATGAGGTTTTGATGTTGGTGTGCTGTGCCTTTTTTTCTCCACACATAGTGTTGTGTGTTCCTTCCAAACAACTCAATTTTGGTTTCAGCTATGGACAGAATATTTTGCCAGTAGTGCTGTGGAACATCCAGGTGCTCTTTTGTAAACTTCAAATGTGCAGCAATGTGTTTTTTGGACAGCAGTGGCTTCCTCCATGGTGTCCTCCCATTAACTTCATTCTTGTTTAATGTTTTACTTATTGTAGATTTGTCAACACAAATGTTAGCATGTGCCAGAGATTTCTGTAAGTCTTTAGCTGACACTCTAGGATTCTTCTTCACCTCATTGAGCATTCTGCGCTGTGCTCTTGCAGTCATCTTTACAGGACGACCACGCCTAGGGAGAGTAGCAACAGTGCTGAACCTTCTCCATTTGTAGACAGTCTGTCTTACCGTGGACACATGAACATCAAGGCTTTTAGAGATACTTTTGTAAACCTTTCCAGCTTCATGCAAGTCAACAACTCTTGATCGTAGGTCTTCTGAGAGCTCTTTTGTGCCAGGCATGGTTCACATCAGGCATCTTGAGAACAGCAAATTCAAAACTAGTGTGTTTTTTTATACGGCAGGGCAGCTTTAACCAACACATCCAATCTCATCACACTGATTGGACTCCAGGTTGGCTGACTCCTGGCCCCAATTAGCTCTTGGAGAAGTCATTAGCCTAGGGGTTCACATACTTTTTCCACACTGCACTGTGAATGTTTACATGTTTTGTTCAATAAAAACATGAAAACATATCCTTTTTGTGCACTATTAGTTTAAGCAGACTGTGTTTGTCTATTGTTGTGAATTAGATGAAGATCGGAGCACATTTGATGACCAATTTATGCAGAAATCCAAGAAATCTCAAAGGGTTCACAGACTTTTTCTAGCAACTGTATGACATTAAAAACTGCTTTTAAAATGTCAATCTCATATTTTGACCTTCAAAACTCATGATTTTAAATTTTATTTAGCACTTTAATTGCTAAAAATCATGGTTTTTAACTTTTGACTTTTTTTAAAATTGCAACATCATTTATCATCAATCTTACATTTTTCCCCTATAATCCTTTGGTGGGGAAGAAGAGGTTGAGACTTTATGGGAAATTTCAACCCAGTTAGGCCCTCAGGTTAGACCCAAACTCAGGACTCGGCCCCTGCTGTGATTGAGTTTGACATCCCTGCTCTATAACATTCCCCCCTTTGATAGAAAATATGATTTATTTTCTACAGAATGACTTTAAACTTTCAGCCCCTGAAGACCATTCAATCCAGTCTTGGGGGTGCATTTAGGTCTTCATACGCCCGAAAAAAGCCTCAAGGACCCATACCAAAACCCCAACAGGAAGTCTACAGTGCTAAAGAAGCAGAATTTGTATCTTGTTGATATACTATTGTGTTCTTCTACAGCTTTTTGCAAGACATTATTGGACTGAGCACACCCATATAAAAACATTGTATCCACTTGCACTGGGTTGTGATGGCCTCTCAGTGCTGTCCTCGTTGTGGTTGTATCAGAATCTACATCAAGTAAAATAAAAGCATATTGTCAATCACTGAGTTTTTATTGTTTCATATTAACTCAGTTACATCAAAGTAGGGGAGAGCAGGGTAAGATGAGTGTTCAGAATGTCCTCCCCACAGCATTTAATGTGATATTTAGGTCTGCAGCACAAATTAAATCCGCATGGGGGGAGCTCCACCCTATCACACTCATCCTCTCCACCATACACAAAACAAGGCTCTAGCAGGCACTGCCATGGATGCTTGATTAATAATGCAGAAACATACTGATCCAGAGCAAACAGCTAAGGAGGGGCCAAGCATGCCAAGACAGCCTATGTGATAGAGGTGAAGTGAGGTTTATGTCAAACATGTATGTCATACTGGCTTTTTGAAAAACTAAATATAAACTAGAAACAGTATTAAAGTGGTCAAAAGCATTTATTATTGCACAATTAACCTGCCTAATAATTTATCAGTCAGGCCAATTTTGGATCAGTCATGATGGCTTCTACTTCCTGAAAAGTAGGTCACTAGAAAAACCAGTTTGGGAAACACAGGTTTAGACGCTGGCAGCACTGCTATGTTAGCCACATTCTGCAAACCAACTTTGCATTGTTGTCCAACTGACACTGCAGTCCTGTGTTAAAAAAAAAAACAGTGCCGTAGTTTCGCAGGTTTCTGCCACTTTAATTTAAAGGGGACATATGCAAAAATCATTTTAGGCTTTTCTAACAAAATTATGTGCCCCTGGCCTGTCCACAATCCCCCCACATTTCAGAAAATGTGCGCTGAAACAAGCCGTTCTCAGATTTCCCCTTAACCACCCTCCTCTCCTGATCCTCCTCTCAGCTGCCAGCTGAGACACAGGAACAGCTCGGTCTGAGCAGAGCTGGAAAAGAGGCAGATTCAGAAACAAACTTCACAGGCATGTTTGGGGATCTCTAAGACCAATATAAACTTGTCTTAAAAGGGTAAAATATGTCCCCTTTAACTTTAGATAAGGTGACTGAATTCAAAGAAAAAGATCTGATTTTTACCAGATTTAAGACTATATTATATCATATTTGTAGGCAAATATTACAACCAACATACCAAGCTGTATCTTAGTTTAAACCTGAGCGACATTCAGTGTTTTCCCTCCGTTCATCATCTCCATCTTGTCTCAGATTCAAAGGAGTCTTCAGTCTTGACCTCAACCTCTTGATATAAATGGTACTGATGTAGCTCTGAAGCCTGGCCTCCAGCACACTTGTGTCTTTTCAACTGATTATTCCAAGTGAATTTTTGGTCACACCCAGTGCAGCTAAAGGGCTTCTCCCCTCTGTGATGTGCCATGTGAAGTTTCAGATTAGACTTGTCTCTAAATTTTCTACTGCACTCAGAGCAGCTGAAGGGTTTTTCTCCGGTGTGGAGAAGCATGTGTGATCTCAGACTTCCTTTTTGGTTAAATCTTTTACCACACACAAAGCAGCTGTATGGTTTCTCTCCTGTGTGAATTCTCATGTGTCTTATCACATCCTGTTTCTGTCTAAATATTTTACTACACTCTGAGCACTGATGAAACTTCTTAACAGAATTTAGTTTCTCATAATTGTTGGTTTCTTGAGATTTGAGGTTTGGCCGCCGTTCTCTGGTCTCTGTCCAAAAATCACTGTCAGCACTGTCATCACTTCCAGAGAAGTCTTCATTCTTGACCTCAGTCTCTGGTTGTAAATGTCTCTCTGGATCTGAGCTCCTGACTGGTTCTGTTCCTCCACAGTCCTCCCCATCAGCTCCTGTTTCCATCTGTTCACTTTGTTTCTGATGAAGCTGTGAGGACTGAGGTTTCTCCTCATCATGTTCACTCTTTACAGAGACCGATGTGAAGGGAAACATGGTTCTATCAGCCTGAGTGATCCAGACTTCCTCCTTTTCTTCCTTAATAAGAGGAGGCTGTATTTCTTCCTGCTTTTCACCCCTGGTCACCCCTTTGTGGACTGCAACGTGCTGGCCCAAACTTTTGCTTTCTGTAAACTGGTCCTCGCATCCTCGGCCACTGAAAAGTTTGGCCTCTTTGTGACTGTTTCTGTGGATTTTTAGAGGTTGTTTGTTGTGACGAGTTTGATAAGAGTCAGAGGAGAAATCTAGGCCCCTGTCAGAGTCAAATAATACTGCACTCCTGGAGACTCCGTCATTTATCAGAGAGTTTAAATCCATCTGATGTTCTCTGGTCGTCCTCTGATCATCAGTGTCTTCAGTCTCAGCTCCAGAGGAGTCTTCAGTCTTGATCTCAGTCTCTGATCCTAAGTGTCTCTCTGGATCTGAGCTCCTTGCTGGTTCTGCTGCTCTACAGTTCTTTCCATCAGGTCCTGTTTCCATCTGTTCACTTTGTCTCTGATGAAGATGTGAGGACTGAGAGCTTTCTTTATGAGGTAACAAGAAGCCAGAAGATGAAGTCTCTTCACCAATTTCAGCCATTTCTTTGTTTTTCATAAAGTTTGGATCTGACTGAAGGTGCTTTGCCTTGCTGCATAAATCAATTTTAACAGTATTACTGAGGTCAGATTTCTGAAAGTTTTGAGAACAGCCAAACTGATAGCTGGTAGGATTACATCCATTATTCACTGAGGCCTTTTTCTTCCTCTGATAAGTGAAACCAGAATGATGTTGCCTTGTCTTTTTCCAAAAATCAGTGTCAACTCTGTCATTAGATTCAACAGACCATTTGGTCTCACTGTCACTATCTGGTTTAAGATTTAAACGTATTTCTGGATCTGAGTTTCTGACTAGTTCTGCTCTGCCACGATCCTCTTCATCAGTTCCTGTTTCTGTATCTTGTTTCTCCTGATACTCGGAAGTGTGACCTTCCTCACAAATGTGACTTTTCAGTTGACAATAAAATGAGAAATTCTGGTCACAAACAGAGCAGCCAAAGTGTCTCTCTCCTTTGTAACGTTCTATGTGAAGTGTTAGACCAGATTTATGCTTAAATCTCTTACTGCAAGCAGAGCAGCTAAAGGGTTTCTCTCTAGTATGCACTAACATGTGTGCTGTTAGATTTGCTTTTAGGATAAATCTTAAACCACACAATGAGCAACCAAATGGTTTCTCCTTTCTATGATGTGCCATGTGAAGTTTCAGATTAGATCGATGGTTAAATCTTTTCCTGCAGTCTGGGCAGCAGAAGGGTTTTTCTCCAGTGTGGGTTCTTATATGTCTGGTCAGATCCTGTTTCTGTTTGAATATTTTACCACACTCAGGGCAGGTGTGTGATTTCTTGTCAGTCTTCAGAATCATATCTTTCAGGTATTTTACCGAAATTAATTTTGACTGTTTCTCTAGTGTATCGTGCCACTCATCACTGTCATCAGTCTCAGCTCCAGAAGAGTCTTCATTCTTGAGCTCAGCCTCTGGTTGTAAATGTGTCTCTGGATCTGAGCTCCTGGCTGGTTCTGCTCCTCCACAGTCCTCTCCATCAGCTCCTGTTTCCATCTGCTCACTTTGTCTCTGAAGAAGCTGTGAGGACTGAGGTTTCTCTTCAACATTTTCAAACTTCACTGTTACGAGGCTGAAGGGGAACATGGTAGTATCATCCACCTTCAGTCCTTGAAGCTGCTCTCCCTCCTGACTGCTCCACAGTTCCTCCTGTTCCTCTTTAATGTGCAGAGGTTCCGTATCCTCCTGGGCCAGACTGGGCTTCCACTCCTCAGGGGGGGTTTCTTCACTCATCAACAGCTTCTGGATGTCTGCAGGACACAGTAAACGACAATATAACATGTCATGGAAAAACATCACTTTACATACAAGCAAAAGTAAAAAAACACCCCTAAACTGTAGTTCTATTTACACTGGTATGACCTCTTGATAATATTGATAAGGGTAGACTAATGATACCAATAAAAATGAAAGATCTCCATCCTAGAACAGGGGTTCTCAACCTTTGTCGCCTGTGACCCCCAAAATAAAGGTGCCAAAGACCGGGGACCCCCAGTGTACCAGAAGGTGGCTGACAAAGCTGCCCATTTAGAGGGGGAAAATGGGAGAGCTTTCTGGGGCCCAGCAAAATCATGGTCCATTGTGAAGTTAAGCTGTGGTATTTTATATCTAACCTGAAGAATAACCACTCTTGTCAAAAAAAAAAACAAAACAAAACAAAAAAAAACAAAAACAAATATAATTTTAATTCATTTGTGTAGTAAGTAGCCCTCTTGAAAACAAAAATCCTTTTGTTAAAAACGGAATTAAAATACATTAAAAGTAGCTAAAATGTGTTAATAATAGCATAAAATGGTGGGAAAGGTGGTGAAATTAAATTTTGAAAGTAGCAGAAATGGGTTAGAAATGCCAGAAATTAGATTAAAGTGGCAAAAAATGGCATATTAAGTGGTAAAAGGGGATTAAAAAGTGGCTGAAATGGAATTTAAGTGGCAAAAACAGGTGGAAATTTGATGCAATGGGATGAAATTTGGTTTAGAGGTGGCAAAAACAGTCAGAAAAAGGAGGTGGAAAGGGTTTAAAATGAACAACAAATATGTTTTAAGTGACACAAATGTGTTAAAATTTGGCAAGATTGATGTAAAGTGGCAACACTTTAATTTAAAAAATATTCTTCGTTTTTAAAGGCATCTGGAGACCCCCTCTCAGTATCTCCCGACCAAATGGGGTCCCGACCCCAAGGTTGAGAACCCCTGCTACTGAAGCCTTGAACTTATAAGCATTCATTTCAACATCAGTTGAACTCATGGGTCTTTTCATGTCAGTTAAACTTGACTTTGTCTTTAGAAATGGCTGATGACATTTAAGAACACAGTGGTGAGTTTATTTGTAAAGCTGATGAAAACATAAGTCACTCAGTCAGCCTGCTCTGTCTCCTCTCATCCTTCTGGGTGTCAGAGCTGTGGTCAAAGGGCTGCATACTGTGATATTTGAAATCTTAATATGTTATAAAGACCCAATAAGAAAAGATAGCCATGATTTTTTGATGTGGCTTTAAAAAATACATAAAAGGCACTTCATTGATCTGTGTTTAGATCTAAAATAAGTCAAAATATATATCACAGAGAGCTAAATTATTGCAATGTCTGCTTTTTCCAGGATCGTTCAGCCCTATTTTGTGATGTACTCTAATTTAATGACATTTCTGAAAGGAAAACAACAAAGTGCTGCAGGCACCAGCAATGAAAACACAGAGATTTGTATTTCTAAATTTCATACAAAAACTGGGATGTCATGCACATCACATTCTGCAGTTGACATTTATCATGAGTTCTACACAAACTGTTAACCGAAGTTTCCAATAAACATGTGCTAGTCTTTATTTCTATGTATATATAAAATTAGCACAGAAAGTAAGGAAATTTGTGTTTGGTAGATTATTTCTTTGTTGTAACAATACTTCTTGGTATAAATCTTATACCGTTGGAAAGTCTGTTTATTTCCCTTTGAAATAGTGACACATTTGTAAGGATCATGCATTTGTGGGATGAGCAGCAGAGCTGAGTATGTGGGTTATGCCATGAAAAATTTGCCAAATATTCTGTCAGTGTCAAACAGCTTATACTGACTTTGACTCTTGTTTGATGTTTGATGGATTGTATGATTGAAGTTTGAAGAAACAAGACATATTGGCAATTTAAAAATGTATTCATTTAACAAACAGGAGCCTCAGTAGCTTGTGGAAAAAACATTCACAGCCACAACAGCCTGGCTCCTCCTCCTCATGCTAGTAACCAGCCTGCTTACACACTGCTGTGGGATGGCATCCCATTCTTCAACCAGCATTTGTCACAAGTCAGCCAACGTGGTTGTGTTGGTCACTCTGGCACAAACATAATGCCCTAGCTGATCCAACAATAGGGTTGAGGTCAGGACTGCTGGTAGGTTATTCCATCCTCTCCACTCCACCAAATTCTGGAGGTAGTCTCTGATAAACCTCGCTCTGTGGTGGGCGAGCGTTGTCATCTTGGAGGATAGAGTTTGATCCCAGACTGTGGAGGAATGGGATTGCCACTGGTTGCAGAATCTCATCTCAATATCTCTCTGCATCAAGATTGCCTCCAGAGATGAAAATCAGACATCTGATTCTTATCACGTAGGGGTACTAGACGCTCAAAACAAGAGTCAGTGGCAAAAGCAGTAAAGGCTGTTTGGCATTTGCAGAGAAGATCTGGCAAATTTTTCATGGGCGCAACCCACATACTCAGCTCTGCTTCCCATCCCACAAATACATGATCCTTACAAATGTGGCATCATTTCAAAGGGAAAAATAAACAGGCTTTATAAGATTTATTTATTTATTGTCAAGAAGCATTGTTACAACAAAGAAATAATCTACCAAACACATATTTCCTTACTTTTTGTGCAAAATGTATACACTACCGTTCAAAAGTTTGGGATTACTGGCACACTATTTTGTTTTCCTAAGAAAAACATTTTCATGCGGGTCACAAATAGTTATTAGCAACTGTCAGTCCTCTGCATCAATCTACTAGTATGGCTGCTAATCAAGTTAATCATGTTGCACAGCTTAAAAAAAACAACAAAAAAAACCCATTTTACTTATAAGGGAGTAAAAAGACCGGACACTGGAGGACCAGAAGAAGGTGTTGAGCAAGGATGAGTCCAACTTTGAGGTCTTTGGATCAAAGAGAAGAACATTTTTGAGACGCAGAACAAATGGGAAGATGCAAGAACAGAGCTAAACACCATCAGTCAGAGAGGCGGTAAAACGTCTCAGTTCCAACATCTATTCATCTTCTACTGTGATCAAAATGTGGGTTCATGAAATTTGACAATCCTTGACTTCTATCTTCATTTACATTTCACACAGTGACCCAAACTTCATTGGAAATGAGATTGTAATATTCCTCTGTGATAATGAAAAATAAAATTGCCCAAAGATACATTTTTATTACTGATTTTTTATGGGAAATATCATACACATCGATTTAGATGGACTGAAAGAATACCAAATATTCAACAGTGTAAAATGGAACCACAATATTAAAGTAGCTCATCACATGGTCTGGAGGTTTTAACTCTGTACAGCTCTGAGTTACTTTGTGTATGAATATTGCTTTAAACATCACCTTTCCTTGTTAATATTAAACACTCTAGAAACATACTAGGATCAAAGTTAATGTCGTAAATCCCCGTTTTTAACAACAATCATTAGAAATTCTACGATAAATATTAAATTCAATATACAATCGCTACTGAAGAGGTTTTTAGTCCAGTAACTGGGTGGTTTTGTTAACAGCAGCTGGCTGAAACAGTGCTGTGTCCGTCTATGAACGTTAGCTAAAAGCTAAAGCTAAAGCTAAATGCTAAAGCTAAAGGCTCCCTGACACACTAACAGGAAATGTTTAAAGAAAGAAAAACGAACCTGTTCTCTGCTGCTTCTCTTCTCTCCTTAACGTAGACATTTCCCACATATCCAAGAGTCGAGAAGGACAAGAGAAATACACGCAGTTACTAGAACAGTAATCGGCTAACCTAGCAGTCACCCATGATGAGCAAAGCGGATGTGACGTCATCGCGTTTGTACGTTACAATTTTTTATTTTGTTATTGATTATTTTAATCATTTTTATTTGTAGGTTGACACTCTCTTGAAGGAGCAAAGAGTTTGAAAAGTAGACAGGGTGGAGGAGACGGAGGGAAAGCAGAAAATCCAAAGAAGAGGAGGAACGACTGAAAATGAGGACAAGGAGACAAAATGAGGATATATCCAGGAGAAGAACAGATCTGAGCGCAACTGTGGAAAAACTCCAGCCAGATGCATGGGTATAGTCTGTGTGAGGTGAAAATAACGTTATGGCCTTTTTTGTTTATGTTTTTTTAATTGTGCGGCCGACGCTGACAGGATTGTTGTTGATGCTGCGAAAAAGTTATTGGAAGTTGTTGACGTCACTGGAGAGGAAGTGCAGGGGAAACCGTGGGCCAGAAGTATTACCTGGGATGGCCGGGATAGAGAGTGATATAAAAGAGTGTTTCTGTGTTGTAATTCCATTTTTCTACAGTTACACCAAAGAGAAGTGCCCTTCCAAATCCAGCAGTTGGCGGTAATGCAACACTTTAGGATGCCGACGCCTCTAAACACCACCACCGAAGAAGAAGAAGTATGGCGTCGTCCGTTACAACATGCTAACTGGCTAACTTGAATAAGGAGCTCCACTGTCAAAGAAAACAACTGGATGTGACTTAATCCCTGAAATAAAGATGCACAGAGCAGGTGGGCTTTCTTTACACTCATGGAAACGTGTTTGCTGATCATTTTCAGGGAGTCTTCAGCTACAGACGTTAGCTGTAGCCTTTAGCTTTAGCTAAACAGACGAACACAGCACAGTTAGCCTCAGCTAGCTCCTGATAGAAGCTCCTGTAGACCTGGTTGTTCCAGACTTCTTCCATTGGGAACCTTCAGTGAAGCAGAAATGTTTCTGAAAGGCTTAAAGCAAGGCTTCCCCAGATCTGTGCCTGTCTCTGAGCTCTGCAGCTCCTCTGACCTCATGGCTTGGTTTCTGCTCTGATATCATTGTCAGCTGTGAGGCTTTCTATAGAGGTGTGAGCCTTTAGAATCATGTCTAATCAGGTTAATTTAGCTCAGGTGGACTCCAAACAAGGTGTAGAAACTTCTCAGCAACAACCAGAACCATGGAGGAACCTGAGATACATGTACAGCACTGATCATCAACTGGCGGCCCGGGGGCCATATCAGGACCCCTGAAGCTCAATAAATTCAGAAAAGGAGGAAAAGAAGATGTTGTGGCTTTAAAAGTATCCTTTGGCTTTAAATGTCTGCAGCTTTTAAATCCATTACAAAAATGACAAATATTGAAACCGTTTTTTTGCTGACTTAACATTTGATTTGTTTTTATGGTAAATATAAAAGCCATTTTTAGTAAATATTAAGAAAGGGGTTTAGGTCTGCACAAATCTTGCCAAAATGGCCAGATAAAGTGATGAAAAGGAGTTAGAGAGTATCAAAAATGGGTGCTAAGTGGCAAAAAGGGTTGTGGAGTGACATAAACAGAATAAAATTTGCAGGAAAATGTGCAGAAATGTGCCAAAAACGGTAAAAGAGGAAACAGGGCAAAAAGTAACAACAATTGGTAAAAAAATTGAAAAAATTATGCAAAGAGTAATAAAATGTAGTCAAAAAGTTTAAAAAACTGATAGAAGAGTGGAAAAGTGGTTTCAAAGGGGTTAACGAAAAGCAAAAATTGGGTTAAAGAGGCAAAAAGGGGAAAAAAGTATCAAAAATTGGTTAAAAGTGGGAAAAATATAGCTAAAATAAGTAATGAAAAGGTGTTAAGAGTGGCACAGAGAGGCAATAACTGGCAGGAATGATGTAAAAAGGGATAGAAGAGTAGTAAAATGGGTGAAAAGTGACAACATTTGGTATAAAAATGGCAAAAATGTAATGAAAAGGGGTTAAAAAGTGGCAAAAATTGAAAAAAGAGTGACACAAAGGGGGTTAAATATGCAGGAAAACTGGTTAAAAGGGGGTTAAAGAATGGCAATAAATTGGTTAGAGAGACAAAAAGTATCAAAAAGGGGTTAAAAGTTAATGAGTTAAAATGGGTGCTAAATCACAGTTGGGGAGGGCCCAGCCAGTTTTGTTGTCAGGCCTGTCTTCTTGTGTCCTGCTGCATTATAGATAATAGAGATAGATCTCACTGGTAATGACTACACCGCTTTCCACATTTTTATGCAAATGACATTTTTCTCTTATTTTCCTAAATAATAATGCAAATGACAGAATATTTTTCATGTCAGCAGCCATTAGAGCATAATTCAAATGTTTCTGAACAAACTTCATAATGATACAATTAACAATTAAAAATTAAAAACCTCAATATGTACTGTTCCACATTATTATGCACAACAAAGTTTTAAAGCATTTTATGGTTGTAAAGAACTGAAAATGGTCTTTTGTTGAATTTGCAGCATTAGGAGGTCATATTTACTGAAATCAAAGCTATTTCAATCAAAAACATCTTAACAGGACAAGTTCCATGTTAACATAGGAGCCCTTCTTTGATATCTCCTTCACTATTCTTGCATCCATTGAACTTGTGAGTTTTTGGAGAGTTTCTGCTTGAATTTCTTTGCAGGATGTCAGAATATCCTCCCAGAGCTGCTGTTTTGATGTGAACTGCCTCCCACCCTCATAGATCTTTAGCTTGAGGATGCTCCAAAGGTTCTCAGCAGGGGAGGATGGGGGCCACACCATGATTTTCTCTCCTTTTATGCACATAGCAGCCAATGACACAGAGGGATTCTTTGCAGCATGAGATGGAGCATTGTCATGCATGAAGAAAATTTTACTACAGGGCATGGTTCTTCTTTTTGTACCATGGAAGAAAGTGGTCAGTCAGAAACTCTATATACTTTGCCGAGGTCATTTTCACACCTTCAGGGACCCAAACGGGGCCTACTAGATCTCTTCTCATGAATCGAGCCCAGAACATGACTCCGTCTCCTCCTTCCTGACATCACAGCCTTGTTCAGACATGGTGGCCATCCACCAACCATCCACTACTCCTCCATCTGGACCATCCAGGGTTGCACGGCACTCATCAGTCAACAAGACTGTTTGAAAATGAGTCTTCATGTATTTCTGGGCCCACTGCAACCGTTTCTGCTCGTGAGCATTGGTTAGGGGTGGCTGAATAGTAGGTTTATACACGACTGCAAGCCTCTGGAGGATCCTACACCTTGAGGTTGGTGGGACTCCAGAGGCACCAGCAGCTTCAAATACTTGTTTGCTGCTTTGTAATGGCATTTTAGCATCTGCTCTCTTAATCTGATGTATTTGTCTGTCAGAAACCTTCCTCATTACGCCTTTATCTGCACAAACCCACAGTACAATGATCACGCTTAAGTTTTCAAGAAATATCTAGTATTTTCATTCCTTGTCCAAGACATTACACTATTTGAGGCTTTTCAGCAGCAGAGATCCTTCTTCTTTCCCATATTGCTGAAACCTGTGGCCTGCTTAATAATGTGGAACGTCCTCCTTATGTAGTTTTCCTTTAATTGGTCTCACCTGGCAAACTAATGATCACAGGTGTCTGAGATTGATTTCAGTGATCCAGAGAGCCCTGAGACACAAAACCATCCATGAGTTTAACTGAAAAACAAAAACTGAATGTTTATGACACTAAAATTCAATTTGCATTATAATGTGGACCATGGTGTATTCTAAATATGTTTGAATCATTATGAAAAAACGATAAGGGAAAGGATAGCACATTCAGCAAAAATGCAACAATAAACCCCAAAATTAAAAAATATCCTTGAATTGGTGAGAAAATAGTCAGTTAGAGTGCTCTGGTGCTCCGTCTACTCAGTCTGACCTTTATTACAGACAAACATTCCCCGGCTGGTTTTGCATAATCAGAATCCATCATGTAAAACAATCCCTCCTAAAAAATTTAGGCTCACAGTCTGATGTTGTCTTTGTGTACCTTGTCTTTTTGTGTGCTCCTGCTGCAAAACTAATTTCCCTTCATTGGACAATGAAGAAACTCTGCTCTGACTGTGTTTGGCACACCCCTAACTCTCTGTGGACCCCTCCACAGGGCACTGTGGAGGTAAAATCCATTTAGTCTTTATGCCTCAACATTATAAATATTTGTATCTGAAGAAATTCATCTGTGAATTGCAAAATAGATTAATGTAAAGATGAAGAGATGAGACTGTCTTAAACTTTTACCTGTTGTTTTCCATAACAGGTTTTATGGGCATTTCCCTCATCCTGCAGATGTCCAGCAGCTGCTGGTGAGCAAAGAAGAAGAGAAGGAACTGTGGCTCATTTAGGAGGGAGTGCAGCTTCTGATCCCACCATGTTCCCCTTCAGTTCTGTCTCTGTGAAGAGCGAAGATGATGAAGAGAAACCTCAGTCCTCTCAGCTTCACAGAAAAACTGAACAGATGGAAATGGGAGCTGATGGAGAGGACTGTGGAGGAGCAGAACCAGCCAGGATCTCAGATCCAGAGACACATTTACAACCAGAGGCTGAGGTCAAAACTGAAGACACTGAGGAGAAAGTTATCTATGGCTCAAGTTGTGAGAACCATTTTACAAAAACAACAAATTTGGGCCAACACATGATAGTCCATAAAGTGGAACACAGAGGGGAAGGGTGGGGGGACCCAGAGTTTCCACTTATTAAGGAGGAAGAGAAGGAAGTCTGTATCAGTCACACTGTTTCAGTGAAGAGTGAAGATAAAAGTCAGTCCTCAGTGCTTCACCAGAGACTAGTTGAACAGGCAGAAACAGGAGCTGATGGAGAGAACTGTGAAGGAGGAGGATCAGCCGGGAACTCAGATCTAGAGAGACATTTACAACCACAGACTGAGGTCATGACTGACGAGTCTTCTGGAACTGATGACAGTGCAGACAGTGACTTCTGGAAAGAGACCAGGCATCGTCATTTAGGTTCCACTTATCAGAGAAATAAAAAAGTTTTGGCAGGTAATAGATTTAATCCCATCAGGAATATACGTGGCTGTTCTAATGATCTTGATAAATCTGGCCCCGGCAAACACAACACTGTAGAGATTGATTTACGCCATAAGCAAGAGAACCTTCAGTCAGATCCACATTTTATGAAATATGCAGAACCGTCTGAACATGTTGCAGATGTTTCATCTTCTTGCTTTTTGGTGCATCAGACAGAAATCACTAAATCTTTGCAGCTTCATCAAAGACAGATTGAAATGACAGAGACTTGGGCTGATGGAGACGACTGTGGAGGAGCACTACCCACCAAGAACTCAGATGCAGAGAGACATTTACAACCAGAGACTAAGATCAAGACTGAAGATTCTGCTGGAACTGATGACAGTGCAGATAGTGATTTCTGGAAGGAGACAAGAGAGCGTAAGCCAGACTCATCCTCTGAGAAGAGGTTATGCAGCTGCTCTGACTGTGGCAAGACATTCACAGTAAAACAGAGACTGATTCTGCACAGAAGAATTCACACAGGAGAGAAACCATTCAGCTGCTCTATTTGCAATAAAAGGTTTACACAGAAAGGTCATTTGGACACGCACATGAGAGTCCACAACGATGACAAACCATTCAGCTGCTCTGAGTGTGGTAAAAGATTTAGACAAAAGTATTACGTGAAACATCACATGGCACGTCACGGCAAGGAAAAGCCCTTCATCTGCTCTGTTTGTCATCAAGGATTGTTTGGGTATCATCAATTAAAATCACACAAGTGTGTTGGAGGTAAAGCTTCAGAGAATCACCAGAACCAAACTGTAGTAATGCAAAAGGCAGACACAGAAGCTGATGAAGAGGACTGTGGAGGAGAAGAACCTGCCAGGAACTCTGATCCAGAGAGACATTTACAACCAAAGACTGAGGAAAATCCTAAAGACTCATTGCAACCGGAGACAAAAGACAGTGATGGTCGGATGGCCTTTGGAAAACAACAGTCAGATTTAAAATCTAAAGGATACATTAAAAATAAGAGACAAACAACTTCCCAGGAATCGTATAGGTGCCCTGAATGTGGCAAAACCTTTGCCCTAATTTCTGATCTGAGTCCACATATAACAATTTGTGCAGAAGTGAAAACCAGTTGCTCTGTATGCAGCAAAAGATTGAACCAAAAAGTGAACTTGAGCTCACATTTATTGGTTCCTGCAAAAGAAAAACCATTCAGTTGCTCAGTCTGCAGTAAAAGATTTAACCATAAATCTGGTCTGAAAGCTCACATGATACACCACAGTGCAGAAAAACCCTTCAGCTGTTCTGAATGCAGCAAAAGATTCAGTCTGAAAGGTAATCTGACCATACACATGCTACTTCACAGGGGAGAGAAACCATTTTCTTGCTCCATTTGCAATAAAAGATTTACTCAAAAAGGAACTCTGAACACACACATGTTGGTTCACACGGGAGAAAAACCCTTCAACTGCTCTGATTGCAATCAAAGATTTAAACTAAAGTCTTATTTGAAACTTCACATGGCACGTCATAGAGGGGAGAAGCCTTTCAGCTGTAGTGATTGTTACCAAAGGTTCAGTTGGCGCTGTCAGTTAAAGACACACAAGTGTGCTGGAGGTCAGGCAACAAGGATTGATCAAATCTAAACTTAAGTAAAAAGAGAGGTGGAAACATGAGCCAATGGAGAGGGCAGTACCAGACTCTCTTAAAAAATCAGTTTGAAATGAAATACTCCCCTGCAGCAGAGACTAAAGGCAGAGATGGTATTAACAGTGTGACAACATTAAAAAAAACCCTGACTACCCACATGATAGTTCACTCAGCAGAGAAACCCTTCAGCTGCTCTGTTAGCAGGAAAGATTTACTAAAAAGCGAAGTCTAGCCACAAAAGCCTTTATTTCACAAAGGGGAGAAACCCTTTAGCTGCTCCACTTTGCCCTCACAGCTAAAAGTACACAGTTCAGAGGTTTATCGAAACCACATAGGAGAAAAAAGAGGAGCTGATGAGGAGGAATGTGGAGGAGCAGAACCAGCAAGACCTCCAAAGAGACATTTACAACCGGAGACTGAGGTCAAGACTGAAGATGTGTTTTTATCTAAGACTGAAGACATCGATGATGACTGAAAGGACTTAAGAGACTGTCATGTTTTTTCCTTATGGAATTTTAGTTTCATTCCTGATACATGATAGTGGTGGTGAAAAACTTCTCACCTTAAGTGATACTTTTTCAGGTTGATCTTTCTTTTGTTGAAAGAATAAAATTCACATATAAAGCTAAGGCCAGACTGCACAAGTTTGTAGTCTTTTTACATTCTTTTTGATGGTCAGGACCTTAGATAAGCTGGTCACAGAGCCATACATTTGTGTCCAGACTTGACATACTGCACAACACAATAGTGAACAATCAATTGGCCATCGCCCCTCACTGTTTCTTAGGGTCCATTTTTGATAGATACAACATTTCTTTTCAAAGGTTGCCAAATGATTTGCAGATTTGCCCATAAAAAACAGACTCCATGAGTTTGCTGTTAGATTGTCTTGAAGATGTTAAATCCTGGACTGAGCTAAATCTCTTGACAATGAATGAAAATAAAATTGAAATCACTGTTTTTGTGTTTGAACTCCTGGCTGGTTTTAACGGTCTTCCTGGTCCTCTAGGTCAGTGGTTCTCAACCTTTTCAGCCTGGGACCCACAAAATTAAGGTGCCAGAGACCGCGGACCTTCACTGTACCTGAAGGTGGTTGAACACAGCCATGAACATTATAGAATAGTTATGTGGAGACAAGGCTGCCCATAAGGACGGATAAAGGGATAGGTTTCTGGGATCCTGCCAAACTGGGGGCCCATGGAGGTCAGCAAAACCATGGTCCATTGGAAATTTAATCTTAAAATGAAATAACTTTTGTGGCACACCAGTAGTCAAGTGGTTAAGGCCATGTATGCGGGAGGCCCAAGTCTGAGTCCGGCCTGTGGCACAATTTCCTGCATATCTCTACCTACTCTCTTCCCTGTTCCCGAGTCTATCCACTGCCCTCCTCTATCTAATAAAGGCCCAAAAAAAATTAATAAAGAAATGGCTTTGGTTAAAAACATATTTAAAATGGGTAAAAAAATGCTTAAATTGGTGAATAATGGAAAAAAAATGGTGGAAAATGTGTTGAAATTGGATTTTTAAAGAACACAAATGGGTTAAAAGTGGCCATAAAATAACCACAAATTGATTAAATTGGCAAGAATGAGTACCAAAACTGGATTAAAAAGTGGCTGAAACGGCTTTAAAGTGCACAAAATTGAGGGAAAAAAGTTGGACTGGGATGAAAAATTGATCTAAACTGGCAAAAATGGGATAACTGTGGTTAAAATGGGCAAAAAGGGGTGTAAAAGTGGTTAATAGTGGCAATAGTGAGGCAGCAATAGGCAGAAAGTGGCGAGAATTGGTTTAGAAGTGATAAAAACAGGTGGAAAAATAGTGGTGGAGGGAATGAAACTGACACAAATGGGTTTTAAGTGGTAAAAATGTGCTAATATTAGCAGATTCTGTGTTAAAAACTGATGAAAAAGGGTTGAAATTAGGTGAAATTAGTGTAAAGTGGTAACACTTTAATTTAAAAAATGTTCATAGTTTTTTTTTTAAAGGCATCTGGTGACCCTCTCTCAGTGTCTTGCAACCCTCAATGGGGCTTGACACCAAGGTTGAGAACCACTGCTCTAGGTCACCCCTATGTTAAACAAGGGAACAAACAAGCTCCATGTTATCTTTGATAGCTTTTTTAAAGTTTGATCAACAGGGTTCATTGGTATTGAGCTCTGGTGATTAACGCTGGCATTTATCATAATAGGGTATAGTCTTTATTATTATATTAAAGGTCACATATGCAAAGTCCACTTTTCAGTGCTGCTCAGTGTGTCCCTCAGTAGTAATCTCTCTGTAACACATCATAAAGTCTGAGGTTTTTGTAGCCAGAGCTCTAAAAACCTCCCTGTTGTCTTGTAGGTTAATCTCTGTGCCGCTGCTTTCATTCCCCTTTCACCTCACCTTTTGGTTTGTTCCTGCTTCTTACTTTTTCTCCAACATGACAGGACCAATGATTTTCTGTCAGGAGTTTTCCGTTATGTGACCTTGATTGCTGTTGGGTAAATGGGTATATGTGGAGTATACTCACTTCTATAACACTAAATAATCACAACCATGTTGTGAGGATTACAGGTGTCGGCCGTTTAGTTTTTCATTTTATTTTATTTGTTTAATCTTTTTTGTTTCCAAGACTACAAAAATCATCTTCCCCCTTCAGGGTCTCTGTGGGACCTTAAACGCATTTAAAGTTAATAAATTGAAAATGTAAGCATTTAAAAGTATGAAAAAGTCTTACATGCAAGAATGTAAGGTCTTAAATTGTGTAGTATGCATGTTTCTGAATATATTAACCCTCTGAGCCTTATGCAGTTTAACCATTGTGTCTCACTTGGACTTTTTGTCCTAAAAAGCGTGTAAAACATCTACCCTGTGGTGCACAAGCAAACTCTAAATGTTTTTATTTTCAGGACAACCTGGCTTTAAGAATATGTGTGCTGCTGTAATGTCACTGGGATTAAAAAAACATAAGTTATGGTATTATAAAAACAAAAGAAAAAAAACCCAAATCATATTAAAAGTCAAAGATTTTTTATACACAAAATACACAAAAACCATAACCACTACCCCCATCTGGGCAGGTAGTAAGGTGGCTATAAGGTCCTGGTCGTGCTGTGGATCTCCGGAGGGCCTGAAAACGTAACATCCCTAAATGTATGAATACAGAGCTGTATAACACGCACAAATGACACACTATATTGCCAAAAGTATTCATTCACCTGTCTTGACTCGCATATGAACTTAAGTGATATCCCATTCTTAACCCATAGGGTTAATATGCCGTTGGTCCACCCTTTGCAGCTATAACAGCTTCAACTCTTCTGGGAAGGCTTTCCACAAGGTTTAGGAGTGTGTTTATGGGAATTTTTGACCATTCTTCCAGAAGTGCATTTGTGAGGTCACACACTGATGTTGGACCAGAAGGCCTGGCTCTCAGTCTCCGCTCTAATTCATCCCAAAGGTGTTCTATGGGGTTGAGGTCAGGACTCTGTGCAGGCCAGTCAAGTTCATCCACACCAAACTCTCTGATCCATGTCTTTATGGACCTTGCTTTGTGCACTGGTGCACAGTCATGTTGGAACAGGAAGGGGCCATCCCCAAACTGTTCCCACAAAGTTGGGAGCATGGAATTGTCCAAAATCTCTTGATATGCTGAAGCATTCAGAGTTCCTTTGACTGGAACTAAGGGGCCAAGCCCAGCTCCTGAAAAACAAGCCCACACCATAATCCCCCCTCCACCAAACTTTACTCTTGGCACAATGCAGTCAGACAAGTACCGTTCTCCTGGCAACCGCCAAACCCAGACTCGTCCATCAGATTGCCAGATGGAGAAGCGCGATTATCAATCCAGAGAACGCGTCTCCACTACTCTAGAGTCCAGTTGCTGCGTGCTTTACACCACTGCATCTGCTTTGCATTGCACTTGGTGATGTATGGCTTGGATGCAGCTGCTCGGCCATGGAAACCCATTCCATGAAGCTCTCTACCACTGTTCTTGAGCTAATCTGAAGGCCACATGAAGTTTGGAGGTCTATAGCGATCGACTCTGCAGAAAGTTGGTGACCTCTGCACACTGTGTGCCTCAGCATCAACTGACCCCACGCCGTCATTTTACGTGGCCTACCACTTGGTGGCTGAGTTGCTGTCGTTCCAATTGGCTTCCACGTTGTTATAATACCACTGACAGTTGACTGTGGAATATTTAGGAGTGAGGAAATTTCACCACTGGACTTGTTGCACAGGTGGCATCCTATCACAGTACCACGCTGGAATTCACTGAGCTCCTGAGAGCGAACCATTCTTTCACAAATGTTTGTAGAAACAGTCTGCATGCCTAGGTGCTTGATTTTATATGCCTGTGGACATGGAAGTGATTGGAACACCTGATTTCAATTATTTGGGTGGGTGAGTGAATACTTTTGGCAAGTGTATAGTGTATATACTGATACACTCAATGGTATAGAGTGAAAAATTGTGAGTATTTGCTGCATCTAACAGCCAGATTCTAGATTAATGCAATTAATTTCTGGAGGTAACCAGTGGAATTTGCAAAGCACTCATCTTGACCCTGCTTAAATGATCTTATAGTCTCAATTTGATGCATGGGGCCAAGTCTGGTCCAGGGGAAGGGTGCTGCCCCTGATAACTATCTATTGCCATCTGAATAATCATCATAGTCTCCTCAATCGTCCCTTATCTACCTTTTTGCCTGACCACCTATAACTACTTTGGCAAACTATAGGGGAGAGTGGGGGGATTTGTGCCAGCGGGGAAGTGGTGCCACCCCTTGTTTCAAGAAAACCATAGAAGAAATTTGTCATGTGACCACATATTTTTGAAGAGCCATCAATTTTACTCATCCTGCATAAAAGACAGACACATGACATGAGAGGTAAGCACATTTTAGCTCAAAAAAACTGATTTTTGCCTTTCAGAGTAAAATTTCTATGATCAAGGTTTTTTGATTGTTATGTCTGAACAATTATAGACAAGTTTGAAAACATTTCACACATGTTTTAGTGCTTTAGTAGGCTACACATTGAGTCTATACAGTTGGCATGATGTTAGCTCTAAACTGCTGGATCATGCAAGTTTTTCAGAATAGTGGGGCTGGGGTGATTTGTGCCAAAGGGCCTGGGTTAAGTTGTGCCAGTGGCACATCCACAAACCCAGACCCACAGACACACCCAAACCCTGACACCCACGCAACCAGACCCAAATACCCACAAATCCAGACCCACACATGCAGACCCACACACCCAGACACATAAATCCCAGACGTAGACCCTAACCCACACACCCTCTCACCCAGACCCTCACACCCAGTCCCACACACCGACACACCTACCCTAACAAATCCACACAACCACACACCTAGACCTACACACCTGGTACCCAACAAAGAAGGACCAAAAACAGCTGGAGAAGTGAGGAGATGGACATGCCTCATCAGTGTTTGATTTACCTGCCATTTATTTAATTTAGCTAACACTGATTTCAGTTTTGAGTTTGCACTGTTATTAAAGAGCAGTTTATTCAGTTTTTTAACTGGCCTAAGTCACAATGAGATGTTCAGAAATTGGCCTAAATCACTTTATTCATATATGTTGCATAACTGACAGACTGTATGTCAACAGGAATCTATTGCCAAAGCCTTTTTGCCTGAAATGATTCACAGATATCAATACTGTGTATTTAAGTTTTTTGTGTTTTCCGAAAAAATAGAAAATATGACTTATGCCATTAGTTTAATAGGGTGATGATATCTAAATAAACCCTAAATGAGTAATTTTGTATTGAATTTGTCTTGCTTTTATGCAGCATTATAGTTTATGAGATTAAAATGTTCTGTTTTACTTCAGTAATCTTCAATAATCACTGGCACAATTTACCCCAACGTATTCTAACCAAAGGCACAACTTACCCCACACCGGGGGCAAGTTGTGCCACGAGACCTATATAAAGCTATATTTCTTAAACAGTTTATTTCAGATCCAAAGTTATTGTTCCCAGGGATGCACCACATCCTGAAATATATGTACGTACTTAAGTTGGAGGCATTACTGTCATGGCCTCACTTTAAAATCACTTTGAGTAAAAACTGTCACAACTCCCCCCACTCTCCCCTACGCTCCTTTCACAAAGTTTAATCGATCACTACAGGATATAAATAAATAAAAGTTTGAACCATGTTCAAAGGGTTTTATTTGTTTACTTTTTTATTCTGGTGAGCTCATTATGAACTCTGACTGATTATTGGAAGATATCGTTTCCGACTATTTCTGCCTCAGCTAACCCTTTATTTGCAAATTTATATCATTTTTCATCCCATTTCACCCAATTTTCACCTATTTTTGCCACTTAAATGTCATTTCAACCACTTTCCAATCCCCTTTACCACTTAACATGCACATTTTTGCCACTTTAACCCATTTTTGGTTATTTTTTGCCACTTTTATCTGATTTTTGGCATTTCTATCCCATTTCTGCTACTTTTAAAAGCTAACTTCTACCATTTTTGCTATTATTAACCAATATTAGCTATTTTTACTTATTTTCATTGTGTTTTTAACAACATAATTTACATTTTTAAGAGGGCTACTTACTACACAAGTTAATAAGAATGTGTTTCTTTGATAAGAGTGGTTATTATTCAGGTTAAATATAAAATACCACAACTTAACTTTACAATGGACCATGATTTTGCTGGCCCCCAGTTTGGCTGGGCCCCAGAAAGCTCTCCCATTTTCCCCCCTTATGGACAGCTTTGTCTGCACATGACTATTCTTAAATTTTCATGGCTGTGTTCATCCACCTTCAGGTACAATAGGAGTTCCCAATCTCTGGTCCTTTCATTTTGGGGTTGTGGGCTGAAAAGGTGGAAAACCTCTGATCTAAAGAAGATTTCAGTGTACCTTTTTGAATTGAAGAAATGAATCAACTTTTGATATTCTAATTTGTTGAGATGCAGCTGTATGCTAGTTATTTGATTAGTAAAATGAATATCCTCCCACAAAAGTGTTATTATGATAACTTGTGGGTGCTCATGAACTGTGAAGTTAATCAAAGCTTGGAAAATATCAGTAATCAGTGTTCTTTCTCTAATGTACAATATTTATTGAAACTTTGCTTCATCAACAAATATATAGGTGTAGATATAACAGTATGTATCAAGAATGGAAAACTAGAATCTATGGCATATTCTAGAGCACATTCAAATTGAACACATTTCCTGTGATAGTTTTTGTCTTCAGAAGGGAACTCCAGTTGGAGAAATCACCAGTCTCAGAGCAGCTGAGTGGTTTCTCATTAAAGTTCAATTTCCTGTTGCTGACAGCCATACCATTATTTATGAAAACTTAAACCCGACTGATGTTTTATGCTCTCCTTCGAATCATCATCACCGTCTTCAGCCTCTGCTCCAGGAGAGTCTTCAGTCCTCTCTGGATCCTGACTGGTTCTGCTCCTCCACAGCCCTGTTCATCACCTCCTGTTTCCGTCTGTTCAGTTTTTTTCTGACAAAGCTGTGAGGACAGTCTTTATGAGGCACGAACAAGCCAGAAGAGGAAACCTCTGTGCTACCTTTAGACCAGTGTTACTCAACCCCGCTCAACCAAAGAGCCAAATTGTTGAAAAATACCTTTGCAAGAGCCACAATATAAGTGGTGAAATGCAGAAAAAATGGGTTAAAGTGGCAAGAAATAAGTCAAAGGGGGCAAAATTGGCAAACAAGGGTAAAAAGTAGGCAAAAAATGCCAAAAAAAAGGGTAAAAAGTGCCAAAAATGTGGAGAAACAGAGGCAAAAGGGCAGAAAAGTGGCAAAATTTGAGTGAGAAGTGACACAAAAATGAGTTACAGGCGGCAAAAATGGTCAAAAAGTAGCAAAAGCATGACAAAAAATGAATAAAAAGTGACTAACATGGGCAACAGGGAGCCAAAGGTGGGAGAATGGGCAAAGAGTGGCAAAAAATGGGGGAAAAAGTGGCAAAAGGCAGCTTAGATGGGTGAAAGTGGCAAAAAATAACAAAATAACAGGATAAAATGGTCAGAAACTGGGGGAAAAGGGATAAAACCTGGATAATAGTGGCAAAAAGAAGTGACAAAAGTGGGCTTAAAGCAGTAAAAATTGATTAAAAGTGGCTAAAAATGCAAATAAGGGCAATGGAAACACACAGACAAAAATAAAGGTTGATAATTAAAGCCAACTGTGTAGGAGTGGGAAACAAATCAATTTATGTGACTTGCAATGGATAATTTTCCCTTTATGAAGGTTTTCTGGGGGAATAATATTTCAAATGAAGACATAAAAGAGCCACACTCTGAGTATCACTGATTAGACATTTGAATAACTGAATTTTGAAGGGGTATGCATCAACCTGGCATGACACTGTCAAAATCACGACATGACACCTGCCATTCACGTGAGGAAGGCTTTATCACCATTTATGAATGTCATTCAGTGTCATTTGCTTAATTATCACTTTTAATACAATAACTTAAGAGCACACCCCACTACACCACCACTGCACATCCCAAAACAAGAGTGGGAGTTTTCAATGTAGCTTGCACTCTGTCTGGTTGCACTGCAGCTTTTTTCCTTTCCTGGAGAGTCATGTAAGTTAAAACTGGATCTTACCGCACCCACCACGAATCTGTCCAGTCTTTATGCTAGACCAGAGGTTTTCAAAGTGTGAGGCGGCCCTCCACTGGGGGGCGCCAAAGAACTTCAGGGGAGGCGCGGAACCATAAACCAGAAAAAAGGTGATTTGCTTTGCTAAGTTCAGCTGTGCATGGAGCTAAATTGATAAGACTTTATTGTTACTATAGCGACTAGAGTCAACTACTCAAGTTAGAATTTTCCTGCAAGGATCCTGACGATGCTCAAGTCACAGTGTTAAATTTGCAAAGATATACAAGCTAATGACAGGATAAGGCTGTGTAAATTTTGGGGTCATCTTCAGACTGACCAACAATTCTAGTGACCAAACTAGGGGAATTTTTAACAGGAAGTGAAAGGTATTTACACTGATCAAAAGTGAGTACCAGGAAAGGCAGAAGGTGGAGGATGGTCCGCAGTTATGCAAACCTGCATCAACCGTACAGATGAAAACTTGAAACTCCCACTGAATAAGAGCGTAGAGCATAATAATCAGGTAGTATTGGAAATAAAATCATTACTGAAACCAAATAACGAATTGCCTAGGAAAGACAGATGTTTAGAACATTTGCAGACCAAAATATCAAAAATATATTAATGATAAAAATATTCAAAGATTAGACATAAATGTTTGAAAATATGGTTGTTTAATTTTTTTTCAATCTGAATCTTTATGTGGGTCGGGGTCCACCGAAGGAATAATTTTCTCTTAGGGAAGGCTCACTCTCCTACACTTTGAAAACCACTGTGCTAGACTAAGACATCTGGCTATAGCCTTGCCTTACTGTACAAAGAGGCAAAAAGGGATCAAACAATGTTAACTTCACATTAAAGGTGACATAATTGTCCAAATGGTGTTGGCCTTTAATGAAAACATTCATAAACCTTCATCGTATTCTGCCTCCTTCTGTGAATGGTCATGTCAGTCATATGCATACCTCTGAATATAAAGTATCACCAACATTTCCTTATGTTTCATAAAGTTTGGAGCTGGCTGAAGACTGAAGAGTGTTATTTTACCTGGGGTCAGACTTATTACCATCATAACAATAGAGAAATGCATTCTTTTCAAGATTACATCCATTATTTACTGAGGATGTTTTCTTTCTCTGATAAGTGAAACCAGAATGATGCTGTCTGGTATTTTTCCAAAAATCAACGTCAACATTCTCACCAGTTTCACCAGATCGTTTGGCCTCATCATCACTGTCTGGTTTAAGATTTAAGTATGTGGTCGGTTCCCCCCCTCCCCAGTCCTCTTCATCGATTCCTGTTTCTGCCTCTAATTCCTCATCTGTTTGGTCTTCATGGTGCTCTGAAGCCCCACCTCCACCACACTTGTGCATTTTTAACTGAGAATGCCAAAAGAATCTTTGGCGACAAACAGAGCAGCGGTGGCGTTTCACCCCCTTGTGACGTGCCATGTGAGCTGACAGATTACCCTTTTGGCTGAATCTTTTACCACACTCAGAGCAGCAGAAGGGTTTCTCTCCTGTGTGAACCAACATGTGTGTTGTCATCTGTCCTTTCAGGGTAAATCTCTTACTGCAAACAGAGCAGCTGAAGGGTTTCTCTCCAGTATGAACTAACATGTGTGTTGTTAACTGCCCTTTTAGGGTAAATCTCTTACTGCATATAGAGCATATAAAGGGTTTCTCTCCTCCATGAACTAGCATGTGGGTTGTTAGCTGTCCTTTTAAAGTGAAGCTTTTACCACAAACAGAGCAGCTGAAGGGTTTCTCTCCTATGTGAATTCGTACATGTTCATTCAGATGGGCCTTTTGTTTAAATCTTTTACTGCAAAAAGAGCAACTGAAGGGTTTCTCTCCTGTGTGGATCCTCAGGTGTTGTGTCAAATGCTGTTTTATTTTGAATGTTTTACCACATTCAGAGCAGCTGTGGGTTTTCTTACTTGTCAAACTTTGATTGTTCTCTGAATGTAACTCTGACATCTCCCTCCAGTCGTCACTGTCATCATTCTCAGACTCTAAGGAGTCTTCCTTTTTAATCTGAGTCTCTGGTTGTAAATGTCTCTCTGGATCTGAATTCCTGTCTGGTTCTGTTCCTCCACAGTCCTCTCTATGTTTGAAACTTTTCCCACACTCAGAGCAGCTCTGTGATTGCTTTTCTGAAGACTGACCTCCAACACACTTATGTTTTTTTAACTGCCAAAGCCAAATAAATCTTTTGTGACAGACCGTGCAGCTGTGGCATTTCTCCTCCTTATGGCGTGCCATGTGAGTTGCCAAATAACGCTTTTGACTGAATCTTTTACCACACACTGAGCAGGAGAAAGGTCTCTCTGCCATGTGCATCACCAGGTGGTTGTTCAGATTCTGTTTAGTTTTGAATGTTTTATCACACTCAGCACAGTTGTAGCAGCTTTCTCCAGTGTGACGTGCCACGTGAGCTGACAGGTAACGCTTCTGGCTGAATCTTTTACCACACTCAGAGCAGCTGTAGCATTTCTCACCAGTGTGACGTGCCATGTGAGCTGACAGGTAACGCTTTTCATTAAATGTTTTTCCACACTCAGAGCAGCTGTATGATGTTTTATCAGTCTTTTGTCTTCTATTTTTCACGTTTGTTACAGTATTTGAATCTGACTGATCATCTCTGGTCTCTGCCCAGTCTTCACTGTCATCAGTCTCAGCTCCAGAGGAGTCTTCAGTCTTGATATCAATCTCTGGCTTTAAATGTCTCTCTAGAGCTGAGGTCCTGGCTGCTCCTGCTCCTCCACAGTCCTCTCCATCAGCTCCTGTTTCCATCTGTTCAAACTGTGTGTGAAGCTGTGAGCACTGAGGTTTCTCTTCATCATCTTCAGTCTTTACAGTGACAAGAGTGAAGGGAAACATGTTGGTGTCAGCAGCCTCTAGTCCTCGAAGCGTCTCTCCTTCCTGACTGCTCCACAGTTCCTCCTGTTCCTCTTTAATGCATAGGGGCTCAGAGTATTCCTGGTCCAGACTTGGACTCCTCTCCTGCTGCTCCTCTTTACCCACCAATGGCTGGTGGTCATCTACAGGCACAAGCAACAGAATAACACGTTTTAGTAAAAAACACAGTTTAAAGTTTGAGTAAGTCCCAGATCATTAGGCCTGTAGAAGAACAACCTAAACATTGACTGTGTTTAGACGGACTTGAGTATCCTGGTTTCTATTTGTGCATGTTAATGTTTTCAGAATCGGGATATACCCTTATCCAGTTTTGAGAAACATGGTTTCGCTACAAGGAGACCCTACTGTGGCATGTATGTCCTGTGTACCTGCCAACTACCTGTATAGGCACCACTTGGATTAAACCGTTAATGTCAGCTCTCTCCCCATGATTCTAGCCTAAAACATGACTCCGCCCCCTCCTTGCTGACATCACAGGCTTGTTGGGACATGGTGGCCATCCACCAACCATCCACTACTCCATCGATCTGGACCATCCAGGATTGCACAGCACTCATCAGTGAACAAGACTGTTTGAAAATGAGTCTTCATGTATTTCTGGGCCCACTGCAACTTCCTGGTTGGTTGGTTAGGGGGGGCTGAATAGTAGGTTTATGCACGACTGCAAGCCTCTGGAGAATCCTACACCTTGAGGGTGGGACTCCAGGGGCCACTAGCAGCTTCAAATACATGTTTGCTGCTTTATAATGGCATTTTAGCAGCTGATGAATCTGTCTGTCAGAAACCTTCCTCATTATGCCTTTATCTGCATGAACGTGTCTGTGCTCTGAATCAAACACAAATTACTTCACAGTACGGTGATCACGCTTAAGTTTTCATGAAATATCTAATATTTTCATTCCTTGTCCAAGACATTACACTATTTGAGGCTTTTCAGCAGCAGAGATCCTTTTTCTTTCCCGTATTGCTGAAACCTGTGGCCTGCTAAATAATGTAGAACGTCCTCCTTATGTAGTTTTCTTTAATTGGGCTCACCTGGCAAACTAATGATCACAGGTGTCTGAGATTGATTTTAGTAATCCAGAGAGCCCTGAGACACAAAACCATCCATGAGTTTAACTGAAAAACAAACAATGTGAATGTTTATGAAACTAAAATCCAGTGTGCATACTGATTTGGTACGCGGTGTAAAGAGGATAAAAGTTAGCAGACTCATCGTCCTGCCCCCGTGCACACAGACAGCATCTGCAGACTGCACAGATACATAAATACGATCACATGTAAGACACGGTTTAGTGAAATTATCCAGATCAAGGTCATTAAAGATTAATGATGACTTTGTAAATCTGTAGCTTATTATTGTTGTGTTTAAGGAAAACGACAAACTTGCATCAATGCACTAGGCTGGTGTATGTATAATATCTCACTATAAATTAGGTTTTTGATGTTCTTACTAATCGTTAAAGGGCTGTAAAGTAAATGCTTCATATATAAAATAAACTGTTACTGTGACAGGGTTTATGATGGAAGTAAAAAGCATGTAAAATAAATGAACTAACCTTCTGTAATGTGTTTTATGGCTCTAAATCCTTCTAGAAGTGGGATGTGTCAGAAAGAGGGAGATGTGTTTTAAGGTGGTGGGGGTTGGACATCAGCAGGTTTATTTTGTACAAAAATGTAAGTTACTACCATTAAAAAATTAAAAACAAAAACATGTTTTATTTTATTTTTCCAATTGAGATGAACGCTGATGAGGAAACAGGTGAGGAAAAAGAGGAAGAAGTCCATCTCGTTCATAAATGTCCAGTCCTACAGACTTCAGAACCTTAAAAAGAACCCTGCATGATCAGACAAGTTCATCTTGTTGGATAGATATTTGTATCTTTAAGATGTATATTGAACTAAAAATCTCCCTAAATACCCCACGTCTGCATTTTGAGTAAATTTGAGCTCGTAATCTCACTGGGAGGCTGCCTTGTTTTGGTCCGTTGCCGGTAGTGTGATGTCACAGTTCTGCAGCGCTCTCTATGAGCTCTTCACGTTGCCAGCAGTAAACGTTTTCAGACATTCAGACAAGCTCTGTCATTACTCCTATGTTTTACCTCAGTAAAACTCCCTACAAGTGACTGGATTTGGTGTATAGTGGAAGTGTGCCGGGAGCTTTTCAAAATAAAAGCAGTATGTACATATGAACAGAGTTTCTCCAAAGAAATGCTAAAGTGGACTTTTACTTTGAAAAGTGCAAACCAAAAGTGCTTCCTTTCTGTGTTTTTTACCTGAACCATGTGGAAACAGAAAGCTTCATCAAGAGTAGAGGTTCCAGGAACAATTTTATTAAACAGACGCATTATAGCTCCTGGCCTTCACCTGGTTCATCAAGAAACAGATTTCAAACATATCCTACCGATGTGGATTTAAATATGGCTCTGTATTTATCATTTTCCTGTCAAGCTGGACAGATAGCCGCTCGTTGTGAAAAAAATAAATAAATAAATAAAATATGTTTTACATAACTAAAAATTCAGTCCTTTGAACACAATTTTAAGTCTGAGGATAAAAAAGGAAACAAACTTTTTTTTTTTTCTTAAAACGCAATCTAAAGTTTAAAGAATGAGGATGGATAAAGAAAAAGATCTCAATTAACATAGGTCTGTTGGTCCAGCATAAAACTCCACTAATTTATTAGTATATATGGCCAAATTTTACAGTTGATATATACTGATATGCACAGCCAAAATATCGGCAAAAATTTTGATTATCTGCCGATACCAATATTTGGCTTTTTTTCTTTGCTAATATCTGCCAATACTGATATCTGGCAATAATATCGTGCATCTCTAGAAGAGGCCTCAAATTTTAAAAATTGGGGGGGGGGCAGTCAAATTTTGCTTTGGGCCCCAAGTTAGCTCGGACCGGGCCTGATTTTGGATGTGTGGTGGACACATCGCAAGTGAAGTACATTTTATTAGTCATAAATGCATTTTGGTTCCACACATCAGTTATTAGTAATAATCGGTATCAATATTAGATGTAAAAATCAAACGTATCAGTTGACCCTCAGTATACAGCACTAATTTGCCACGTTGAATAACTTAAATTCTAACTGCCATAAATACATTTCCTTCAGTAGGATTTACAACAGTGGTTCTCAAATGGTCGTGCAAGGCACACCGGCGCATCTTGAGGCAAGTTGAGGTGTGGCGTGGGGATCTGTACAACCATATTGTATTACCACAACTACACTTTCACTTGTGAATGTTGTTTAAGATAAGACAAGACTTCATTGATCCCCAGCAGTGTTAATTTGACAGCTATTTTTAAATTCAGTCCTAGTTTTAGTCTTTAAATGAACTGCATTTTAGTTTGAGTCACATTTTAGTAATTTCTATCTTTTTAGTTTTGGTCTAGTTTCAGTCCATAAAAAGTCCTCACATTTGAGTCTTTACTTTTAGTCCAAGCATTTGTTTTCTTGCCTAAATCTGGTACCAAATCATGGTAGCGTGTTCTCTGCACTCTGTCTAACCTGGGGTCCCTGCTTTCTACAGCTGAGAGGAAGAATCGATACAGATGCATTGTTTTTGACAGATTTACCCACAGAGGAGAAATATCACGGATTTTGAATGTCTGATGAAAACTAAATTACATTTTAGTCTAGTTTTAGTCATTTTGACAAAAACTAAACTTAGTTTTTGTTAGTTTTAGTAATCAAAGATATATTTTTGTTAGTTTTCGTCTAGTTTTTGTCATGGAAAAAAGGCTGTCGACGAATATTTTTAGTCATTGTTTTAGTTGACGAAATTAACACTGGCTTTGGATAGAAGCATCTGCTTAATGTCATTTCAACATTGTAATAACAACTAAATTAAGTTTAAAGATCCTTTCACTCATGTTAAAGGAGCTGTTTCGCATTGATACTGGTGTATCTTGCGATTGTGTCGGGATTTTTGGTGCCTTGAGCAAATAAAATGTGAAAACCACTGATTTAGAATACAAGACTTGAACTGGTATCACTACCTTTCCTGGAGTGAAAAATCAGAGCACTTTTACTACTGGCTCAAACATAAACGGTTTAAATGTTCAGTTTTCAGAGATAAAAACTCACCTTTACCCTGGTTAGACCTGTTTATCTGTACCAGTTTAAATCTAAATTAAGACAGAAAGATTTCATGTTCACTGTAAAAACATAGGCTGTCCTTCATCAGCCTTCATAACCAGGTTTAATAAAATATAATATAATTCACCTGATCTTTAAGCCATAATGGTGGACTTTTCTAAAGGAATAATAAACCGTAGTAAACTCAGTGATGTTCTAACCAGGAGCTAGCTGAGGCTACCACTGTGTCCGTCTATGAACGTTAGCTAAAGCTAAAAAACATTATCAGGAGTGGAAATAAACCCACCTGCTCTGTGCAGCTTCATCTCAGGTGTTAAAACCACATCCAGCAGCTTTCTTTGGTGCTGGAGCTCCTCTCCGTGTTCAGATCTTGGTGCTGGTCCTCCCGGGTCTCTGAGAACCGCAGAGGCTGGATCTTTACACCCGGACATCTTCAGAGTCTGAGAAGGAAAGAAAACTGAACTCTTTCAGCTTCCGTAACATTAATCTACTAACCTATAACGTTAGCATAGCCACACATGCTAACTGAGCTTTAGCGGCGAGGCCGTGAACACTTCCTCTTCTTCCTCCTCCTCTCCTCCTCCTCCTCTTCTTCTGCTCCTCATGACGCGCCGGTAGGCTGAACTCTGCCCCCACAGGCCAGGAGTAGGAGGTGCATGCAGGAATCTGAGCACGAGCAGATTAAAGTGTCAGCAATCACAGCAGGGATCGAAATCTGAATTTAGGTCTAACCTGAGGGCCTAACAGGGTCAGGGGTTAACCGAAACCTGTCAACCATGTTTTCACAGGTGATGAATTACAAGGGAAATTAAACAGCGATGATAAATTATTTTAAAAGTTCTAAAAAAAAGTCAAAATGAATAAATATTACAGCATCAGTGTTACTGTGTGTCCATGTCAAATAAATGCTAAATAAATACATAAATGAGTTAAAAGGCTTAAAATCTGAGATAAAAAGTCAACTTCATAAGTCCTGAAGGTCAAAAAACAAAATTAAAAGTCGAAATAAGATTTTTTAAAGGCAAATATATAAGATAGTGAGTTAAAATCATGTGTTTAAAGCCCAAAATAGAAGATAAAATTCAAAACTGTGACTCTACAACACTGATCATCAACTGGCGGCCCGGGGACCATATCAGGCCCAACAAAGCTTCCTGTCTGGCCCCCAAAAGATCAATAAATTCAGAAAAGGAGGAAAAGAAGATGTGGTTTTAAGAGAATCCTTTGGCTTTAAATGTCTTCAGCTGTTAAATCCATTACAAAAATAACTAATATTGAAACTGTTTAGGACTGACTTCACATTTGATTTGTTTTAATGGTAAAAATAAAAGCCATTTTAGTAAATATATAAAAGAAAGGGGGTTAAGGTTTGCACAAATCTTGCCAAAATGGCCAGATTAAGTGATGAAAAGGAGTTAGAGAGTATCAAAAATGGGTGCTAAGTGTCAAAATGGGTTGTGGAGTGACATAAACAGACAAAAAAATGCAGGAATGTGCGAAAAACGGTAAAAGAGAAAAAATGGGCAAAGAGTATCAAAAATGGGTAAAAAGTGGCAAAAATTACGCAAAAAGTGATAAATAGTGGTCAAAAAATTTTTAAAAATGATAAAAGCGTGCCACAAAAGGGATAAAAGATGCAGAAAAAGTGATTAAAAAGGGGTTAACAAATAACAAAAATTGGGTTAAAGAGGCAAAAATGGGAAAAATGATCAAAAATTAGTTGAATTATATAGCTAAAATAAGTCATGAAAAGGTGTTAAAGAGTGGCACAAAAGGGAAATAACTGGCAGGAATAATGCCAAAATGGGCAGAAGAGTGGTTGAATTAATAAAAAGTGGCAAAAATTGGTATAAAAGTGGCAAAAATGGTGCAAAAAAGTAATGAAAAGGGGTTAAAAAGTGGCAAAAATAGTAGAAAAGTGACAAAAATTGAGTTCTGTTGTCAGGCCTGTCTCTTTGTGTCCTGCTGTGTTATAGATAATAGAGATAAATCTCTCTGGTGATGACTAAAAATGTGACCGAAGCCAGATAAAGTTCCTGCAAGTCGGCATCCCGGTGGTTGAGAAAAATGGATACAAAGTTGTTTTCTTCAAAATGATCATTTTTCGTTTTTTTTTCTCATTTTATGCAAGTCTGACATTTAAACTACTAATTCGATGAAAAAGGACACAAATGTGATATTTAAAAGCGTTAATTTTGTGTTTAAAAATGCCCTCTTCTCCTAGTTTCAGCGGGGAGATTGAAGGGAGGGGAAAGTGAAAATGCTGGGTGATAATTGGCCACTCAGTCTGCCATTGTCCCCAGTTTCGCCCATTGAGATGGACAATAACAAACACCACATGGCTCAAACTCCAACCCCCAGGCACGTAACTACAGCTGTTTCTAGTTATCACCTTTATCAACAAGCCTCAAGATGAACCCTGCAGCGAAGAAAAGTAGAAGAGACGATGAAGAAGCTGCAAGAATTATCAACAGACTTGTGAAAACTTCAGGATCACTCGACAGTGAAAGTTTGATGAAGGTGGATTTCCTATGGGAATATTTTGATGAGCGTCACCAGTCAGATTCAGAAGCTTGGTTTGGGTGGACTTTATGTAAATGTGGCTCTGTTGTTCACGCCCATCAGCCGGCCTGCCTGAATGTAGGAGAAGTCCTGAAACTTTGAGCCTGGTTTTCTCTGAACAAACAGGAACTAGAAGTTAACATTCAAATGAGCATATCTTTTTGAAATATCCTCAGATTAAGGTGTATGATACACCATTTGAAAGCTTGGAATTTAGGCTTTCATAATGTGTAAAAAACTCAAAAATGACCTAGGACGACTTGCAGGAGTTTTTACCAGCTTTGGTCACAAATGTCCTGATCCAAATACTACTGCAATAATATTCAGTCAGACCAAAATAGTTATTTAATTTTTGTTTATGTGAAAGTCCGGCCCCTGGAGTTTCTATCAAGACTGAATCTGGCCCTTGTGCAGATGAACTCGATGACCTGGATCAAAAAGGTCAAAATATGAGATAAAATTCTTGATCAGGAGTTTCAAAGGTGAAAATATGGGATTAAAAGTCAAAGTTCAGAGTTTAAAAGGTCAACGTATGATTTCAAATGGAAAACTGTAAATCTGAAAGGTCAATATGAGAGAAAAGGTCAAAATTATGAAATAAAAAGTCAATATCCTAAGTTTCAGTCATAATCTTGGGATGCAAAATGAATACATACAAATTAGTTTCTTTCCCTCATTACTAACTTTTTATCTATTTATTTCTACTCTTTACTTTTTCAGATTTTTATAACTTAATATGGATTTTTAAAAAATCGTTGAGGTTTAATTTCCATTTCTATACTGGAGGAAATCTGAAGACCTCATCCGGTGAGCCAGTTCTAATTCAGATATGATCTTGCAGGCCGGGCAAAACTGCAACGTGGGCCGCATTTGGCCCCTGGGCCTTTGGTTTGACATAGAGGAACAACAGTGAGCAGGGTTACTTTATACTTTTTTAAAATCAAAATAAAAACTTTTTAAGACTTGAACTGAGAAGTCATAACACTAATAGCAGGTGTGCTGAGCTGACTCAGTTTAACTAATAAAAAGCAGAGTAATGCTGTTTGTCAGAAAAAGACCTGCTAAAATGAAGGTGGACTTCAAGGATATTTAAGTCAGAAACCCGATGGCCCTTGTTTCAGAGAACTGGACAAGTGTTTCATGACAGTAAGTTTATTAAATCACAGGGAGCCAGATAAAATCAGAGAGTGTTCTGGGGTCCTCCCTAAGAAAATGTTGAAGATCCAACAGTGAATTCTCTGAATTATGGAGAATATCTGTATGCAACAATTTGTGGAGGAAGATGTTGATACTCATGAAGGGTTGGCTAGAAAACAAAGATTGGATAAAGACATGTTTTAGTCAATGTGCCTTCTAAAATTAATGACCTCTCACTGGTCAAAATCTGACTTTTTAAGACTTTTTATGGCATTTCTTTTCAAATATGCAATTTAAGACTATTTAAGAGCTTCCAAAGATCTGCAGGAACCCTGGCTGAGGATCCTAGATCTGACAGTTCCCTTTTCTTTCACTCCTGTATTCTTTCACATAAAAACACAACATGCACAGTGCCTATAAAAAGTAATCACCGTCTTGGATGTTATACCCTTTTATTATGTTAGAAATCAATCGTGGTCAATCTAATTTGGATTTTTTTGACAAAAAAAAAAACAAAAAACAAAAAACAAAATACAAAAAATCTCTGGGTGATAGGTCTGAGTCAGGCTTAAACATCTGGACTTTGGAATTTTACTCCATTCTTCTTTGATAAACTGCTCAAGCTCTGTCAGGTTATACAGGGATCAGGTCTGAACAGCCCTTTTGAAGTCCAGCCAAAAATACTTGGTTTGATAGTGCAGCTGTCTCATTTCAGACAGCAGGTCTGGGCGACTGCTGGATGATTCTGACAGAACAGTACCTGAGGCAAAAACTGAGACACTGCATTTGCTTCCTCTGATTTTCTTCACCTGTTCTAAAGCTGATTAAGTTACTTATATCATGGTCTTGGTGAATACTCAATTCTGATTGGCTCTGGAAATTCCATTGGTATCCATTAACTTCTGATATATGGACACCGTTCGAACTTCACATGTAGCTCTGGTCAAAAAATCATTACACTATTCCAAATTAATGCGCAGCAGCCGTCAGCCGATACTCCATCAGGAGTAACTATAGCAACCTGAGACAGTCATATTTTCTGAGCAAGGACTGAGTTACAGCGCTGCCAGCCTAAGGAGCCTGTGGACCGGCATCAACCGTCACTTTGCTGACATAAAAAAATGACAGACTCCAGGTTTAAGACCAGTAACGTAGGACGCTCTTATCTTCTATATCCGATGTTCGTCTTGTTTCCAGGCTCACCTTAACACTGAGAGGTGTCGCTAAAAACTCACTTCCCTCCTGTTCTAACGGCTATAAACTATTGTCAGAAGATTCAAATAACATAAACAAAAGAAAAGAAGCCATTATTTCTTTGAAGAGCCAAAGGAAACGCTTCTGATAAACCAGCATAATAATATCTGATAAATATTGACGTGTCTGACGGAGAATCAGCCCCTGCAGGGCGTGGACAGCTCTGTTTCACCTCTGTGACCCCATAGTGCAGAAGGAGGAATTATTCTATTTATTTAAACTGCTGGTCTGCTAAAGCAAAACTTTCTGTCAGATGACTGTTCATGTTAATGTACAGGTTTATAGTCTGACCACAGATGACTCTCAGTCTCACTCGTCTTCATGTCGTTTCATTGATGAATCCGTTCCGTTGGAACTTGGTATCTATGGCCCGTCCTATTTACTGGAGTACTGAATAACGTTTACATTCCCTAAGAACGTTATGGGATTGGAATGGCTATTCCAGTTAGTAGTCAAGCCCTCAGGTGTTGCTAGGGGAAAGGAATTGTTGTTTTAGTAAACTTTCTATTTTGATCCCAAAACGCATAAAATTATAAGTTAGTAGTTTTATTAATTATTTTTGTTGGCAAGTGACCGTGGTATAAGCGGGTTGATGCCCCTCAAGGTGTCCAGTTATCAGGGATTAATGGACTTCGCGGAGACAACGGATGACGGTTCAGGCCTCCTCATCGTCCATTAATCCATGATAACTGGACACCTCGTCGGGCATTAACCTTTAAGTTCTACCACTGAATAAACACCCAGGACTGATTCTCTTTTAGCTGCCTTAAACTGGATCGTGGGATCAGTAGAACAGAAGAGAATAGATGGAATAGAGATTTACAGCCTCTCTCTGCAAAAAGGGGGGAAACAAACAAAAAGGAAAGATAAAGGGGATGAAAGAAGGACATTTGGTCCCATTTTTCCCCCAAATTTTGAGAATGAAGTCAGAATGCTGACCCAAAAAACCAAATAGAATTTTACTATTTAAAAAAGTCTAAGAATGCTGAGGAGGAAACCCTCAGATTTCCAAGACTGAGGTCAGAATTCTGAGGACTAAAGTTACAATTTTGGGATAAAAGTCAGAATTGGAGGGCGTCGGTGTAGCTCAGTGGACAGAGCACTGTTCGTGGTTTCAGCATGTTTGGTGAATGTCTTCTACTACTCTCTCTCCCCAAATATCCTCTCTCTCTTCAGCTGTCCTGTCAAAATAAAAAAGGCACAATGTCCAAAAAAAAAAATTATTAAATGTCATAATTTTTTAATCAAAATCAGGATTTTGGGAAACATCATTTTGTATATTAATTTTGAGATAATAGTCAGAAATCTGACTTTTTAAATGACTCTTTGAATCATAATTCTGACTTTTATCTCAAAATTCAGACTGACACTTTTTCCTCAGAATTCTGACTTCAAATTCAGAATAAAACATATTCTAATATTATAACAGAGGTCAAATCAAACAAAAGTGTTTTGGAAAGGGTTTGAAAAGTAAGTGGTTTGTTCCTGAATAAGGCAAGCAGCTGCTGTCAAAACCCCATTTAAAACCTGTCATAGCTGCTCTTTCAGGAAGAAAACACATCTGCTAATGTTATGTAGCTAGCAGTTACCAACTAGATTAAGAACAAAACAAAACTTTTTTTTTTTTACATGTTATATTTAGATATAGTACTTCAGCAAGCATAGCAGAGAAGACACCAGGATTTGTTTCAGAAAAAGGTAATAATTTACAATAATATCACTGTGGAACAATGAAAAGACAGACAGAAAAGCATGCAATAGGTTAGACAATCCTTTAGAGTTACTCAGCGTCACAATACATCAAAGGGCCTGTGAGTATAAACTAGTAAATGGTCCTTGTAAAAGATTAAGTCCACAGATGAAAAACAAACAAGAGCAGCCAATTAAAACAACCAAACCAACACAGTTAAAACACCATCGGTATTAAAATGTGTGCTGCGGCATCACAGAGCAAGGTAAAATATAGAAAACTAGTGTCACAGAGTCTGAAACGCCATACAGTAATAATTTGGAATTCATACGGAATGACCTCTAGAATCTGTCTCACTCTGATTGTACCCAAGGTACTGAAGTTTTTTTTTTTAGTTCAAAAACAGATCTACAATTAGATTTTTAACCGAGGACAGTAAAAATGAATGACAGAGGAGATCAGCTGATCCTCTGCTTGTTGCTGTGCAGCTGCAGCATCATGTGGCCAGGTTTAAAGGTCCAAGCAGAGAAATCAATTTAACGATGTCAACAAGAAGCAAGCTAATGAGACAGCATGTCTGACTCTGAAAATAAAGTTAGTGGAGAAAAAAACAGTACGAGTGTTTTATGGCTATATCTTACTCACTGGGGCAGAAGCAGAGGTAGACGACAGACTCACGGAGGTTATTGTACCAAAGGGGCCTCAAAAAAGTAAACAAAAAAAGGACCAACTCTAGTAATCTGGCTAAACGCCTGATGGACAGATCTCTGGATCTCTAAATGAAAGTGGAAAGTTGTGTTGTTAAACCCAGTCACAGATTATGTTTTATTTTCTCCTAATGTTAACCCTTAGGCATCCCTTTAACCGACTACACACATATATCCCTAGGGGACATTTTTGACACATACTTGAAATGCTAAAATTCACGATTTATATTATTTTCAAAAACACTTTTTAGGTTTTTTTTTCTTGTTATCTCTTACAGCTCTGATCATGACATAGCAAATTTTTGGTCATTGTCATGATTTTATTTGTTTTAACTCTTTAAATGCCAGTTTGTTCAATTTTCAATTCAGCAGGATGAGATATTTTCCATATAAAAAATGCTAAGTGGTTTTCTTTTGTAGTCATTATCAAAGATGGTCATATGCCATTAATTAACACCAACATTGAGTTTGGTGCATTATAATTTTTTGTGCATTGTTCAATTTTTATAGTGACTACACACATATATCCCTAGGGGACATTTTCTGCACTTACTTTAAATGCCCATATTTATTATAATTTGTATTCATATTTTTAAAAATGTGTTCTTTTGTTTTTAATTATTGCCTCCTGTTCTGATCACGACATAGCAGATCTTTGGCCATTTTCATTATCTTATGTGTTTTTTTAACCCTTTTAATGCCAGTTAATTCAATTTTCAATTCAGCAAAATGATATATTTTCCATATAAAAAATGCTAAATGTTTTTTTTGTTTAAATTATGATCAAAGATGGCCACAAGTCATCAATTACTACCAACATCAAATTCTATGCATTTTTATTTTTTTGTGCAGTGTCCAGAAAGTGGTGGAAATTTAGCAAAAGATGGACCCTAGGAAACATTTTCACCCCTACTTTATATGGCTATATTCATAATTAATTTTTTTATTAATTAATTGAAAAAAAAATTGTAATCATTTTCACTTCTAATCATGACACAGAAAATCTTTGATTTTCAGTGCTCTAATAAATTATCAATAATTTACTCAGTTTTCTGACTGATGGGTATTGATGCTGTTTGGCAGCTGAACATAGACCTGCAGCGTATCCCCAGCAAAACGCATTGGAGTGGCACTTCAGAAATGCAATTTCTCAAATCTAACATGCAAAACCCAAATTTATATTCCTATCAACACCCACGGACATTTTTATTTCATTTCTTTATGCCTTTATTTCACAGATTTATATATAAAAAAAATCCCACTGTAGGTGTGTCTTTTAAGTGCCCTACCGATACATGCTTGGCCCAGAAAGAGTAATGGTGCCATCTAGTGGTTAGAAGTAAAAATTGAAAGTCTAAGGTCCCCATTCCAAATTGCAACACAGATAATGGTGGTAACAGTGACACATGGTATTGCACATTTGCAATCAAAATAAGCAATTATAATGGCTTTAAATGGGGGATTTTTGTCCCCATGGGATATAGATGTGAGTTTTTTTCCTATGCACAATACCGAAGAGGTCAATGTAATGATTTGGCTTGAAAAAATAAAAAAGAGCAAATATACACATGCAATTTCATGCTGATGGTATCAACAGAACACAAATTAGTTAAAGAATGCCAAAACAGAATGCAAAGAATCTGCCCAGGTATACCTAAGGGTTCATGTAAAACATCTTGTGATGAGCTATGATGTCAGTGGTTATTTTAACTAATAGAAGGGCTATTGTTCATTATCAAGCTTGTTAGCTTTGGCTAATAAAGTTACAGACACTGATGAAGTGAATCCTAAGCACGCTTTTACAGCTGTTCTGCCACTGTGCAGACCAAGCCTGGTTCAGGGTTGGCACTGTCAGCCGTTGGTGTTGTTAAAGCAAACTGACTCACCACCGCATAAAACACATAAAGCACATAAAACAAGGAAGATTTTAAGAATAATTAAACGTCTGTTTACTACTAAAGTGCTAGTGTGTATTTTGTCACTCTTCCTGTATCAGCACTGCAGGTTGTTATTTCAAAAAGAAAATGATTCTTGTTCCAGGACTTCTTTTTCTCAGGACAGCTTTTGGTACTGATATTATATCAAGGTCTAAAATTTTGGTATTGTATCATGAGAGCCTTACAATCTTCTTTGGTCTCCTAATCGTCCTCACTGTCTTCAGTATCAGCTCCAGAAGAGTCTTTGGTCTTATCCTCAGTCAGTGGTTGTAAATGTTGTCCACAGTCCTCTCCATCAGCTCCTGTTTCTGCCTCTCTTTTCTCCTCAGTCTGGTCTTGATGAGTATTTGACCCCTGACCTCCATCACACTTGTGATTTTTTGCCTGATATCGCCAAGCAAAAGTCTGATTACAATCACTGCAGCTGTAGGGTGTCTCACCTCTATGATGAGCCATGTGAAGGGTCAGGAGAAAGTGATGCCTAAACCTTTTGCTGCACAAAGAGCAACAGAAGGGTCTCTCTCCAGTGTGAATTCTCATGTGCCTGTTCAAATCATTATTGCATTGGAATGTTTTTTCACACACTGAGCAGCTGAAAGGTCTGTCACCGCTGTGAACTCTCAAGTGAGAATCCAAATTTCCTTTCTGTGTAAATGTTTTTGAGCAAATAGAGCAACTGAAGGGTCTCACTCCTGTGTGAATTCTCATGTGTTTAGTCAAAGTGTGATTTGTTTTAAATGTTTTGCCACACTCAGTGCAACCAAAGGGTTTCTCTCCTGTGTGAATTCGCTCATGGTCTGTCAGATGATGTTTCCACTTAAATGTTCTACCACAATGAGAGCAGCCGAAGGGTTTCTCTCCTGTGTGAATTCGCTTGTGGTCTCTTAGATATTGTTTCCTATTGAATGTCTTGCCACAATCAGAGCAGCTGAATGGTTTTTCTCCTGTGTGTGTTCTCATATGTGAGTCCATATAATATCTCTGTGAAAACTTCTTACTGCAAACAGTGCAGCTAAAGGGTTTCTCTCCTGTGTGAGTTTTTTTGTGGTCTCTCAGGTGACTTTTCCTCTTAAACGTTCTATCACACTCAGGGCAGCTGAAAGGTTTCTCTCCTGTATGAGTTCTGTTATGGTCTCTCAGATGATGTTTCCAGTTAAATGTTTTATCACATTGAGAGCAGCTGAAGGGTTTCCCTCCAGTGTGAATTCGTTTGTGCTCACTTAGATGATGTTTCCTTTTGAAAGTTTTACCACAATCAGAGCAGATGAAGGGTTTGTCATTCTTATGACTTTTCATGTGATAGTTCATATAACATTTATGTGTGAATTCTTTACAACACACAGGGCAGCTAAAGGGTTTCTCTCCTTTGTGAGTTCTCATGTGTTGTGTAAGACCCTGTTTTGTTTGGAATGTTTTACCACACTCAGAGCAGCTGTGTGATTTCTCATTCCCTGAGCTCTCATTTGTAATATTTTCCACAGAGTTTGAGCCCAACTGATGTTCTCTGGTCTCTCTCCATCCATCACTGTCCTCAGTCTCTGCTCCAGAAGAGTCTTCAATCTTGACCTCTATCTCTGGTTGTAAATGTGTCTCTGGATCTGAGGTCCTGCCTGGTTCTGCTCCTCCACAGTCCTCTCTGTCAGCTCCTGCTTCCATCTGTTCAGTTTGTCTCTCATGAAGCTGTGAGCACTGAGGTTTCTCCACATCATCTTCATTCTTTATAATGACAATTTTGAATGGAAACATGGTGGTGTCAGCCTCTTCTAGTCCTTGAAACTGCTCTTCCTTCTGACTGCTCCACAGTTCCTCCTGTTCCTTTTTAATATGTGGTGGCCCAGTGTCCCTCTGGGGGCTCTCTTCTTTAATCACTGACAGCTGTTCAGCGCCTGCAGGAAGCACTGAAATACACAAAGACACACCAAGGGGATGCTGTGAGGTTATACTGAACCTAATTTGACAGAGGTTTGCTTAATCTAAGTTTTTAGTTACATGTTAGCCCTCTATTCCAGTGGTTCTCAACCTTAGGGTTAAGGCCCCCTTTGGGGTCGTGAGACACTGTGAGGGGGTCTCCAGATACCCTAAAAACAAATAAGAATATTTCTAAAATTTACACTGTTTCCACTTCACACCAATTTTGACACATTTTTTACCCCTTTTCATCATTTTTCCCACCAATTTTAACACATTTACCATTTCACACCTATTTTTGTCAGTTTTAAACTCTTTCCAGCACTTTTTTTCTGCTTGTTTTTTCTACTTCTAGATCAATTATTGCCACTTGTGCCTAATTTTGCCTCTTTTGACCCATTATTGCCACTATTAAACCTTTTTACAACCAATTTTTCTCATTTAAACCACATTTCACCGTTTCATATGGTCAATATTGGTAGTTTAACCAATTTCTGCCCATATCTGCCTGTTTTTTCTTTCCCAGTTGACCATTTTTTTGCCAGTTTATCAAATTTCCACCCCATTTTACTAAATGTACACCCATTTTTGCCAATTTCAAGGCATTTCAGCCACAATTTAACTCCCTTTTACAACTAGTTATGCCAAAATTTGCCACTTAAACACATTTTTGCCATTTTTATCTAATTTTTGCCACTTTAACCCATTTCTGCTACTTTTAAAATCCAACTTCACCACCTTTTCACATTTTCTTGCCATTATTAACCCATATTAACTATTTTTAAAACATTTTCATTCTGTTCTTGACAAAAAGGATTTATATTTTTCAGAGGGCTTTTTATTACACACATGAATAAACAAAGATACTTGTTTCTTTGATAAGAGTGGTTATTATTCAGGTTGAATATAAAGCATGGATGTCACAGCTTAACTGTACAATGGACCATGGTTTTGTTGACCTCCATGGACCCCCAATTAGTCTGGGCCCCAGAAAGCTCTTCTATTTATCCCCCTAATGGGTAGCCTTGTCTGCACATGACTATTCTTGAATGTTCATGGCTGTGTTCAACCATCTTCAGGTACAGGGGGGTCCTCTGTCCCTGACACCTTTATTTTGGGGGTCACATGCTGAAAAGGTTGAGAACCCCTGCTCTATTCCACACCCAAAGCAATGCACAAGCAGCACTAGGATGGACTGTAAACTGAAAATTGATCAAAACTAGTGACTTAAATTGTGAAACTAACATACTCAAACACAGAGACAGAGTAAAGCAGTGGCATTTTGTTGTGGCTGCTCTGAGCACCAGTAATTCTACTAAAGTCATTCTAGAGAAGCTAAAGCTACATAACTTTAAAT
The DNA here is from genome assembly GCF_018320785.1 of Cheilinus undulatus. Lineage (NCBI taxonomy): Eukaryota > Metazoa > Chordata > Actinopteri > Labriformes > Labridae > Cheilinus > Cheilinus undulatus. The sequence goes on from NC_054878.1 coordinate 2,745,901, forward strand.
GGTAAATGTGTTATTTCTAATATTTCTCTCACAATAAAAGTCTGCAGCTGTTGTGATGTTTGAGTGCTTTTATAGTAAACAGACACACCAGGAAGTGTGTTTTTTAGAAGCAGCTTAGACTCAGGTACTCCTTCTGTGCAGTGTGAATTTTGGCAGCTATCTTTAATTTTAGTCTTTAAATGAAATGCATTTTAGCTTTAGTCACATTTTAGTCACTCCTACCCTTTTTAGTTTAAGTCAACAAAAACTCAAAACATTTTAGTCTAGTTTTAGTCCAAAAAAAGTCCTCACATTTTAGTCTGAAATTTTAGTCCAAGCATTAATTTCTTGCCTAAATCTGGTACCAGATTTACCCACAGTGGAGAAATATTACAGATTTTCATTGTCTGACAAAAACTACATTATGTTTTAGTCTAGTTTTAGTCATCTTGGTGAAAAACTTAACTTAGTTTTTGTCAGTTTTAGTCTTTACAGATCGATTTTTGTTAGTCTTAGTCTAGTTTTAGTCAATGAAATTCAAGACAACAAATAATCATACTGTGGAAAAGATGAAGAATATAATCCATGAGTTGGTCTTATTGTAACGGGGCTTGTGCTGAACTGCTAATGATGAAGGTCAGCCTGTGAGGGAAACAAAACTGTAGGTTTGAATCTTACTACACACTAACTTCTCTCCATCAGACAAAGGAGTCAGCTGATTTCAGCGGCATTTCACCTGAAGACACCCTCCTGTCAGTCCGCCTGTGCTATAACTTCTACCATCAAACAGAGTACACTGTAAGCATCACCTCAACCCAACTGAGAACCTTTGGAGCATCCTCAAGCTAAAGATCTATGAGGGTGGGAGTCAGTTCACATCAAAACAGCAGCTCTGGGAGGATATTCTGACATCCTGTGAAACTAAAACAAATAACCTCTGCAGATTTGCAGGCAACAATCCACTTCTTGCTCCGAACAAAACCAATAACGTCCCTAATTCAACCATCTCTTTAAACTTCAACAAACCTGACTTTACAAACAACTCATTTGTGTGTTCCCTGAAATCAACATTGTGCATTATTCTTATTGCTCTTTTCTGTAACAAAAACAATGGCTTTGTGCTGCTAATATAGGTGTTTCCCCAAATTGCACTACAATAACTGAAATATGGCATAATTAGCGAACAATGCAAAATCCTCATTGATTTACAATCTAATACATATTTTGCTTTTCTTAAAACAGAAATATTTTTTGACACCTTATTCTGAATATAAGCAATATGGGGTTTGCATGTTAAATTTTCATCCACTATTACACCCAAAAAACAAATTTCTGACACTTTTTCGATCACAACTCCATTAATAGACATCGAGACGTTTTCATCCTTTTTTCTATTTGTGAACACCATAAACTGAGTTTTACTCCAATTTACAGACAATTTATTCACATCAAACAATTTTTTAAGTTTAACCATCTCATTCTGTATACTCTCTGTTAAAATTTTTAAATCATCTCCTGAAATAAGAAAGCTTGTATCATCTGCGAATAGAGTAAACTCCAAGATCTTTGATACATCACATAAATCATTAATATATAAAATAAATAATTTTGGCCCCAAGACCAAGCCTTGTGGTACTCCACATTCAATATGTAAACAATTAGATATTCTCCCAGCAAACTGTACATACTGTTGTCTATTATATAAATAACTTTTCAGCCAATCTAAAACAACTCCTCTCAAACCATAAGAATATCATTTTGAAATTAAAACATTGTGATCTTATGTATCAAATGCTTTCTTTTAATCAATAAACACTCCTATTGTGTATTTTTTGTTGTCTGTTGCAGCTGTAATTTCCTCTATTATGTTCATTAATGCTAGAGCTGTAGAACAATTTCCTCGAAAGCCATATTGGCTTTCACTTAACAAATTATGTTTCTCAATAAAAGAATCTTATTTTTGTATGAATAATTTCTCAATTAAGTTAGAAAACTGTGACAGTAAAGATATTGGTCTGTAATTAGTGAGGTTCTGTTTATCTCCCACTTTAAACAGTGGAATGACCTTTGCCATCTTCATTCGATCTAGAAAAACTCCTTTGCAAAAAGAAAGATTAAAAATGTAACTTAAAGGCTTTGTTATGCAATCAATAGTCTTTTTCACTATGATCATGTCAATTCCATTACTGTCTGTAGATGTCTTGTTTTTACATTTTGCGACTATAGTTCTAATATCCTCTTCGCTCACCTCATTGAGGAACATGGATTGTGAAACCCTGCTTTCACCATTCCAACCAATTCCTATTTGCCCTTCATGTTTCTCTATTGAGTTTGCAAGATAAGTTCCAATCTTTACAAAAAAAGAATTAAATTCATCTGCTATTTCATCCATATTCTGTAAAACATCCTTACCAGAAATAAAATACTAGGGAGACTTGTAGATGCAGAGGTATTTCTTATTACTTTGTTAAAGATTTTCCATGTGCCCTTTGTATTATTTTTATTATCCTCTAGCATTTTGCTGTAATAGTCTTTTTTTGCTTGTCTCAATATGGAATATGGATTTTGACTTTCTATCTCATATTCCTATGTACAAAAACATTATTTTGAGTTTCTATCTCATATATTTACTTATAAAAACATTCTTTTGACTTTCTATCTCATATATTTACTTATAAAAACATTATTTTGACTTTCTATCTCATATATTTACTTATAAAAACATTATTTTGACTTTCTATCTCATATATTTACTTATAAAAACATTGTTTTGACTTCCTATCTCATATATTTACTTATAAAAACATTATTTTGACTTTCTATCTCATATATTTACTTATAAAAACATTATTTTGAGTTTCTATCTCATATATTTACTTATAAAAACATTCTTTTGACTTTCTATCTCATATATTTACTTATAAAAACATTATTTTGACTTTCTATCTCATATATTTACTTATAAAAACATTATTTTGACTTCCTATCTCATATATTTACTTATAAAAACATTGTTTTGACTTCCTATCTCATATATTTACTTATAAAAACATTATTTTGACTTTCTATCTCATATATTTACTTATAAAAACATTATTTTGACTTCCTATCTTATATATTTACTTATAAAAATATTATTTTGACTTTCTATCTCTTATATTTAATTATAAAAACATTATATTGACTTTTAATAATGTGTTTTAACTTTTGAACTCATTCATTTATTTTTTCTATCTCACAGTTTGAGCTCTTAAACTTATCATTTTGACTTTTTTAAATTTCAAAAGGTCCCCCCCCCCCATAATTTATCACTGGTGAAAATGAGTTGACAGTGTATGGTTGACTGTTGACCTTGTTGGGCCCTCAGGTTAGACCTAAATTCAGAATCCGGCCCTGCTGTGATTGAGTTTGACACTCCTGAATCAGATTATATATGAAATATTATACCTACAAGTATAAATGGACTCAAATGATATTAAATTAATTCACAATTTAAAATGGAAATATAATATTATATGAGCTCACTACATGGATTAAACGACAAAAGAGCAACTAAAGCATGTGGACATGTGTAGATCTCTGAATATTTCTGATGAATGTCTGGATAGCTCATGTATGAAGGTACACATGTATGTAGTGTTTATTTGTTTATTTCTAATTGAACCATCATGGTAACAGCGGTATGTATGTCTGTCTCTCTGGTCCATTAATAATAAAATAAATAAACTTACCTGCTCTGTGCAGCTTCATCTCAGGTGTTAAAACCACATCCAGCAGGTTTCGTTGGTGCTGGAGCTCCCCTCCGTATTCAGATCTTGGTGCTGGTCCCGGGTTTCTGAGAACCGCAGAGGCTGGATCTTTAAACCCGGACATCTTCAGACCTCTGAGAGTCTGAGGAGGAAAAGAAAACATGAAAAAAGATGGTTTAAAAAGATTATTCTGCTAACCTACAACGTTAGCACAGCCACACATGATAACTTAGCGCTAACGGAAACAGCTCTCAAACCGGAAACAACTTCTTCTTCTTTATATGAAATTCAGGCAGGCTATAGAAAGGAAAGTGTGAAACTGCCCTCCACAGGTTAAGTCGAAATATCTGATATCTTCTGATATGATCCAAAAATGAAGTCTGTCTTAACAACTAGTTAAAAATCCGCATCAGAGGAGAAGACCTGGATAATTCCCTGAATCACTCTTTTACACTGCAGCATGCGGTACAGCAGTGATCATCAACTGGTGGCCCGGGGGCCACATCAGGCCCCATATCTTCCCATCCGACCCCCAGAACAGGATCAAATTCACAATAAGTGCAGAGGAAAACTTCTGGAGGAAAAAAGTTGCGGTATTTTGGGAGTATTTTTTTTATTAATATTTTATTTTCTTAATAAACTCCCTACAGCTATTAAAACAACTCCAAAAACAACTGAGACTGAACCAATTTAACTGGCTTGACTTGCCTTTATGTTTCATTTTCAGAAATCCAAAGGTTAGTCAGTATTGGCAATAATGTGCAGTGCTTAACAAATTTATTAGACCACCTGTCATATTTGTCTCAGAGACCATCCAGCATATGAAGTGCTTTAATGCAGGCGCTTTCACTTTCAGTGAGCTCTCCACGTTTTACCATTTTGAACAGGAATGAGGAATTTCAAACTGAATTCACCCAAATTACCAAATTCACCCAAATATATATATATATATATATGAGATATATACATATATATTATAAATATATTATATATCTTATTAAGATATAGTAAGTAGTAGTAAATAAGATAAAAGTGGCAAATAAGCAAAAAATTGTAAAACAGGGTTAAAGTAGCAAAAAATGGGCACAAAGACTGGTTGAAGGGGATTAAGAAGTGGCAGAAATAGGTTAAAAGTGGCAAAAATGTGTAGAAAATTTGGTGAAATCGAATTTAAAATATAAGAACGTGTTTTAAACTTGCAAAAATGAGCATTACATATGATGAAAAGGTTTTAAAATTGACAACATCTGGTTTACAGTGGCAAAAATGTGCTAAAATTGGTGGGAAAAAGTGATGAAAAATGTGTTCAAACTTGGCAAAATTGGTGTAAAGCAGCAAAACTGTGTGAAAAAGAGGCAAAAATGGATCCAAACTTTGCAGAAACTGATGAAAAGTGGCAAATACTAGCAACAGGATTAGGTAGGAAAGAAATATTTCAAAAATATTGAAACTTTTTTTAAGGCATCTGTCAACCCCCTCTAAGTGTCTTGCAACCCCCAGTGGGGTCCCGACCCCCACGCTGAGAACCTCTGTTCTATATTCTTCTTCAATCTCTCCCTTTTCTATTATACTTTCTGCATTCCATGAAAACATGTTTCATATTTTCTTCTTCTCCACAAGTATCACATCAACCATTTTCATGTTTTCCCATCAGTTGGTGGTTCTCATGTTGGCCAAGCAAAGCTTTAACTGATTAGCAAGAAATTTCCAAGGCAAATATTTTCTTTAAATGACACATTTCTCCCTTTTATGTATTCGTTTACACTGAATTAAAGTGTGAGTGACTGTTTCAGGGCTGCTACAAACACACTGCCTAGTATGATATTTCACAGTTGTATGTAAATACTTATTTAACCCACAGTATCTCAGCCTCAGCCTGGTTAACTTCAATATATCCTTATTATTTCCAGAAAAACAGAACCATTTCCTAACTGAAGCCTGAATACTAAAATAATGTCTCCCTCTTTTCCTTTGCCCAAGTTTCTTGCCGCTCCCACTCAAGTTCTTCTTTGATTTTACTTCTGTATTCTGTTTTTCCATGTGAGACCTTTACATGTCTATAAGTTTGCTTCAATGCTGTTTTTGCAGTGCTATCAGCAACTTCATTAGCCATGACCCCAGAATGGCCTGGAACCCAGAGCAGTGGAGCTTCACACTTCTTCTTCTTAATTCTAAACAAGGAAAATAAAATTTCACAAGGTGGAGCTGAGACTCGACATCACAGCTGCACCCGAGTCTAAACAAATAACTACTTTTTCTGGTGTGACATCCTCAATCCAGTGTAATGGCCAGAGAATAGCCAACAATTCAGCTGTAAATACAGAGGTATCATTAATACAATTGAAACCAGAAGTTTACATACACTGTATAAAAAGGCACATAAACTTTTTTTTTTCTCACTGTCTAACATTAAATCAGATTAAACTTTTCCTGTTTTTGGTCAATAAGGATTACCAAAATTATTTCTATTTGCTAAATGCCAGAATAATGAGAAAAGGATTTTTTTAGGTAATTTTTATTATTTTCTTCAAAGTCAGAAGTTTACATACACTAAGATTACTATGCCTTTAAACAATTTGGGAAAGCCCAGATGATGATGTCATGTCTTTGGAAGCCTCTGATAGGTTTATTGACAACATTTGAGGTAATTAGAGGCACACCTGTGGATGTATTTTAAGGCACACCTGAAACACACTGCTTCTTTGTGTAACATCATGGGAAAATCAAAAGAAATCAGCCAAGATATCAGGAAGAGAATTGTGGACTTGCACAAGTCTGGTTCATCCTTGGGTGCAATTTCCAGAAGCCTGAAGGTGCCACGTTCATCTGTTCAAACAATTATACGCAAGTATAAACGCCATGGGAATGTCCAGCCATCATACCGCTCAGGAAGGAGACGGGTTCTGTGTACCAGAGATGAACGTGCTTTGGTCCAAAAAGTGCATCTCAACCCAAGAACAAAAGCAAAAGACCTTGTGAAGATGCTGGCTGAAGCTGGTAAGAGTGCGTCATTATCAACAGTCAAACGAGTCCTGTACCGACATGGGCTGAAAGGCCACTCTCCCAGGAAGAAGCCATTACTCCAAAAGAAACATAAAAAAGCCAGATTACAGTTTGTAAATGCACACAGGGACAAAGACCTTAATTTTTGGAGACATGTTCTGTAGTCTGACGAAACTAAAACTGAACTTTTTGGCCATAATGACCATCGTTACATTTGGAGAAAAAAGGGGGAAGCTTGCAAGCCTGAGAACACCATCCCAGCTGTGAAACATGAGGGTGGCAGCATCATGTTGTGGGGTTGTTTTGCTGCAGGAGGGACTGGTGCACTTCACAAAATAGATGGCATCATGAGGAAAGAACATTATGTGGAAATACTGAAACAACATCTCAAGACATCAGCCAGGCAGTTAAAGCTTGGGCGCAAATGGGTTTTCCAAATGGACAATGACCCTAAGCATACTGCCAGACTGGTTACAAAGTGGCTTAAGGATAACAAAGTCAATGTTTTGGAGTGGCCATCACAAAGCCCTGATCTCAATCCCATTGAAAATTTATGGGCAGAGCTGAAAAGGCATGTGCAAGCAAGGCGGCCTACAAACTTGGCTCAGTTACACCAGTTCTGCCAGGGGGAATGGGCCAAAATTCCTGCAAACTATTGTGAGAAGCTTATGGAAGCATATCCAAAACATTTGACCCAAGTCATACAGTTTAAAGGCAATGCTACCAAATACTAATGAAATGTATGTAAACTTCTGACTCTCAAGAAAATAATAAAAAAAAATAGTCTAAAAAATGATCTCTCTCATTATTCTGGCATTTAGCAAATAGAAATAATTTTGGTAATCCTAATTGACCAAAAACAGGAAAAGTTTAATCTGATTTAATGTTAGACGGTGAGAAAAAAAGTTAATGTGCCTTTTTATATAGTGTATGTAAACTTCTGGTTTCAACTGTAACTCTGTGGCACATTCTTATATCTACCTGAGTCACATAAACCCCACAGCCTGCCCTACCACTCTCTACACCGCGTTCCAAATTATTATGCAAATGATATTTTTCTCTGATTGTCCTAAACTATTGATGCAGATGACAGTCAGTGTAATTTTCAAGCCATCAGCTATTAGAGCATAATTCAAATTTACTGAACAAACCTCCCAATATTTAAAAATAAAATAAAATAAAATAAATGCACTCTTCCACATTATTATGCACAACAGAGTTTCGAAACATTTTATAGGTTGTAAAGAACTGAAAATGGTCATTTGTTGAATCTGCAGCATCAGGGGGTCATATTTACTGAAATCAAAGCTATTTCAATCAAAAACATCTTAACAGGCCAAGTTCTATGTAAACATAGGAGCCCTTCTTTGATATCTCCTTCACTATTCTTGCATCCATTGAACTTGTGAGTTTTTGGAGAGTTTCTGCTTGAATTTCTTTGCAGGATGTCAGAATATCCTCCCAGAGCTGCTGTTTTGATGTGAACTGCCTCCCACCCTCAGAGATCTTTAGCTTGAGGTTGCTCCAAAGGTTCTCAACAGGGTTAAAGGTCAAGGGAGGATGGAGGCCACACCATGAGTTTCTCTCCTTTTATGCCCAGAGCAGCCAATGACACAGAGGGATTCTTTGCAGCATGAGATGATGCATTGTCATGAATGAAGATCATTTTGCTACAGAAGGCACGGTTCTTCTTTTTGTACCATGGAAGAAAGTGGTCTGTCAGAAACTCTACATACTTTGCCGAGGTCATTTTCACACCTTCAGGGACCCTGAAGGGGCCTACCAGCTCTCCTCATGAATCCGGCAAAAACATGACTCCGCCCCCTCCTTGCTGACATCACAGCCTTGTTGGGACATGATGGCCATCCACCAACTATCCACTACTCCCCCATCTGGACCATCCAGTAAACAAGACTGTTTGAAAATGAGTCTTCATGTATTTCTGGGCCCACTGCAACCATTTCTGCTTGTGAGCATTGGTTAGGGGTGGCTGAATAGTAGGTTTATACATGACTGCAAGCCTCTGGAGGATCCTACACCTTGAAGTTGGTGGGACTCCAGAGGCACCAGCAGCTTCAAATACCTGTTTCCTGCTTTGTAATGGTATTTTAGCATCTGCTCCCTTAATCTGATGAATTTGTCTGGCAGAAACCTTCCTCATTATGCCTTTATCTGCACGAATCAGCCACAAATTTCTTCACAGTACGATGATCATGCTGAAGTTTTCCTGAAATATCTAATGTTTTCATTCCTTGTCCAAGGCATTTCTCTATTTGAGGCTTTTCAGCAGCAGAGATCCTTCTTCTTACCCACATTGCTGAAACCTGTGGCCTGCTTAATAATGTGGAACGTCCTTCTTAAGTAGTTTTCCTTTAATTGGGCTCACCTGGCAAACTAATGATCACATGTGTCTGAGATTGATTTTAGTGATCCAAAAAGCCCTGAGACACAAAACCATCCATGAGTTTCACGGAAAAACAAAAAATTGAATGTATATGACACTAAAATCCAGTTTACATAATAATTTGGAACATGATGTAACGCCATCAGTGAAGATCTTTAAATAGGATTTCACTGACAAATTAAGACACCTGTGAACCAGCATCCCAGTGTCACTATCCTTATCTCCAGCCACAGAAGAGACAGGTCAACTTCAGGCTCTGGTATTATCCAGTGAGGAACTGGAAGCCAATATGTGTGCTCTGCAATCAACTCCTTACCTATTTCCAAATTCTGTATTGAATACTAAATTCCTTCTAGAAAAGGCCGTTTTTTACTTTAAGGAGACTCCAATGTCCCCTGAAATAGACAGTCAGATAAAGGATTGTGACTATTGCTTTGTACTTTTGACCAGTACTGAAATCCAAGTTTAATGCATCACAAATTCAGAGGTATTTCACCCATCTCAACCAGCAAAGCAGGGACTGAAGAGGATCTGAATGCTCCTGAACAGAGTCTTAAAACCTTGGTTTGAACAGGGTGTACTTTTTGTAACAGTGTCTTGGCAGCAGAGCCATAATCAAGCACAGATCGGATCATTGCTCAGTAAATTGTGGCCATGGTTCTTCTCAGCACCCCAGTCACAGCCACACAATTCCAAATCAGGGATTTTTCTTCTTTGAGGCAGAAATCTTCTATCTGCCCACTCCTCCACAGAGTCCAGAGCCTTTTAGATCTGATTGATTGTACTGGACATTTTTCCATTTCTTCCATATTGACCCATCATCAGCAAAAAGAGACAGTCCAAACCCCTACCAACGTTACAAAAAATGTAACGTTGTTTATCACTCTGTTAAAAAGCACTGGACTTATTACACTTCCTTCAGCTATTTATATATAGTGTTAGAAAAATCCCCACCCACTTTTACTTCAATGGTTCACTTCAACAAAAAGTTCTTTATCCAGCTGGACATTCTCCCTCTAATGCCCAAGTCTAAATTTTTGATTAACAACCCTTCTCCCCATAAGGAATCGTAGGCTGTTTCAATGTCAAAATATACACTCACCACTATTTCCTCATTTATAAATGCTCTTTTTCATATAATGATCTAATACAACTACAGACTCCACTGTTGATCTGTCGAGCCACTTTGATGATCAACAAAAAGCTCCTTACTTTCCACAAAGTAGACAAGCCTTTTAGTAACTCTCTTTTCTTTAAAACAGGACAGAGATCCTTTGATTTGGCCCTGACATTCTGCGAAGATTTGACCACGTCTCAAAAAATGTCTAACTATATTTCTTTGCATCTTTAATCACTCTCCTTGCTATTGCTCTTGATCGCTTATACTGTAGTGCAGGAGTGTCAAACTCAGTCACAGCAGGGGCCGGACATGGAATCAGGACTAACCTGAGGGCCTAACAGGGTCCCCTTTTTAACCATAAACTGTCAACCTCATTTCACCATTAATAAAATATATATAAACGTAGTACTGATGATAAATGATTTTTACATTTAAACATTTAAAAAGATAAGTTTAAAGGCTCACAATATGAGAAAAGTAAATTTATTAGTTCAAAAAGATCCAAACATGAAAATGAAATTGAAAAATAATGTTTTTTTAATGGCAAGTATATTAAAAAGAAGTCAAAATCATGAGTTTAAAGGTCAAAATATGATTCAAAATTTTAAATTGTCAGTCTAAAAGGTCAAACTATGGGATTATGAAGTCAAACTTTGGAGTAGAAAATATGAGGTAAAATACAAAATAATTTGGTTTAAAAGGTCAAAATATCACTTTAAAATGAGAATTATGAATCTTTAAGCTCAAAATATTATATGAGAAGTCAAAATTATGAGTTGAAAAGCTCAAAATATGAAAGTAAAAGTCAAAATCCTAAATTTTAATCCTAATTGTGAGATGCTAAAGTGAAAATGTGAAATTAAAACACAAAGTAATTTCTTTTCCCACATTCCTGACTTCTTATCTAAATGTTTTTACTCCTTATTTTTTTTAGATTTTGTGACTTAACAAGGATATCTTAAACCATCAAGGTTCAGTTCACATTTTTATACTAGAGGAAATTTGTAGACCTCATACATATGGGCCAGTTAGAACAGAAATATGAGATCATCTTGGGGGCCGGATTTAGCCCCCGGGCCTTGAGTTTGACACCTGTGCTGCAGTGCATAGCACAACATTTGACACTTTCTCAATTTCCAATGTGCTTTATTTCTATTTCTCACACTTTTTGTCCCACCAGGGAACAAGTGGAGGTTTGGGATTTTTCTTTAGTGGAACTGTTGACTGAGCTGCTTTGTGAATAACTGAAGTAAAAGACTTATTCCAATTATCTACATAACCTCACTGTCAACTTCACATATTAAATATGAAGCCTTTCCTGGAACTCATCCAGAGTTCTCTCTGACAGGTCTCTCCCAAATCTGCATAAAACAGGGAATGCCACTTCCAAGGGTAAAACAGCCCAGCACATCCCATTCCCCTACTCTGGCTAGGTTTGAAGGAAGCTCATCAGATGTCTTGATAATATTTTTTAATACTCTTTAGCTTCAGATACCAAAAACTCACTCAAATAACATGTTCTCAGTTGAAAGGTGTAACTCTATATTCAGTCATTACAGCAGGTGATCTCTGTGTGGGTGAGGAGTGTTGTCGATGCAAATCTCAACATTCAAAACTAACATCAGCTGAAGAAAATGATCAAAATAAATGTTTAAGAACATTCAGTTCCATTATAAGACTGTCATTTCTCTCCAGCATCAACAGTAGAGACTTAACAGCACTGGACTTCTTTTATTAATTAATACACCATTTAATTGAACTCAATCAGCTGGTTCTGCTCCTCCACAGCCCTTTCAATCAGCTCCTGTTTCCATCTCTTCACTTTATCTCTCATGAAGCTGTGAGGACAAGGTCTCTCTTCATCATCCTCACTTTTTACAATGACAATTTTGAATGGGAACTTTGTGGTGTCGGCCTCCTTTAGTCCTTGAAGCTCTTCCTTCTCCGGACTGCTCCACAGTTCCTCCTGTTCCTCTTTAATGTGTGGGGGCCCAGAGTCCTCCTGGAGACACTCTTCTTTACTCACCAACAGTTGTTGGTCATATGCGGGAAGCACTGAAATAAACAAAGACAAGAAAGGAAAGAAGCTGTCAGGTTATATTCAACCTAATCTGAGAAAGTGTTACTTGGCCTTTTTTCAAAATGGCGCAGCCTTAAGCCTGATTTATGCTTCTGCATCACGTCGATGGCATAGCTACACGTAGCCTTCTGCGTCAATGCGTACCTCCAAAAAATCCTAACATCGCATCGTGGCGATGCGACCGCAAGGGCTGTGATTGGTCCGCTCAAAATGTCATCCAGGTGCCTCAGTGGGTGAACCAGTCTGGTAAATTCACCCGTTCTTAGCCTCATCTCGTTTAGTGGTCGTACAGACCACCTCCGCAAATGTCTTCCCTTCACTTGCGCTTCAACATTTGCAACAAAAGAATTTGTTCATTGATATCAATAAGCTCCAACTCCAAACACACCCACTCCACCTCGGTCGCCATTGTTTACTGTGACTGGAAGATAAACAAGGATTCGGATGTGACCCTCTCTGAAACCACACATACACACACACACACAAACACACACACACACACACACAGCCACCCCCCTAGCAGCATGGCGGTGAATTGCAGAGTGACGCTTTCCCTCAACGCAGAACTTTGAATGGTCAACGACGGCGTACCATAAAAGCCTAAATCAGGCTTTAGATCCTTGGGCAGGGGCTTCCTGGTCGTTCCAAAGTCGAGACTCAAATCTAAAGGTGATAGGGCCTTTTCCATCAGAACCCCTCGACTTTGGAACGACCTGCCCGAGGAGATAAGACATGCAGAATCATTGACATCTGTTCAATCACTTCTTAAAACTCGCTTTTATGTGAAGTGGTCTTCTTCTTATTCAGTTTTTATCTTCACACAGATTCTGTAGTTTCTCATCTAATTTCATTTCCTCTTAATCTCACCTTTACTCCCTGTCAACCTCATTTTATTTCCTTGCCCCTTGGCTGTTTTTAATTGTTACTGTCTTCCTCACTTTATTGCTTTTATGTCTTTATTGCTTCCCTTTTGTGTACCTTTGCTATAATATTGATCAATTTTACTGCTTTTACATTTCTAGAGCTTGTTTTATCTTGCTTTACTATCTGTTTTGCCGCCTATATTTACATTCCACTGCATTTTCTCGTTTATCTCCCGTTTTGTTCTTATTCCTCCTGTTTCTCTTATTTCTCACATCTTTAATTTTGGTTCTCTCTGTCTCAGCCAGTGTAGCTGGGTTCCTGCATTGCTTGGGCTCCTATCATTTTATGGAACTTGATGTCTGTGTCTTGCCTGCATCCCAGTGATGTCTTAGTTTAGTATGGTTTCATGTCTGCATTCTGATTGATGTCTGTGATGTCTTAGTATGCATGGCATCACATGACGTCTAGGTCTTGATGTATTTGATGTTGATGAATTATTATCTCACCCATATCTTTGGTTAGATTCTTTAAGTGTTTGGAATCTGCTGATGTTGTCTGCATGTCACGGTCTGTCTTCTTGTCTTTTGTTTGGGTTTGTTGCTTTGTTCTTCTGTTTGCTTCTGCACATGTCAAAGCACTTTGCAAACCCATGTTTTTAAAAGTACTGCACAAATGAAGTTATTATTATATCATTATTATAAAAAAGATAAAAGATAAAAAATAGTTTTTTTATAACCCTGTTAGGCATCATGATAAACAATAAAAAGTCTAATCCAACACCTGCATCATTGACAGAAACTTCATAATTTCAAAGTTGTAAACCTGAATGAAGCTCTCTGGTCTCCCTCCAATCATCTCTGTTGTCAGTCTCATCTTCAGAAGAGTCTTCATTCCTGACCTCAGTCTCTGGTTGTAAATATCTCTCTGGATCTGAGCTCCAGGCTGGTCCAGCTCCTACCCAGTCCTCTCCATCAGCTCCTGTTTCTGCCTCTCTTCTCTCCTCAGTTTGGTTTTGATCAGGCTCTGAACCCTGAGCTCGGACACATTTGTGTCTTTTTATCTGACAATGCCAGGCGAAGGATCGCTTACACTCACTGCAGCTGTAGGGTTTCTCCCCTCTGTGATGTGCCATGTGAAGGAGGAGATGAAAATTGTGCTTAAATCTTTTACTGCACAAAGAGCAGCAGAAGGGTTTCTCTTCTGTGTGCACTTTCATGTGTCGTATCTGATTTTCCTTTTCATTAAATTCTTTACCACACTCAGAGCAGGTAAAGGGTTTCTCTCCTGTGTGAATCCTAGTATGTCTGTTCAGATCTTTATTGCTTTGGAAACTTTTACCACACTCAGAACAGCTGAAGGGTTTGTCATCCATGTGAACTCTAACGTGAGCATCCATATTACTTTTCTGTGTAAATGTCTTAAGACAAAAAGGGCAGCGGAAGAGTTTCTCTCCAGTATGAGTTCTCATGTGGTGGGTCAGACTCTGCTTTTTCTGGAATGTTTTACCACACTCAGAGCAACTGAAGGGTTTCTCTCCTGTGTGGAATCTCATATGGTCTGTTAGATGATGTCTCCAGTTGAATGTTCTACCGCACTCAGAGCAGCTGAAGGGTTTCTCTCCTGTGTGAAGTCTCTTGTGGTCCGTCAGATGATGTTTCCTCTTGAATGTTTTACCACACTCAGAGCAGCTGAAGGGTCTCTCTCCCGTGTGCACCAAGTTGTGTTTGGTTAGCTGTCCTTTCCGGGTAAATGTTTTACTGCAAATAGAGCAGTTGAAGTTTTTTTCTCCAGTGTGAATTCTCGTGTGTATAGTCAGTTCTGTTATGTCTTTGCATGTTATACCACACTCAGGGCAGCTAAGGGATTTTTCTTCCACAGAGTTTGAACCTGACGGATTTTCTTTATTCTCCCTACAACCATCATTATTATCTGTCTCAGCTCCGGAAGAATCTTCAATCTTGACCTCTATCTCTGGTTGTAATTGAGCCTCTGGATCTGGGTTCCTGGCTGGTTCTGCTGCTCCACAATCCTCTCCAACAGCTCTTGATTCCATCTGTTCACTTTGTCTATTGTGAAGCTGTGGGGACTGAGGTTTCTCCTCATCATCTTCACTCTTCACATAGACAATGTTGAAAGGAAACATGGTGTTGTCAGCCACTTTTAGTCCTTGAAGATGCTCTCCCTCCTGGCTGCTCCACAATTCCTCCTGTTCCTCCTTAATGAGTGGGGTCTCAGTGTACTGCTGGGGGTTCTGTTCTTCACTCACCAACAGCTGGGCAGCTGCAGGAATCACTGAAATACACAAAGACACACCAAGGGAAACTTTGAGGTTATACTGAACCAAATTTGATAGAATCTTACTTTATACTCACATCTAAATTTCCCCCTAAAAGTGAAATTTTAACCTTCTATTCTTTACAGTTAAGGTTGTTAGCAGTACACAGCCATGCAAGGGACAGGGTGAAGCCAAAGAGTGAAATGTTGTTGAGATGGTTGCTCTGATACTCTGTGGTCCAGTAATTCCAGAGAAGCTTGTTAAATACCTGAAAATGTGAAACATGTCATCTCTGAGATGTTTTTCACAATAAAAGGCTGTGGCTGTGATGATATCACATTACCCCGATTTTGGCGTCTTTACACTGGCTACCCATTAGTTTCTAAAACTGACTTTAAGATTTTACTTTTTACTTTTAAGGCACTGAAGGGTCTGGTACTAAAATATATAATAGAACTTTTAATCCCCTATGTCCCACCCCGTAGCCTTAGATCCTCAGGTAGGAACCTCCTGGTCATTCCAAAGTTGAGACTTAAAACTAAAGGTGATCGAGCATTTTCCATAAGGGCCCATCGACTTTGGAACAACCCACCTGAGGAGACAAGGCATGCAGAATCAGTCAGTTCTTTTTAATCACTTCTTAAAACACATTTTTACAGACTTGCTTTTATGTGATGTCGTTTTCTCAATTGGTTTTAATTGTTTAATTTGGTTCTAATCTTTTAACAGATTTATTCCTATTTTTACTCTGCTTTAATTTCATTTCATTTTGTACCTCACCCCTTTAATCTTTCTGTCCATTTAAATTGTTTGCTCTCTTTCTGTTTGTGCTCTTAAATGATCAGTTTTAATGCCTCATTTGTATAGAGCTTTATCTTTAACAGATTTTTCCCCTTCATTGCAAACTGTCCCCTTTTTACTGGTTCTTGTTCACCGTGGGGGGATCCACTCTTATCACGTCTGATTGCTTTTACCCTCCTTTCAATGTTTTTATTTCTCTTGTTTCTTACCGCTTTATGTCTCTTTTAACTGCTCACTCTTGCATTTTGGTCCTCTCGGTCTCAACCTGTGTAGCTGGGTTCCTGTGTTGCCTGGGTTCCTATGTTTTTATTGTTTTTATGGTACCTATGATGCCTGTGCTCTACTGATCATTAGTGTCTTAGTTGTATGGTTACAATGCCTGCACACTAATGATATGATATCATGGTGTACTTGGTATCTGTGACATCTAGGTTCTGATGTTATTAGTTTATTTTCTTGATCATGTTTTCTGTTCTTGAACTGTTGGGTTCTGTTGATGTTTCTGGGTATCATTGTTCTGTTGTCTCTGTCTTTTGTTAATTGCATTGCTCTTGTTGCGGACCATGTCAAAGCACTTTGTAAACCCTTGTTTTTAAAAGTGCTCGATAAATAAAGTTATTATTATTATGATGATGCTGCAATATTTTTATTATGTACACCCACAAGTAGATGCGGTGTTGTCTATGTCTTTGTACTGGAAGTAGGTTGTGTTTAGACAGTGGTTCAGCATGGCAGAGATGTTCAATGATGACTTGTACAGACACACACACACACACACACACACACAAAACAACATTCTAGTACACTTCAGACCCATTAAGACACTATTATGTGGGTATTCAAACTAATGTAGTGAAAACGTTGAGTGGACAGGCATAAAATCATTTAGGCCCATAACTGTGCAAAACTCTGCTCAGCTGCAGTGTTCTCTCTGAAAATATTTGGAATTAAAAACAAAGAACTATTAAAAAAAAGAAAAACTAGAAACCTGTAAAAAAAAACGTAATTATGAAAAAGACAGCTTAGTGCTTTTTTGGATTGTAATAAAGATCTCTTCTCAAACTGAAATCATGAACTTATTTATAAATAAACATTTCTTCACAAAAAAAACCCTGTTTATGAATGGAGTGATTGTGAATACAGCGACTGACAGGCATGTGCCAGTGTGGGTCTATCAATCCTGCCATGGGGGTTTATGGTGATTAAATTGAATTGCTTACAATATATAAAATCCAGTTTATAAACTTAAGGTGCTTGCAGACCAGACACATTTTTTTCATGCAGGTAATTTGCACAGAATATATATTTTGAACCTATAGAAGTCGATGCAGGCTTCTACACCAGCAACGTACCTAATTTCGCAGCACTGACTTGCTGTGGATACTTTCGATCCATGGTCATTTTTTTCAAAGTTTCGATCTGATGAGCACACGTTAAAACACTCATTGGTGCTGAGTTTTAAGGCAGACAGAGGAGCAAAACGTCCTCTCCACATCCACATGATGTTAGTCCTCTTCTCATATCTGTCTGCAGTCAGTGTCTGGGGTTTTTCACATAAGTAGCCTGGTGGAGAAGAAGACAGGAAGCATGCAGCCCAACATGTCCGTGTGAGTGTCAAAGCACTACTCGCACAGCTGGAGCAGTTTCAAAACTAACAAGACGTTGGTCCAATGAAATATTTATCAACACAGCATCCTCTGACCTCAGACACAACCTTTGTGTCGTGTGCCTGTGTGTGTCACACCAAGCATGGAGAGAAGAAAGAAGAGCCCAGAATTGTCTAAGGACTTAAGAAGCAAAACTGTGGAAAAATATGAACAATTTCAAGGTTACAAGACCATCTCCAGAGATCTTTAAATCCCTTTGTCCACTGTGTGTAATATCATCAAGAAATTTATAACCCATGGAACTGTGGATAATCTCCCTGGACGTGGATGGAAGAGAAAAACTGACAAAAGAATGCAACGCAAGATAGTTGGAATGGTGGATAAACATCCTCAGTCAGCTTCCACACAAATTCAGGCTGTCCTGCAGACTCAGGGTGCAAAAGTGTCAGCTGGGACCATACGTGGTCATCTGAATGAGATGAAGCGCTATGGCAGGAGACTGAGGAGAACCCCACTGCTGACAAAGAGACATCAAAAAGCCAGACTGGAGTTTGCAAAAAATGTACCTGAGTAAGCCTCAATCCTTCTGGGAGAACATTCTGTGGACAGATGAGAATAAGGTAGAGCTTTTTGGAAAAGCACGTCATTCTACTGTTTACAGAAAACAGTATGAGGCCTACAAAGCAGTGTTAATTTTGGCAGCTATTTTTAATTGTAGTTTTAGTCTTTAAATGAAAAGCATTTTAGTTCTAGTCCCATTTGAGGTATTTCTACCCTTTTTAGTTTTAGTCTAGTTTTAGTCCATAAAAAGTCCTCACATTTTAGTCTTTACTTGTAGGTCAAGCATTTATTTTCTTGCCTGAATCTGGTACCAAGCCATGGTAGTGTGTTCTCTGCACTCTGGCAAACCTGTGGTCCCTGCTTTCTACAGCTGAATAGGCAGAATAGCTACAGATCCATTATTTTTTGACAGATTAAACCCACAGTGGAGAAATATCACAGATTTTGAATGTCCAACAAAAATTTCATTACATTTTAGTCCAGTTGTAGTCATCCTGACCAAAACTAAACTTAGTTTTTGTGGGTTTTAGTCATCACAGATCTATTTTTGTTAGTTTTAGTCTAGTTTCTGTCATGGAAAAAAAGGCTGTCAACGAATAGTTTTAGTCATAGTTTTAGTCGACGAAATTAACACTGCTACAAAGAAAAGAACACAGTACCTACAGTCAAACATGGTGGAGGTTCAAAGATGTTTTGGGGTTGGTTTGCTGCCTCTGGCACTGGGTGTCTTGACTGTGTGCAACAAATCATGAATTCTGGAGACTATCAAAAGATTTTGAGCCACAATGTAGGGCCTAGTGTCAGAAAGCTGGGTCTGCGTCAGAGGTCATGGGTGTTCCAGCAGGACAATGACCCCAAACATACCTCAAAAAGCACCAAGAAATGGTTGGAGACACAGCTGGAGAGTTCTGAAGTGGCCAGTAATGAGTCCGGATCTAAATCCCATTGAACACCTATGGAGAGATCTCAAAATTGCTGTTGCAAGAAGGCACACTTTAAATCTGAGAGACCTGGAGCAGTTTGCAAAAGAAGAGTGGTCCAAAATTCTAGTTGAGAGGAGTAAGAAGCTTGTTGATGGTTATAGGGTTGGTTTCAGTTATTTTTTCCAAAGGCTGTGCAACCAAATATTAAGTTGAGGTTACCAACAATTTTATCCAGCTCATTTTTTAGTTTTGTCTAAAATAATGTCAATTTCGGCTTTTTTCTTCTGCTTTTTTGTGTTGTTCCAATGCACATAAAGGAAATAAACATACCAAAAACATTTATTTTGCAAAAATTTCTAGGAGAAGTGGTGTATTTCGGGAAAAATTCCAGGGGTGCCAATACTTTCAGCCGTGACTGTAGGTCTATCAGGGTGAAGTTTAGGGAGAACAGGTAGAGCAGCTAAAGACAGATGTAGTAGAGCAGCTAAAGACAGATGTAGTAGAGCAGCTAAAGACAGATGTAGTAGAGGGATTATGAAGGATTGATAGGGCTGGGCTCCCATGGAGGGTGAAGTTAGGGTGAATCAGTTACTATCTTAACAGAGGAGTTCAAGTGTACAGAGGTTAGAACAGAGTTTTTATTATTAGGGAGAAAAATAGAATCATACATTTTCTGTTTCATTGAGTTCCATGTCTTTGGAATAACTCTGTGCTGAAGATAACTGGTCCCAAGTCTCTCAGTGCTTACAGGCCTGATGGTCTCACCTAATTGGTTGAGGTCTTTTGAGAAAATTGTGAAGGATGAGCTTACTAACATCATGCAGTCTGCATGGTTGACTTGTGGAGGCAAACAGGAGAGACTTAACTGGGTTTAAGGACCGGTTCGCGAAATGCTCACCCTTTCTGTAGGGCACAAGAATCTCATCTTTACTTCAAATTACAGGTGAATGATAGGACCATCTTAGATCATGAAGAAATAGAATGTATCAATGATCTGAAAAAGCTGAAAAACTGGAGAATTGCTGAAATATGCAATCTATTTGTGTATATTTACGCTCACTCACTGCTTCCTGTCAGAGTGGATGGCTTCAAATGAAAACTTAAGATTTAGTCCTTCAAAAGACCTCTGGCTGATATGGGGCAGCTTCATGTTGTTTTAAAACATCAGGATGTAAAAGTACTGCCCCTCATCGCTGATTGGTCCTGTCACTTTCTAACCAGGCCCAAACTGTTCAGAACGGAGCTTTGCAAGATGGATTCGCCAGTGAAAAACACGGAAACAAGTCTGTCTCTACTTTGTTTAGATGTGTTACTGCCATCAAATTCAAAATGAGCTAATATTTTTCATGAAATGGTAAAATATAGGTTTATGAGGTTTGACAATCATTGTTTTTAATTTACATTTTACAGAGTGACCCAACTTTCTATTTGCTCATCTTCTACTTATCTACTAACCTGACACGCCAGATGGATTTGTTTCACACATCCATCTGGGAAAGCTTCAATAGGAAACGTTTGAGAAAAGGCAGAGGCTTTGAAAAATCCTCGGAGTATGATTGGGTGAACGTTCTGTCTGTCACATCTCTACGGGCCAATCAGAGCAACAAAACACGTGATGTAGCCGCTACCAAGCTACGCGTGTGCAGCTACTGAGGAATAACGCAAAACATGGCGACTATAGACATGTAAGTACTCGACTTTTGTGGTTTTTGAAAAGAAAACAACTCACTGCTGTTCTTTGTTCTTCTTTTAACGAAGAAATGTTGTCAAGTTCTGATAAAACTTGCGCTTTAGCAGCATCCACGCTAATCTCTTCCTCCATAACTGCACCAGCTCTTGCTGCTGCTTGTTTATGTCACGACTCTGCTGCACCTGAAAGTACTGCCCCTCGTAGCTGATTGGTCCTGTCACTTTATAAACCGGGCCCAAACGGTTCAGATGGGAGCTTTGCAAGATGGATTCGCCAGTGAAAAACAAGGAAACGGGCGTATCCATCTGCTTTGCATGGTTACTTATCTACTCTGTTGTTTCATAAATGGTTAAATGGCTCCTGGATCCATTAGTTTGAATGTCCACATCAGCCAGAGGTTCAGTGGGCTGCTGTGTAAATGGACTCCCACTAATTATATGTAGTGATGGTTTTAAATAAGCATATTTGATTTCTGAAGTTAAATATCTATAGTATTTCTGGTGTCTTACAAACCCATGAGGGTTGGGCACTTTCTGTGCATTACCCGTAAATTAAGTACAATCACTCAATCATATAGTGAGTACCCAGCACTCATTCATAAGGTCATGTGAGTATCCATCACTAATACAGATCCATACACATGTACATCGACTTTAACAGCCTGAGGCTGGCCGTAGAAGGCAAAAAGCCCAGTGCATTATGGTTGATGAAGTATTTTAACAGTGGGAGGAAACAGCTAGCGGTTATCTGGTTCTGTAGCACCGATACCAAAACTTGTTTCACCTTCCTGATTCTGTAACAGTCTTGTTTTATGACAGATCTATCTCCTCAGCAGAAAATTCAACCCCTAAGTCCAGTAAATTATGTGGTTTTCAAATCAGGAGCTAGCTGTAGCTAACACTGAGCTGTGTCCGTCTATGAATGTTTGCTGAAGGCTAAAGCTAAAGGCTAAAGCTAAAGACTCGGCCCCCTGAAACTCATCTCCATCAGTGTAAATAAACTCACCTGCCGTCTTCACCTTTACTTTAGGGTTTAAAACCACATCCAGCAGGTTTCTTCGGTGGAGCTCCTCTTCGGCTCTCGTCGCTAGTCCCCCCAGGTCTCTGAACGCAGAGGGGGAGTCTTTAAACCCGGACATTTCCACGCGGGACACGGGGAAGGGAAACTACAACATTACTCGACGTTAGCACAGCCAGACATGCTAACTCAGCTGTAACGGAGACACCCCAAACTTCGAGAAGAAGAAGACGAAGAAGAAAGGCGAACTGAAGAAGAAGCTTCGAGGGCTGCTGTGGTGTCCGAGGAGACAACGCCTCGAACGCGATGACGTCACAGTCACGCCACTCATAGATATATTCCATCTGGGCAGCTCGCGACCACTGGAAAGATTGCCACACGCGGGCGCCATCTTGAAGAGGTGCAGTCACAGCTGATGATGAATGTAAGTCAGTGACAGCAGGGGGTCTGTCCCAGGTTAAAATGCTCATAAGTCACTGAAAAACGAACCGATTTTCAAGCAGTTTGGTTTGTTTATGATCTAGGTCACCTGGTCCAACCAGACGTTCTTCACTTATATAAGGTTGTAGTGATTCTCCACAGAACAACAGAATGTATTATAAATGCCATTATACTCAGCAGATGTTAATTTTTAGAGGAGTAATGTATTTACTTGAGAAAGTACAAATTAATGTCTTTCCTCACAAAACAAATAAAAGTTAAAAATAAAAGAATGAAAATTTGCTCCATCTGAGTGTAATAATCTGACCCTGGATAAAGATTTTTTTCTTCAAAAGATTTAATAGCAGCCCAATACAATCTCATTTATCTTATAAAAAACGTCTAGATGATAGTTAAACACTTAAAAGTAGCATTTTTAACCTGCCCCCCACTTGAATACTATATTTGACATATTTTACCTACATTTAATAAAATCATACAGAATTATTTAGCCCTCCGACACAAAAACAGCTCCACTACAGAAACAGTGACTTTAGAAAATATGAATGCCAGGCTGAATTTCTCTCCATATAAGTTTGCTTATATATAGGTTTATGTATGGACATTTAAATGAAGAAGCTGACTGTAGCTGTTTAATTTTTCATCTTTTTTGTGCTATCATCTTTTGTGCTGTTTGTATTGTTTTAAACCTTTTTAATTTTTTGGTTTTGTTGTTAATGGTGCAAAAATAGATAAACGAATACAAACTTAAAAAAGGTTTAAAAATGCAACAAAAAGGATGTGATTTATTGCACTAACTTAAAGTTACAGGATATACAGGGTTACAAATGTAGCTCTTTAAGAAAGCTTTTTTATTTGCAGATGCTTCAGACTGAGCATATTTTTCTTTCATTACAACACATTCTCTTGTTAACTGAGAAAAGAAATTAGATTAATATTGTCTTAAGTAAATGCAGTATGTTTCCATACATTAGAATTTGCCTAGTGTAATGGCCTTTGTTATACATAGGTCTATGTTGCTGTCTGCTTTATAGAGCTTTTGTTCTCAACTGGTCAAGTGTCAACACATGCCACCCCATCCCTGATAAACCACTACCCAAATTCTTGATTTTTAAATTTACAAATGTGTTATTTCAATGAAAAATGGTCCAGTCTGGACTTGAGATAAAACAGATTTTTACACAATAAAGAGTTTGAGATATTTCCTTCAAAATTAAAGCACATCATAGACTTTTTTCTAGGCTTAAATCCAAGATCCACTGAAAATGGCTCTGCGACCAACTTTTGGGTCCCGAACCACCAGTTGAGGACCACCGAGAATAATTTCAACCTAATATTAATCAAAGAATTCTAGTATGAAACCCTCAATCATAAGTGCATGTCTGATGATTGTGACAAATCAAACGGCGTGAAAATCGGTTCATTTTCAGTGAATTCTAATTCTGAGCTTTTTAATCATGGACAGACCTCCCTCTGCTCTGACTGCACCTCTTTAATATGGCGCCCGCCTGACGCCTTCTTTCCAGAAAGCGCTCGCGGTCTCTACCTGTGCAGATCTATGGTGTTAGCAGCATTGGTTAGCTTTATGGCGCCTACGTGTCGGTATTGTTAGCTAAGAGCTGTAGCTGTGTTAAGTATTCTCTGAGGCAGTAATGACCCTTCAGAGCCACCGTACGGACGAAGAAACCCATGAACTGACTTAAGCTTCTCTCCATTTTCTCTATTTCTCCTCTGACCCTTCTCCCTTTGCACCAGCAGCATATTAGGATTAGCCTAGCATGCTAGCTGCAGAGTTAGCATAGCATTTTTGCTACAGACAGACTGTTTAGACGGAATTTTGAGACCACAGAGTCGCTGTGATTGAGTAGAAACGTGTAAGGAGTCTTAAAGCTGCTGAAGAGATCTTCAGAGAGCAGAAAGATCAACAACAGAAACTCGTGGATGCTGTTTTCAGCCCTCAGCTTCGATTACAGAGAAAAGGTTTGATCATCATTAACCTTCAGTATTAACCAGAGCAGGTTTGATCATCATTAACCTTCAGTATTAATCAGAGCAGGTTTGATCATCATTAACCTTCAGTATTAATCAGAGCAGGTTTGATCATCAATAACCTTCAGTATTAATCAGAGCAGGTTTGATCATCAATAACCTTCAGTATTAATCAGAGCAGGTTTGATCATCAATAACCTTCAGTATTAATCAGAGCAGGTTTGATCATCATTAACCTTCAGTATTAATCAGAGCAGGTTTGATCATCATTAACCTTCAGTATTAATCAGAGCAGGTTTGATCATCAATAACCTTCAGTATTAATCAGAGCAGGTTTGATCATCATTAACCTTCAGTATTAATCAGAGCAGGTTTGATCATCATTAACCTTCAGTATTAATCAGAGCAGGTTTGATCATCATTAACCTTCAGTATTAATCAGAGCAGGTTTGATCATCATTTACCCATTGGTTCTTCATAGTTTTAGGTTGTAGTCTTCTCCTCATTAGTATTCGTGCCAGTGTTTATTTTTTGCAGCTATTTTCTAATTTTACTGTTAGTTTTAGTCTTTAACTAAACTGCATTGTAGTTTTAGTCACATTTTTGTCATTTCTATCATTTTTAGTTTTAGGCTTGTTTTAGTCAACGAAAACTCAAAACATTTTAGTGTAGTTTTAGTCCATAAAAAGTCCTCACATTTGAGTCTTTACTTTTAGTCCAAGCATTTATTTTCTTGCCTAAATCTGGTACCACCTGCTTTCTACAGCTGAGAGACAGAATAGCTACAGCTGCATTTTTTTTTGGCAGATTTAGCCACAGTAGAGAAATGTCACAGATTTTGAATGTCAGATGAAAACTGTTTAACATTTTAGTCTAGTTTTAGTCATCTTGATGATAACTAAACTTAGTTTTTGTCAGTTTTAGTCATCAATGATCTATTTTTGTTAGTTTTAGTCTATTTTTTGTCATGGAAAATAAGGCTGTCGACAAATAGTTTTAGTCGACGAAATTAACACTGATTTAAAAGCAGCCTTTGGCCCCTGAACAGCCTTCACATGGGTACCTACAGCTCTATTCACACACAGCTGATTTCAGTCATTGGGGTTTTTTGACAGATGTTATAATTTGAAATTATACGATCTTGAATTTTAACAGTGGTGGAGAATAAACAATGATATTTTCTCTGGTTACTGTTATTCTGTAGCTTTTTTGTATACTTGCTGAATTGTTTTCCTTCAATGACATCAGTCCCTGAGTAGTCAAATACAGAGAGTAAATGATAAAGAGAGGAGGTCTAAGCTTACCATTAACTCTCAGCCCTTTCACTTCATTTTGCTCTTTCACATCCTACGGTACAGTGTCCTGATCCTCGTTAAATAGAGGGTCAGGGTGGGGTGTAGGGCTACATACAGAGACTTTCCAGAGGTACACTTCAAGCCAAGTGTTGTGGGAAATATCCCAGAATGCCTTGTGAACCATTGATGTGTTTTGAGTACTATGACAACCATCTAATCTCATAATGTAATGTTGTTTCAAGAAAATGTGAAAGTTGGTAGATTGTCCAGATTCATGTCTGTCATCAGGCAGATCATCTCGCAAAGCTCCAATCTGAAACGATAGTGCCATGACTGACAGCAGGCTGGACCAATCAGAGTGATTTGAGGAGCATGAGGCGGTAGCTATGGGCGGCTTTCAGTTGTACTGGAAGACAGTAGCTATGGCTGCTGTCAATACAGCATCTAGCTTTGATGTAGCTATTGATAGAATCAGATGATAGATGGCGGGAGATTGGGAAACACCAGTAGCAAGGCACTGTAAACACTGTTGAATGTAGTGTTTAGCATAATATTAATAATTTACCACATGTTTTTATCCCCAGTTGACAGAGGAATTTAGAGGGAGATGGCTCTCTGATGATCTGTAGTCTGCCAGGTCACAAGATGGGGGAGTTTGTCCAGTTTGACTGAAAGAGTCTGACCAGACACTTATGCAACTTCTTTTTATTTTTTTTTAAGATGCCAATCATTATTCTGAAAAGATGCTTTTTTTATTGATAACTCATTTGATATTAGATTTAGGCTCTCCATAACTGTCAGACTGTAAGGTTTTCATATTTAAGGCTTTTAAATCTTGGGATTGATTGAAGCTATGGATAGTATAGCAGTAGTTTCTAGAACTGGGCCACATTTCTTCATTAAAACAAGAGCAAACAGCAAATGGACAACTTTCCTTGGTAAAGTTGTTTTACACCTCTCCTGACCGGCCTCGGCATGACTTTTATCCAACAACAATCTCCACTGTTCGTAAACTACAGCAGTGTCTGTCTGCTAACCTCAGGTTATTACCAGAGCGGTGCATACCTAATACCTCATTTTGTCTCATCGCTCTGATTGGCCCGTCATGAATGTGACAGACAGAATGTTCACCCAGTCACCTTCTGTTTTTGAGAAGTCCCAAACACTTTTGGGAAGGGCAGGACATGTCTCATACAGTCCCCTCCAAAAGTTTTGGAACGGTGGGCCCAATTTCTTTATTTTTGATGTAGACTAAAAACATTTGGGTTTAAAAAAAGATGAATATGAGATTATAGACCAACAATTCAGCTTTTATTTCCAGATGTTTACATCTGGATCTGATACACCACTTAGAAGGTAGCTTTATTTATAACGGAACAGCACATCTTTAGGTGAGCAAAAGCATTGGAACAGAGATACTTAAAATAAAGTGAATAAGACTTTATATTTATTCGTAAATTATTTTCTTACTATAACTGCATCAAGCCTGTGACTCACTGACATCGCCAAACTTTAGCATTCTTCTTCTGTGATGCCTCTCCAGGCTTTCACAGCAGCCTCTTTCAGTTGTTTGTTTTTTTGGTGGATTACTCCCTTCGGTCTCCTCTTTAGCAGGTAAAATGCTCCATAGCAGGGATGACAAACTTAATCACAGCAGGGGCCGAATTCTGAGTTTGGGTCTAACCTGAGGGCCGAACAAGGCCAACATTTAACCATAAACTGTCAACCTCATTTTTACCAGCAATGAATTATGGGGGAAAAACATTAGGACTGATGATAAATGATTGTGAGATTTAAAAAAGTAAAAATGGTAAGTTTAAAGGCTCAAAATCTGAGATACAAATTCAAACTTATTAGCTCAAAAGGCATTTAAAGTCAACATCATGTTTTTAAAAGGCAAATATATAAGAAAGAAAGTTTAAATCATGATTTTTAAGGGTCAAAACATGAGATAAAAATGTGAAAGTATGAGTTTTAAAGGTCAAAATATGAGATACATTTCAAAATGATTGGTTAAAAATATAAAAAAATGAATTTTGAGTTTTACAGGTTTAAATATTACTTAAAATTTTAAGTACAGGATCCAAAAGGCCAAATTATGAGATAAAAGTCAAAGTAAGGAGCTATAAAGGTCAAAACTAGAGAAAAAAATAAAACCATGAGTTAAAAGGTCAAACTATTACTAAAAAATTTAAAATTCAGGATCAAAAAGGTAGAAAATAAGATAAAAAGTCAAAAATGTGAACTGAAAAGGTCAAAATATGAAATAAAAAGTCAAAATCATAACTTTGCTTGATAACTGTGAGATGCAAAACCAAGAATATGAAATGAAAACAGAAATGTATTTTCCCACATTCCTGACTTTTTATACAATAATTTTAACTTTCTCTTATTTTTATGACAGAACAAGGAGCTACTTGATGACCCCTGGTTTAAAGTAATATAGTTTATGTGAAAGCTGATTTAAAAAAGTAGGGATTTATTTCAGGCTAATGAGGCTATGCTGCAGAGAGAATTTTTTTCTATTAAGTTTAAATTAAACAGTTGCATTGTGGACTTCTCTGGTTGAATTTATTCCCTCTGAAGTAATAATGAATAGAACTGTACTGCTGTTTAGCAATAAAAATCAATTTTAGTTGATGGTCGAAAAATCACGAACATTAAACAAGCAACAGTTAACGAAAAAACATCGATATTGCCCTGATCTTCCCAATCGGTGTATCACTAAATTGTCACGTTTAACACATTGAATGGTGCAAATAATCTGTGCTTGTTGTTTTGTAAATGGAAATCTGACTCCAGGATAATGAAGCATCTCTTTTGTAGCTCAGCTGTAAGGTTGCTGAATGCTTCTCATTGTTTTCTGATATGAAGGCCTATAACTCTCCTGGTTTATCCACAGTATTTGTGCTCTATTCAACTGTTTTTCCTGCAAAATGATACAACAGCAGACAGAAGTTAAGTATAGTAATTCTGTGTTCTTATAAGATTTTCATTAAACTACATCTGATAGCAGTCACCAGAGGGAAGACAGCATCAGTGTTTTTCTGCAACAGTCAAATAGTTTTGGCTGGATGAAGGATTATCTACATTTTTTAAAGTAATATTCAATATTTGTTTGCTGTGTCCTGCAGATATCTAGAAGCTGTTGATGAGTACAAAAGAGCATCAGGAGTGGAGCTCCAGTCTGAACCTGGAGGGCACTGAGCTCCCACTCATTAAAGAGGAACGAGAGGAGCTGTGGAGCAGTCAAGAGGGAGAGCAGCTTCCAGGACTGGAGGAGGATGATACCACCACATTCCCCTTCAAAATTGTCACTGTTAAGTATGAAGATGAAGAAGAGAAACCTCTGTCCTCACATCTTTTTGAGAGACAAACTGAAGAGATGGAAACAGGAGCTGATGGAGAGGACTGTGGAGGAGCAGAACCAGCTAGGAACTCAGATCGACAGACACAGTTACATCCAGACATTGAGGACAAGCCTGAAGGCTCCTCTGGAGATGAGACTGACGACAGTGAAGATTGGAGGGAGACCAGAGAACATGAATCAGGTTCAAACTCAGTGGAACACATGAAAAATAAGACAACTGATATCAAATTACATATCTGCTTTGAGTGTGGTAAAGCATTCAAAAGAAGGCATGATCTGACCATACACCTGAGAATTCATACAGGAGAAAAACCCTTCAGTTGCTCTGTGTGCAGCAAACAATTCAGACACAAGGCAAGTCTGGCTAATCACATGACCATTCACCAAGGAGAGAAACCCTTCAGTTGCTCTGAGTGTGGTATTCGATTTTTCCTGAAACATAATCTGAACTCTCACATGACAATTCATAGAGGAGAGAAACCCTTCTGCTGTTCAGAGTGTGGTAGAGGATTTAACCAAAAGTCCACACTGAAGAGACACATGTTAAGGCACACAGATGAAAAACCATTCAAGTGTTCTAAGTGCCATAAAAGCTATCACCTAAAACGAATGCTGGACCTACACATGACAAGTCACACAGAGGACAAACCATTTGGCTGCTCTGAGTGCAGCAAACAATTCAAACATAAAGGCAGTCTAACCAATCACATGTTAATTCACAGAGGAGCGAAACCTTTCAACTGCTCTGAGTGTGATAAAACATTTCATCGAAAAGCCAATCTGACCAGACACATGTTAGTTCACAGCGAGGACAAACCCTTCAGCTGCTCTGAGTGTGGTAAAAGATTTACCTTGAAAGCAAACCTTGTCAAACACATGTCACTTCATGGAGAGGAAAAACCCTTCAGCTGCTCTGTGTGCTCTAAAAGATTCAGCAGAAAAGAGCATCTGAACCTGCATGCTATGGTTCACACTGGAGAGAAACCCTTCAGTTGCTCTGAGTGTGGCAAAAGATTTAATGCCAAAGGAAGTTTGGCCAAACACATGTTGCTTCACACAGGAGAAAAACCCTTCAGCTGCTCTGAGTGTGGCAAAAGATTTAATGCCAAAGCAAGTTTGGCCAAACACATGTTGCTTCACACAGGAGAAAAACTCTTCAGCTGCTCTGAGTGTGATAAAACATTTTACCGTAAAGCACATCTGACCAGACACATGTTGCTTCACACTGAGGATAAACACCTCAGCTGCTCCAAATGTGGTGAAAAGTTTAGTTTCAAGTCTACTCTAAAAAGTCACATGGCAGCTCACAGAGATGGAAAACTTAGAGCTGCAGTTTCTTGTCAAGAATCAGAGCTTAATTGACCTCAAATAGATGGCTGAGACATGAGGAAGCTGCTTTGTATGCACTAAATCATCAAACAAAAGGGCAGCAGATTATTTAAGTATGCAGTCCTTTATAAGAGACTTCCAGTTTCATCTTTCTTGATACCTTTTGTGATAAGTACTCTTGATTATCTGATAATACAGTGGAGTGTTAAAAATAATAAACTGCCACAGTTTACTGTGCTGTGAAAAAGTTTTGTTCTCCTTCCTGATTTCAAATTTTTTTTTGCATATTTGTCACACTTAAATGTTTCAGATCATCAAACCAATTTTGATATCAGACAAGGATAACCTGAGTAACTACAAAAGTCAATTCCTAAACATTTATTAGGGGAAAAAGCCATCCAAACCTATCAGCCCTATGTCAGAAAGTCAATGCCTTCTCTTATTATTCATGAATTATCTGTGATTAACTACATTTTTGGATAGTTGAATTCAATTTCACTATCCACACCCAGATGTGATTACTGCCAGACCTGTTGAACTAGAAACCCCTTGAATAGAGCCTGTCTGATGAAGTGAAGTAGGCTAAAAGATCTCCAACCCATCACAGTGCCTTTCAAAGAAATTCAAGAACAGTGGAGAAACAAAGTCACTGACTTCTATCAAGGTGTTTTCAGACAGACATGGTTCTGGTTCTGGAGTCTCAGAACCTTGGTGCTTTCTGGTGAACCAGCCTGCGTTCACACAATGTAAGCAGAAGCAAAGTGGACGGACACAATGGACATGCATCCAGCTCCACTTTTTTCCAGGTCTTTCCTGCTGTTCTGGTATTCAGTTTCTTGAGTTTATTAATTATTTGGTCTGGCGTTCAGGTGAACCCAGCCCTTCAATATCTCTTCTGCAAGTTCAGCATATAAGTTGATCTTCCTTGTTCTACTCTCCAGCTTTACCTGGAATTCTGTCGATGCCCAGGTTACAATTGTCTCCCCAGCAGACCAATTTTTCTCAATTTTCTGCTCGTCTTCACAACATAGAATGGGATACACCCACTGATGATGTCACGGTTCCCAAGAAAGAACCAACTATTTTTGGTTCCAGTTGAGAATCAATTTCTCAGGTTCAGAACCAATTTTTTTCACGGTTTGAACGTGCCAGCCGGTTCCAAATTAGGTTCAGGAACCAGAACCGGCACGGAGCCCTGCAAGTCTGAAAGGCCAATCAGTCTGAGAAGGTTACAAAGATATTTCTAAGGCTTTGGGACTCCAGCTAACTGCACTGAGAGCCATTATCATTAGTTAAGGTTAGAGTTAATGATTCAACAATAAGAAAGAGACTTGGCAACAATAGTATCATGGAAGAGTTCTAAGGCCAAATCCACTGCAGACCAAAAAGAACACAAAGGCTCGTCTCACATTTGACTAAAAACATCCTGATGATCCCCAAGACTTCTGGGAAAATATTCTGTGGACTGACCAGACAGTGCGTTTCATCTGGAGTAAAACTAACACAGCATTTCATCAAAAGAACATCAGACCAACAGTCAAACATGGTGGTAGTAGTCTGATGGTCTGGACCAGGAGTTGGACCACCGCAGAAGCAGGACAATGATCCCAAACACACCAGCAAGTCCACCTCTGAATGGACTAAAAACTGAATGAAGGTTCTGGAGTTGTCTAGGTTAGGCTGAATCCCCATTCTGTCATCAACCTTTAATCTTAACCCTCAGTCTCAAAATGTGTGTTCCCGCGAAGTGCGAAGGACTGCCCCAATTCTCCCGAGAGTTGAGTTGACGGGCGAGTTTGAGGGTTTAATCTCCCTCAACTTTGAGATGTTTCTGGAGCTCCTTTGGTATTGAGGGTTATCTCTCAAAGAAAGATGGTGGCGAATGCGGGTAAGAAATCAAGCAACAAATGTAAATTTCTTTGTTAATAGAGATCTAAAAAATTACAAAAACCACCCCAATATCTTAGTTTAATGTTATTTTATTGATTATTTGCCTTTTTGTAGTGTAACATTTACTTTATTTTTACGATGGTAAGCCAGTAACCATCTCAAGCCTACGAGTTACAACTGGTGTTTTGCGTTAGCTAATGGCCGTGTTATATGGTGACGTTGAGCTGCAGTCTGAAATCGTAACTGCTATTAAGGAGTTTCCCATTTCTAAGTCACAAGATGGCCCTTACACTGGTTTTGAGGGGCAAGTTAAGACTGAGGGTTGAGCTTGAGGGTGAGATTGAGGGTTAAGAGGAGAATTGGGATTCAACCAAAGTCTGGACTTAAATCTGATGGCGATGCTGTGGCATGACCTTAAACAAGCTGTTCAATATAGCTGGATTAGAACAATTCTGTAAAGAAGAGTGGGGACAACATTCCTCTGCAGGGATGTGAAAGACTCACTGACTGTTATTACAAATGCTTGCTTGCAGTTGATGCTGCTAACAACCAGTTTTTTTAACTACCTTGCCCTAACTCTAACCACTTAGTGATTTATGCCTAAACCTAACCCCCCTTCAGGGCTCTAGACTAAACACCTAACCTTAACCCTAGGACTTAAGGTGGGCTCCAGGGTATACCCTACTACCTTGCCCTAACCCTAACCACTTAGTGGCTTACAAAATGCGGCGTTAGTCCATAATGAATTGAAAATGTATTACATTATTACATAATGCGGCGTTATTACATAATGCAGCGTTATTACATAATGTGGCGCTACAGGGGCAATTGCTTTTTCACAGAGGACCAGGTAGGTTTGGATGGATTTACCTTTAAAAATCCTCATTTAAAAACTGACTTTAGTATTTACTCAGTTTATCTTTGTCTGATATTAAAATTAGGTTGATGATCTTTAAGTGTGACAGATATGCAAAAAATCCATCTGAAATCAGGAAGGGGGAAAATACCTAATCACAGCTGAGTACACTCACCGGCCACTTTATCAGTGGCAGCAGCTCGATGCATGTAGGCATGTAGACAACCTGCTGAAGTTCCAACCGAGCATCAGAGTGGAGAAGAAAGGAGATTCAAGGCACTTTGAATGTGGCGTGTTGTTGTCTGAGTATTTCAGAAAATGCTGATCTACTGAGATTTTCACGCACAATCATCTTTATGGTTTACAAAGAACGGTCTGGAAAAGGGAAAATAACCAGTTAGCTGTGGTTGTGTGGATGAAAATGCCTTGTTGACGTCAGCAGTAAGAGGAGAATAAAGCAGACTGGTTCAAGATGATAGAAAGGCAACAGAAACTCAAATAACCATGCCTTACAGCCAAGGTCTGCAGAATACCATCTCTGAACACTCAGCACATGGAACCTTGAAGCAGAGGGGCTACAGCAGCAGAAGAACACACTGGTACCACTCCTGCCAGCTAAGGACAGGAAACTGAGGCTACAGTTCACACAGGCTCACCAAACTGGACAATAGAAGATCAGAAAAATGTTGCCTGGTCTGTTGAGTCTGGATTTCAGCTGCAACATTCAGATGGTAGGGTCAAAATTTGGAGTAAACAGCATGAAAGCATGGATCCAACCAGCCCGCTGGATCGGGTAATGGTGTGGGGGATATTTTCATGGCCTCTTAGTACCAACTGAGCTTGGTTAAAACCCCACAGCCTACCTGTGTATTGTTGCTGAATATGTCCATCCCTTTATGACCACAGTGTACCATCTTCTAAAGCAGGAATGTCAAACTCAATCACAGTGGGGGCCGAAATCTGAATTTAGGTCTAACCTGAAGGCCTAACTGGGTAAACCTTTAACCATAAACTGTAAACCTTATTTTCACAGGTAGTTAAATAAGGGGGAGAAAAACTGATGATGAATGATTTTGAGATTGTTTTAAAAAAAAGTCAAAATGATAAGTTAAAAGGCTCAAATTCTGAGAAAGAAGTCCAAATATTAGTTCAAAAGGTCAGAACACAAAATCCAAAGTCAAAATAATGTATTCAAAAGGGAAATATATGAGACAGAAAGTAAAAAAACATGAGTGTAAAAGTCAAAATATGAGATAATAATATTCAAATCGCGCTTAGATTCAAGACTGAATCTAAAAGGTCAAAATATGAGATAAAAAAAACAAAATTTTGTGTTTAAAATGTTAGACACGTTACTTAAGATTTAAGATTATGAATCTAAAAGGTCAAAATATGAGGTAAAATTTTAAATCCTGAATTCAAAAAGTCATTGGATTAAATTTTAATTTATGAACTTGAAATTTCAAAATATGACTTGAAATATAAAATTGGAATCTACAAGTTCACCATGTGAGATAAAAAGTTAAAATGCTAAGTTTAAATCATAATTTTAAGACCCAAATTGAAAATCTTAAATGAAAACACTTTTATTCCTCTCCCTCATTCCCTACTTTCTATCTCATTATTTTGACTCTTTAGTTTTTCCAATTTTTATGACTTAAAGGATATTTTAAATCTTCAAGGTTAAATTTACATTTCTATACTGAAAGAAATCTGCAGACCTTAGACCTGTGGGCCAGTTCTAATTAAAATATGATATGATCTTTGTGGGCTGGGGAAAACTGCACCATGGGCCAGATTTGGCCCCCGGGCCTTGAGTTTGACACCCCTGTAAAGGATACTTCCAGCAGGCCAATGCATCATGTCACAGAGCTCAAATCAACTCAAACTGGTTTCTTGAACCTAAGAATGAGTTCACCGTACTCCAATGGCCTCCGCAGTCTCCAGATCTCAGTCCAGTAGAGCAGCTTTGAGATGTGGTGGAACAGAAGATTCGCATCATGGATGTGTAGCCGACAAATCTGCAGCACCTGTGTGATGCTATCATGTCAGTGTGGAACAAAATCTCTGAGGAAGGTTTCCAACACCTTGTTGAAACTATGCCACAAACAATTAAGGCAGCCCTGAAGGTAAAAGGGGGTCCAACCTGGTACTGGCAAGGTGTACCTAATGAATTGGCAAGTGAGTGTATATGAAGTTAAGTACCATTATATACTGCTCCTCTAGCAACACAATATTTAATCTAAATAAACTTTCTTTATGTATTTTTTTGTTTCCTTTTATTCCCATTCCTCCATGACTTTATTTTACATTTCATCATCTATTACTTTACTGAGCCACCTTTTTCTTTGAAGTGCCTCCTAACTGAGGATACGATAATTACGCCGTTTATGGCTTTAAAAGCGACACCGTGTGTCTTTCTCATTCAAAATAAGAGGACAGAACATTATTTCACCCCTCCAGTCAGGCACCCTGCAATTTTTAGACGGTTTTTCACAGATTGGTGAACCTTTGCCCATCTTTACTTCTGAGAGACTCACTGGGAAATTTATACCCAGTCATGTGACTGACCTGTTGATAATCAACCTGACTTGTAAAATGCTCTTCCAGCTGTTTTGGAGCTAGTATTTTTCATGAATGGTAAAATGTCTCAGGTTAACCTCTGATCTGTTGTTTCTGTTCTATTGTGAATAAAATATGGGTTTATAAGATTTGACAATCATTCTGTTTTTATTTACATTTTACAAAGCGACACAGATTTTTGGGAACTGGGGTTGTACATGGAAAAGTGGAACCAAGGAAGACAGTCCTTTGTGTGAACTCAGACCTGAGAGAGGAGGAGATCCAGGATCTTACATCAGAATCATCTCCTCCCATCTGTGATTGACCCAACAGAGCACTGACAGGACTCAGGTGCCCTCTAGTGTTGGTCCGTCTTTGTCCTTCCATCACATCCACTGACTGACTAAATCAGGGGCTATTTTAGGGTCGCACCTTTAGAGGCACTCAGCTTCCCCATTAAATTATGGCATCAAAAGTGTTTAGTCCTCCTGCTTAACACTTACTTTATAAAAAACAGTATTTTCCTTCTTTCCTACCATAAGTCAACTAACTGTTAAACTACACTAGATGGACAAAAGTATTTGTCCACACCTGTTAATTTTTGTATTCAGGTCTTTCAATCCGACCTGTTGCCAAGGCTGCCCATTCTGGGGCCCAGTCACATGGAGAGGGACCCAACTGCAGTTAAGATGGCCGACATGGGCGTTGCTATACATCCAATCCATGTCGGAAGTCCCAAGTGGAAGTTTCTTCTTCATGTTGGACTCAGCTGCTAATCTTTGTCAGTCTTTTTCGTGCCTAAGCCTAACCCTTAATGCTGGATCTCAAATATGTCACCTTCCCCACTGCCTTACCCTGAACCCAACCGCTTGGCTTTTAATGCCTAAGCCTAACCTTAGATGTACGGACTTCCGGTTGAGACTTCTGGTATGGATTGGATGTATGTCGGCCATCTTGTCTGCATCAAGGTACTCTTGGTCACATGGGCCAGCTTGTTACAGCCCTTGAACACTGCATGCTGCCAGACCACCTCAGTACTTTCAACATTAGAGACACAAACAATAGAAACAATGCAAGCCAGTGAGCTTGGTTAATGCATGCACATTCCACTCAGACACAGTAGAACAGCATCCATTATTATTATTATTATTATTATTAATATTAAGAATCATTCTATAGAACTGTAGACAGCTGCTGAACCTGGAGCTCTGAGAAAAACAGCTCAAATTTACAATTCAATGTCAGAACATGTGAAACTATCAGTACTAACAATCAACAACATCAATTTCTCACCTCAGAAATTCCCTATAGATAATTTAATGATGACATAGTACCCAAAAGTCTGTAAAACCCCATAACTGCTGTGAAGCTTCAGACATTTAGGCCCAGAGTGGAGAAAAAAAATGGAAAGTTTTTCACAAAATTACATGTTAAACATGTTAAAAAGTACTTATTTCATGACTGGATCATCACTTATTTTTACTTAACACACATTTTCATAGCTATATTTTCAACCATAAGTATTTTTGATGCTTCAGTCAAACACATTCATTTTCACCACCTTAAACCTCATCATCATTTTTTGTTCCTTCCACTTTGAGGTCTCTCAGATCAATCACATCTAATCACCGCCTTTTTTAATGTACATGGGTTTTTACGTGAATGTGAATTTCACCCCTCAAAGGACATCTGAGCAGTAAACTATGACCCCCTGAGTTAATCAACAATTAATTCAAACTTTAGTCTGTCAGAAATCTACTGAATTTTAAACTAGTTTCCAGGCGTTTCTCCTTCTTTATCTCTAACTCTGAGCCATTTTGTGACACGAAGCAACTTTAGGATGAAACCAACTGTGGGGAGAGGGGGAGAGAGGAGGGGGCTTGGCGCGAACCACTGTGAAACGGAAGAGGGGGGCCAGGGGCAATCTATGACGACTTTAACTGCACTGGTTTACGTCTACAATTTACACAAGTCTCATCAAAGCATATAATATGATACAAAACCCCCGTGTATGTAAGTATATGACTGCTAAGGAGGAAATCCAACGATCTTCGAGGATTTAGGGACTCCAGACTCCCCCCGTCCCCCCCGTGAATTCCAGCTGCATAGTTGACTTAGCATGCTAGCTTCGGGCGGAGACTAAACGGAGTTTCTATCGGAGTTTTTCCGGATAAAAGCAGCTGTGTTTTAGTAAAAAATGTCTGCGGTCCAAACACCGAAATCTTTAGTCAACCATCAACAAACGTCAGTAGCCGGAAAGAAAATTAACCTGATAAAAACACAGAGAAAAGAGGAGGAGGTGACACAACAGACACTGGAGGATGGTCTAACGCTTCAGCTTCGATTACACAGAGCAGGTTTGATCATCATTAACCTTCAGTATTAATCAGAGCAGGTTTGATCATCATTAACCTTCAGTATTGATCAGAGCAGGTTTGATCATCATTAACCTTCAGTATTAATCAGAGCAGGTTTGATCATCATTAACCTTCAGTATTAATCAGAGCAGGTTTGATCATCATTAACCTTCAGTATTAATCAGAGCAGGTTTGATCATCATTAACCTTCAGTATTAATCAGAGCAGGTTTGATCATCATTAACCTTCAGTATTAATCAGAGCAGGTTTGATCATCATTAACCTTCAGTATTAATCAGAGCAGGTTTGATCATCAATAACCTTCAGTATTAATCAGAGCAGGTTTGATCATTATCAACCTTCAGAATTAATCAGAACAGGTTTGATCATCAAGAATCTTCAGTATTACACCACTTTCCAAATTATTATGCAAATGATATTTTTCTCTGATTTTCCTAAATAATTGATGCAAATGACATTCAGTTTAATTTCCAAGCTATCAACTGTTAGAACATAATTGAAATTTTATTGAACAAACCTCCCAATGATAACTTTTTATTAAAAATAAAACCTCAAAATGCACTGTTCCACATTGTTATTCAAAACAGAGTTTTAAAACATTTTATAGGTCATAAAGAACTGAAAATAGTCATTTGTTGAATCTGCAGCATTAGGAGGTCATATTTATTGAAATCAAAGCTATTTCAATTAAAAACATCTTAACAGGCCAAGTTCCATGTTAACATAGGAGCCCTTCTTTAATATCTCCTTCACTATTCTTGCATCCATTGAACTTGTGAGTTTTTGGAGAGTTTCTGCTGGATTTTCTTTGCAGGATGTCAGAATATCCTCTCAGAACTGCTGTTTTGATGTGAACTGCCTCCCACCCTCAAAGATCTTTAGCTTGAGGATGCTCCAAAGGTTCTCAGTTGGGTTGAGGTCAGGGGAGGATGGAGACCACACCATGAGTTTCTCTCCTTTTATGCCCATAGCAGCCAATGACACAGAGGGATTCTTTGCAGCATGAGATGGTTCATTGTCATGAATGAAGATGATTTTGCTACAGAAGGCACAGTTCTTCTCTTTGTACCATGGAAGAAAGTGGTCAGTCAGAAACTCTATATAGGTCTTTGCCGAGGTCATTTCCACACCTTCAGGCACCCTAAAGGGGCCGACTAGCCCCCTCCCCATGATTCCGGCAAAAACATGACTCCTCCCCCTCCTTGCTGACGTCACAGCCTTGTTGGGACACGGTGGCCATCCACCAACCATCCACTACTCCTCCATCTGGACCATCCAGGGTTGCACGGCACCCATCAGTCAACAAGACTATTTGAAAATGAGTCTTCATGTATTTCTGGTCCACTGCAACCGTTTCTGTTTGTGAGCATTGGTTAGGGGGGCTGAAAAGTAGGTTTATACACAATTTCAAGCCTCTGGAGGATCCTACACCTTGAGGTTGAGGTGCCTCTATGCCTGCGTGATCTTTTGTCAATACTCCTACATTAATAGTTTCTGTTGCAATCTAGATGTGGAACGTCCTTCTTAAGAGTGTAAATAATGATCGGAAATATTACCAATAGCATACCAAACTCCCTACCAACCTAACAACCTACCTACCTACCTACCTACCGAGCAACCTCCTTACCAACCAACCTACCTACCTCCCTACCTACCTACCTCCTAAGCTACCTCCCTACCAATATCCCTACCTACCAACCAACCTACTTGCCTACCTACCTAGCCACTCACATACTTACTCATCTTTCAAATTACCTACCTCCCTAACTAACTACCCAATTACCTACCAATCTGCCTACCAACCTAAATACCAGACTACCTACCTACCAACCTACCTACCTACCTACCTACCAACCAACCTACCTACCTACCTACCAACCTATCTACCTACATACCTACCTACCGACCTACCCTCCCCACCCACCTCCCTCCCTGCCTACCTACCTACCTACCCACCCACCTACCAACCCACCAACCTACCAGCCCACATACCAACCTCACTACCTACCAACCTACATGCCAACCTACCTTCCTACCAACCCACCTTCCAACCTACCTATCAACCTACCTACCTACCTACCTACTATCCTACAAACCTACCTACCTACCTACCTACCTACCTACCTATCTAACAACCTACCTACCTACCCACCCACGTACCTACCTACCAACCAACCTACCTACCTATCTTCCTACCTACCAACCTACCTACCTACCCAACCACCTCCCAGCCTCCCTTCCTACCAACCTACCTACCTCCCAACCTACCTACCCACCTACCTACCTACCTACCTACCTACCTACCCAGCTACCAACCTACATACCAACCTTCCTTCGCACCAACCTACTTACCTACCTACCAACCTACATACCATCCTCCCTCCCCACCTACCTACCAAACTACCTACCTACCTAGCAACCAACCCACACCCACCAACCTACCTACATACCAGCCTACCTACCTACCAAGATACCTACTACCTACCTACCTACCTACCTATCTATCAACCTACCTACCTACAGTTCTACCTGCCTAACAACCTACCTACCTACCCACCTACCAACCTACATACCCACCTACCTACCTACCTACCTATCTACCAACCTACCAACCTACCTACCTAACCATTCACCTACCAACCTACATACCAACCTACCTACCAAACAACCACCCTACCTACCTATCTACCTACTTACCAAGCTACCTACCTACCTAACCACCTACCAGCCTCCCTTCCAACCAACCTACCTACCTACCTACCATCCTACCCACCTACCAACCTTCCCACCTACCTACCTACCAATCTACATACCTACCTACCAATCTACATACCAACCTATATTTCTACACTTCTAACAACTTTCTCCACACCTACCACCCTCCCCACCTTCCAACCTACCTACCATCCTACCTACCTGCCAACCTAGCAAACTACCAACCTACATACCTACCTAGCACCCTACCCACTTAAAACCCTACCTACCTCCCTATCTAGCACCCTACCCAACTACAACCCTACCAACCTACATACCTACCAACCTCCCTACCTACCAACCAACCAACCTACCAACCAACCTACCCACCCAATTACCAACCTTCATACCTACCTACCTACCTACCTACCCACCTACCAACCTTCACACCAACCTCCCTTCCTATTAAAACCACGTACCTACCTACCTCCCCACCTACCTACCTACCACTCTACATACCTCCCTACCAATCTACATACCAACCTATATTTCTACACTTCTACCAACTTTCTCCACCGCTACCACCCTCCCAACCTTCCAACCTACCTACCATCCTACCTACCTACCAACCTACCTTCCTACCTACCTACCTTGCTACCTAGCACCCTACCCACCTACAATCCTACCTACCTCCCTACCTGGCACCCTACTCAACTACAACCCTACCGACCTACCCACCTACCAACCTCCCTACCTACCAACCAACCAACCTACCCACCCACTTACCAACCCTCATACCTACCTACCTACCTACCACTCTGGCCATCTAACAACCGCCCTACCTAACTACCTACCTACCAACCTACCTCCCTACCTACCCACGTACCTACTTACCTACCATACCCACCTCCCATCCTACATACCATCCTCCCTACCTACCTACCTGCCTACCTGCCTACGTACCTACCTACCTACCATACCCACCTACCAACCTACATACAAACCTGCCTACGTACCTACTTACGTACCCATCTACCTACCTACCAACCCACCAACCTACCTCCCTCCCTACCTACCTACCCACCTACCTACCTACATATCAACCTACCTACCTACCATCCTACCCACCTACCTGCCCACCCACCTACCAACCTACCTACCCAACTACCTCCCTCCCTACCTACCGACCTTCCCTGCACCCTACCCACCTACCTACCCATCTAACAACCTCCCTACCTAACTACCTACCAATCTACCAAGCTACCTACCTCCCTTTCAACCACCTACCTACTTCCCTACCATACCCACCTATCAACCTACCTACCTCCCTACCTACAGCTCTACCTGACTACCAACCTACCTACCTACCTACCAACCTACCAATCTACATACCATCCTCCCTTCCTACCTGCCTGCCTACCTGCCTACGTACCTACTTACGTACCCACCTACCTACCTACCTACCAACCCACCATTCTACCTTCCTACCTACCTACCTACAAACCTACCTACCAGCCTACCAACCTACCTACCTACCTACCTACCCACCTATCTACCTACCTATCTTCCTACCTCCCAACCAACCTACCTACCAACCTACCTACCCACTCATTCACTTACCAACCTACCTACCTGCCTACCTACCTG
Organism: Cheilinus undulatus; assembly: GCF_018320785.1. NCBI lineage: Eukaryota > Metazoa > Chordata > Actinopteri > Labriformes > Labridae > Cheilinus > Cheilinus undulatus. The sequence goes on from NC_054878.1 coordinate 2,788,425, forward strand.
CCTACCACCCTATCTCCCTACCTTCCTTCCTAACATCCTACCCACCTATATACCCTCCTACCTACCAACCTCCCTACATCACTACTTACCTACCTACCGACCTACCTACCAACCAACCAGCCTACCTACCTATCTAACTACCTACCTACCTACGAACCAACCTACCTACCCACCTTCCTAGCTACCTACGTACCTCCCCACCTACCAACCTACATACCAACCTCCCTACCTACCTACCTGCCTAGGTACCTACTTACGTACCCACCTACCTACCTACCTACCAACCCACCAACCTACCTCCCTACCTACCTACCTACCTACCTACCTACATATCAACCTACCTACCTACCATCCTACCCACCTACCAACCTACCTACCAACCTACCTACCTACCTACCTACCTGCCCACCCACCTATCAACCTACCTACCCAACTACCTCCCTCCCTACCTACCGACCTTCCCTGCACCCTACCCACCTACCTACCTACCACTCTACCCATATAACAACCTCCCTCCTACCTACCAACCTACCAACCTACCTACCTCCCTACCTACCCACCTACCTACTTACCTACCATACCCACCTACCAACCTACATATCACCCTCCCTACCTACCTACCTGCCTACGTACCTACTTACGTACCCACCTGCCTACCAACCCACCAACCTACCTCCCTACCTACCTACCTACCCACCTACCTACCTACATATCAACCTACCTACCTACCATCCTACCCACCTACCCACCTACCTGCCCAACCAACTACCAACCTACCTACCCAACTACCTCCCTCCACCCAGCTTCAGAAGTGCTTTAATGCCGACTCTTTCCTTTTCAGTGAGCTCTCCATGTTTTGGCATGTTGAACAGGAATGACGGATTTTAAATTGAATTCACCTTTTTATACCCAAATTTGAGCCGGCTCACTTGGCTTCTCTGAAACGTCCGAAATGAATCAAGCATAACATTCAACCACTAAAACTCATTTTTCTGTTCAGGAATGACAATAAATAACAATAATTTGACATATTCATCAAGACATATTCATGTGCTTTACTATTTTTTTTTTTTTCATTTTTTTTTTTGTAAGTCAGTAAATTTGAAAATTCACGGATAACAATAATAATTATATTTTAGCATTAAAAATATCATTTGGGTTAAAGAGCTTCTACGTATTGGTGTATTAACAATTGCAGAAACATAAAAAAATGATTTTGGTAATTACCAATGCTGTTAATTTAGGGCAGCTGTTGCATAAACCTTACTTTGGGTGGTGGTCTAATAAATTTGTTAAGCACTGTACATTGACGCATTTAGGTTATATTTTCTGTTTTTATCTCTCTAATCCAGACAGAGATTAAAGTGAGTCCAGCAAATACTTGAGATTCAAACTTTTTTTTTGTAACAATTGTGCTTCTGTTTGATCAGTTTTACAAAATCCACCTCTTAGCCATTATTAGCAAAGAAAATGCATGAAAAACAAACACTCATCGGCTCATTCTTGATTAATACTGCAGTTTTCTGTGTCAGCTTAACAGTTCTTGTGCTTTGAGGGTAGGGCTGGGCAGTTAATCAAAAATTGCATCAAACTGCATCATGGCCAGCTCCAGTATTCAAATTGCAAACAATGCAATGTTTTTTATTATCTGAAATGTTTCAAAATACCAGTTAAATACAATTTTTGCTGCAGAGATTTTATGCTCTACACATTATACATACATTGAGTTGTCTTTTTAGAATTATTTGAAAAAACTTACTTTTCTTGTTTGTTTTTCTTTATCAAAAATAGTGACATAAAAATGATCCTCCCCTTCAATATACACTTTATATTAAATTTGCAATATGAGGCAAAATATTTGCAAGTAGATGTTTTTTTTTTTTTTTTCATAAAAAAGATCTTAGGGGGTGTGAGGCTTGGTTTACTCTGAAACTGCCAAAATTAGATTTGCAAGTATTGACAACAACCAAGATAAAGCAGTTATGAAGTAGTTTATACAAAGGTCTTTGGATAGGAAAAGCATTCATGGGCCTTTTGTAGTGTTTTATCAGTGAAACAATTAAAATCTGTTGATTTTCCCCCAGTGTGTCACTTTTAGGTTGTTTCCACCAAGCAGTCAGGTTCAGTTCAGTATGGAACGGTACATATTTTTTGCGTTTCCATAGAGCAAAAGTTGGAAAGGGTCCCAAAAAACTGACCCGTACCATCCCACTTTTTGCCACCCTTGCGTGGGGGTACCAATCTTACCTATCCGTCCCAAAAAGGTGGAGCTATACACACAACAATAGGGGGTTTTACTGATGTCATATATGTGACGTCACATATGTTTAATTTTTGTTTACTGTATCCTGCAGACAACCAACAGCTGCTGGTGATTAAAGAGGAGCAGCAGGAGTGGAGCTCCAGTCTGGACCAGGAGGACTCTGGGCTCCCACACATCAAAGAGGAACAGGAGGAATCGTGGAGCAGTCAGGATGAGGAGCAGCTTGAAGGACAGGAGGCGGCTGACATCACCATGTTCCCCTTCAAAATTGTCATTGTTAAGAGTGAAGATGAACAAGAGAAACCTCTGTCCTCACAGCTTCATGAAAGACAGAGTGAACAGATGGAAACAGGAGCTGATGGAGAGGACTGTGGAGGAGCAGAACCAGCCAGTAACTCAGATCCAGAGAGACATTTACAACCAGAGATTGTAGTGAAGACTGAAGGCTCCTCTGGAGATGATACTGACGATGGTAATGGGTGTATGGAGACCAGTGAACATCAGCTGCACTTGAACTCTTTGGAAAACATGAAAGATTATGATGCTGATAACAAATCACATAGCTGCTTTGAGTGTGGTAAAGCATTCAAACGTAGACGTGATCTGACCATACATCTGAGAATTCATACAGGAGAGAAACCCTTCAGCTGCTCTGAGTGCAGCAGACAATTTAGACACAAAGCAAGTCTAGCCACGCACATGTTAATTCACCAAGGAGAGAAACCCTTTGGCTGCTCTGAGTGTGATAAAAGTTTTTACCTGAAACATCAGCTGAACTCACACATGACAATTCACAGAGGAGAGAAACCCTTCTGCTGCTCTGAGTGCGGTATGAGATTTAATCAAAAGTCAGCACTAAATAGACACATGTTAAATCACAATGAAGAGAAACCTTTTAGCTGCCCTGAGTGCAGCAACAGTTTTAAACATAAAGGTAGTCTTATCAATCACATGTTGATTCACAAAGGAGCAAAACCCTTCAGCTGCCCTGAGTGTGATAAAACATTTCTCCGTAAAGCACATCTGACCAGACACATGTTAGTCCACACTGAGGATAAACCCTTCAGCTGCTCTGAGTGTGGTAAAAGATTCACCTTGAAAGCGAACCTTGCCACACATATGTCGCTGCACAGAGGGGAGAAACCCTTCAGCTGCCCTTTTTGCTCTAAAGTGTTCAACCGAAAAGAGCAGATGAACTTGCATATTATGATTCACACTGGAGAGAAACCTTTCAGCTGCTCCGAGTGTGATAAAAGATTTAATGCCAAAGGAAGTCTGGCCAGGCACATGTTAGTTCACACAGGAGAAAAACCCTTCAGCTGCTCTGAGTGTGGTGAACAATTTAGTCTCAAATCTACTCTGACAAGTCACATGACAGCTCACAAAGATGAAAAACCTTAGAGCAGCAGGGTTTGTGACTCTTTTGGAATATGAGATTAAAGCAAGAGTGTTTGCTGTCAGGCATCAGAGCTTTATCAGCACCAAAGAGGTCGCTGAGACACGAGGAAGATGCATTGAATGCACAGTATCATCAAACATAAGCGCAGCATTTGTGTCAACAGATAATTTTAGTATGCATTGTTTTATACTGAGAGTTGAAGTTTATTGTCTTCATACCTTTTGTGAGGTGGAGGAGACGGTGAAGTTATGAAAATAATGCCCTGCCATGGTGGCAGTCTTGTTTGTGCCTCTTTGCTGCATTGTGGGGATTTCTTTTGTGTATATATGTACATATATATATCCTGCTCCCCTAGCTACACAGTAAATAATCTGATTAAGCTTTTCTTTATTATCTTTTTGTTTAATTTTATAAACATACTCTGACCCTTTTTACTTGCAGCCGACTTTCCCTCATGATTAGGCATTAAAAATATGGACACTAAGAAGACAGTTAATAAGGCGCAGAGTGTGTCACTGCAGAAAATTTTAGTATGCATCAGGACTGTGGAAATAGTCCACACAACTAACAATTTACCTGTTTTAATTCTTTCACTTTCTCTGAAAAAATGATTGTAAGCCTGCTGTTGTTAATGGTATATGACTTATAATTTTCAAATATATATTGTGTAAACTTTACCCTGCTCCTGTGGATTTATTCATGATGCTATCATTAACTGAACTGGCTGTGTTAAAAAAATTCTTAAGCCCCTAAGCCAAACCTTTTTATATTTCCTTTAACCCCTCTTTCTTCCTGATCAGAACTACCAAGTATTTGAATATTTGGGGATTTTAACCCTTTAAAAGCCAGATTGAGAACAAGCAGACACTGGTAAATTTTTATATTACAAAAGAGTAACAAATGAGTTATTTCTAAAAAAAAAAAAAAAAAAAAAAAAAATGTGAGGTGGCTCAAGAACTTTTAAAAAAACGTTATTTTCATAAGCAACATAAATGTCGGAAAAGACAATTATTATCCAAACATAACATAAAAAAGGAGAGAAACAAAGAAACTAATAAGGTAAAAAAAAAAAAGAACACAAAACAAGACAAAGCTCCTATTGAAAATAACAATGGACTTTGCAGTGAGACAAAGAAGATAACAAAGGCATCCTTATAGTTTTTAGAGCATTATGAAACAACAAACAGTCTATCTTTGGATAGGGCAATGATCATGTATACTTTAACTTAAGAGTAAAACAAATCCTGCTTAAGTTCCCAGCATTATCCCTTTACAATAATTGCAACACTTTTACATTGCCCAACAGTCGGGGCTGAAGAGCTTTTAAAACATGGTCCTGGATATGTCAGAGTTAACAACAAAACTGATTTGATGCATTATTAGTTTTTAAATTATTAATCAATAACATTTTTTTCTGTTAATCTTTGTTATATTCAAGGCTGTAATTTGAAAAAGAAAAAACAAATCTAGCCCCCATCATATATTCACCTTCCTAAAATAATAGCCTAAGTCATTTTTTGACAAAAATTATTATTATTATTATTATTATTTTGCCTCAGTCAGCTCTTCATGATGCTGGTCACCTATGGTGAACATCCTCTGTTGAACAGGTCATGTGATCCTACCCTTTTAGTATAGTGGCCTAAGTGGAAGTTATTGCTATGCTGCAGGACTCTTTCTCTATTGGTAAGTAATACGGTTTACTATATTATAGGTTAGGCTATAAATGTTCAAGTTATTTAGTCTTTTAAGTGAGAAAAATAGTTCCATGAAGCTAGTAGTTACTGATAATTAGAAAAGAGTGGAGAGCTCCAGAATCTGTGGCTGCAATGAAAATCTTCAGAAGTATCACACATTTGGGACCAGAACTATAAAACTAAAAATGCCCTGAAAATTGTGAATGATTCCAGACGTCACTGTTTAGTGTGGTACATTCAAACAGGATAACGGAAGTCTGTAATGTTCTCGACTTTACAGACATTTCTGAAGGAAAACATGACGGTGCAGCAGCAATAAAAATACACAGTGGATCTTTATTTCTAAGTTCACACAGAAGTGCAGTGTTGTGCACATTTCATTCTGCAGGAGACATTTCCTTCATGTGTCCTATACAGACTGTTAACCAGAGTTTATAATAGACAACACCTCTATATTTTAATAAATTTTAGATCTGTAGAAAGCTGTCCATGACTGATAAACTAGTGAAAAATCTCCCCTAACTTCCATTACTCATTGAGGTCATGTAAGTCACCTGTGTGTCTCAGGAGCTGATGGTGCATGAGAAAGGGAGATAATCGGTGTTAAATATGAACCTCTCCTGTTATTTCTGACTAAAGAGACGAGCCTACAGCTGCTTCTCAAAGCAAAGGAAGAATCCTCTTTTATTTATTCTTCATTTAACATTTATCTCCTAAGACCCTGCATGCACAAATGAGGACATTGCAGTCTGGTTCTCCTACAACACAATAATTTCTAACAGAGTTTTTGAGATAATTGCCTGGAGGTTTCAATAATTCAATTAAAATTCTGAGAGGATTTACTATGACATTTTTAGAAATTTTCATGAACATTTTTTGGCATTTCTTTGGAAGTTTATTGCCAAGAGTATTTGTATGACAAATTGGGAATATTTTCAGGTGTTTTGGGGATTTTTTTCTGGAAATTATCAGGTATTTTGGAGAATTTTATTAAAAATTTTGGGGGGTATTTGCTTTCAATTTTTAGGTATTCTCAAGGAAATTTTGAAAGTTAATTTTTTTGATCTTTGAAATTTGATTGCTAATTGGGAGGTGATGTGTCCTTTGGAAATTTCAGGGAATTTGACAGGATGTTTGGGGGAATTTTCGGAATCTTAATATTTTTGTATGTTTTGGGGAGTTAGTTGGCTTTGAGATTTTTGGTTGTTGTTTTTTTTTTTTTTTTTTAATTCCAGGATTTTACACGGAATCTTTTGGGACTTTTTTTAAAATTAAAATTTAGTCTTTATGATAAAGTTAAGTTTCACTGAAAAATTTCAGGAATATTGTAGAAATTGTAGAAATTTTTGGGTACTTTTTATGGGACATTTAAAAATATGTTTGAGGATTCTTCACTGAAATTTTTCTATGAAATGTGGAGGAATGTGTTGATATTAGACATTTTTGGTCAAAATAAATTCCTGCTCAAAGACAAGGCTGAGCTTTTACATGTATCAGGTCCTAATTATCCCAGATAATTGGAAAGAAATAAAAATGCTTTGCAAACAAAAGTTCAAGTCTCAGGAGGTTGAATCATAAATAAATGAATAATTATAATAAATTAAGATCATAAAGGTGTCACAGTAAGTTAGTTGGGAATTACAGGAAATAAGTCATTGTAAAATGATGAAGTGCATTTGTCATGATTTTTTACGTATTCATAAGAAATACATTTTATCATTGTGATATTAAAGTTTGGACTTTGAGAACTTTGCTTTATGGATGTGAAATTTGCCAATTAATAAAATAAGATAAGAATAAGATAATAAAAAGATGTATTCTTAGATTTTATATTTTGTGATGATTCTTTTTTTTTTCTAATTACAGTATGATGCTTTAGTTTTAATGTCTACCAAATTCTCTGCAGCATTCCAAAACAACAATGTAGACAGGCAGTGACAAAAAAATTGAATAATTGTCTCAATACACAAAAAGTGCATTTAACATCTTTGTCTGAAATCAGTAAACTACAAGGATAAATGTTATGCAAAATCTTCAGATGAACTTCTCTCATTTTATTTGACACACAGAATTGGGAGGGGAAAAAAACAAACTTTGCAGGTCAAATGTTTAATCCAGATCCAGATAGATGGGGTTTATATTGAACGAGTAAATGAAATCAAATTTCTTGGGTAAAAACAGACCAACAAATCAACTGGAAATCACTATTAGACACGTACAATCCTCTTCTGCAGAAGAGAGCTATACAGACCATAAAGCTGCATATCTGGATCACATCAATTCACTATTCTTACCACGAAATATTCCAAAATTGTTCACTGAGAGAGAAGGGGGTTATAATTTAAGGGGAAAAATTCATTTTAAAACAAAGAGTGTGCGCAAAACGAGAAAAAAGTTTTAGTATTTCTGTTTGTACTGTGAGACAATGGAACAGTTTGAATGTGGAGCTAAAGGAATGTCCAAACATAAATCAGTTCAAAAAGCAGTATAAGGGGCTGATTTTCACCAGGTACAGGGTTTGATTATCACCAGGGGCTTACAGCTTATTTATCTGTTTTGGTATTTATTGTTTTTTTTTTTTTTTTTGTTGATCTTAAGGTTATGAGTAGTTTGTGTTTTATTTCCCTGTAAATGCCAGTTTGAATTCCCAAAATATCATCTTTTGGTTGTTTAAACATGTATGAATGGGGTAAAATATTTATTATTATTTGACACTGATAAACCTATATGTGATTATTTACATTACAGATAAATAAACGGTTCTGTTTTTGTACTAAGAAGCTCATATAAGAGGTCATATCTTGAATCAGAAAGAATTTTGGCACAATGTAAAGGTTGTTGCTCTAAGTAGCTAATCTATGTTGTGTAGAACGACATTATTGTTGAAATCAATGTGAACTGTTATAATGAATTAAGAAAGGGTAGGATTAAATAAGTTTGCACTTCTTCTCACTCCTTTTCAAACATGTAATCTGGACCATGAAGTGTTCTTGTAATTGTTGTTTCATCTCTCTCTTCAAAATTTGTGTCTTTTGAAGGTACAGTGCTTAACAAATTTATTAGACCACCTGTCATTTTCGTCTCAGAGACCATCCAGCATCATGAAGTGCTTTTGAAACGAAATCAGGGATTTCAAACTGAATTCACCTTTTTTACCCAAATTTGAGCCGGCTCACGGGGCTTCTCTGAGAAGTCAGAAATTAATCAAACATAACATTCAACCACTAAAACTCATTTTTCTGTTCAGGAATGACAATAAATAACAATAATTTGACATATCCATCAAGAAATATTAATGTGCTTTACTATTTTTTCTTTTTTTTTTTTTTTTGTAAATCAGTAAATTTGAAAATTCATGGATAACAATTCTATTTTAGCATTAAAAATATCACTTGGGTTAAAGAGCTTCTACGTATTGGTGGATTAACCATTGCAGAAACATAAAAAATATTATTGGTAATTACCAGTGCTGTTAATTTAGGGCAGCTGTGGCATAAACCTTACTTTGGTTAGGGTTAGGGTGGTCTAATACATTTGTTAAGCACTGTACATGACCATTTTCAATGTTATGCTTCTTACATGTTCAAAATAACCTTCTCTAACTGACTGACTGACTGACTGACTGACTGACTGACTAACTAACTAAGCTTTCCTCCAAACTGCTTTGTGCAAGGAAGGATCATCAAAAGGCCGTTTTTGAAGGATACTACGTCATCGACCGCCGTCTGAGGATTGTTCCAATGTCGAGGATCCTCTGAATTTTTCCAAGGACAGAGTCTTTCAGAGAATTTCCAAATGCACACGTTTCCCCCATTCACAGGAATTACCCACAATCCAATGAGCATTGTTTTCCTTCTCTTAAAGAAAAATAAATGGTGTAATATCAGGAGAAAGCCAGGTCCTAGTGTGCTCAATACACTTTTAAACGTCCTGTTTCTACCGTGAATATGTTGTCATCATTTTATATCATAGTCCCGTACGAATAGGCCATAAGACCTGCTAAAAAAAAGATCTTTGATGACTTAAACTCTGTCTGAAAGTCAGTTTAGTTTTCATCAAGGAGACATCAATTAAACTAGAAACATAAACTAGACTAAAATATAATTTAGTTCTTGTCAGACAGTCAAAATCCCTGATATTTCTCCTCTGTGGGTTAATCCATAAAAACACATCTCAATGCATCTGTAGCTCTTCTGCCACTCAGCTGTAGACAGCAGAGATCCATGATGGCAGAGAGCACAGAGAGCACCAGTATGATTACACCAGATACCCCTCCAAGAGTTAAAATGCTTTTCCTTGTTGGTAGGAGATGATCCTGAGTATTCTGACTCTGATCAGGAACTATCCCATGAAAATGACAATCAGATGATTAAAGAGATGGAGCAGCAGTCTCTGTCTGAGTCTCTGTGTGCTCCACTAACATTTTCTAATGTCTGTGTTTTACCCTTCCTCATGGTCTGTCGTGGGAAAACAGCAATATTTTGACTTTCCTGTCACTCATTCCAGAAGTAATCTCGCCAAAATCAGGTTCATAACCGTCTAACTCACAAAGGCCTGTTAATGGACTGACCTAAATCATTTAATTTTCTTATTTTACAAAACTGACCCACAGCATTACTAGTATGTTGATAGTCATCTGTTGTCATGACCTTCTTGTGTGGAATGGTTAAAACATATCATTTACTCTAGATTTGATTCAGTTTTTTTCTGTCTCCTGAAAAACTTGAAAATATGACTTAGGCCATAATTTTAGGAAGGCTTTATCGCGCCCCCTGGAGTGCCTCCAGGTACCCCTCTTTGAGAACCCTGGTCTAGATAATCAAAAGCATCTTATAATCAGAGTAAAGTGATAATAATGAGAACAATGAGCACTGTCAGCCAAAATCAGTTAATGCCAGGCTTTGTGGAACAATGTAATCCTTAAAATAACACTGATAAACTCTGAGGAGTAAAGAAAGACATGAATATGTGTCTCAGTCAGTATGTCTGTGGTTAGACTGCTGTTCTCTGAGGCTAGAATGTGTTCAGATCCTCCTGTCTTGGTTGGTGTTTTCTGAATGGCTGATGAACAACAGTGGGCAGCATGTTGTACTAGTACAGAAAAGAGACCGGTAACACATAAAAACTGACACAAATGGACTGAGTTTGAAAATTAGATTCCAACATTTATTGATAAACAAAAAAATAATAATGCAATCAGATTCAAGTCAAATCAATAAAACAAAAAAGGGGCTGAACAAGACTTGACTTGACAAGACTTGAGTCTTAGTCCCGCCCACCAGACACTCATGGACAGACACGGAGGACTGAAGCCGAAAGATCGATGTTTAACAGCATCCTTCCCTCTGCAGTGTCACGTGAAGCGATGTCAGTTTGTGAAGACGGTGCCGGCTGATCATCAATCAGCTGTCAGGAGGCATAAACAGCTGATTGTGTCTCCATAAATTTGTACCAATTTATTCTAATAAAATATCTACATTGACAGTGTGTGGTCTCAGTGTGGATCAGAAAACACCTGCATGAAGAGAAACCTGCAGTATATCAAAAAACATGCACTCTTTCTACCAGCAAATGCTATATTACAAAATTATTTATTATCCTAATTATTCAGTGTGAAAGCTAATGATCATTCTGACGCTCACTAACGATCAGACTGAAACTTTATTGACCCCGCTATGATTTAAAACGTGTTTCTTCCTTATAGACAGACTGCTGCTGTCTGACTTTAATTCTCCTCGTAATCTAATAAACAGGAATAACTAGTAAATAGACTACTAACCTACCCAGAAAAAAGAAAGTTGGAAAGACTAACATCTCCACTCTGTCTAAACAACGTCTAGATTAAATTGAAAAGTGAAACATTAAAGAATTTAATTTTCATGTTGTTGAAAAGACGTCCCTGTAAAGACTTAGCTGTAATATGGTCATATTTAAAACGACTATTATTGGGCTAAATTTGGACTAAATCAGATGGATAAAACATGGCTCAATTTCCTAGAAACTATCTTTTGTCTAAATTAAGGCTATGATGGACTGAATGTAGAAAAAAACATCTAAATGTTGTAGAATCTTTGGTGGGAAAGGAAAGATTTACATCCAAATCTTTTGATTTTATGAGCTTTAAACATGTTTTATGTTTGAAGGTGAATCAGAAAACAAATTAAATAATAAACTTTATACTGGTTCACTCTTCAATATTGATTTTATTAAATATATTCTCAGTGTTTCATTATGAATGCTTATTTCAAACACTTCTTTTAAATCCCAGCCCATCAGTTTTTGAGCATTTTAAAACTTCTGATGTTTAGATTCTCGAGAGTCCACTGAGTCAACAAAAGAGTTCCGGGAAGTCTGCTCTCATGCGTCTTTGCTCATCGGTCTTCAAATCTCAGTCCTTGGTCTTATGTTTTCGGTCTTAAAACCACGTAAGGGTCTTTGGGACGGTCGTTAAGATGGCGGATCAGAAACTATTTCCGGTTCGAGCGAAGACTGAGGACTGATAATTAAATGACTTGGGATCTGCCTTAAGACTGCTATAAACTAACTCATTATTGGACAGGAACAACAAGAAAACATGACTACCAGAGGTGTCAAGTAATTAGTACAAATACTTTGTTACCTTACTTAAGTAGATATTTTGGGTATCTATATCTACTGGAGTAATTATTTTTCAGCCTTCTTTTTACTTCTACTCCTTACATTTTAAAGATAGCTTCATTACTCTACTCTTCATTACTCATCTACTCCTATTTCATTTCACCTATCCAGATAAATAGCGCCATCCAGATAGAGTGAGTTTGACTGTGGTTGGATGACAAGTATAAACATGCCATTCCGACACCCTATTGGTTTGTTCGCGATCCATCGCACCTGCGCACACACAAATCATGCCACACTCCAGCAAGGAAATAGCAGACGTATATGGCCTAGTACAAAGATGTCCATGGCAGAGACTCAAAGGAACTCCAGCAAAATGTCCCAACCAAGCACCAGCAAGGAGGTTGGTAGACAGGAAGACCAAGACTTATAGGCAACCAGTCATCATATCTTCCGCTCTATGAAACACATTAATGCTCAGTAGTACACATATGTGGTTCTTGAATGTATTTATATTGTACTAAAAGTGCGTTCTGAAACAGGTGCATCCCAAATTTTTCAACATTAACATTTTAATATACCACTATAGTCATTATGGCCTTAACAAAAAGGTTTTTTTTGGGGAGGTGGGGTAGTGCTCTATGGGCTCTTGTGGCGCGGCCAAAGCTTTTGTCCTTAATGGCATTTTTTCCCCCTTTACATTACTTTTACTTTTATACTTTCAGTAGTTTTGAAACCAGTACTTTTACACTTTTACTTGAATAAAAAGCTTGAGTTGATACTTCAACTTCTACAGAAGTCTTTTTAAATCCTAGTATCTATACTACTACCTGAGTAATGAATGTGAATACTTTTGACACCTCTGATGACTACAGGGCGAACTACAGCCCAAACTACACCAACAAAACCAGCAATCTAAACATGCATTGGGGATCAAAATGCTGAAGCAAAGGAGAAACGCTCAGAAGTAAAAAAACAACAACAAAAAAACCAATCAAAGGAAAAGGAAACGCAACAAACAAACCTCGCATGTTTGTCTCAGGAGTGTGTGCCTGGCTCTCCGTGTTTCTCTCACTGTCTACATGCTCTGCCCCCCTCCTCCACCCTGAGTGCTGGTCAGGAGACATGACTGACTGGAACAGTGAGGTCCACACATTCTTAGGCCACTTCAGTGTGTTGGCAGCACATTACAACCAGACAAAACAGCGTTCGACGTCTTTGTCATTCAACTGCGGGACTAAATGGATGCATTCATTTAAATCAAAGTCATCGCTACCTGGAGAAGAGGAGGCCATTAAGGCCGATTAAGATCAGACTCCATTTTTCAAAACTCCAATTCACATTTTAACTATTTTTCTTTAAGTTCTTTTTTATTATCTAGTTCTTTTTCTTTTAGAGCCAAATGGTGCAATTCAGACTCTTAAAGACGGTGCAAGTCACCTGAATCAGGCTGCACAGCAGGTGTGATGAGGGCTGAGACAGCCGGATACACAGTACTGTGTAGAAGTCTTAGGCATGTTTGGGCCAAAATCTGAGGCTGAAGTAAGGCGTGTAATGGTGAGTACGCCCACCTGAGGGCCCCATTGGGCGGGAAGGAGGACTGACACAACCCAGGTCATGCTCTGGATGTCTTTGTACATTACCAAGGGCATGGGAAAATAATCTGATGAAAACAAAACAAAAACCACAGTTTTAGGGTGGAGTTAGGATAGATGTGGTGCTTAAAAATAGCCTAGGGTACTGTTAGAGTGGGTAGGAGGGTTGCCACAACACTCTGGTTGTCGTGTGTATTTTCTAAGCACCTGAAAGCTGTTGGTGGTTGCTGGGCGTATTACTAGGGGTGCAAAGGCCGAGGCAAAAGAAATGCTGTTAAGCTCGACCTTGGCTGCTGAGCAACACACGTACAGTGCTTAACAAATTTATTAGACCACCAGTCATATTTGTCTCAGAGACCATCCAGCGTCATGAAGTGCTCTCTTTCATTTTCAGTGAGCTCTCGACGTTTTACCATTTTGAAAGGGAATGAGGGATTTCAAACTGAATTTGAAAATTCATGGATAACAATAATAATTATATTTTAGCATTAAAAATATCATTGGGGTTAAAGAGCTTCTACATATTGGTGTATTAACCATTGCAGAAACATAAAAAATGATATTGGTAATTACCAATGCTGTTAATTTAGGCAAACTGTGGCATAAACCTTACTTTGGGTAGTGGTCTAATAAATTTGTTAAGCACTGTACTTGTCAAATGTGTCTAAACTGACTCTGGCTGCCCTCCCTCCTCTCTTCAGCCTGGGGTTGTGGAACATCAGGACCTGTGAAGAACCATTAGCGTTCTACATGCCAAAAACTATTGCACAGTACTATATTTTCAACACTCCCTTTTTAGACAAAGCAGCACTTATCTCAGAACAAAACATTTGTTTTTTACTTTGTTTTGAAGCAAGGACTCTAAAATGATCGGCAATCATTAATAAATGATTTTCAGTGTAAGAGTTTAGTAACTTATGGCTTGGAAAAGCCACAAACCCATCAACACTGAATTCCATTTTAGTTTTAGAAAGTTTTTACAAGCGAGAGCAATCGTATATGCAATCAAGGGAAAAAAAATAAGCTGCCACAAGGGGAAAAAAGTCTGAGACCCATAACGGCCCAGCACACACTCAGAAATCCTCAACAACATAGTAACAGTGTACGACGATACGTGTACATTAAAACACCTCTTTGTAGAGCACAAGTATCAACTGTGTTTACTTCAAACCTGATTTCCTAATCATCCTCACTGTCATCAATCTCAGCTCCAGAAGAGTCTCCAGTCTCAACCTTTATCTCTGGTTGAAAATGTCTCTCTGGATCTGAATTCCTGGCTGGTTCTGCTGGTTCTCTACAGTCCTCTCCATCCACTCCTGTTTCTGTCTCTCTTTTTTTCACTGAGGATTTGATGAATCTCTGAAGCCTGACCTCCAACACATTTGTGATGTTTTACCTGAAACTGCAAATCAAACGTCTGATTACAGTCACTGCAGCTGTAGGTGCTCTCCCCTCTTTGAGTTTTCATGTGTACATTTAAGTTTGAACTACTTTTGAATGTCTTACCACACACAGAGCAGCTGAAGGTTTCTCTCCTGAGTGACTTCTCATGTGTATTACCAGACAATGTTTTCTTGAAAATGTTTTTTCCACACTCAGAGCAAATTCAAGTTTTTGTCTGTTGTGTGAATCCTCATATGTTTGTTCAGATTTCCTTTGCAAGAGAAGCTTTTCTTGCATTCAGTGCAGCTGAAGGGTTTCTCTCCTGAATGGGTTATCATGTGAATGTCCATATGAGTTTTCTGTGTAAATCTTTTGTTGCAAACAGAGCAGCTGAAGGGTTTCTCTCCTGAATGGGTTAACATGTGAGTGTCCATGTAAGTTTTCCGCAAAAATCTTTTCTTGCAAACAGAGCAGCTGAAGGGTTTCTCTCCTGTGTGAATCTTCATGTGATTGGTCAGATTTCCATTGCAAGAGAAACTTTTCTTGCAGACGGAGCAGCTAAAGGAATTCTCTCCCGAGTGAATTCTCATGTGAGCTTCCATATACCTTTTCCGCAAAAATCTTTTCTTGCAAACATAGCAGCTGAATGGTTTCTCTCCTGTGTGAATCCTCATGTGATCTTCCATATAAGTTTTCCGTGTAAAGGTTTTGCTGCAGACAGAGCAGCTAAAGGAATTCTCTCCTGAGTGAATCCTCATGTGAGCTTCTATATACCTTTTCCGTGTAAATCTTTTGCTGCAAACAGAGCAACTGAAGGGTTTCTCTCCTGAGTGAATCCTCAAGTGAGCTTCCATATACGTTTTCCGTGTAAATCTTTTGCTGCAAACAGAGCAGCTGAAGGGTTTCTCTCCTGAGTGGGTTCTCATATGCAACATTAGACAATATTTTCTTGAAAATTTTTTACCACACTCAGAACAGCTGAGGGATTTCTCTCCTGAGTGAATCCTCATGTGAGTGACCATATACGTTTTCCATCTAAATCTTTTACTGCAAACAGAGCAGCTGAAGGGTTTCTCTCCTGAGTGAATCCTCATGTGAGTGACCATATTAGTTTTCCATCGAAATCTTTTGCTGCAAACAGAGCAGCTGAAAGGTTTCTCTCCTGTGTGAATCCTCATGTGAGCGTCCATAATACCTTTATGTGTGAATCTTTTGCTGCAAACAGAGCAACTGAAGGAGTTCTCTCCTCCATGAATTCTCATGTGAGCGTCCATATTACTTTTCTTTATATATCTTTTGCTACAAATAGAGCAACTGAAGGGTTTCTCTCCTGTGTGAGTTCTGATGTGTTGGTCCAGATTCCGTTTTGCATCAAATCTTTCACCACACAGAGAGCAGCTGAAGGGGTTGTCATCCATGTGAGCTTTCATGTGAGAGTCCATGCCAACTTTGTGTTTAAATCTTTTAGAGCAAACAGAGCAGCTGAAAGGTTTTTCTGTGTTGTGACTCCTCATATGTTGGTTCAATTTTGCTCTCTCATAGAAACATTTATTGCACTCAGAGCAACTGAAGGGTTTCTCTCCTGTGTGAATCCTCATGTGAGCATTCATATTTTTTACACGTCTAAATCTTTTGCTACAGACAGAGCAGCTGAAGGGTTTCTCTTCTGAGTGGGTTATCATGTGACTGTCCACTTGAGTTTTCGATTTAAATCTTTTGTTGCAAACAGAGCAGCTGAAGGGTTTCTCTTCTGAGTGGGTTATCATGTGACTGTTCATAGAAGTTTTCGATTCAAATCTTTTCTTGCAAACAGAGCAGCTGAATGTTCCCTCTCCTGAGTGGGTTATCATGTGAATATCCATGTAAGTTTTTGATTTAAATCTTTTCTTGCAAACACAGCAGCTGAAGGTTTTCTCTCCTGAGTGGGTTAACATATGACTGTCCATGTAAATTTTCCGTTTAAATGTTCTGTTGCAAACAGAGCAGCTGAAGGGCTTTGCTTCTGAATGAGTTAACATGTGAGTGACCATATGAGTTCTCTGTCTAAATCTTTTGCTGCAAACAGAGCAACTGAAGGGTTTCTCTCCTGTGTGAATCCTCATGTGCTTGTTCAGTTTTCCTCTATCACAGAAACCTTTATTGCACTCAGAGCAGCTGAAAGGTTTCTCTCCTGTGTGAATTCTTGCGTGTTGTGTCAAGTGGCTTACTGTGTTGAATGTTTTTCCACACACAGAGCAGCTGTGTGATTTCTTACTCTTGGGTCTCTTATTTTTAATATTTCTTGCAGAGTTTGAACCTGACTGTTGTTCTCCGGTCTCCCTCCAATCATCACTGTTGTCAGTCTCTCCTCCAGAAGTCTCTACAGTCTTGGCCTCAGTCTCTGGTTGTAAATGTGTCTCTGGATCTGAGATCCTGGTTGGATCTGCTCCTCCACAGTCCTCTCCATCAGCTCCTGTTTCTATCCGTTCATTTTGTCTCTCATGAAGCTGTGAGGACTGAGGTTTCTCTTCATCATCTTCACTCTTCACAGAGGCAGAACTGAAGAGGAACTTGGTGTCAGCCTCCTCCAGACCTTGAAACTGCTCTCCCTCCTGACTGATCCACAGTTCCTCCTGTTCCTTCTTAATGCATGGGGGCTCAGCGTCCTCCTGGTGGCTCTCTTCTTTAATCACCAACAGCTGCTGGGCGTCTGCAGGAAGCACTGAAATACACAAAGACACACCAAGAGAAGCTGTGAGGTTAGATTGAGCCTAGATGACTTCAAATATTTAAAGTTCTATCTATTTCAGACACATTCTTAACAATAAAAATCTGTAGCTGTTAAGATGTTCAAATTCTAATGTGAACAGCCACACACAGAAATGTGGTATTTTTAGTCACAGCTTAACAAAACTCAGATAGAATCTAAACTTGAAACCACAGATGCAGAAACAAACTAGGAGCTGAGAACTGAACACACAGAGACTTAATCAAACATCTTTGGATGATCTCAAACACAGAGACAAGGTAAGTATCTCATCACAGGCCTGTTTTAGGGGAGAATGGGGTCATAGCACCTTAACATGGATTTGAATGCACCATACCTTTTGGTGTTGTAATACAGTGATAAAACACTGTTACAGCAAACAGCATAAAATGTAGTGATAAGAAGTTTGGGCCATATCTCCCAGCTCTACTGCTGCCTCACATTAAGGGAGACTTTCATCTTCATTAATTTAGAAACTATAGGGGTGTGAGAAAATATCGATACACTGAAAGATATTCTGAGGGGATACTGTACTGATATTTTAAAATGCAGTATCAACATTTTTTTGATTGACAATTGACTTTATTGAGGCCATAGTGTGGTGTTGACGTGGAAATAAAAGAAGATGATCCAAGTACTGAGCAAGAACAATTTACTTCAGATTTGGAAGCAAATATTTACATTCTTTCTATGCTGCGAAAACACAGTAAACTTAAGGTAGTCGCCATCTTGGATTCTCTCTTCTGCTTATCTTGTATTATTCAGTAGTCTTTTGTGCAACAGTGCCACCTAGCGGTATAAAGTAGAAACTGGATTAGACTAAACAACATTTCCTCTCTCTGTAAAAGAATACATTCCAGTGCAATTTAGAGCCAACAATAATGCAAAATTGTAATTAAACAATTGCTTCTGTAATAACTTAAAACTGTAAATGTATTATCCTTAGCTTATATAAAGGTAAACACTCTAGTGATGGCACTTGCATAGAGTACTGAAATAAGGTAGCTTGGATATGGCACAGTAAACTTACCAACAGTGCATAAACAGTGTACATTAATATGAAGTAACAAAACACTCTTTACTTAGCTTTGAAAATGTAGCTAGCATGTAACCATTAACTTTAAATTATCCTTAACAATGAGGTTATCTTCATCATCTCAGCTCTACTATAGTACTTCTTGTTATGGCATAACATAGTCCTTGTGCCATTTAGGTTTGTACTTCACATGTGGCAGTTGGTCAGGTGGAAGATGACTGGCATGTGCTTTTGGCAGTGTGGCTGTCTAGATGTTTCATAATGTTGTCCTGCCACAGAGGGAGTGTGTGCAAGGTGAGATGCTTTCCATGTCTTCCCATCACTAAAGAGGAAGGAATTTGGACCTTTTCTCTCTCTCACAAACACTGGGGAGGTTAAGTGGGGTGTGCTTTAGGGACATGATGAGGTTTCCTTATCCTCACTCTCTCTCCTGCTGAGAAAGAAGGGATGCGTGCGCCACATTTCACATCAGTGTAACTCTGCATTCATTTCCAAGTTCTTACAGCTGCTTGGAAAGCAGAAGCATCCAGTGGAGATGTGGCAGGTGGCAGGGGAAGAATGTCCAGTTTACCGTGCATTTTTCTACCAAACAGGAGTTCATATGGTGATGTGGAGGTCGTAGCATGTGGTGTTGCTTGATATACCTGAAGCCAGTTCAGTACAGTATCGTTCCATGGCTGTCTGTTGGATTGCATTTTGAATGCAGCCTCTGAAAGCCCGATGAAACCTTTCCACAGGCCCATTAGCTGCTGGGTAGTAAAGTGACGTTCTGCTGTGAGAAATCCCTCGGTTGTGCAGGAATGAGGCAAATGCTGCAGACATAAACTGTGAACCATTGTCTGTGACAATGTTCTCTGGGTTGCCATGATGACTGAAGATGGATGTCAGAAACTGATGTCGTCAGTTGTAACAACATTTGAAAATGCAAGCTCAGGCCATTTAGAATAATAATCAGTCAGTGTTATGGCATACCTACAGGCAGAAGTAGCAGTTTCAAAGGGTCACACAATGTCCAGACCAAGTGTCTTCCATGGTCCATCAGGCAGTGGGACCGGTTGTAGGGGAGCAGGATAAGTGCAGGCAGTTCCATTGTTGGACTGGCAGGGTATGCAAGGTATGAGGCAATGCATGGCTGTACTTGTGAGTCAAGTTTTGGCCACCAGTAGAGATCTCGCAGGCGTTGCTTTGTGCAAACAATTCCTTGGTGACCCTCATGGGCAAGTGTGACCAGAGGGTGCCATAAGGAGAGTGGTGCAATGAGTCGGGAACCCCTAAGGATGCAGTTATCCTTGACTGAAATTTCATCTCTGATCTTGTAGTAAGGAGCAAGTACATCGCTAACTGCTTTAATGGAAGGAGGCCAGCCACTCCCTATTTGTGAGCGTAAGACAGACAGTTCAGGACATGAAGAGCAGGCAGAATCAAACTCAGCAACTGGAAGAGAGCTCAAAACAGCAGAGATCTGTGCCACCACGTCAGGTTCTGTATCTTGAGCAGGGTCAGAGGGCATAGGCAGAGGAAGGCATGAGAGGCAATCAGCTGTGTAGTTCTGGGAACCTAGTCAGTAGATGATGTCATAATCAAAACAGAGTAGGTGTGCTGACCAGCATGCAACACGCATTCCAACTTGACCAATTCCTTTCGTGCTGAGTAGTGTTGTGAGCGCCTGGTAATCTGTACAGAGAGTAAAGTGTTGGCCCCACACATAAGTTCTCTATTTCTCTGTGGCCCATACACACACAAGAGCTTCTTTTTCTACTATGGAGTATTTACGTTCTGTCTGTCAGTGTGCGGGAGGCAAAAGCCACTGGTTTCTCTGTGTCGTCAGGCTGTATCTGTGCAAAGACAGCACCAAGTCCATAGTCACTTGCATCAGTGGATACTACACAGCATAAGGAAGGGCTGACAGAGCAAGTGCAGGGCTGTCAACTAGAAGTTGCTTGATTTCCTCAAAGCAGTTTTGTGCCTCATCAGTCCATGTGAGGGTGTTTTTATCACTGGCACATGCACGCATAGGAGCTACGACTGTTGCAAAGTTTGGCAGAAACTTTGAGTACCATGAAACAAGACCCAGGAAGGATCTTAAAGCAGCAGGGTCTGACAAAGGGAGGAGCTTTCAGCACAGCATCAATGTGTTCTTGGTAAGTAAGAATGCCATTTGTGGTGATAATATGACCAAGGTAGCATAGAGAGGACTTTCTGAAGTGGCATTTGTTGTCACTGAGCACCAACCCAGCCTCTTTCAGCTTTTGAAGGACCGTGGTCCTTGGTTTTGGTCATGTTCAGCAGGGGTGCGGCCATAGACGATGAGGTCGTCCAAATAACTTTGGACACCTGGAAGGCCTTCTAGAATCTCAGCCATCATCCTCTGGAAGGCTGAGGGGGCAGAAGCAAGGTCATAGGGAACCCTGCAAAATCTGAAAAGGCCATCATGCGTAATGAATGCTGTGAGGTCTCTGCTTTCTTCATGAAGTGGAAGCTGGTAGTATGCATTGGCCAAATCAATGGTAGAAAAAATCTCTGCACCTTGCAGGTTTGCAAAAAGTTCATCTGCATAAGGCAGGGGGTAGCAGTCTGTGACAACAGCTTTGTTTGGTTCACAGAGATCTGTGCCCATCCATATGCCCCCAGTTTTTTTCCTGTCACCACAACAGGTGAAACCCAAGGTGATGCATCAGTCTTTTCTATTAGGCCAGCTTTTAGCAAACGGTCCAGTTCTGCTGAGACAGAACCCTTACTGCAAAAGGCAGGTGTCGTAGTTTCTGGCGTACAGATTTTACAGTAGGGTCAATTTTCACCTTATGCACATAGTTTTATGCACAGCCAATGTCAGGTGCAGTTGGGAAGCAGGAAGCAGGCACAGAGTTAGTGGTCAACAAAGGAGCAGGTGAGGCAGATGTATAACTGATGTCTGTTGCAGCTGGTATGTAAGGCACAGATGCAGTAGTGGTAGAAGTCATGGAAGGACTCCTAATAGAGGGGGGCCTTTCATCACCACAAAGAATGTGGCTGAAGCAGCTTTCAGTCCTCTGCTCACTTTCACTTGTAAGCAGCCATGTACAGGGATTCTTGTCTTTGTGTAGGTCACTAGCTTATGAACAGGAGGGAGTAATGTTGTGTCTCTAAAGTACTGTTCATAGATGTGCTTGGGCAAAATAGGGACAGCAGGGCCTGTATCAACTACCAGTTCATGCTCATTTGCAGGAGAAGCAGGTGCACTGATAGTCATTTTGCACTTAAGTGTTTTAGGTGCATGACAGGGGTCTCCTAAGTACAACACAGTCAGTTTAGGCAGCTGTACCTCACCAACATCACTGGTCTTAGAAGAGCGGCAAACATGAGCAAAATGTCCAACTTTAGGCAAGACTAAGGCCGGCCACACACTACAGGATTTTAAGCCCGATTTGGGGTAAGATTTGCCTCCCCTGACAATCGTTGGGGCGTATCCCGAGAGGAGCCTCGTCGCAAGCCATTATTTGTCTAAGTAGTCTGCATGTGTGTGGTGTCAACACGATTGTTTTACTGCTCCAAATCGCATCGTAGCCTCCAAAATCCTGAATCGTTCTAGGTCGTAGTGCCACTGACGGAGTACCCACAACAACCAATGAGAGCGAGCAGACAGGGTAGCGTCACAGCCAGATCATACGTACTTTCACTACTCACAACCATGAACACAACTTTAACTTAATTTCAGCTATGAATTCATTTCAGCCTTACCCTTGTATTATGATTTTTGCTGCACCTGTAATGCATGCCAAGACAGCCTGTTATGGAGAGACAGCAAGACGGTATTGACAGACATCCGTGTTTTATTTTCTGAAGTCACATGATCATGCAAAGTCGTAGGCAGGTCGGCAGGTGTGTGGTCTCCAGTGATCTGACAGTCTGGCTGAGTCGTCTAGTGTGTGCGTTCAGAGGAATAAAGATGAAAAATCTTTGGAAATTGTCCTGAAGTCTGCAGTCTCGCACAGTTTAAAAATCATTCCAGGTTAAAAAAACTGTCTAGTGTTTGGCCAGCCTTACAGGTTACTTTGGCGACAGGGCACTGAGGAAAATTAGCAAGGTGTTTGTCAGAACCACACCTGAAGCAGCTCCGGCGGCTTATTTGAACAACTGTACTGTTTGTGTTTCTTTTTTATCTGTGGACGGGGCTGTACAGCTCGCACTGGAACACTGCTATCTGGTGCTATAGCTTTGGCTTGTTGAACAGCAGACTCCACTTGTGTTGCAATAGTTAAAGCCTTGTCCAGTGCTAAGTCAGGTTCAAGCAAAAGTCTTTCTCTGATGCTGGGATTGGACACATGTTCAACTAGCTGGTCCCTGATAGGGGTGTGCCATCTAAGGAACCTCACTATTCGATTTGATTATGATTCAGGGTGCTACGATTCGATTATTCAATGATTATCACGATATTAACGATTATCACTATTTTTGATGCATCTTTTTTCCCCATTCAGGATTTCATTTTTCCTCACTTTGTGGCTACTTCATACTTTGCAACAAGGTGTATTTGTCAGTATCCATTAATTAAAGTAACCAAACAAATTTATCTCCATTATCTTTTATTTATGTCAAATCAACAAATGATCCAACAGGAACCATGGCACCAACAGGAAAATGGTGTGCCTGTAGCAGCGGCCTATACAACAAAAAGCTGCTCTTATTCAAAACAAATAAAGATTACCAGTAACCTTCCTTAAGTGCAAAACATTTACTGTGTCAAAAGCAATACTTTTCAAAAAATAGAATTCTCTATTAATAGTACAAAAAATTAACTTTGGTGGAATGAATTCCACATTTTCCAGAAAACAAAAAAGCATAAAGTGCCTTTAGAAATAAATAAAACTTCTTTTAACTAAAATCCTTAGTGGTTTTCACAGATTTCTGTACTAGCAGGTCTATTACAAAAAAACAGTTAGCTTATTCAGCTAATTTAATCTGAACCCACACAAAAGCTAGCTTATTCAGTAAAAATAAATAAAGACTTCCAAACAAAATCCTCAGTGAGCAGCATAAATCCCACAATAAACTAAACATTTTGCTATCCACAATCAAAGCAGCTTTAAAACAATATTCTACAACATCAGCTCTCATAACACTTGTGGAATTTGGGTTTTTAAGTAAATGGTGGATGGATAAAAGAAAACAATGAATTAAATCATGCCAGGACATATAAGTGCAACGTAGAGGCAAATGTGCAGCTACTCATCATCATTACTGTCCTCACTATCACCATTGCTGTCATCAGTCTCAGGATTGAAAACCTTCAAGTACTTGTGTAAGAATAGGAGCTGGTCAACATGCTCCGAATTAAGTGTGCTCCGCTGTGCAGTTACTATGTCTAATGCGGTAGAGAGCACTCTCTCCGCAGAGACACTGGTGCCAGGAATGCACAGGTACCTCTTGGCCAACTTAGAAATCATAGGATACAGCACTTGATTGTTCTTCCACCAGCAGAGAGGGTCTCTGAGAGAGTGGGTGTTTCAGCATGGCAGTACTTGGTCACTTCCTCCTCAGCTCTGGCATGCGCTGACTTGGGCTGCTGCTGAGCTGTAGCATCATAGAGAGAGAGTGATGGAAATTAGCATCAGCCACCAGCTAAATGCTGGTACAATATGATAATGGATTTTAGATTTCAAACACAAAAACTTATTTGCTACTGGGTATATCTTAATATTTTGAAAAGTTAGAATCGTACTCTGATCAGAGAAGGCCGGCCCCAGCAGATTCTCTAGCAGAGAAGATGATGAAACTCTTCTTTGGCAGCAGGGCTTTGGTGTAGCTCCTCCTCACTGGTTGCTGAGCTGGCTGTGTTGTGGTCTGGGTGGGTCTCCCCTTTTACCTCCACCTCTTGCTGGATGTATACACAATGACAAAAAAACAAGTAAACCCACAAAAGTTTTACTGAAATCACAGTTCCACTATCTTAAAACACAAATTCACTTTTTCTATTCATTACCATAAATCTTGTATTATGGAATACCTGTAATAGTTATTTTTCACTTGGTCAGCCCAGAGGGACATTTTACACATACGATTTTTTTTAAGAAAATTAAACAGCAGTATTACCTCTAATGATGCAGCCTCAGCAATCATTTTTCCATATGTCTCCTCTCTCTCGTCCTCAGAAAGGAAAGGTAAGGCCTTAAAACGCGGGTCAAGGGCAGAGGCTCTGTGAAGAGTGTTTCTCTCCTGCTCAGTGCTGTACCGCTTGCTGAGATCCTCACTGATGGCCTGTTTTATCTCCCGGACCAGTGGTGAATCTTCAGCAGTGGGCCTTGTGTTCTGGATGAGCTTGGCATGTACAGGAACAATCAAACACACAGTGGGGGTTTTCTCCTGAGAGATGAGAGTAGTGGCATCCTTCATGGGCTTGAGGGCAGTGATGAGATCTTCTGCATTTGAGATGTCAGCTTCAGTGAGAGTGGCAATGTCTGAGTCTTTTTTTCACACCTGAGGAGAGAGCAAGGTGGCGCAGATAGCAGGCTGTTGCTCCAGGAACCTTTGAACCATCTCGTATGCACTATTCCACCTAGTGCACAGATCTGTCTTAAGCTTGTGATTTTTGAGGCTAAGCAGGTTCTGATTCTCTTCCAGCAGATGTTTGGCAGTGGTACTGCGGTGAAAAAACGAGGTGATCCATCTGACCCTGCCCAGGAGCCTTGTCACAGCGGGCAACTTGAGTGCTTTCTGAGAGGCAAGGTTGAGAGTGTGTGTATAACATTTAACATGGAGGAAGTTTCCCGGCTGAGCAGCAACAACCATATTGGAGACGTTTTCAGTGACTAAAACCAAATCTCTGAGGTGCTGTCGCATGATTGTAGTGTTACCACTGTACTTAATTTTGGTTTTACACACCTTACATATGGAGTAGGTTTTGTCAATGCCTTTTCCATTTTCATATTCATAAAAACCGAAATGCTTCCAAACGCTAGCTTTTAATCCTGATGAGTGAATCTCACACTCAGTAACTGTAGCAGCTGCCACCATCTTCATCCGGTCCATTCCTTCAAGTGTCCGGGCGGCATGCGCCACTTTTACTTTCGTTCCGCGAGCAGCCATTGTGTTCCTGTCAGTAAGTTATTATAAAAAATAATTGTTTTTGAACATTTATGAATCGCTATTAAATCGTCACGTGTCGCATCGCGATGAATCTAACAATCGATGTATCGGCACACTTCTAGTCCCTGATCATTTCCTCTGTTTTGTCATTAAAGCCATATTTTCCTATACCCCTTATGTTTTCTCAAAAGCCCTGAATCTTTAACTTTGGTAAAAGTACATTATCTCTGATTACTGATGAATGTAAAAAGAAATATCATGTATTTTGATAAATACAGGGACCCTGCTGATCACAACATGGAAATTTCATTCAAACTGAAAACCCCCCCCCCACATGAATCAGTTGTTTTTTACTTTGAAAATCTTAAAAGCACATGCTACAGAATAAATAAAAATCTTACTATTAATATTTCTGCTTTTTTAAAGAAAAAAATGATGCACATTTGGCGAGGGGGGGGGGGGCACACGCGCTTCACCTCCGCTGCTACGACTCCATCCTAGGGGAAACACTGTTTCTTGTCTTCTTCTTTTCTCTTCTTGTTATAATATTCCACATTTAGTTGGAGATTTAAGTGTCTAAAAATGTCTTAAAGCCCAGAATTCTGGCATGTGCATCAGGTCTGGTGATAAGTTTGATATTTTATGGGTCTCCACTAAGGATGTTGGGAATTTCCTCCTTTGACTTGCCCTAGATCTTTGAAATTTTGTGTGCTGATGTGGCTTGGGCAGATCTACAAAACAGCCTCTTGGAGCAGGGGTTCTCAAATGGTTGCATCATGGGACACACTATCAACTCTTTAAGGAGAATCGTGACCCAAATTTGGGGGAATTTTTTGGTCAATCAGATATATTTGATAAAAAATAGTAGAGCTTGAGCCTAAGACAGTACAAAAGGTGTAACAAAAAACAATGAAATAAGACAAAATGTGCATGTTTTATAGAGTCTCATAGACAATATCCTGCAATTTTTTTCACTTCAATTCAACACCACCACTGCTCCATTGCTCTCTCTTAAACTTTCTTTGTATGTAGTTAAGCAGCTTTTAACTTTTTCTTCCTTAATAACTAGAAATAATAACAACCAAAGCTTGTACATATCTAAATTGTAATTATGATGTGTAGCAAATGTATGTATTGTTGTGTGTAATGTGTCACTCGTTGTTGCATAAGCATACTTGGCCAATACAGCTGCTTCTGAGTGCGAGCCTACTCTGGGCCCAGGACTCTATGGACGCTGACTTCTCTAGTGTCAGGAATACATCTCTCAGTCATGTCACATGCACATTTACATGAAGTAATGTAGAAACTGTCACTGAAATTACTGTGGTGAAAAGTCTCAGCTCACATGCACATGTGCACTAATAGATTATACTGACTGTAATGGAAGGTACTGTGGTAAAATGCTGCAAGTCATATGTGTTATTGCACCAAGTAACCTAACCAACATACTAATTAGTGATTTAATCTATGTGCTGTACTCAGATATTGAAGTAATGAATATTATCATTGTAACTCAGATACTGCGAGAAGGCTCCCTCACCTCATATGCACATTTAGCACTACTAAAATGAATTTAAAGATCTTATGTCAGCTAAAGCTGCTGTCAGTCTTACATATTGTAAACTTCAGATCACGTGTAGTCAGCAGTCTTTACACATCTCACAGCCATGCTATCAGTACACACAGACCTCTACGTACTGGAAAACAGTAACAAAGTAGTTACATGTTTGTTTGGTCCATATTCAATCACGTCTTCTGTTGTAAACAGTGCTATGGAGCTGTAAGGTTTTGCACAGGTTTTGTTCTTGTCAAACAAATTGTTGCTTGAAATTGTTTACAGGTTCATTTGTGTTCATCTGTAAAGGTTTGTTTTTGTGTTGTCTTTGAATTTATATTTAATTTTGGCTTGTAGACTAATTTTTACTTTAGATGTAAGTATAAGTTATCATGTGGTAAATTGTGTCACTTCTGTGTAGAAATTAATGGTTAATGGGGGGGGTGTCTTATTCCAACTTATTTCGCTATAGCACATGTTAAAAAGGTAAAGATAAAAGGTAATGGCACTTTACGTAACCGTCAGCTGTGCCGGTGAAAGTTTCGCCGCTCTCCACCATTATGAACTCTGACCCGGCGCTTTGCATTGTAGGTAACAGTAGGCAAAGCAGACTGGTCCGATGCATACTGTGAAATTTTCCCCGAATCAGTATGTCATCTGGGTATTTTTGGCATACTGTAACTTTTGCATTTATTTGCATACTGCATACTAATCAGTATGCACTGCTAGTATAGTAGGCAAATTCAAAAACAGCCTAGGCCCTACATTGCAGGCCAAAATCTTTTGATAGTCTCCAGATTTCATGAATCCTTGCACACAGTCAAGGCACCCAGTGCCAGAGGCAGCAAAACAAGCCCAAAACATCTTTGAAGCTCCACCATGTTTGACTGTAGGTACTGTGCTCTTTTCTTTGTAGGCCTCCTTCTGTTTTCTGTAAACAGTAGAATGATGTGACAAAGGAATTTCAATATCTCTGCAGATGGTCTTTAACCTTGAGATTGTTCATATTTTTCCACAATTTTGCCTCAGACAATTCTGGGCTCTTCTTTCTCTTCTCCATGCTTGGTGTGACACACACAGGCACACAACACAAAGGCTGAGTCAACTTTTAGACATTCTAACTGGCTTCAGGTGTGATTTCTAGATTGCCAGCACCTGTTACTGCCACAGGTGAGTTTAAATAAGCATCACATGCTGGAAATAAAATGATTTACCCACAGTTTTAAAAAGGTGACAATCATTTTGTCTGGCCCATTTTTTGAGTTTTGTTTAAAATAATGTCAATTTTGGCTTTTTTTCTTCAGATTTTTTGTGTTGTTCCAATGCACATAAATGAAATAAACATGTGTATACCAAAAACATTTGTAATTGCAACAATTTCTGGGAGAAATGGTGTATTTTCTGAAAAAATTCCAGGGGTGCCAATACTTTCATCCATGACTGTACTAGGGCTGTAACGGTACGGAAAAAATTTGGTTCGGTACATACCTCTGATTTTAAAGTCATGGT
Source organism: Cheilinus undulatus (assembly GCF_018320785.1). Taxonomy (NCBI): domain Eukaryota; kingdom Metazoa; phylum Chordata; class Actinopteri; order Labriformes; family Labridae; genus Cheilinus; species Cheilinus undulatus. The sequence goes on from NC_054878.1 coordinate 2,817,267, forward strand.
TCGGTAAGTTTTTGGTACAGTAATTAAAGCGAATAAATGACAGAATTTATTATTAATTTTTATTTTATTAACTTGAATTAAAATAAATAGGCTGTAGAAATTACATTTAAATTATTAATAATGCATCAATCTCCTTCCAAAAGGTCATCAATGAATAAAAATATTACTAAATAAAAGCATTTTTTTTCATTACTTGGTTATTTTAATTAACATATTGACATACTTATAGCTGTTCTCTAAACACTAAAATTTCCTAGCCAAATTGAACGTACCGTAAGTTAGCTTTTCAAGTATGCTAATTTCACAGCCCATCTTGGTGGATAAAGAGGTTAGAGCCGTGTGAAATCTGAGGATAACTTTAACTATGACGCAGCTGCAGACATGATGGCGTCCCCTCTCTCCCTCCTCCGAGGCTGACAGTTGAAGGTATGCATTTAGAATTAGTTTGATTCACAAAACCAGAGCACCATTGTCATATATATGCATGTGGGTAGAACATGTTTAGAAAGTGTGATAACTCTGAGGAAGGCCAAGAGCTTAAATGTTTGATAAAGTTGTTCTCTAGAGATCTACTATTAGTGAAGCTTTCTGTCTCCACACTGGTAGAATATGTTACAGGAAGTAGGAGTGCTTTTCTGGTTTGTGCTTTTCAAATAAGAAAAGCAATTTTATAGAATTTCTGTAGAGAAACTTATTTTGTTTGTAAAGAGTGCTTTTATTTTGAAGAGTTCCCGACACACTTCCACTGTACACAGATTCACATGTCTTATGGGGGGTTATTGAGGTAAAACCAGAGCTGTTTCTAGCAGTCTGCAGACTATGCAAATGCATAGGGCCCAAAAAGCCACTATGGGGCCCCAAAACTGAATGTCCAGCCTCATCTTAAAGGACCCGTCTTCACCACTTATAAGCTTAAAAATACATGTAGGATATGAGAATGAAATAAGCTGCAATGATGAGCTGTGGTTTGTGTTTTTGAGGCATAATTAAGTCTAAATTGTTAAACTCCACTGCAGTGGGTGATAATAATAATAATAATAATAATAACTTTATTTGTATAGCACTTTTAAAAACATGGGTTTACAAAGTGCTTTGACAAGTGCAGAAGCAAGTACAAAAACAAAGCAACAACCCAGACAAAAGACAGAAACAGAACGTGACATCTAGACAGATAATTCATCTACATCGATAAAGAGCGACAATATAGAACCAAACCTAGATGACCTGTGATGCCATGCAAACTAAGACATCACAGACGTCAATCAGAGTGCAGACATGAACTGCACAGCTAAGACATCATGAACATCAGGATGCAGGCAAGACACAGACATCAGTACCATAAAATGATAGGAACCCAGGCAAAGCATAAAATGATAGGAACCCAGGCAAAGCAGGAACCCAGCTACACAGGCTGAGACCGAGAGGACCAAAATTAAAGACATAAGAAATTAAAAGAGAAACAGTAAAATGTAAATAAGAGGGCAAAACAGTTATTAAAACAGGGTGAAACAAGCTCTAAAACTGTAAAAGCAGTAAAATTGATAAGTATTATAACAGAGGTAAGCCTTATCTCCTCAGGCAGGTCGTTCCAAAGTCGAGGGGCTCTGATGGAGAAGGCCCTGTCACCCTTAGATTTGAGTCTCGACTTTGGAACGACCAGGAGGTTCCCACCCGAGGATCTGAGGCTGTGGGCTGGGACATAGGGGAATAAAAGTTCTGTAATATATTCTGGAGCCAGACCCTTCAGTGCTTTAAAAGTAATAAGTAAAATCTTAAAATCAATTCTAAAAGTAATGGGTAGCCAGTGTAAAGATGCTAAAATCGGGGTGATGTGATGTCGTCTGTTAAAACCAGTGAGAAGCCTAGTGATGTCTGCTGACAGATGAGAATGATTGACAGATACCCATCATTCCCAGTAGTGAGAGTATGGATGGCAGTGTTATGGCCAGGGGTGGCGGGTGCTTAAGGTTAGGGAAGGCTTCCCTAAATTTCTAGCGATTGTGTGTAAACATCAAAGTGTGTGTTCATTTTTTAGTGTGTAGAGGAGTACTAACTGTGTGTGACTGTGTGTTACAGCCTGTGGGTAGGCAGGCTAAACAACAATCTTCATATCCATGTAGTCTATCACATCCTGACTTGTGTGACATTAAACATCCCACCAATCACAGACAATCAAGCACCATTTACAAAGTCAACGATAGCAGCAAGAGTTAATTTCAGCTGACAAAATGGACAAACAAACATTTTTTGAAGGCAAAAGATTAAAACAGCTGTGATCCAAAAGTCAGCAGCAGGTTACATCTAGTAACATCTAGGTTAAGACCATAAATAATTTGATAATAGAGGTTATCATGACTGTAGCCTGATCTGCTCGTGAATTGGAACAGACTGTGGAGGGGTGTAGCTAGAGATTTATGGCCCCCAGAAAGAATAATACACAGCCCCCCCAACTGGCTAAGCAACAAATAATGCATCAGTTTTAACAAATATATATGCATATTAATGTATTTTCAAGCATAATTTCTCCATTTATGAGCAATAGTTTTACTATGTTAAAATGAATGTACTTGCATTATTCTGCAGTGCTGGACTATACCACTAGGACATTTTTAAAGGAGTAGCAGAGGCCCCCCAGTATTTATTTTACTCTATTTGATACAAATTTCAGTCTGCTGAACAATTAATTTTTGTTGCTTTTGACTCAATAATGACACTAATTACTAAGATAAAACTAAAATAGATAAAAACACACTTTTCATTGCAGGTTCCTCAAGCACCCCTCCCTACTGTGGGCCCGGGTAATCAGTACCCTTTTCCCCCCGTGCTACACCCCTGGAATGTGGAATGCTAATGGACCATCTAATGCACGGGTACCAAACTCAAGGCCTGGGGGCCAAATCCGGCTCGTGGTGCAGTTAAACCCGGCCCACCAGATCATATGATATTTTTGTTAGAACTAGTCCACCAGTATGAGGTCTGCAGTTTCCTCCAGTATAAAAATGTAAACTTAAACTTGATGATTTATAAAAATTAGAAAAAGTAAACAGTGAAAATAATTTGATGAATGTCAGGAACATGGGGAAGAAATTTGTGTTTTCTCATGATTTTTATTCTATTTCATATTTTGACATTTGAAACTCATGATTTCGATGTCTACCTCATATTTTGACTGTTAAAAATTATGATTTTGAATTTTATCTGAGTTGTTGACTTTTAAAATTCATGGTTTCTGTATTATGTCTCATATTTTGCCTTTTATAAACATTATTTTGACTCTAAATGTCATGTTTTTACCTTTTACACTTATAAGTGACGTTTTGAAAATATCATCTTCACCTTTTCATCACAAAATCATTTATCATCAGTGCCAAGTGTTTTACCCCCATAATTCATTGCTGGTGAAAATAAGGTTGACATTTTATGGTTAAATATGGACCCTGTTAGGCCCTCAGGTTAGACCCAAGTTCTGAACCCGGCCCCTGCTGTGACTGATTTTGACACCCCTGATCTAATGGATTAGGAATCTCTCCATCCTAGTCTGGGGACTAGGAGCCCCAAAAAGCTAAAGACGGCCCTGGGTGGCCCTTCATGAAGAATGACGGGTCTTGGACAGCAGGGAGATGCGGCTGACACGCATTTCTTTGTGAAAGCTGCACCGGCAGGAGCCCCAAGCAGCAGAACACGGAGCCAGTCTGAAACGGGCTTCAGGACCAGGTCTTTGGTGGTGGGAGGGAACCGGAGAACCCGGGGAGAACCCACGCATGCACGAGGAGAACATGCAGACTCCAACCTGTGACAGGAAACAGGTTTCTATGAGTGTAAATAAACCCACCTGCTCTGTGCAGCTTTATCTCAGGGATTAAAATCACATCCAGCAGCTTTCTGTGGCGGTGGAGCTCCTCAAACCCGGACATTTCCACACATCCAAGAGTCCAAGAAGGAAAAGATAACTACAACATTACTCTGCTAACGTTAGCACAGCCACACGTGGGACAGTCCACAAAGAGCTCCTTCTTCTTCTGTAATGGCGGTCTGTACCCGGCGGAGCATTACCGCCACCTACTGTTGTATTTTGATAGTTGTTGAAATGCCTGACTGAGAGTTCTGCCACTGATTTCTTTTCTCACAATCTCAAAAATTCTACATAATGCTTGATATGAGACTATACTTTGTAGACAATCAAGCTCCACTTCTAGAGCTTTCTCTAACATGTTGAATGCTGTAGTCATGTGTGAGCAGTCTTCTGTGATTTCCATTCAAGTATCAATAATAATAACTGGGGCTGCAAGCAGCACTGAGCGGCCCTCAGGGTTTGGTGCACGTCAGGATTGTGGCACATTGGCTTCATTGTGATTCTTCAGAGACCTCTATCAAACACACAATCCTCACATTCCTCTCAACCTTTTTGTCTGTTACTGCCAACATTCATGAGAGAACATTGTGTTACTGAAGTAAATACAATTTACTTCCTCAGCCAACACAGGATCCATAGTCAGTCTGCAGCAGTGACCATGTCACATGTAGGGCAGTGGTCTGCACACACAGCAAGAGCTGGCCCTCTTTAGTTTAAACCTAAAAGAGAACATCCATCATCACATTAAATAGTTTTCCTAATATTATTTAAACATAGTTTTATTTTAGGTCTTTACTATTGAGGTAAAACTGTGACATTTGCTTTGAACTAAACCAGGGGTCATCAAGTTTATCTGCACAAGGGCCAGATTTAGTCTTGATAGAGACTCTGGGGGCCGGACTTTCAAATACACAAAAATTAAATCAATATTTTGGTCTGATAAACATATTATTGTATTGAAATTTGCATTTTCTTTCAAAATGCAGGAAGTTTCTAGTCATCACCAGTGAGATCTGTCCATAGTATCTATAATGCAGCAGGCCACAAGGAGACAGGCCTGTCCAAAGAGCCGTCTGGGTCTCTGAGAATCGTCCCTCCCAAACTGTGACTAAGCACCAATAGAACTCATTTTTACACCTTTGAACTAAAAACTAAAACTAATAAAACTGAGATAAAAGTCAAAATCATGACTTTTAAAGGTCTAAACAAGATTAAAAATGTAAAATTATGAATCACAAAGGCAAAATATGACAGTCAAAGTTATGAGATGTAAAGGTTAAAATCTGAAATAAAAAGTCAAAACCATAACTTTGTCATCACTGTGAGATGCAAAATTGAAAATATAGAGAAAACACTAATTCCTCCTACTTTCCTGACATTCACCAAATTATTTTTACTGTTACTTTTTCTTATTTTTATAAATCATCAAGGTTAAGTTTACATTTTTATACTAGAGGAAATCTGCAGACCTCATACTGGTGGACCAGTTCTAATGAAAATATCATATGATCTGGTGGGCCGGGTTTAACTGCACCACGGGCCGGATTTGGCCCCCAGACCTTGAGTTTGACACCTCTGCCATAGACTTTTAGACGAGGGAATTGGCAGTGTTGAATGCTAACTCACTTCCACGTTTTAGGACTCATTCCTGTACCTCTCTATAAAGACCTCTTCTCAACCTGAATCACAACCTTAGTTAAAAATGTCTTCACAAAAAAAGAAATCATCAACTTATTTATGAACAAAAGGATTGAGAATACAGCAGCTGACAGGTGATGTCATGTGGATCAAACCATTCTGCCATGGACGGGGGTTTAGGATGACTACAAATTAACAGCCTGTTACACAGAAAATTCAGCTTATGAACTTACACTTATATCTTATTAAAAATATTTGATTTTTGCATGGTTACTATTTTTAAACATATATATTTTAAATCTCACATGCCCCCCCCAGCTGAGAACCCTGGTCCAGATAATCAAAAGCATCGTATAATCAGAGTAAAGTGATAATATGAGAACAATGAGCACTGTCAGCCAAAATCAGTCAATGCCAGGCTTTGTGCGATAATGTAATCCTTAAAATAACACTGATAAACTCTGAGGAGTAAAGAAAGATGTGCCTATGCGTCTCAGTCAGTATGTCTGTGGTTAGACTGCTGTTCTCTGAGGCTGAGAGTCTAATACACTGCTTTCCACATTATTAAGCAAATAACATTTTTCTCTTATTTTCCTAAATATTAATGCAAATGACAGTCAGAGTATTTTTTAAGTCATCAGCCATGAGAGCATAATTCAAATGTTTTTGAACAAACTTCATAATGATAACAGTTTTTTTTTTTTAAATAAAAACCTCAAAATGCACTGTTCCACATTATTAAGCAGGCCACAGGTTTCAGCAATATAGAAAAGAAAAAGGATCTCTGCTGCCAAAAAGTGTCAAATAGTGTAATGCCTTGGAAAAGGAATGAAAACATTCAATATTTCATGAAAAATTAAGCGTGATCATCGTACTGTGAAGAAATTTGTGGCTGATTCAGAGCACAGATGGGTTCATGCAGATAAAGACATAATGAGGAAGGTTTCTGACGGACAAATTCATGGGATGAAGAGCAGATGCTAAAATGTCATTACAAAGCAGCAAACAGGTATTTGAAGCTGCTGGTGCCTCTGGAGTCCCACCAACCTCAAGGTGTAGGATCCTCCAGAGGCTTGCAGTCGTGTATAAACCTACTATTCAGCCCCCCCTAACCAATGCTCACAAGCAGAAACGGTTGCAGTGGGCCCAGAAATACATGAAGACTCATTTTCAAACAGTCTTGTTGACTGATGAGTGCCGTGCAACCCTGGATGGTCCAGATGGAGGAGTAGTGGATGGTTGGTGGATGGCCACCATGTCCCAACAAGGCTGTGATGTCAGCAAGGAGGGGGCGGAGTCATGTTTTGGGCTGGATTCATGAGGAGAGAGCTGGTAGGCCCCTTTAGGGTCCCTGAAGGTGTGAAAATGACCTCGGCAAAGTATGTAGAGTTTCTGACTGACCACTTTCTTCCATGGTACAAAAAGAAGAACCGTGCCTTCTGTAGCAGAATGATCTCCAAGCATGACAATGCTCCATCTCATGCTGCAAAGAATACCTCTGTGTCATTGGCTGCTATGGGCGTAAAGGAGAGAAACTCATGGTGTGGCCTCCATCCTCCCCTGACCTTTAACCCTGTTGGGAACCTTTGGAGCATCCTCAAGCTAAAGATCTATGAGGGTGGGAGGCAGTTCACATCAAAACAGCAGCTCTGGGAGGATATTCTGACATCCTGCAAAGAAATTCAAGCAGAAACTCTCCAAAAACTCACAAGTTCAATGGATGCAAGAATAGTGAAGGAGATATCAAAGAAGGGCTCCTATGTTAACATGGAACTTGTCCTGTTAAGATGTTTTTGATTGAAATAGCTTTGATTTCAGTAAATATGACCTCCTAATGCTGTAAATTCAACAAATGACCATTTTCAGTTCTTTATGAACTATGAAATGTTTTAAAACTCTGTCCTGCTTACTAATGTGGAACAGTGCATTTTGAGGTCAAAATGACTGACATCCAGAAAGTCTGAGGAAACCTCTGCATCACTGACAGGAAGTTCATCATTTACAGAGTCTACACCTGACTCATGTTCTCCTTAGTGACACTGAACACAGCAGAGAAAACAGCCACTACCCCAACTAAGACTGCCTACCCAAAAATAAACTCACTCATTAGTATTAGAAAGGAAACAGTGAGAAAACATGACTACAGGCGAACTACAGCCCAAACTCAAATATTTTTCAGGTAGAGCAGCTTAGGAAAGGAGTGACAGAAAGATCGAAACGTGGCACACGGATGTGGCGCGTGTCATTCTCGGTATGCTACAGTCATTCCTGACACATTTCATGGGTAGTCATGTTACATGACATTATTCTCGTGAAATACAGGGTCGAAGTCGCGCCAGATCACATCAGGGCCCCGTTCCTCGCACGTGGTTCAAATAATCAGCGCTCATGTCCTTTTAGCCTGATTCAATTAACGTGATGATTGAAGGCTGGCTAAGTCCTTCCTCCACAGCTCAGTCGCGCTGAATCAGTGTACATGAGTCATCAGGATACTTGCGCGTGCCCGTTCTTCAGAAAAAGGGAGCAGTGTAGATCACAGAAATCATGATTGTCCGTCATAATTCATGGCGAATAATAAGGAAAGCGCGACATTTTTCACACAAACAGAGCAGCAAACAATCATGGAGGAGTTTGAAAATTACAAAAACATTGTAACTGTTAAATCCAACACCTCGGCTGCAGCGAAGGTAAGTCATGCAGCTTGGCAAAGGATTGTGGTCAAGTTAAATGCGCAAGTAAGGAATATGTAGGCCTAGTTATGCATTGCTGTATAAAGCTATAACCTAGGCTATTAATTTAAATGTGTGTTTACCGTAACCTCGTAACCTAATGACCTAGATTAATTATTTTCTATCATAATGAACCTTGTGTATTTCCTAAAGGTAGCTGTTAGTAAGCTCACTAATTTGAGACGTTATGTTTTATATAGTCTATAGGTCCAGCTATCTGTTTTCATATTTATATATGGAGCACTTTTTCTCCTCTTATCACTTCATATAGAACAAACCCAAATGTCAAGCAAACTTGGGAACAAGTTAAAAAAAAAATACAAGAACATTATTCAGTGTGGTAAGGGAATATCATTTGATCCACGGTGTTGAATTAGAAATGTTTCTCGTATATGCCACACTGCCACCGCCACTGTCTGAGTGACAGTGAGTGATCGGCTGCCTGGGTTAACCTTGCAAAGCAGATGGACACGCCCATTTCCCTGTTTTTCACTCATGTGTGAAACAAATGCATCTGGCGTGTCAGGTTAGCTGGGTAGTATTGGCGATGTGTGGCCCTATCAGCTGTTGTAAATAAATAATGCCTTGGCGACTGAAACAGTAACGCTCATACAAAAAATCAGTAGAAAATGATAAAGGATCTTGGCGATCTCGGATCAGTCTTTCCCTGTGAAATGCGGCACGGATTATGATTGCTCCTGTTGACTTGGTCTCTCAGGAAGGGAGCTTCCTCCTTTTTTCTTTTGGGGTGTGTGTCTTAAGATTCGGCTTCTTGAAATAAACCTGCCCTGGAGCAGGTTTAAGTTTATTGATCTGTTGCTATAGTGACTCAGCTCAACCTGCTTCGAGGCACGGAATAAGCCTGACATGACGTCAGGTTATCCTGAAATTATCCAGCTAACTGAGTTAGCCAGGTAAGAGGAACGGGGCCCAGTACTAATGGGTTCGCTTGCAACACTTTATGAGGTCAACATGATTTTTTCTTTATTTACAACGATGTGTTGCCTTTAAAGGGTTGAATTTGATTATAAGGTCTATTTATGTGAATGCTTTACATAACGTTACTGGCTCAAGTTGTTTCATAAACATACCGTTACAAACGATAGCTAGCCTAGCCACTGTACAGGCTGAACAATCGATAGCAGAAAGTATGATCCATTTGTACAGCTCATATAAACCTCCACCCTGATCTCTTCTCATATATCCATTCTTATATATGGTCTGTTTTACTTATTTCAAACTATTGGATTGACATCCTTTCATTTATTCCACTGTTTTGTGTCGTTTCTTTCTTTTTCTCATCAAACAGGGTATTCAGTTTTGTGCTTCTGAGTCATGTTAACACAGTGAAAAACTCAAGCTCAACTTGCTGTAAAACCAAATAATTTTAATCACTTTGCAGTTCAACGTCAGCACCAGTCACAAACATGCTGGTAAAAAAAGCCATTGCTCTATTGACAGTAAGAGAAATGCCATGAAAGCAGCCACCTTATGCATTAGTTCACTTTTCCATTAGTATTGATGTCATCTGCTGGGATTCGACCCTGTATTTCAGGAGAATAACGTCGTGTAACATGACTATCAATCAATCAATCAATCAATCAATCTTTATTTACATAGCACTTTTCATACAATGCAATGTAGCACAAAGTGCTTTACACACAACATCCAATTTAAAGAAAATACATTATTTCATGCCCCCCCACCCACCCCAGCACACAACGCCCACCTGACCACTAACCCACCCAGTAATCCCATCCTCTTCCCCACTCAGTAGTCCATACCTTGGCAGATGTGTCATATATATAGTGGATCCCTTACACACAGGAGTGTGCAGGAGCATGCGCACCAAGACTACCCATGAAATGTGCCAGGAATGACTGTAGCATACCCAGAATGACACGTGGACATCTGTGTGTCACGGCACAAATTGATGAGGCCACTGAAACCATAACAGACTACATAAAATTTTGCATTGACTGTGTGGTAACCAAAAAGGATATTATCATGTACCCAAACAACAAACCTTACATAACCAAAGAGGTTAAAGACTGTATTAACCGCAAAAAAAATGGCTTTTAAGAATCATGACCGGGTGGAGTTAAAAACAGTGCAATGTGACTGAATCAGATCCTAAGGCATGCAAGGAAGAAACATAAGGACATTATGGAGCAGAATTTTATCTCAATGGACTCTGAAAAGCTTTGGGAATTGATGAAAGTGGCAGCTAACATGACTACAAAAAGGAAAAGTCTTATAACAGATGATGAACCAACAAAGGGAATGAGCTCAATGACTTTTATCTGAGATTTGAAACACAGGACTTATCTTTGGAATGTGCTAATGTTTTAAAATCTATTTCAACTACTGATTTGTGCACTAGGTTAATAGTTGATCCCTTTAAAATCAGGTCACTTTTCAGTGGGGTGCACAAAAATAAATCTGCTGGTTCAGATGGCATCTCTGCTTTTCTGTTAAAGACTTTTTCAGGAGAGCTCACACCAGCCTGGTGCCCTGTCTTCCAGCAGTCTGTAGATCAGCACACAGTCCCTACACTGGAAAAAAAATCAACTATTATTCCTGTACCAAAGAAGCCCTGTCCATCTGTTAACAATGATTTTAGACCAGTGGCTTTTACTTCTGTAGTTATGAAATGTTTTGAAAAATACAGTATATTGTGTCCATTTTAAAATCAGAGATAAATTGTGTCCTAGATCCTTTTCAGTTTGCTTACAGGCGAGGGCAGGGTACAGAAGACGCCATTAACGGCATCACCCACCTTTGACTAAAACACCTTGAAGACCCAAAGGCCTATGCACATCTTTCATTTATTGATTTTAGTTCTGCTTTTAACACGCTACAGCCTCATTTACCGATTCAAAAACTAATTCAGCTGTCAGTAAACCCTTTTGTTATTAAGTGGTTCTAGTCTTTTTTAATTAACAGAACTCAAAATGTCCGAGTTAATAACACCATCTCTGACTCAAAAAGCATCAGCACAGGTGTACCTCAGGGCTGTGTGAGCTCACCTGTCCTTTTTACCATCTATATACCAATGATTGCACCAGCAGCTTCCATGGAAACCATGTTTTTAAGTTCTCAGATGATACTGCCATCCTCAGCCTCCTGTACAAAGACTCAGATCTCTCACTGTACTTTACTGAGGTGCAGTCTTTTGTCCGCTGGTGTGATGTTAACTATCTCACCATAAATGTAAAAAATACAGAGGAGATGGTGCTCAACCCTCGTTCAGTTGGTGGTCATACCCCACTGCTAATCCATGATGAAAAAATCAACCAGGTCAGCTCTTACAGGTATCTAGGCATTTACTTAGATAACCAGTTTAACAGGGAAATACACTTTACTAGTTTGTGTTCTCGTCTACAGCAAAGGCTGTATTTTTTACGGCGACTCAGGGTGTTTGGTGTTGATCAGAAGATCATGTTTATGTTTTATCAGGCTGTTTTAGAGAGCACTATTTGGTATGGGATGTCAGCCTGGTCCGGTAATCTCTTTGTCTAGTTAAAATCTAAACCTGCTTCTGTCAGTCTGTTCTCAGGCAAACGCAGCGGGCTTTATCTGATCCTTCTCACATCCTTCACCCTGAGTATGAACTCCTTCCATCTGGTAGGAAATATAGAGTCCACAAATGTTAACTGAACTGCTTTAAAAACATGTTTGTGTCCACCTCAATTAGGGTTTTGAATAATGCTTTATGAGGATGTAGCCGGATTGTTCAATAACGTCATGGTGTTATCTTTTTAACTATTCATATGAGAGTCTTGTGCAATATGGTTTGTGCAATATGTGTGGGTTTTGTAATTGTGTCTTTGTTCTAGTCTATTACTTCTGTGATATTAATTGGCAGCTTCACCTGTGCAGCTCTTGGAGTCCAAGACAAATTTCCCTAAGGGGACAATAAAGTGTATCGTATCATAAATTTGTAGGCCGCAGCTCAACGGCCACATGCCCTGACACAAACTGAGCGTGCTGTGGCACATGCCGTGTGCCGCATTTTGATCTCAGTACTAATGTAGGAAAGATGTAACAGAATCCAGGAAGGCTAGATATGCTTAGAAAAGCAGATGAAGGAGCAGAAGCTGAACAGTGAAGCTGGAAAATTAGTGTCTGTCCAGTAGAAGTGGGATGTAGGGGGTTGGTGGCAAGGTCAACAGTTTCAACATTTAAAGAGCTGGGAATGCAGGGCAGAGTTTAGGAAAACAGTTTAGGAGATGAAGCCATTTAAACCAGCCAATGGATTTAGATGAGGAGGAACAATTCTGACTGGAGGGCACTGCACCCCAACTCTGTAGGTCAGGTGAGGTGAAGAATGTCTTCACGCTGGCATGGTTGCTCGATTGACAACCCTGCTAAACGCTGGCTTCTTGCTGCCCATCGGTCTGCACGGTTGACTTTTGGACACAAATAGTATGGATTTAACTGGCTTTAGGGACATCTTTGCTGAGCACTAACTCCAGAGCACAAGTTTGTTGTGTTTCCTTCAAATCAAAAGGTTCAAAATTGATACGTTGATCAGAGAGCTTGGCTGAATGCTTATCCTCCTTGTAGAGCACAAGTATTCTGTGTTTACTTCAAACCTGATTTCCTAATCATCCTCACTGTCATCAGTCTCAGCTCCAGAAGAGTCTCCAGTCTCAACCTCTATCTCTGGTTGTAAATGTCTCTCTGGATCTGAATTCCTGGCTGGTTCTGCTGGTCCGCTCTCCATCTGCTCCTTGTTATACCTCTCATTTTTCTTCACAGAGGATTTGATGAATCTCTGAAGCCTGACCCCCAAAACATTTGTGATGTTTTACCTGAAACTGCAAAGCCAATGTCTGATTACAGTCACTGCAGCCGTAGGTTGTCTCACCTCTGTGAGTTTTCACATGCCTACTCCAGTTTGAACTACTATTGAATGTTTTACCACACACAGAGCAGCTGAAGGGTTTCTCTCCTGAGTGAATGCTCATGTGTAACGCCAGAAAATGTTTTTTTGAAATGTTTTTACGGCAATCAGTGCAACTTCAAGTTTTTGTCTCCTGTGTGAATCCTCATGTGTCTGGTCAGATTTCCTTTGCAAGAGAAACTTCTATCGCAACCAGAGCAGCTGAAGGCTTCCTCTCCTGTGTGAATCCTCATGTGAGCGACCATATAAGTTTTCCGTGTAAATCTTTTATTGCAACCAGAGCAGCTGAAGGGCTTCTCTCCTGAGTGGGTTCTCATGTGCATCTTTAGATCATTTTTTCTTGGAAATTTTTTACTACACTCAGAGCAGCTGAAAGGTTTCTCTCCTGTGTGAATGATCATGTGAGAGACCAAAATCCTTTTACATGTAAATCTTTTGCTACAAACAGAGCAGCTGAAGGGTTTCTCTCCTGTGTGAATCCTCAAGTGTTTGGTCAGACTTCCTCTCTCACAGAAACTTCTATCACACTCCGTGCAACTAAAGGGTTTCTCTCCTGTGTGAATCCTCATGTGTGCATACATATTATTTTTCCATCTAAATCTTTTGCTGCAAATAGAACAGCAGAAGGGTTTCTCTCCTGTGTGAATCCTCAAGTGTTTGTTCAGACTTTCTCTCTGACAGAAACTACTATCACACTCAGAGCAGCTGAAAGGTTTCTCTCCTGTGTGAATTTTTGTGTGTCGTATCAAGTGGCTTACTGTGTTGAATGTTTTTCCACACACAGAACAGCTGTGTGATTTCTTACTCTTGGGTCTCCTATTTTTAATATGTTTTGCAGACTTTGAACCTGACTGATGTTCTCCAGTCTCCCTCCAATCATCACTGTCATCAGTCTCTCCTCCAGAAGTCTCTACAGTCTTGGCCTCAGTCTCTGGTTGTAAATGTGTCTCTGGATCTGAGATCCTGGCTGGTTCTGCTCCCCCACAGTCCTCTCCACCAGCTCCTATGTCCATCTCTTCATTTTGTCTCTCATGAAGCTGTGAGGACTGAGGTTTCTCTTCATCATCTTCACTCTTCACAGAGGCAGAACTGAAGAGGAACTTGGTGTCAGCCTCCTCCAGTCCTTGATACTGCTCTCCCTCCTGACTGATCCACCGTTCCTCCTGTTCCTCCTTAATGAGTGGGGGCTCAGTGTCCTCCTGGGGGCTCTCTTCTTTAATCACCAACAGCTGCTGGGCATCTGCAGGAAGCACTGAAATACACAAAGACACACCAAGAGAAGCTGTGAGGTTAGATTGAGCCTTGAAGACTTAAAATATTTAAAGTTCTGTCTATTTCAGTCACAATCTTCACAATAAAACTGTAGCTGTCAAGATGTTCAAATTTTAATGTGAACAGCCACACACAGAAATGTGGTATTTTAAGTCACAGCTTAACAAAACTCAGATAGAATCTAAACTTTAAACCACAGATGCAGAAACAAATTAGGAGCTGAGACCTGAACACACAGAGACTTAATCAAACATCTTTGGATGATCTCAAACACAAACACAAGGTAAGTGTCTCATCACAGGCCTGTTTTAGGGGAGAATGGGGTGAAAGCACCTTAACACAGGGTAAAGCTGGGCAATTAATTGAAAAATAACAGAAACCGACGTCTAAAGCCTCTAACCAACATAAACCTGCCCTGGCAATTCTTTAAAATTTTTCCCTTTTTCTTGGAAAAATGTGACTTTGTACAAAAAAAACCTTTCAGCTGATGTGTGTTTTTATTTAAAATGTTTCAATAAATAACCATAAATTGTTAATCTCTGCATGTTCTTTTCAGTTGTTTGTTTTAAGATTCTTCTACAAATATTTACAGAAGAAACCTAGTCGGAGGCTGGGGGCAGAAAAATCATTCATTAATCGTAACTGAAGTAAAAAAGTGCAATTAATTGGGATTTTAATTTTTGCCATAATCGCCCAGCCCATCTTTATTACAACTGGCCCACCAGTGAGGTCTGCAGATTTCCTCCAGTATAAAAATGTAAACTTAACCTTGATGATTTAAAAAAAAAAAAAATAATAAATAAATAAAAGGAAACAGTAAAATTAATTTGATAAAAAGTCAGTAATGAAGAGGGAAGAAATTTGTGTTTTTTCATTATTTTTGATTTTGCATCTCACAATGATGACTAAAAGTTATGGTTTTGACATTTTATTTCATATTTTAACCTTTAAATCTCATAACTTTGACGTTTCATCTCATATTTATACCTTTATGATTAATAATTTCAAATATTAGATCCTATTTAGACCTTTTAAAGTCATAATTTTGACTTTCATCTCATATTTCAACCTTTTTAACTCCTAATTTTAACTTTTATCTATTTTTTTTTACCTTAAAAACACATGATTTTTAATCTTAGCACATGTTTTGACATTTGAAACTCATGATTTCGATGTTTACCTCATATTTTGACTGTTAAAAAATATGATTTTGAATTTTATCCCAGTTTTTGACATTTGAAATTCATGGTTTCTATAATCTCTCATATTTTGCCTTTTATAAACATTATTTTGACTTTAAATATCATATTTTTACCTTTTAAAATATAAGTTTGACTTTTATCTCAGATTTTTAGTTTTTAAAATATCATCTTCACCTTTTCATCACAAAATCATTTATCATCAGTGCCAAGTTTTAACCCCCATAATTCATTGCTGGTGAAAATAAGGTTGACATTTTATGGTTAAATATGGATTGTTAGGCCCTCAGGTTAGACCCAAGTTCTGAATCCAGCCCCTGCTGTGATTGAGTTTGACACCCCTGATCTAATGGATAAGGAATCTCTCCAACCTAGTTTGGAGACTAGGAGCCCGAAAAAAACTAGAGACGGCCCTGGGTGGCCCTTCATGAAGAATGACGGGGCTTGGACAGCAGGGAGATGCGGCTGACACGCATTTCTTTGTGAAAGCTGCACCGGCAGGAGCCCCAAGCAGCAGAACAGGGAGCCAGTCTGAAACGGGCTTCAGGACCAGGTCTTTGGTGGTGGGAGGGAACCGGAGAACCCGGGGAGAACCCACGCATGCACGAGGAGAGCATGCAGACTCCAACCTGTGACAGGAAACAGGTTTCTATGAGTGTAAATAAACCCACCTGCTCTGTGCAGCTTTATCTCAGGGATTAAAATCACATCCAGCAGCTTTCTGTGGCGGTGGAGCTCCTCAAACCCGGACATTTCCACACATCCAAGAGTCCAAGAAGGAAAAGAAAACTACAACATTACTCTGCTAACGTTAGCACAGCCACACGTGGGACAGTCCACAAAGAGCTCCTTCTTCTTCTGTAATGGCGGTCTGTACCCGGCGGAGCATTACCGCCACCTACTGTTGTATTTTGATAGTTGTTGAAATGCCTGACTGAGAGTTCTGCCACTGATTTCTTTTCTCACAATCTCAAAAATTCTACATAATGCTTGATATGAGACTATACTTTGTAGACAATCAAGCTCCGCTTCTAGAATTTTTTCTAACATGTTGAATGCTGTAAGTCGGGGGTTCTCAAACTTTTCAGGGCTAGGGACCCCTTACAGGGCAGGAAATTTTCCAAGGACCCTCACATCACCCTCAAGCTGATTAAACATGTTGACTGCCATTTACAGCCCTAGATGCTGTATTTTAAACTCTTCAACCTAAATACAAGCTCTTGTCCAGTTGAGTTTGGCTTCTTACTTTTTGCAATCTTTGAGCAGCCGAATAAGAAGCCCTCTGTGCTCTTTCTTATGCTTTTTTATGTGTGACGAATGATAAATTTACATGTTTTCTCACAATCATATTTGAGTTTTCATTGGTCCAAAGCTGACTTATGTGGAAGTCATTGGTTTAGTATGGTTCTTTTATGACACTGTGGTCCCCATATGCACAGTCGCAAGAAAAAGTATGTGAACCCTTTGAGATTTCTTGGATTTCTGCATAAATTAGTCATCAAATCTGCACTGTGAATGTTTACATGGTTTGTTCAATAAAAACATGAAAACATATTTTTTTGTGCAGTATTAGTTTAAGCAGGCTGTGTTTGTCTAGTGTTGTGACTTTGATGAAGATCAGAACACATTTGATGACCAATTTATGCAGAAATCCAAGAAATCTCAGAGGGTTCACATACTTTTTCTTGCAACTGAATTTATTTGCTTTCAAATTACATCGAGTTACTTTAATTATTTATTTTGAATTTTTTGGTGGACCCCCAAGCTGGGGCTTGCCGACTCCAGGGGTCCCCAGTTTGAGAACCATTGCTCTAAGTTATGTGTGAGCAGTCTTCTGTGATTTCCATTAAAATATAAATAATAATAACTATGGCCAGCTGAGAGAAATAGTCTCTCCAGCGTGTCCTGGGATTTCCCCGGTACCTCCTCCCGGTGGGAACTGCCCGGAACACGTCACCAGGGAGGCATCCAGGAGGCATCTGGACCAAGAGCCAAATTGTTGAAAAATACTTTTGCAAGAGCTACAAAAGAAGTGGGGAAAAGTGGCAAAAACAGCTTGAAGTAGCGATAACAATAAGTTAAAATGGCAAAAATGGACAAAAAGCAACAGAAATGAGTAAAAATGGAGAGGAAAAGGTGAAAAAAGGATAAAAACAAGTAGTAATTAATAGCAAAAGTTAGCTTAAATGGGTGAAAAGTAGTGGAAAGAAAATGGTGAGGAAGGGCAAAAATGGGATAAAAGTGTTAAAAATTGGAAAAAAAAGTTGCAAAATTGGCAACAAAGTAGGAAGAAAGTGGTATTTAGTAACGAAATGTATTTTAAATGGTGAAAAGGCCAAAAAGGGTCCCATTTCTAAGGTTAACTGGGGGAATAATATTTGAAATTAAGACATAAAAGAGCCACACATCATCACAAAAGAGCCACATGTGGCTCCAGAGCCACACGTTGAGTATTACTGCTAACTAGCATGTTTTTAGTGGTGGGAGGAAACCAGTGGAGAAAAACCACACATGATTGGGGAGAACATGCAAACTCCAAACAGAAAGGTGAACCAGGGACCTTCTTGCTGTGAGGCAACAGCGCTAACCCCTGCACCGACAGGAAACCCCTGCAAGTATCACAGTTGCAGCAAAGTCAATAAAAATATAACCAAGACAAGAATATTGATAAAATCCTGACTGGAATAAAGGAGCAACTGCATTTAAAATGATGAGCCAGAAAACAAACAGAAAACTAACAGCTGGCTGGTGATACAACCTCCCTCCAGTTGGTTGTTGTGGGTATTCCTGTCAAGGCATTATGACCTAAAATCATTGATATTAACATGGTTGATGACTGTGGTTTGAGGTTGGGGAGGCTCCAGCACCACTTGGAACAGTAAAGAAAAGTTGCTTCAACACAATCCAACATGCCCCGTAGTTATCAGGGGAGGCCCAAATCAGGCGTAAAATCTTGCTGTGTGTGGCCAGCCTTAGTCGTGGCAAAAAATGCAAGAGATAGGGAACACAAGGACAGATGCTTATTCAACCATCTGTAACTCATGAGGCTCCTTAAACTTATAGAGGGAAAAGAAAGCTTCAGGTCAAGGTGCTAAGGCTTAGACTGGGACACTGTGGTTGTGACCAAAACCTCAAAGAGAGAGGACATCGCAGGAAAAGCCAGATCCCAAAAGAGGACTGTCTGTGCACCCACTGCAGCCAACTGGAGGTGGAAACAGCTGCACTTTCTAACCACCTGACCATTGTCTAAGGACATCAGGGACAAGTTCTTTACACTTTTCACCAGCAAACAAAAAGAATTCAT
Source organism: Cheilinus undulatus (assembly GCF_018320785.1). Lineage (NCBI taxonomy): Eukaryota > Metazoa > Chordata > Actinopteri > Labriformes > Labridae > Cheilinus > Cheilinus undulatus. Next base: position 2,836,171 of record NC_054878.1, read on the forward strand.
CAGCATGAGCAGTGAACAGAAGCTTCCATATCTGCTGGGTGAAAATACTGCAGTGCATGACGTGACCAAAAAAGAACCTCCAACACCACACCTGCACCATGAACTGGACTGCATACATACAGTATAAGAAAAATCAGAAGAATAAGAATAAGAAATATGGAATTCTGACATTTTTACCATGTTTTTAGTTAAACCCAACATTCTGTTACACACACAAATTACAATACTTTTTTCTGTTATTACCATTATAAATTTGAACACTACTTTGGCTGTTGAATTGAATTTGACACTGTTAGCTAGCAGCGGGCTAGCCCTGATCAAAAAAACCCAGACAGGAAGTGTCAGTGTGGAGAGACAGTTTAAACAAAAGATGGCTCAGACAACACCATGTTTGTCTATTAAGATGGTCAGTTGGTCAGATTAGAGAACCACAGCCATAAACTGGTGCTGGCACTTGATCGACAGGCATGTGAGACTAAATGCTGCTACTTTATCAACCAAAATGTTGATGTTAGAAGGACACCTGGGCTACACCACACCTGGGAAGACGCCTCTGAAAAACACACTGTATCTACCGTACGTCATGTTTGGGCCGGAATCATGAGGAGAGAGCTCGTAGAGCCCTTTAGGGTCTCTGGAGGTTTGAAAATGACCTCAGCAAAGTATATTGTTTCTGACTGACCACTTTCTTCCATGGGACAAAAAGAAGAACAGTGCCTTCAGTAGCAAAATGATCATCATGCATGACAATGCACCATCTCATGCTGCAAAGAATACCTCTGTTGTAGCAATATGAAATATCACTGATAAATGTTGAATAAACCTTGTGTAAGAATAATAGGACGCCACCGTTTGATTGATCAATAATCAGTCAGAAAAATTGTAATTCTAAAATTGATCACAGATTTTAAATTATCATTGATAAATTGTGAATCAATCTCATAACTCAAGTGTGAATTCTCCATACAGTGACTATGTTACATCCCAAAATAAAAACGGAGAAATGAATACGTTTTACAGATTTATTTAAAACCACAATTTTACAATGTATAAATCACATAACTAACTGTCTTATAGTTGGAAAAAAGGGAGCAGGAAATGGGTAACTATAGCAATAAAGGTAATATTAATACGGTTTGATGAAGGGTGGACTTGATTATGAACCGAGAGAAAGTATTATGGTGTTGTAGGATTTGGGATGTACATTTTGGAAAATAAGCCGAATTCAGTTAGGTTTGTTAATGGGACCAAGAAAACACACACCACCCATCAGAGAACTTTGGAGCAGAGGTCGTCTGCTTTGCTGTAGAGAAGACAGAGTCTTGGGACCATCCAGATAAGGTGCTGAGAGCCCAAAGCTACCACCAGAACCAGCAAGTTGGGTCTTCGGTCAACCGAAGATGAAGCTGGGGCATTTCTGCGGTTTGGCGCTGCTGAAGTGGGTCCCTCAGATGACGGTCAAACTCATAGGTGATGCCTCCTTCTCAGGACTAGTTGGCTCGCCAGGTCCCAAAAACTGAAAGTCCTTAATTACCCAATTAACTATAAAAATAATGGTGTCGTTGGCCAGTGAACACCACTGTTAATGTAGTTACTTGAGGAGAATTGGCAGACTGCCTCAACTGTGAAGTCAGGGCGTGTTGGGCTCAAAAGGTAAAAATCAAGCAACTGTGACTGCAGGAAAAACAGGTCCACAGTAGCATCACACTAGGAAGTGGCTGGAATTATAAGCGGCCAGAGAAAATCTCGAAGGCCAAACTTAAGAGGGCAAAAATTAGGAAAAAGCCCAAAGAGAAACTTGAGGCCAATGGAGTAAAAATGAAAAAATAATTAAGACAAAGAGCAACGTCGCACGAGCACAGCTGGTGTAAGAGTAAGATAAGAGAGAATACGTGAACATAAGGGAAGCTTAAGAGTGTGAAGAGGAGAAGAGATAAGGAAAAAAACTAGCGGGACGCTCTTTTAAAGCGAGAGGCAGGGTCACTATTACTCCCAGGCTAGGAAAGAATATCGTGTTTCAGCTTCACCCTTCATGAAGTAATAATCATGCTAAACTACAAAAGAAAGAAACATTCATAGCACCAAGGAAATAAGATTGAGAGACACACAGATATTTCACATCCTGGATTAGCTCTCATTATCTTAAGTATGCTTAACTAATAATAATGGGAAAATCACATTAATAACTATCGTTATATGAGGTAAGCAAAGATATCCATACATAATAATGGCATGGCAACATCAAATTTTCTTCTGCATAATCAAACAAACAACAAGGTGAATGAGCATGCACAGTATTAAAATCAGAATATTTTAATAGTTACAGCCTCTTGTATAGGGGAAGCTGCAATAACCAAAATGGCCAGTAGATGGCACTATGGATCAATGGCAGATTTCAGAGTCAAGCAGAGTGTGTCTGTTCTCAGTGGGTGGAAGGAAAACATTAAAGACCTTGTAAAGTAAAAATAAATATGTATTTAGGTTTGTTGTATGATAGATCACTGTGTTATGAACCCCAGGTCAAATTTCAGTCACATAAAGCATCTCCAAGTTTATAAAATTAAGCTTCAAATCATGAAAAATGAGGCAGTAAAATCTGCTCCAGGATGGTGTGAGCGTGTCTGTTGAATGAGCTGAAACCACGCCCACTCAGGACACGGGTAGTCTGCAGCATTAACCCCCTCACTCATGGTGTCAAACTTGGAAAAATATTTACCCCTAAAAACATGAACCACTAAGCAAAACATGCATAACTATAACTTTGAAATGAAACATGAACATTATAGAACGGTACAAGAGTACAAGACTGAATTCCTTTGCACAAAATGAACCAGAAGTCCCTGCTCCAGGTGACTGCTTCCTCCCACGATATTGTAGTGTTAGAGGGGCAGGGTCATTCTCTACTGTGGGCTCATGACATTGTAAGTCCACATATTGGCCCCGCCCACCAAAGCCAGGAAACCAAGCCAGGAAAGAGATGAAATGGCCTAAATCCAGAATTCAGTCTCATGTAGATCTCAGAGTTTTCACAAGTTTACGGCAACCATATTCCAACATTTCTAGAGTGTTAAGACAAAAACTTTGGATTTCACATTACAGGGTCTTTAAAGAGAAACATATCAACATGCTGCGTTTTTCATACTTGAGATGTATATGAAGGTGTTATCAAGAACAAACATATGATTATAGTCCTTTTCAGGATTTCCAGTCCATGCGGTCGTGATGCTCAAGAGGACACAGAGAATTTATGAACTCCCCGGATGTCCTGCAGTTGGCACTGGTGGGAAGGTGAAACATCCCCCTTTAAAAAGGGGCAGTTTGTGAGAGTTTTATAGTCTGAGAGGTGGGAAGTGTTATTGTGTCCTGGGTTTGAGCTGATTTGGAGAGTGACCCCTGAGTGTGAGATAATCCTCCTTTTGGCCTGTCTTCTCTCAGAGGTGTCACTTACACCAACTGGTGGAGGAAATGAAAACAGCTCGTGGCCCACTTTCTGAGTATGCTGAGGCCATTGAGCTCAGACAAGGGCTCTGCAAACCAGGTGAGGCCCTACACGAGGAGGCTGGGGTGGAGGAGGTTAAGCTTTGCCAGCAGCAGCAGCTTGGTGCATCCGCATTAATGCAAGCAGGGATTAGCGAGAAATACGTCACATCTAAATACACTGCTGTGTTGAGAGAAAGAAATGTGATTAGCTGTGGGAACTGGTAGGCGATGATTAGGATCTGCTGGCTATCGGCTGATCACAGCTTGACTACAGTGTCCTGCATGAACTAATGCGAGACTTCATAAGTGCAACCTTGCACCCTAGGTCAAGCTTACTACTCACCCGCCACTATGAGACAACCAGACAAGCTGCTACACATGATGCCACCCTAAGGCCCTTGCACATGTGAGCAGAGGCAGCCTGCTGCAGTGGTGAAAGAGGGAAAGGAGCACGAAGACACAGAGACTTTTGCTGTTGCCTCCCCAGTCACTAGCTACAAGCCTCAACCCGTTCACCATTCACCAGCTTCACAGAAAAGATTCAAAAACTGTAAGTGGGAAAAAACTGCTCTGGCATAGGTCACATGATGAAACTATCCTTCACCTAAGAAAACAAGCCGATTTCATGCAAAGTCAGCCCCACAGGTAGCGCTGGGATTGACAATTGATAAATGCCGTTCTGTGTGTGATAATGATCGTACACCCAAATTTCTGCTGATTGCATGTTTGATAAATGAAGGCTACTGTGAGCCGGTGAACACACTGGCAGCTCAGAGTTTCCCCTACCATTCTATCAAGCAGGTATACAGTGTGCGATTTCAAGCCGACCATACGACGGTCATGGCAGAATGTCATTTCATACTGTATAACTGAACTGCTCACGACGCAGGACCACAGGGCTGTGTTCAACCGTTGTACCCCCCTGTACACAGCACGACAAATGATGCCTGTTGGCCCGACTTCAGATTGAGTCGTGCGAATCTAAACTTGTGGCTGAACCGCGGGAAAATCGCAGTGTACACCCAGCCCACCCCCCCAACAGCACCCCTCCGACCCCCCTAAATGTTGAGTCAGTTTTATTTAATTGTATTTTCTATAAAGTGCCAGATCACAACAGAAGTCAATGAAGGATATCTCTCCTATAGATCAGGTCTATATCTGGACCCTTTCTTAAACAAGCCCCACCCCCTCCTCCCTGTGCCAGAGCTGTCCCCATGTCGAATGTTCAGGATAGCCTATTCTTTGTCATTTCTTTGTCCCTTTTCATACTGTGTTTGCTTTTATTTATTTGTTTTTTGCACTTGGTTTTATCTGTAAAGTGACCTTGAGTATTCTGAAAGACGCTTATAAATAAAATGTATAATTATTATTAATGTTTGCTGGAATGCTTTGACTCAGTATCATGAGAGAAAGTTCTCTAAAACAACTGACTGATCCTCTAAAGTTGTCAATGAATTGATGCCCTGCTTGGTTTTACATCAGAGATAGTTAAATGAGCGTTGGATTTTGGCACGGGATTGCAGCAGTTGTGCACAATTTATTATATTCTTGAAACAAGTCTGACACTTGTAATGCAGGAAAATCATGCAACCCCCGTAAATGGCGTCGCCAAAAGACATCTGCTCCTGTTTCTGTCTCTCTTTTTACTTCACTCAGAGTTTGATGAATCTTGGAAGCCTGACCTCTAATACATTTGTGATGTTTTAACTGAAACTGCAAAGAAAATGTCTGATTACACTCACTGCAGCTGTGAGTTATCTCACCAGTGTGAGTTTTCACATGAGCACTCTAGTTTTGGACAATGTTATCTTGAAAATATTTTAACCACACTCAGAGCAACTTCAGGTTTTTGTCTCTTGAGTGAATCCTCATGTGGTTGTTCAGATTTCTTTTGCAAGAGAAACTTTTCATGCAGACTGAGCAGCTGAAGGGTTTCTCTCCTGTGTGAATCCTCATGTGAGCTTCCATATATGTTTTCCGCGTAGATTTTTTGCTGCAAACAGAGCAGCTGAAGGGTTTCTCTCCTGAGTGACTCCTCATGTGAGCGTACATACTACCTCTCTGTATAAATCTTTTGCTGCAAACAGAGCAACTGAAGGGTTTCTCTCCTGTGTGAATCCTCATGTGAGCGTACATACTACCTTTCTGTCTAAATCTTTTGCTGCAAATAGAACAGCTGAAGGGTTTCTCTCCTGTGTGAATCCTCAGGTGAGCTTCCATATATGTTTTCCGTGTAAATCTTTTGCTGCAAACAGAGCAGCTGAAGGGTTTCTCTCCTGAGTGAATCCTCACATGAGCGTCCATACTACCTCTCCGTATAAATCTTTTGCTACAAACAGAGCACCTGAAGGGTTTCTCTCCTGAGTGACTCCTCATGTGAGCTTCCATATGAGTTTTCCGTATATATCTTTTGCTGCAAATAGAGCAGCTGAAGGGTTTCGCTTCTGAATGGGTTAACATGTGACGGACCAGAGTACTTCTCTGTCTAAATCTTTTGCTGCACACAGAGCAACTGAAGGGTTTCGCTTCTGAATGGGTTAACATGTGACGGACCATATGAGTTCTCAGTCTAAATCTTCTGCTGCAAACAGAGCAACTGAAGGGTTTCTCACCTGAGTGAATCCTCATGTGAGCATCCATACTAACTTTCTGTGTAAATCTTTTTCTACAAACAGAGCAGCCGAAAGGTTTCTCTCCTGAGTGAAACCTCATGTGAGCTTCCATATGAGTTTTCCGTATATATCTTTTGCTGCAAATAGAACAGCTGAAGGGTTTTGCTTCTGAATGGGTTAACCTGTGACGAACCAGAGTACTTCTCTGTCTAAATCTTTTGCTGCACACGGAGCAGCTGAAGGGTTTTGTTTCTGAATGGGTTAACATGTGACGGTCCATATTAGTTCTCAGTCTAAATCTTCTGCTGCAAACAGAGCAACAGAAGGGTTTCTCTCCTCTGTGAATCCTCATGTGCTTGTTCAGTTCTCCTTTATCACAGAAACCTTTATTGCACTCAGAGCAACTGAAGGGTTTCTCTCCTGTGTGAATTCTTGTGTGTCGTGTTAAGTGGCTTACTCTGTCAAATGCTTTACCACACACAGAACAACTGTGTGATTTCTTACTCTTGGGTCTCTTATTTTTAAAATTTGTTGCAGACTTTGAACCTGACTGATGTTCTCCGATCTCCCTCCAATCATCACTGTCATCAGTCTCTCCTCCAGAACTCTCTTCTGTCTTAGCCTCTGTCTCTGGTTGTAAATGTGTCTCTGGATCTGAGATCCTTGCTGGTTCTGCTCTCCCACAGTCCTCTCCACCAGCTCTCGTGTCCATCTCTTCATTTTGTCTCTCATGAAGCTGTGAGGACTGAGGTTTCTCTTCATCATCTTCACTCTTCACAGAGGCAGAACTGAAGAGGAACTTGGTGTCAGCCTCCTCCAGTCCTTGAAACCACTCTTCCTCCTGACTGATCCACAGTTCCTCCCGTTCCTCTTTAATGAGTGGGGGCTCAGTGTCCTCCTGGGGGCTCTCTTCTTTAATCACCAACAGCTGCTGGGCGTCTGCAGGAAGCACTGAAATACACAAAGACACACCAAGAGAAGCTGTGAGGTTAGATTGAGCCTAGATGACTTCAAACATTTGAAGTTCTGTCTATTTCAGACACATTCTTGACAATAAAACTCTGTAACTGTTAAGATGTTCAAATTCCAATGTGAACAGCCACACACAAAAATGTGGTATTTTCAGTCACAGCTTAACAAAACTCGGATAGAATCTGAACTTTAAACCACAGATGCAGAAACAAACTAGGAGCTGAGACCTGAACACACAGAGACTTAAACGAACATCTTTGGATGATCTCAAACACACACACATGGTAAGAATCTCATCACAGGCCTGTTTTAGGGGAGAATGAGGTCATAGCACCTTAACATGAATTTAAATACCCCCTGCCTTTTGGTGTTGTATACAGTGATAAAACACTGTTACAGCAAACAGCATAAAATAAAGTGATAAGAAGTTTGGGTCATATCTCCCAGCTCTACTGCTGCCTCACATTAGGAGACTTTCATCTCCATTCATTTATAAAGTATAGGGGTGTGAGAAAATATCGAAACACTAACATTTTACTGACGCAATACTTTAAAATGCAGTATCGACATTGTTTTGATTGACAATTGACTCTGTCAATGCCATGGTTTGTGGTGTAATTTCACTCCATGACTGCTAGTTGGTGGCAGGCATTTGACTTCCTCTCTTCTCCTCTGAAGAGATCACACAAGCCTTCCTGGGTGAGCGAGCTGATTGCTCGTACCTACACAGCAGAGCAGCTTCTGCTGCATTCATAGCAGATACATGGACTTATTTTGGCTTCCAAAACATTAGTGCCATTGACTTATATATACATCAAAGTGTTTTTTTCAGCGGCTGGCACAAGGGGGTGCTCTCACGCTCCCTGTGAGTAACTTTGGGGCTTCTGGGATACATGGTTGAAACACGGAAGAGATGGTAGATCAAAGCCACAGAGATCAGAGCATGAAGTGGAGACACCGGGATCAGAGAGCAGAGCAACCGTTATGGAGGTATTCTAAGCTAATCTAAGCTCCAAAATATTCAGTATCGGCACAAAATGCCCCAAAAAAACTGAGGGAGTCACATGGCCAGTTTCGCCAGCGGACGCTGGAAGAAACTTTAAACTTTTGCGTGAGAAATCTGTTACTCACTGAAACTGACAGCGAATCCAGGGATCAGGGCGTTCATTCATCTGTCCCGGTCGGCCAAGAGGTCAAAGAATGCCGTGAGGTCTCCCCCGTGTGTCGGAGAAAATGGGCATCCACTATCCAGCTGGATGCATACAGCGACGAACTTCAGAGATGGACTTTTCTGACCCAGACTCTGAGGAAAGGCTGCCTGGTGAGCGGAGCGGGTCGTCTTCTCCGTCCCAGAGCGATGGAGGTAAGTTAACATTAGGAACCCACTGATTATTCAGACAAATTTATCAAATGAAACAATCACTTGTGTGTTCCTGTGATTTCAGAAGCAGACTTGAGAGAAGAGCAAGCCCCATGCAGTTCTGCAACACCGTCTGTTAGCCGAAAAAGAGGTAAGAACAAAAAACATTTCTATATTATAGATTATATATTAAGCATATAATCTATATAACATATTTTATATTACTTCTATAATTTACAGGCAGTGCCAGGGGACACACAAGCAGGAGAGGACGTGGGCGTACAGGGGTCCCGTGGAGGCTGTCCAGTTGTATTGTGCTGTATTTTGTATTTATTTTACAACAAAATCACATTTGGGTATCAGGTCCAGATGCATCAACTGAGTTTCCTCTGAATTCATGCAGAATTGCGCTTGCTGGAATCACAATCTATCATGGAGAAGATTCATTTCAACACCACCACTGCTCTTAAACTTTCTTTTTAAGTAGTTAAGCAGCTTTTAACTCGTTCTTCATTAATAACTAGAAATAATTCCAACCAAAGCTTGTACATATCTAAATTGTAATTGTGATGTGTAGCAAATGTATGTATTATTGTGTGTAATGTGTCATTCATTGTTGCATAAGCATACTTGGCCAATACAGCTGCTTCTGAGTGCGAGCCTAGTCTGGGCCCAGGACACTATGGACGCTGACTTCTCTAGTGTCAGGAATACATCTCTCAGTCATCTCACATGCACATTTACACAAAGTAATGTAGTAACTGTCATTTAAAATACTGTGGTGAAAAGTCTCAGCTCACATGCACATGTGCACTAATAGATCATACTAACTGTAATGTAAAGTACTGTGGTAAAATGCCGCAAGTCATATGCATATTTGCACCAGGTAACCTATTACTATACTAATTAGTGATTTAATCTATGTGCTGTACTCAGATATTGAAGTAATGAATATTATCATTGTAACTCAGATACTGTGAGAAGGCTCCCTCACCTCATATGCACATTTAGCACTAATAAATTAATTAAATGATCTTATGTCATCTAAAGCTGCAGTCAGTCTTACATATTGTAAACTTCTGATCATGTGTAGTCTGCAGCCTTGCAGTCTTTACACATCTTGCAGCCATGCTATCAATACACACAGACCTGTACGTACTGGAAAAAAGTAACAAAGTAGTTACACATTTGTTTGGTCCATATTCAATCACATGTCTTCTGTTGTAAACAGTGCTATGGAGCTGTAAGGTTCTGTAAAGTTTTTGTTGTTGTACAGGTCAAACGAATTGTTGCTTGAAATTGTTTACAGGCTCATTTGTGTTCATCTGTAAAGGTCTGTATTTGTGCTGTCTTTAAATTTATTGGTAATTTTGGGTAATGGTCTAATTTGTACTTTAGATATAAGTATGTCATGTGGTAAATGGTGTCACTTCTGTGTAGAAATTTGTGTAAGCGATGTGGTTAATTGGGGGGGGGGGCTTAAATGTAAGAGACATCTTGTGTGGAGCCACATTTCCAAAAGCGTTAGCCTGTCCTCAAGAGCTCCAAATAAACTACATTATATACTAGGGGTGTAACTGTACGGGAAAACTTCGGTTCAGTATGTACCTCTGTTTTGAAGTCATGGTCCAGTACATTTTCTGTTACGGTAATTAAAGCGAATAAATAAAAGAATTCATTATTATTATCTATTTCAATTAAACTGTATTAAAATAAATGGGCAATGTAAATTACATTTAAATTATTAATAATACTGCAATCTCCTTCCACAAGGTCTTCAATGAACAAAAATATTACTAAATAAAAACTTTTTTTCATTACTAGGCTATTCTAATTATTATATTTACATATTTATAGCCCTTCTTGAAACACTAAAATTTCCCAGCCAACTGGAATGCATCGTAAGTTAGCTTGTTTTGTTAAGTATGTTAATTAACCTCTTTCCTGCTGATTTCAACACAGACTTCAGTGCTGGATTACTTTTTTAACCAGTGGGACCTACTACAAAGGTTGGGAGGAGTTTTTACAGCCCATCTTGGTGGATAGAGAGGTTAGAGCTGTGTGAATCTGAGGATAACTTTACTTATGACGCAGCTGCAGACATGATGGACTCTCCTCTCTCCCTCCTCCGAGGCTGACAGTTGAAGGTACGTATTTAGAATTAGTTTGATTCCCAAAACCAGAGTTTTTTAAAATAAAAAGATCTTAAATGCAAAGAAGTTCATAACCGACTTGTGAGACTTTATGTTGTTCCTCCTCATTACAGTGTTGTTCTTGTTTGAGTGGAGCTTTTTCAAATGCTTTGATTGATCCGCTGGACAACGTGCTGTCAGCGACACTGCTGAATAATGTCAGAGCTACTGTTGTTGTCGTTGTCCACTGTTGTATTTTACTGGGAAAAAAGTGCTCCTAAACAGGTCACTTTTTTCTGGGAATATTCAGGCTGCTGCTGTCATTTGCTGTGCTTGTGTGGTTGTTAAGACAGTGTGACAGTGAGTTGTTCTCTGGTTTTCAATCTGTGTATAAGCTCCGTTCAACATGTATCCATTTGGAACACGTCTGTACCGTACCGAGAGGCCTGTACCGAATCGGTACGGGCAGAATGCACATACCTTTACATCCCTATTATATACCCGTAGCATTATCAGTGAAGGACAATGGGGAAAACCTGAACAACAGACACACCAAGCAGGAGGCAGGAGTCAGACACAGAAGCCGAGGCTAAGCTAGGCTAAGCTGTGGTAGAAGAGGACAGGGAGGCTAAGAGAAAAGCAGCTAAACCGTGAGGGTTCTTGTTGTTAAGCATACGCGTAAACGTACGGCAGAAATGAAACAGCAGTGAGAAAAGTAGAAAGAATAACAAAAAGAAACTGCAGCTCAGTGAAGACACAGCTTCTTGGTCTCCATCTGCAGGTGTGTAAGGGTGCTTTCACACTAAGCCCAGTTGATTCAAGGCGCACCGTGGTTCCTCCCCCTCCCACTTCCCCCGCTGGCTTGCTTTCACACTAGCAATATCAAACCGTGCCTGAGTGCACTGCGTATTTACTCAGTCTGAACTAGCAGGTGGCGATATGCACGTAGCTGGTTTAAAACCCCGCAAAGGACGAGAAAGAAGAAGAATATTGTTTTTGTTTTGGCCCGGCAAAAAGTCCATCCTGCATCCATGGATGACTAAAATCACTTTTAAGATGCCAGTAACTTTGCTCTTCATAACTGCAGATCTACTACAGCTCAGAGGATTAAATGGGCTCGCGCTGTGCAGATACAGCAGTTTTTGAGTTGACAGACTTTTATTGCCTTTGCACCTCCTCTGACTGACTCCAACCTGTGTTCATCTGTAAGGTGAGTAACAACAGACCATTTATGGACTGGATTCTGATGATTTCTGCCTTTTATTGAGGAAAAATGTGAACAAACTGCCACGCTGTTTAAAGAAGTTTAGTTTTTACGATGATGTCATAAAGCTGATTCGACGCTCTGTCCCGTATCCGGGCGCGGTTGCATTCACATCTCATCTGAACCGTGCCAGAGTCCACTTGAATTGGGCCAAGACCATCTCTCCAAGTGGGCCCAGGCCCGTTGCCCGAGCACAGTTTGTTTGCATTCACACTACCGAAACGAACTGGACTTTGGGCTCAAGTACACTCAGATCCGGGACTGGGCCCCTAGTGTGAAAGCACCCTAAAAGTGCACACCACTTGGACATTTTTAAGGGAGTAGCAGAGGCCCCCCAGTTTTTATTTTACTCTATTTGATACAAATTCCAGTCTGTTGAACAATTAATTTTTGTTGCTTTTGATTCAATAATGACACTAAGAAAAAATAGATAAAAACACACTTTTCATTACAGGCTCCTCAAGGACCCCTCCCTACTGTGGGCCCAGGTAATCAGTACCCTTTTCCCCCCTGTGCTACACCCCTGGACTGTGGCATGTTCATGGACCATCTAATGCACGGGTGTCAAACTCAAGGCCCGGGGGCCAAATCTGGCCCATGGTGCAGTCAAACCTGGCCCACCAGATCATATGATATTTTTATTAGAACTGGCCCACCAGTATGAGGTCTGCAGATTTCCTCCAGTATAAAAATGTAAACTTAACCTTGATGATTTATAATATCCTTGTTGAGTCATAAAAATTTAAAAAAGTAAAACAGTGAAAATAATAAAAAAAAAAAAGTCAGGAACGTGGGGAAGAAATTTGTGTTTTCTCTATATTTTCAATTTTGCATCTCAGTGTAATGACTAAAAGTTATGGTTTTGACTTTTCCATTTCATATCATATTTTAACCTTTACATCTCATAAATTTGACTTTTTATCACATATTTTCATCTTTTAGATTGATAATTTTATATTTTAAATTTAATTCAGACCTTTGAAAGCCATGATCTTGGCTTTAATCTCATGTTTTGACCTTTTTCAACTCCTAACTTTAAATTTTATCCTTAAAAATGTGGAATTATTAATTTTATCAGAGTTTTGTTTTTACCTTTAAAATTATGATGTTGGCTTTTTCTCACGTTTTGACCTTTTTCAACTCCTAACTTTAACTTTTGTCTCACTTTTTTAACTTAAAAAAACTCATGATTTTTAATTAATTTTTTTTTTATAACTTTTGAAACTCATGATTTCGATGTCTACCTCATATTTTGACTGTTAAAAATAATGATTTTGAATTTTATGTCAGTTGTTGACTTTTAAAATTCATGGTTTCTATATTTTGTCTCATATTTTGCATTTTAAAACCATTATTTTGACTTTAAATTACATGTTTTTACTTTTCAAACTTATAAGTTGCCAAGTTTTTTACTCCCATATTTCATTGCTGGTGAGAATAAGGTTGACATTTCATGGTTAAATATGGACTCTGTTAGACCCAAGTTCTGAACCCGGCCCCTGTTGTGACTGAGTTTGACACCCCTGATCTAATGGATTAGGAATCTCTCCATCCTAGTTTGGAGACTAGGAGCCCCCAAAAGCTAGAGACGGACCTGGGTGGCCCTTCATGAAGAATGACGGGGCTTGGACAGCAGGGAGATGCGGCTGACACGCATTTCTTTGTGAAAGCTGCACCGGCAGGAGCCCCAAGCAGCAGAACACGGAGCCAGTCTGAAACGGGCTTCAGGACCAGGTCTTTGGTGGTGGGAGGGAACCGGAGAACCCACGCATGCACGAGGAGAACATGTAGACTCCAACCTGTGACAGGAAACAGGTTTCTATGAGTGTAAATAAACCCACCTGCTCTGTGCAGCTTTATCTCAGGGATTAAAATTACATCCAGCAGCTTTCTGTGGCGGTGGAGCTCCTCAAACCCGGACATTTCCACACATCCAAGAGTCCAAGAAGGAAAAGAAAACTACAACATTACTCTGCTAACGTTAGCACAGCCACACGTGGGACAGTCCACAAAGAGCTCCTTCTTCTTCTGTAATGGCGGTCTGTACCCGGCGGAGCATTACCGCCACCTACTGTTGTCTTCTTCTTTTCTTCTTTGGTTTTGGCAGACTAGACGCATCCAAGGCGTATTGCTGCCCTCTACTGTTCCATGCGATTTCTGTTAATACTCAATCATATTCTGTTGTATACTCCAATGGAGTGCAGATACTGCAGAAGCTTCTTCATATTGTTCCAGTCTTCCAGATTCAGCAGTGTGTGCATGCTGAAAACAGTCTCTCCAGCTGCACCCAGATTCCTGAAAAGTTTCCTCCTTTGAGATGAGTATCTCTTGCAGTGTAACATTACATGTGTCACAGTCTCTGTCTCTCCACATTCACATTGTCCATCGGGGTGTTTCCCAATCAGAGCCAGCCCACTTCTAAGACCACAGTGTCCGAGTCTTATTCTGGTGATGACTACAGCATCCCTCCTGCTGCACCCAAAGCAGTTTTTCCTTCCCCTTACGCTTTTTTGTATATTATAAAATACCCTGCCTTTGCTTTCCTTATCCCATGAGTTCTGCCACATTTCCTTTGCTGCCTGATTTATAACAGATGAGTATTCTGGTGGTCCAAAAACCAATTCCAGTTTAACTTTTCCCTGCTTTACTGCATTTTTAGCCATAATGTCCGCTTCCTCATTCCCCTGTATACCCACATGTGCTGGTATCCAGATGAATCCTACCTCACACCCTAATTTGTTAATTCTATACAAAATTAGGCACATTTCTGTTATTAAGTCAGGTCTGGATTTGGAGCGTGTCTCTATTATTGTCTGTGTAGTTGCTGCTGAATCACTGCATATGACTGCATAACTTGGTTTGTTGTTCTCCACCCACTGAAGAGCCTTCAAAACTGCCATCATCTCTGCTGAGTATACTGACGTGTGATCTGATATCCTATAGCCTTCCCTTATACCTAACTGGGGGATTACAATGCTGATCGCCACCCTCCCACTTTCTGGTTCTTTTGACCCATCTGTATATATCTGCAAATGTGACCTCCATTTTTGCTGCAAATGCTTGTGAATTTTGTCAACGATGTCTTCATCCTTTTTCCTCTTATTACTATTTAAAAGGCTCAAATCAACCTCAGGTTCTGTAAAAAGCCATGGTGGAACAGTTGCCCAGCAGACTGGGGGACACACTCTCTTCTCCAGAATACCTACTTTCCCTGCAATGTCTTTTAGCTTGACTCCAAAATAACTTTGATCCTTCTTCCCCTCCCCTCAAATTCCCAGTGCTGGTCTAACAGTGTTTTAGTTGGAAAAGACTCATCTTGCCCTTTTATTTTCATCAAGTACTTCAGCCCAAGCTTAACCCTCCTTATTTCCAATGGCATTTCTCCCAATTCTACCAATAATGCTGACACTGGGGTGGTTCGAAATGCTCCGCTACATACTCTTAAGGCCTTAGCTTGTACAATATCCAGAGCTTTCAGAGTTGTGTGTGCTGCTGACCCATACACCATACACCCATAGTCTATGCACGATCGAATCATTGCTCTGTAAATCATCAACAAGGTTTCTCTGTCAGCCCCCCAATCAGTTCCTGCCAGACATCTTAAAACATTTATTATTCTTTCACATTTCACCACTGTTTTCTGTATATGTGTTTTCCATGTCACTCTTTCATCCATCCACACTCCCAGGTATTTAAAACTCTTAACTCTTTCTAGATTATGACTGCTGACCATCAGCCCTTTATCCGGCACTTTCTTTTTACTCCCAAACACCATGAACTTTGTTTTGTCTATAGAGATTTTAAATCCCCATTTTTTTGTCCAATCAACCACTTTATCCAGGCTTCCCTGTATTTTATTGAAAATGTGGGAGAGATTCCTTCCTCGCTTCCAAATAGCGCCATCATCTGCAAATAATGACAAACCAAGGTCTCTGCTCACTGTACTAAATATGCCATTGATTAAAATGTTGAAGAGTACAGGGCTGATCACACTTCCCTGGGGGGTGCCATTCTCCACTTCTACCTCTTCAGATAACACACTACCAACTTTAACCTGTAATTTCCTGTTGCCTAAAAAATCCCTAATCCAGTTAAATAGTCTCCCTCTTACTCCTGCATCATGTAGGGTGATTAATAGCCCCTCTCTCCATAACATATCGTATGCTTTTTCAATGTCAATAAATACTGCGACAACTGCTTCTTTGTTCGCAATAGCTCTCCTTACATCTACATCTAAGCTCATGACTGAGTCCATTGTTGAATGACCCTGCCTAAACCCATTCTGGTACGGCACAAAGTATCTTCTTTTTTCCAGCATGTACACTAATCTGTATGTTATCATGCGCTCCATGATTTTACATACCACTGATGTCAGGGCTATTGGTCGGTAAGAACTGGGGTCACTCGGCTTTTTCCCCGGTTTCAAAATTGGGATAATAACTGCATGTTTCCATTCTCTGGGTAATTTGCCAGACTCCCACACACTGTTAATTAATGCTAGCAGCTCCTCTAAAACACAAATTCCTGCATGTTTGAAAAGTTGATACTCTAGCCCATCTCTACCTGGACTTGTGTCCCTGCCTTGGTTTATTGCTCTTTTTAGCTCATCTAATGTAAAATAATTATTAATGGCATCTGAGTTATCGTTATTTGCCTGCAGCTTACTAATTTGCCCTGTTACTACTTCTTCTCTCATTCTTTTGTTTCCCTACATTGTCTGAGCTATGAACTTTTTGAAATTGCTTTACTAACATATCTGCTTTCTCCTTATTGTTTGTAGCCTCCTCTCCACTATGACAAAGGACAGGCAGACAGCTCTGCTTGCATACTCCAGACATTCTATGAATTAAGTTCCACATTTTCTTCGTAGAGGTCTCCGGCCCCAGTTTGCAACAAAAATCTCTCCAGCTTGTTTTCTTTGCCTCCTTTATGATCCTTCTGGCTCTGGCCCTCAACTTCTTATACTCAATTACATAGCTTTCTAATGGATATCTTCTTAGTCTCTTGTACGCTTTATTCCTGGCATGAACAGCTTTGCTGCACTCTTCATTCCACCACGGGACCATAGAGCCTCTTTTAGGGACCTTCTTCCTAGGGATTGTCTCTGCTACTACTGACCATATGTATTTGGAGAATGACCTATTCCATTCCTCTATACCATGTTCACTATCTATCAAGCCTATTTCTTCATTTAATTTTTCCTCATACTTTATCCAATTTGCTTTCCTGAAATTAAATCCCATTGCTAGGTTTTCTGGTTCCTCAATCAAACACCTTCCAAATTTGCTCCTTATAGGTACATGATCACTCCCCATTGTACACTGGTCCATTACTTCCCATCCACTCACTGCTGCTAACTCTGCTGATACCATTGTGATGTCTATTGCAGATGAAATGGATTGCCCTTCCCTAAACCATGTTGGCTGACCATCATTCAACACTACCAGATTATTTTTATCCATAAACTCCTCTATCATATTTCCATTCCTGTCATTTTTCTGTTTTCCCCATAACTCATTATGAGCATTGAAGTCCCCTACCCAGACTGTTGGTGCACTAATTTTATCCATTACTTCCTGCAAATGCTTCCCTTCCAGATTATTACTAGGGTTATATAGGTTGATGATAGTGATTTTCCCTCTATTGGTCCATGCCTCAATAATTACACATTCCAAATCTGTCTCAACTTCTTTCCTGCTGTACTGTATTCCTATCTTAACAAAGGTAGCACAGCCCCCTCCTGTCCTGTTTCCTCTATCTTTCCTTTCACATTTATATCCATTGATTTTAAAATCCAAGTTTGGCTTTAACCATGTTTCTTGAACACAGATGATTGCTGGCTTTTCCTTGAATTCCTCTAATCTTTTCTTAAATTCCTGACCATTTGCTGTTAGACTCCTGGCATTCCACTGTAAGATGCAGAACATCAGGAAAAGGAAGTTAATCCTCAACATAATCCCCATCTCTGCTGTCCATCTCTTCTTCATCACTTCCCAACAGTAATTCCTGTCCCTCAATTACAGTGTGTCCATCTTTATTTTGTGAGTAGGTAGCCTCCCATACCTCTTTTGGATCTACACCCTTAAATCCCAGCAGCTGCTCTGCTGCAGCAGTAATTTCTCTTGCCACATCTGATTTTTTGTTTGCAACCATTTTCACCCTCCACATTGCTTCAACCATAAATGCCAATAGCCTTTTCTTATTGACCACAACCATGACATCATCACTGTTTAACATTTCTCCTCCTTTGATTGGCTCTGCTCTGGTCTGCCCCACTCTGCTTGTGTTTTCCACCCTTCGTAGTGCTTCTGCATAAGACACTTTGTTCTCCTTCCTTATTTTCTGTACATTCTCAGCTTTTTGATAATGTGTACACCCCTATAGGAAGCTGGGTGATTACCTCCACAGTTGCAACACTTAGCTGTTCCTCTGCATTCTTTCCCATCATGATCACCACCACACAATCTGCACCTTCTTCTCTCCCGGCACACAGCTGCAACATGCCCAAATCTTTGACATTTGAAACATCTCATTGGGGGCCTTTCATAGGTCTTTACAGAGAAGCTCATGTATCCCAGCATCACCCTTTTGGGGAGCTCTTCATCCTTAAATGTCAAAAGTATGGGAGTAAAGCCTCTATCATTTTTACCCATGCGCTTCACACCAGTTATATTCCCTCCTTTCAAACTCCTCAGCAGCTCATCCTCTGACATATCATTTGAAATATTGTATATCACCCCTTTAGTTTCAGAGACAGAGCGTGGTTTGAACACTTCAACCCTTTTGTCCAGGATGTTTTTTATTTTAAGTGCCTTTTCTTGCTGAGCCTCTGTCTTGCATATAATAGAAATCATTCCATTGCTCAGGACAGTAGCATGCATCACATCACCAATATTATCCTTCAACTCTTTTGTCAATTTCAGGGGACTGACAGAGAAGAACCCAGAGCCACTCTTGGCTTTTATCAGGACTTTGAATCGCACCTCCTTGTCTAACTCAGCCCTCCTTACTTTAGCCTGCACATTATCAATATCACTATCCTGTGAGGTATCACCCCTAGCTGTGCGATCTCTTTTGGGTCTATTCCTACTCACAGTCTTCCACGCTTCCCCACTCCCACCCCTATAGTTTACGTCCTGAGTGGACATAACTTCCCCTGCTTTGGGAATGTGGCTTCAATTTCTCCCTTGTATCTGGGGACCTGCAGATCAGTCAGAAGCTGAGCTAGAATACCGTCGGCCAATAGGCCGTCGGCCGATATCCCGCACCCAACTCCCCACTCAAACCACTGGCACCCCAATGCACGATCCAAAATCCAAAATTATAGCCAGTTAGTCCGTTTGAATCCGATAACAGCACTGCTTCAACTCACACTCCCGCCAACCAACGTTCCAACTTCCGCGTCTCCGTCACTTCCTCCAGGCAACAACCCATTCCACCTACTGTTGTATTTTGATAGTTGTTGAAATGCCTGACTGAGAGTTCTGCCACTGATTTCTTTTCTCACAATCTCAAAAATTCTATATAATGCTTGATATGAGACTATACTTAAAACAAAGTCAGAGCTCAGAACAAGTGTTAACAGACAAGTTAAAGATAATTTCTCACATAGAAAGCTTACATTAGAAAGTTTGAGAGTGAGAAAAAGAAATAGGGACCCAACTGTTCACTAGTGTAATATAACTTTAAAAACAGTGTTTTCTTTAAAGTCTTATTTTGCACATTTAAACCTAAAAGAGGACGTCCATCATCATATTAAATAGTTTTCCTAATATTATTTAAACATAGTTTTATTTTAGGTCTTTACTATTGATGTAAAACTGTGACATTTCTTTTGAACTAAACCAGGGGTCATCAAGTTCATCTGCACAAGGGCCAGATTTAGTCTTGATAGAGACTCTGGGGGCCGGACTTTCAAATAAACAAAAATGAAATCAATATTTTGGTCTAATTAACATATTATTTTATTAGTATTCTCATTTTATTTCAACATGCAGGAAATTTCTTGTCACCACCAGTGAGATCTGTCCATAGTATCTATAATGCAGCAGGCCACAAGGAGCCAGGCCTGTCCAAGGAGCTGTCTGGGTCTCTGAGAATTATCCCTCCCAAATTGTGATTAAGCACCAATGGAACTATTTTAACACCTTTTAACTACTTCCTTTGGCCATTTTTGCAATATTTGTTGCCACTCTTTACTCATTTTTGCTGCTTCAAACCAATCTTTGCCACTTTTTTGCCCATTTCCCCCCCCTTTTCACTCCTTTGCTAGACTAGTTTTGCTTTACCCATTTTTAAGAATTCTTCATCCATTTAACCAATTTTTTACCACTGTTTAACCCTTTTAAACCACTTTTCCTGCATGTTTTATCTCCTTTGTGTCTCTCTATTAAAAATTTTTCCCAGTTTTTTACACAAATTTTTTTTTTTTGTTGTTTTTTTGTTTTTTGCATAATTTTAACCCATTTTTATAACTTTTTTCCTCTTTTACCAATTTTTGCTACATTTAACCTCTTTTCACCACTTTTGCTGCCAGTTTTTGTCCCGTTGTGCCTCTCCATGACACTTGACACTTCTCCCCCATTGTTGCCACTCTCTTACCCCTTTTCACCACTTTATCTGGACATTTTTGCAATATTTCAGAATCCAGCCCCCGCTGTGACTGAGTTTGACACTCCTGCTCTGCTGCCCCCTACAGGCAGAACTTCTCTCCCTGAGTCATTCATGGTGCAAAAGTGTCAAATGCCCAAAGGCATTCTGGGACAAAAAATAATTACAATGAATGAGTGCTGTTTACCTTAAACTAAAAATGTGTTCAAGAACTCAGAAAATAGAGCTGAAATAACTATTTTGGATTTTTAAGTTAAAACAACCTCTTGTTTTTTAACAACCTCCAGCTGGTCGGTCTGACAGTGTGCTTAGGTGTTGCTTCTGTAACTGTTGTGTGTGTAAAAATGAAACATTGTTTAAAAGTTCTTTGCAGTCTTGTCGTAGTCCTAAGTCTGGTCAGACTGAGAGTTGCTGTTCCCGCCAAAACTGCACCGTTTGAATCAGGACCGTTGGAGAACGACATCACTCACTCACTTCCTCCCCACTTACTCAGTTATTTTGAGTAGAAGGGTCAGGTCACCACACTGAGAAAAGTGAATCTGGCCAAAAGTAAATCTGACTTAATTTAATCTTTGATATCAGCAATAAAAATCCAACTTTTTAGCTTGACTTAAGTAAATCTAATTTTGTTGTCAGTTTCTTTTGTTAAAAATAAAGACAGTGTGACTTTTTCCCTAAATAAGAATAATTTTGGTAATGTAAGACAATCTTCCAGTTTATCCACATAACTAAGCCTGACTTTGTTACCTTTACTCAGTTTCATTCTGTGTTTCAAAACTACAAAAAACTACATTATCCATGAATAAATGCCCCCTGTGATGCATCGTGGGTTTTTATGATTAGTGATAACAATCAGGAATAGATGAGCTGCTAACTGAAGACATGGTAGTGATGATAGACCTGATTGGTGGGATTCAAATCTGGTTATAGGCAGAATTTTCCCATGATGCCCTAGGGCAGAGTGTTTCTATGTGTTTAGATCTGTTTACATGTGGTCAGGTGAGTTTAGACGTTGAATGTTTAGATCACTGCTGGGATTCCTCTGTTCATCTTTCTGATGGATTATTCTTGTTTTTGATGGTCAACACTTTTGCACCATGAGTGAAAAGAGGACTTCCTGAAAATGACCTTGACCACCAGTTTTAGATTAGTAGTAATAACTCTAACAATTCTCTGTAAGTTTTAGTGATGAAGGAAAATCAAGAAAGTGTGGAAACAAATGTAAATACTTCCTTAGCAGGCAATGTTACAGGAGTTACTAATGGGTCCTGCCAGTCAGAGGGAATCATTAAAAATATAAATTAAGTAGTTGTTATAAACTGCATTGAGAGAATGAGTCATTTGCAGGAGTACAAGTTGAGTTTAACTGAAATTACATGAACTTCAAGGACAGAAAAATTTAAGTTACACAAAGATTAGTCTTGTTCAATCTACTTGAAAATGTCATTGTTTTGTTCTTGAACTAAAACACAGTAGTAGTTTTTACAAAGATTAATCTGGCTCATCTACAAAAAAAAATGATGCAAAAAGTTGCCTAGGATTTCTAAGTAGATTGGGCTGAATATTTTTTATCAGTGTGTAAGACGGAGCAAATCACCTGAATCAGGCTGCGCAGCAGGTGTGCGAGGGCTGAGACGGCTGGATCAATTTTTAACACTCCTTTTTCAGACAGAAAAAAACTCTGAGAGCCAAAACGGCCCAACACACACTCAAACATCCTGGACAGCATGGAAACAGTGTCCGACTATACGAAAAGCAGGCAAACATGCTTAAGAAAAAAAAAACAACATAGAATCACAGTAACAAAAATCTCCAGTTACATAAAACACAAAATAATGTGGATCAAAACCAAAACTGCAAGTGATACCTTTTACCAAAAACAGGTAAAGCAACTCACTAATACTGACAAAGATTAACGAGTGAAGTTATCAGTACTTCAGTGCATCAACAAAGCCGACAAACAACATCACAAAAGGTGAAAAAAAAACAAGTTTTTGGCGAGGAAGATTGTTTCATCCTGTACCTTTGCTTGTTGTATTATTGTTTAGAAATGGTTGTTATCCCCTTTCCTTTGTTATCAGATAAACCAGTCAAACTATTACACAGAAAAAAATACACTGAGGTTGAACTTCCCTCCTCTGAGCTCATTTGTCCTTGACAGACAAACCGCAAATCAGTTGAGCCTGAGTTAACAGCCTCCTTCTCCCATCAAATATTTTTCAGGTAGAGCAGCTAAGGAAAGGAGTGACGCCGAGTTTAAAACGCGGCACACAGCACGCCCAATTTGTACCGTGGCACATGGATGTGGCGCGTGTCATTCTCAGTATGCTACAGTCATTCCTGACTAATTTCAGGGTAGTCATGTTACATGACGTTATTCTCATGAAATACAGGGTCGAAGTCGTGCCAGATGACATCAATACTAATGGGTTTGCTTGCAACACTTTATGATGTCAATGTGGATTTTTTTTACTGACAACGTTATACAAAAACATGTTGTCATTAAATGGTTGAATTTGATCATTAGGTCATTTTACATGAATGCCTTACATAATGTTTAAGGCTGTTATTTCTGTAACAACACTAAAGTTGTTTCATGAACACACTGATGCAAACGATACACTAAAGTTCACAGCACAGTTAAGTTAGCCTGGCCACTGTACAGGCTGAAAAATCAATAGCATCTATCCATTCATATATATGGTCTGTTGTATTTATTTCAAACTACTGGATTGACATCCTTTCATTTATTCCATTGTTTTGTGTCGATTCTTTTTCTCATCAAACAGGGTATTCAGTTTTGTGCTTCTGAGTCATGTTAACACAGTGATAAACTGAAGCTCAACTTGCTGTAAAACCAAATAAATTTTAATCACTATGCAGTTAAACTTCTAAACCAGTCACAAATGTGCTGGTGAAAAAAAGGCCATTGCTCTATTGACAGTAAGAGAAATGCCATGAAAGCAGCCGCCTTATTCATTAGTTCACTTTTCCATTAGTATCGATGTTATCTGCCAGGACTTCGACCTTGTATTTCAGGAGAATAACGCCATGTAACATGACTATCCATGAAATGTGCCAGGAATGACTGTAGCATACCAAGAATGACACGTGGACGTCTGTGTGTCATGGCTTAAAGGCCATGCGCCGCGACACAAATTGAGTGTGATCTTGGCCCTACTGTAGGGAAGATGAAACAGGATCTAGGAGGACTAGATAAGCTTAGAAAAGCAGATGTAAGAGCAGAAGCTGAACAGTGAGGCTGGAAAGTTAGTGTCTGTGCAGTTGAAGAGAGATGTAGGGGGTTGGTGGCAAGGATAATAGTTTCATCACTTAAAGAGCTGGGATTGCAGGGCAGAGTTTAGGAAAACACGTTAGGAGATGAAGCCATTTAAACCAGCCAATGGATTTAGATGAGAAGGAAAAATTCTGACTTGAGGCAAAAAAAAAAAGGCATGAAAACCCCTGAACATCTCTGATTGTTCTTTTTCTCATATTAAGTTCTGTTGTCATGGAAATACAGGAGTAGAGGGAGACAGAGTGTCACCCCAGTCAGGCGGGTGAGAACTAGCCCAACTTAGAGAGCATCTAAAAGGTTCTTCTCCTGAGTGAATCTTTATATGAGCTTCCATAGAAGATTTTTGTGTAAAACTTTAGAATCTTTTACCACACAGAGTAGCAGAAGGGTTTCTCTCATGAGTGAGTTCTCATGTGTTTTTCCAGACAATGTTTTCTTGAAAATGTTGTAACCGTACTCAGAGCAACTTCATTTTTTTGTCACTTGTGTGAATCCTCATGTGTTTGTTCAGATTTGTAAGAGAATCTTTTCTTGCAACAAGAGCAGCTGAAGAGTTTCTCTCCAGAGTGAATCCTCATGTGAGCTTCCATATTCCCCTTCTGTGTAAATCTTCTGCTAGAAACAGAGCAGCTGAAGGGTTTCTCTCCAGAGTGAATCCTCATGTGAGCTTCCATATTCCCTTTCTGTGTAAATCTTCTGCTACAAACAGAGCAGCTGAAGGGTTTCTCTCCAGGGTGAATCCTCATGTGAGCCTCCATATTCCCTTTCTGTGTAAATCTTCTGCTGCAAACAGAGCATCTAAAGGGTTCTTCTCCTGAGTGAATCCTCATGTGAGCTTCCATAGAAGTTTTCTGTGTAAATCTCTTGCTGCAAATAGAGCAACTGAAGGGTTTCTCTCCTGCGTGAATTCTTGTGTGTTTTGTCAAGTGGCTTACTCTGTTGAATGTTTTACCACACACAGAACAGCTGTGTGATTTCTTACTCTTATCTTTAATATTTGTTGCAGACTTTGAACCTGACTGAAGTTCTCCGGTCTCCCTCCAATCATCACTGTCATCAATCTCTCCTCCAGAACTCACTACAGTCTTGGTCTCAGTCACTGGTTGTAAATGTGTCTCTGGATCTGAGATCCTGGCTGGATCTGCTCCTCCACAGTCCTCTCCATCAGCTCTTGTTTCCATCTCTCCATTTTGTCTCTCATGAAGCTGTGAGGATTGAGGTTTCTCTTCATCATCTTCACTCTTCACAGAGACAGAACTGAAGAGGAACTTGGTGTCAGCCTCGTCCAGTCCTTGAAACTGCTATCCCTCCTGACTGATCCACAGTTCCTCTTGTTCCTCCTTAATGAGTGGGGGCTCAGCGTCCTCCTGGGGGCTCTCTTCTTTAATCACCAACAGCTGCTGGGCGTCTGCAGGAAGCACTGAAATACACAAAGACACACCAAGAGAAGCTGTGAGGTTAGATTGAGCCTAAATGACTTCAAATATTTAAAGTTCTATCTATTTCAGACACATTCTTAACAATAAACCTCTGTAGCTGTTAGGATGTCCAAATTCTAACGTGTACAGCCACACACAGAAATGTGGTATTTTTAGTCACAGCTTAACAAAACTCAGAATCTAAACTTTAAAGGAGACATAATATACTAAGTCATATCTTAACACTTGCATGCAATGCTACAATGTTGAGGATCCTTTCTAAACCATACCGAATTCATTTTATCAAGAGACACGCGTCTTTCCATAAACTCTGCAAACAAGATTACCGGCCTCCCTGAACAGCTCGTTGCGAGACTTGATACGAGCTGACGTCATTCTGGTTGTTGGAGTATTTATACCCAACAACACAGAATAGTTGGAATGGTGGATAAACATCCTCAGTCAACTTCCTCACAAATTCAGGCTGTCCTGCAGACTCAGGGTGCAAAAATGTCAGCTGGGACCATACGTGGTCATCTGAATGAGATGAAGTGCTATGGCAGGAGACTGAGGAGAACCCCACTGCTGACAAAGAGACATAAAAAAGCCAGACTGGAGTTTGCAAAAATGTACCTGAGTAAGCCTCAATCCTTCCGGGGGAATAGTTTGTGGACAGATGAGACTAAGGTAGAGCTTTTTGGAAAATCACGTCATTCTACTATTTACAGAAAACAGAATGAGGCCTACAAAGAAAAGAACACAGTACCTACAGTCAAACATGGTGGAGGCTCAATGATGTTCTGGGGTTATTTTGCTGCCTCTGGCACTGGGTGCCTTGACTCTGTGCAAGGAATCATGAAATCTGGAGACTATCAAAACATTTTGGGCCGTAATATAGGGCCTAGTGCCAGAAAGCTGGGTCTGCATCAGAGGTCATGGGTGTTCCAGCAGGACAATAACCCCAAACATACCTCAAAAAGCACCAAGAAATGGTTGGAGACAAAGCTGGAGAGTTCTGACGTGGCCAACAATGAGTGCAGATCTAAATCCTATTGAACACCTATGGAGAGATCTCAAAATTGCTGTTGCAAGAAGGCACACTTTAAATCTGAGAGACCTGGAGCAGTTTGCAAAAGAAGAGTAGTCCAAAATTCCAGTTAAGAGGTGTCAGAAGCTTGTTGATGGTTGACAGCTGTCACCAGTCAATCACAAGGCTGACATATAGAGACAGACCACCATCCAGATTAACTGGTGACAAATTAAAGGGGACATATGCAACTATTACTTTCTGGGAATTTCTAACACAAATATGTGCTCCTGGCCTGTCCACAATTTCCTCCAGTACCAGAAAAATCCATTCTCTCTCCCCCTCTCTTTCTCCACCTTTCAGAAAATGTGTGCTCAAACAAGCTGTTCTCAGATTTTACACCTATGACCTCACATAGGGAGAAAGCACAGGCCCACGGGTGTGGTTGCCCCTCCCCCACTTGGAGGAAAGTTCAACCCTCCTCTAGTGATCCTCTCTTGAGCTGAGATGCTGGATAGCTCAGTGGGTTACCCTGCTGACTACAGTGTAGAGAATTGATGGTTTGAATCTCAGTCAGGTCCTAAACTTTAGATACAAGTGTCTGTAACATCAGGAGTGCTGCATCCATTTCCTGAGAGGGGTGTGGTCAGGGGTGGAGTCAGACAGCTAATTACCATTTAAAGCCACAGACACACAAACAGCTCGTGCTGAGAAGGGCTGAAAAAGAGGGCTTTTTAGACATGCAAAAATCCAATACTGGAGTGTTTCTGTCAGCAATAAACTTAACAGGCATGTTTTGGGGACCCTTGAGACCGGTATAAACTTGTCTTAAAAGGGTAGCATATGTCCCCTTTAACTGGTGACAGTCGGAGCAGATGCTCGGGGGCGTGGCTTACAACAATTCTTGTTTACCTTCTAAATGGCATTAAAATGCGACAACATTGCTTTCTGCTCCAATCTAAGACTTGATTGTTGTCTGTAGACGCATTAAGGCAGTGAGGAAGGTGTTTGTGGAGTCAAAAACGCTAACAGGGCTGTCACAAGTTAACACAGTGATTACGTCTTTCTACTTTACTGACTAGTCTTGTTTAATAGCATCCCTCAGACGGGATGTGCCCGTTCCAGACTGTGTGCAAGTATAAACATTCCCAAATCCATCAGATTCATAACCACAATCATACTGGACGACAAATATTCCACTTAGAACCAGAAGTTTTTCTTTGCGTGTCTCCTCTGTTTGCTTTGTTTTGAACAGGCACCTGCACAGTCACCTGGATTTTCTTTCCCATTTCTGCAGCTTAAAACTTAGTTTGTGACCACACAAACACCTTCCTCACTGCCTTAATGCGTCTACGGACAACAATAAAGTCTTACATTGGAGCAGCAAGCGATGTTATTGCATTTTAATGCCATTTAGAAGGTAAACAAGAATGGTTGGAAGCCACGCCCCCCGAACATCTGCTCCGACTGTCACCAGTTAATCTGGCACACCCCGACCACCTAGGGCCAGTTTTACAGTCTTAAACTGACCTAAGGAGCATGTCTTTGGTGTGAACTCCAAACTGTAACAGGAAACAGGTTTCTGTGAGTGTAAATAAACCCACCTGCTCTGTGCAGCTTTATCTCAGGGAATAAAATCATCGTTAGCATAGCCACACATGCTAACTGAGCTTTTTTTTTTTAATTAATTATTTACATATTAAGTACAAACACAAAGGACTGTTTGTGCCAGGGGATCCCAAAGATTCAGAAACAACAAAGTACAGAGAAAATAGAACACAAATCAAACATACAACACAGAAATCAAAACAAAAAACAAATGCAACACTAACAAGTTAAAAAAAAATACAATCATCGTCAATCTTTACCATTCTTATAGACAATAGCTTCAGTTTTAAGTGCCTTCTTGCTCTTAAGGCCTTCAGTAGTTGTGAAATACAGTCTCAGTTCATGCAGAAAATGTTCAAAGCTTGGTTTGGATTCTTCTTTTTATGAATGTGAAATTTTCCTAGAAAAAGAAGGAGCTGTACAAAAAATATAAAGCCTTTCTTTTTCTCCTTGTCCTCAAAAAGAATAACCATGTCCTTTTCCTTTGAGTGGATTGCTTATCCAGTTTTTCTATTGATGTAATTTTGAACATCCATCCAGAATATTTTAGTGTATACACAATGATAAAACAAATGGGAGATTGTTTCTTCCTCATTTCCACAAAAATCACAGGAATAATCAATATCAAGCTTAAATCTCTCTAGAGTTTTCTTTGCTGGATAAATTTTATGCAGAATTTTAAAAGAGAGCTCTTTAACTTTATTATTCAGACAGAATTTATCCCCACCTAGCCACACTTTTTTCCAGTCAATTTCACCATAAAGTGAGCTCCAAAAGGATTTTGCTGAGGGCACAGATACAGTATGTATGAGATTCCTGATCTTTGAGATCTCGCTTGTGGACCCTCTAAGCAATTGTAGTACACTCCTCGGTACGGCATCAACCACCACTGCATATTCCTTTGGTGTGGTCGGTAGCCTGAACTTAGAGAGGAATTCACCATACAATAGTAGATGTCCCTCAGCATTCAAAAGTTGTTCAACTAAAACAATGTAATTTTCAACCCATGTTTTATAATAGAGTGATTTATTCTTATATTGAATATTCCTGTTATTCTAGATGTAATATCTTGTTGGTGAGAAGTTATGTACATACACCATTTTCCAGGACAGCAGTGCTTGTTTATGAAAGTTTGCTAATTTCACAGGTAATTTTTCAATCCTATAATCACATTTTAACAGAAATTTAAGACCACCAACTGAGTTAAATACATGTTTAGGGAAGGTATGAGGAGATATTGATGTCACAAGGCAAAAGTGTGGTTTTCTTATTTAGTTTGTGTGCTTTTATGCCTTGGTTTTATACAGATTTTTATTTCATTGTTTTATCTTGGATTGTTTTAAGTATATTTTATTGAGACTGATTTTAGATTAAAGACACCTCCTACAAGAGCCGGAAGAACACGCAGGAGACGGCGGATACGGGAGGACGTAGGGACATGAGAGCACACAAGCACAGGAGAAGAGGAGAGCACACAGGAGAAAGATGAGAGGCAAGCACCGACGAGACGCAAACCTGAGCACAACCCAGCAAGCTGACGGCACAGGCGCCAGCCAGAGTGGAGGAAAATCCAGAGTGTTACGATGTGGAAGACACGCAGCGGCAGAGTGAGGAACTCTGCTGGCGTTGTGAGTATCCTTTGGATATTAGTAACACTCTGGTACTTGAGTGCGACTCGCCTGTGTTTCTTTGTCCTGTTGGTACACCACACTGGCAGCCTTTTTCCTGTTTGGCAGGTGGCGACTGTGAAGGAGCGGAGTGGCAGACAACAGCGGACGGCGGCGGTAGGAGACAGCCCCGGACTGGAGACGAGTGCCCCTCTGGAGTGACTGGTTTAGCCTCCTTACCCTCTTAAAAGACTTTTATCCGGTTTTAGTTTAGTGACATTTTAGTGCTCTTTTAAAGACATTTTAACCAATTTTACTGTTTTATTGGTGCAAGAAAAAATCTGTTCATTTAATCCCTGTGTTGCACCTAAGTCTGTTGTCTGTCTTTTTGATCACTGTTTTTAACTTGTCCTGACCCAGTTTTAACGAATCTGAGGGTTTTTAACTCCTTTTATTGAACAAATCAAGAGTTTTAACCCCAATTTATCACATTAAGAGGTAATGAAAATCATATTCACCTAAGTGACAGAGTAGCTCTTCTCCGAAGTGCTCTCAGACTAGGATCAGGAAAGGCAGAGGCACTGCTAAACCTCATTCAGGGTGCTACAAATGAGAGCGTTACCCTGTCAGAACAGGCCGCACACCAGTTGTAGTACCAGGACGACAAACAAAGTGCATTAGCTGCCCTGTGAGAACAGATCTAAAAGTGAAAACAGAAATGCTCTTTGAACCTGAAGAAAACCTTTCATTGGACGAGGGACTCAAAATAAACTGCCAGTTGATAGACATTTCCTGCTCCACACGTAAAGTGAAAACTTATGTGAGAAATACCACACACCATGACATCACAATGCCAGGTAAAACGGTAATAGGGAGCATACAGAGGATAACGGACTGTCACCCAGTGTGGCCTGAGGAACCACAAGTCAGGTCTGTAGGTGTGGTAAACCCTCAAACACCACCACACCCCACCGCAGAGATATTGCAGGGAGACCCCCAAAACAAACACTGGGATCCACCTGTCAGTTTGGATCATTTGACCCCTGAACAACAGGCAGTGGTTAAACAGATGCTCCAGGAAGAGTCCAGCACCTTTGCCAGAAACAAAGATGAAGTAGGTTTCATAAAAAACTTAAACATGGACATTAAGTTAACTGATGAGGTTCCAGTTGCTAAAACCTATAATGCCATACCTCGACCACTATACGAAGAGGTAAAGAACCACATCCAGGACTTGTTAACTAAGGGATTCATCCGCAAATCCACTTCCCCATACGCATCTTCAATAGTTTGTGTAAGAAAGAGAGATGGAAGCCTGAGATTATGCATTGACTACAGGGGTCTTAATGAAAAAACTATTCCAGATAGACACCCCATACCATGCATTCAGGAGATACTTGATGGTCTCGGTGGAAACGCTTGGTTTAGGGTACTGGACCAAGGCAAAGCTTACCATCAAGGCAGTGTTAGTGAGGACGCAAAGAAACTCACAGCCTTCACAACCCCTTGGGGGCTGTATGAATGGAACAGAATTCTATTTGGCCTTACTAATGCACCCTCAGCCTTCAAACGCAGTATGGAAGAGAGCCTGGAGGGTCTCCGAGACAAAATATGCATTCCATACCTAAATGATGTATTAGTTTACAGCAAAACATTTACACAGCATGTGGAGGATGTGAGGTCTGTTCTGAAAAGACAACAAGCCTGGGGAATTAAGCTGCGAACAGACAAGAATGATCCGTTTA
This sequence comes from Cheilinus undulatus, assembly GCF_018320785.1. Taxonomy (NCBI): domain Eukaryota; kingdom Metazoa; phylum Chordata; class Actinopteri; order Labriformes; family Labridae; genus Cheilinus; species Cheilinus undulatus. Next base: position 2,867,304 of record NC_054878.1, read on the forward strand.
AAAATGAGGTGCGCTATGTGGGAAAAGTGATCTCAGCTGAGGGTTACAGAATGGACAATGTGACAGACAGGTTTAGAGATTATTTGTTTTATGCTCCCTCTGTTACAGTATACAGTGACAACAACCCTGTCACTTATGTTTTAAGCACAGCTGAATGCAACTGGAAATCGCTGGGTGTCCGAGCTGGCTGATTTCAACATAACCTTGAAGTACCGTCCAGGAAAAAGCAACACAGATGCTGACTTCTTGTCTCGCATGCTAGTGAGTATGGACACATACATGAGTGAGTGCACAGAACAATTCACACCTGAAGTGTTAGGTGCAATATTCAGTGCAGCTGAGACACAAAAGCAGCATGACATGGACTGGGTCTCTGCCGTTACCTGTAACCTGGATGTTCAGGATATAGGTGCAGATAACCAGCCAGACATAAGAGTCACTCAGCAGGAGTTACTGCAGGCACAGTTGCAAGACCCTGCCATATCCCATGTACTCCAGTTGAAAAGCTGTGGAGGAAACCCAGACAGGAGAGTCAGGAGTATGGAAATGACAAAAACCAAGCAACTATTACATGAATGGAAAAGGCTGTATGTGTCCCAGGAAGGTCTACTGAAACACAGAACATCTACTTGGACTCAAATTGTGCTTCCAGATAAATACAGAGACCTAGTGTACAAGCATCTTCACTGTGAGATGGGTCACCTGGGGGTGGAACGTGTTTTACAGCTTGCTAGACAAAGGTTTTATTGGCCAGGAATGCAAAAAGACATTGAGTTTTTTGTTACTCAAGTTTGTAAATGTAATATTCAGAAAAAACCCTGCTGTGCAAAGCAGAGCCCCCATGTGTCATGTACCAGCAACAGCACCATTCGAAATGGTTTCAATAGACTATCTTCACCTTGAAAAAAGCAGGGGAGGGTATGAGTATATTTTAGTGATTATTGACAACTTCACAAAATTTGCCCAAGCTTACCCAACCTGTTACAAATCTGGCAAAACAGCAGCTGAGAAAATCTTTAATGATTTTTCTCTCAAATTTGGTTTCCCTGCCAAAATCCATCATGATCAAGGTAAAGAATTTGAGAACCAGTTATTCAGACAGCTACAGCAATACACCAGCATGGAAAACTCAAAAACAACCCCCTACCACCCACAAGGGAACCCAGCTGAAAGATTTAATCGCACTCTGTTGTCAATGCTGCGGACCTTGGATGAGGATAAAAAGGCAAATTGGAGTGACTATGTGAACAAAGTCATTCATGCTTATAACTGCACAATCAGTGAGGCAACAGGATATTCCCCGTTCTATCTACTTTTCGGAAGGAATCCCCGCTTGTCGATTGATCTGATCTTTGGGATAAGTGATGAAGAAGGAGCTGGCTCACACCTGGACTATGTAAAAAAATTGCAGCAACAGATGAAGGAAGCATATGACATTGCATCCAAAACTATTGAAAAGACCACAGCTAGAGGAAAAAAATACTATGATCAAAAGAGACAAAGTTCAGCACTCTCTCCAGGTGACAGGGTCCTTGTCAGGAATATGTCAGAGTGAGGAGGGCCGGGAAAATTACGCTCATATTGGGAGGATCAAATACATATTGTGGTCTCTCAAAAAGGGAAAGACACCCCAGTTTATTAGGTAAAGCCTGAACGGGGCACAGGCAGAATCCTCCATCGCAACATGTTAATGCCATGTAATGCTTTGCCACTGGAAAGACCAGCCCACAACACCCCAGAAAGACAAAATCCACACCCTCGACAAAGACAGACACAAGAGTAAAACAACTGAAACATCAGAGGTCTCAGAGAGCTCAGATGAGGAGGGACATTATTGGGCTCAGAGACTGAGGCACCATCACTACCAGTCTGGAGAACAAAATGTTACACTTCAACCTGCTCCTGAAACAGGACCTCAGCTTGAACTTAACACTGAAGCAGAGGAGTTCAAAGGGAGACTCCATTTCAAATGCTTGCAGACAATGTTAACACTGAGAATGTTGCACGAGAAAATGAAACTAAGGAGATGACAAAAACTGTTCAATCTGAAGACCCGCCTAGCAGCCAGGAGCCAAAATCCTCTGACGCACAGCCACGCAGGTCACAGAGAGAAAGGCGACCTAAAGAGACATTGACATATGATTCACTGGGCCAACCTGCACATCGTGTGGTGGGGCTTCACACCAACCCACTGTATGTAAACACACTGGCACCGGGTTATGGACAATACAGTTTGCCCTGACCATGTCCACAGATGGTTGGAACACACCTGGTTCATCCTACCCTTGTTCCTGTAGGATACAACTGAAGGACTGTTAAAAGATTCTGTATGTTTTAGATTATTCTGTGGAGTAGGAACAGTAACACGGACTGTTTGTAAACTGAGCGTTACTCATTCTGGATCACGCACAGAAAAAAAGTTGAACATGAGGCGCAGTTACCTAGTGTACTAAGTGGTTGATTTTTGGTTGTGTTTGTGTGTATTAAATGGTTTTTATTTTAAGGGGTTAAAGAAATGCCACTTAAATGAAGTTTGAAACTAAAGGAAAGTTCTAGTTATATGATGAATGTTTTTGGACTAAGTATTAGCATTGAAGCAATGTAAAAGGGAAAATCTGTGTCATGAGTCTCTGGAGAACACAGTAAAATGAAGAAATATGTTTTTGATACAGAGCATTGGTTTAGTACTATAATGTTGTTGCAACTGCCCATGGGTAAACTTTAAGTTTAAACACTATAGTGTGATGTAAGGGTAGTTATGTCCACCATGGTATACAATGGCAGTGTGCTCTAAAGGTAATACCTTTTGAAATGCAGTTAAAACTATTTACTTGTTTCTAACTTTCAAAAAAGAAAGTCATTGCCAGTATACAGAATCCTTAAGAGAGGTATGTATAATGTTACACTTGTGTGTTGCATATCAATATGTCCAACAAAGCACTGTTAATGTTAGGGGACAACATTTATTTTGCAGGGGATGAATGTGGCACCTGTAGGAGGCAATGTATTTTTTTGGCCACTAGATGACAGAGTGACCTCTAGTTTGTGTGTCAATCATAGAAGAAATGACGCCTGTTGCTATGGTAAAGGAGGGACTGACGTAAACAGTATCTCTCACTTGCCTGACTTGTTGACTGTCCTGCCGTTCGAGTAATAAAATGAACATTCTTTTTACACCAAGAACTTCATCTCTGCCTCAGCGGTGTAACAAAGGCCTTCCAAATATTGTCTTTTTCTTTAATCAGGTTAGTTAACCATTTAACTTTGAAAGTAGTATTTAGTGTTTCAAAACTTAGAACCTCAAGACCACCATCTCTTCTTGTATTACAAATAATATCTTTTCTTAAATAATGACGTTTGTTCCTCCAAATAAAATTGAACAAAGTCTTGTCTAATTTTTTGTATATTGCAGCAGGCATTTCAAGTGCTAAAGACACAGACAGCTCGAGATATCCCCTCAGCTTTGGACAACAAGACCCAACCATTCAAGGAGAGATCTCTCATCAGCCACATGTTGAACTTTTTTGTTATTCGTTCCACTATAGGATCAAAATTTAAGTTACTGCGAAGTTTTTCATTTTTGTCAATGACAACACCTAAATATATAACCGTATTCTTCACAGGGATACCATTCACTTCAGACTCATCACATTTCTTTAGTGGGAATAACACCAATTTTTTCCACATTCATTTTTAAACCTGAACTCGTCAATATAATAAACAGCTTTGATCACCTCCTACCTATTAGACAAAAAATGCTGACAACTCTTTCAGTTCTTCTCCAGATAGGCTTAATTTTTCTGATAGTCTTACTATTTTTGTAATTATCTGATCCTCTCTTTCTCTATTTGCTTTAGCAATTTTTTCCCAAATGCAATGGCTAACTTTCTAACGTCATATTTCATCAACTCCCAATAGTTTCCAAAACTGTTAAGTGAATTTGCTTGCCTCCAATATTTTTAAATTATTTTTTGGACTTCACTTTTAAATTGCATATTTTGCAATAATGTTCTATTCAGTTTCCAGTACTTTCTATTAGAGTTATATCTAGTTGCTGCCATATTGACCTTAGTAATAGCCTGATGATCTGTAAGCACTGTAGGTTCTATCAGCACAGACTCCACCTTAACCTCTATGTCTGCAGAGATCAACCAGAAGTCTATACAGGATCTTTGAGATCTGTCCTTATTATTCCAGGTATTTATTTTTTGGTTTGGATTTCTCTGCCTCCAGATATCAATGAGATATCAATGAGACCCATCCTGCCACAAATATTCTCTAATTCATTCATTACTCTGTTCTTAGGAGGCCATCTATCTGGGTTTTCATCCATTACTGTATCAAAATCTCCTCCCCATAATACTTAACCTTGCAAAGCAGATGGATACGCCCGTTTCCTTGATTTTCACTGGCGAATCCATCTTGTTAAGCTCCCATCTGAAACGTTTGGGCCCGATTAGAAAGTGACAGGACCAATCAGCGACGAGGGGCAGTACTTTCAGGCACAGCAGAGTCATGACGTTAACAAGCAGCAGCAAGAGCTGGTGCAGTTATGGAGGAAGAGATTAGCATGGATGCTGCTAAAGCGCCAGTTTTATCAGAACTTGATGACATTTCTTTGTTAAAAGAAGAACAAAGAACAGCAGTGAGTTGTTTTCTTTTCAAAAACCACAAATGTCGAGTACTTTCATGTCTGCATGCGCAGCTCGATAGCAGCTGCATCACGTGTTTTGTTGCTCTTATTGGCCTGTTGAGATGTGATAGACAGAACGTTCATCCAATCACACTCCGAGTTTTTTTCAAACCCTCTGCCTTTTCTCAAACGTTTCCTATTGAAGCTTTCCCAGATGGATGTGTTTCACACATCCATCTGGCGTGATGCACACACAAGGAGGTCTGAACTCGTGGTCAGTCAGCTGGCTGTTAGCTTGGTAAAAATGGAAAGGTGAGGAAGATGCCACTTTTAATCAAACCTTTCCTTTTCTCGCTGTTTGGGTGGGTGTTTCTGGCCCTTAGGCGAATCTAGCTGCTCAAAAATGTTCAGAAAGCTGTTCAAAAACTCAACTTATGTTCGTCATATCCCAGAGCTGCACGCTGCCTGAGAAACGACATCAGCCTCTCCGTCCTTCTCCTCCTGCTAGCTGAGCTCTGATGGAGAGATCACAAAGAGCTAATTCTTCTTCTCCTTTTTAATGACAATCCGTTGTCGGTACCAGATCTATTGGGGGTCCTGCGCCTGCTGATGATGCCACACATTGTAGTCGGCTGTGAAAACGTGGTGCATTTTTATTGGCTGGCAACCCACGCTGTCTGATATTGAACCAATTAGCATTCTACAAGAAAATGCCATGGCTCAAAACCTTCTTTCCAGCATTTGTATCAGAACTCAAAACTGTATGGACTCCATCAAGTGCTCAGAAAACGCCAAAGCTATTAAGACTATGCAAATAATAAAAACATATTTACACAATGTGACTGTGCAGGATTGAAAAGAAGACTGACATTTTGAAGAGTTACTAAAATAGTTCACTCTATGGGTAATGAGTCTATATAACATATGGGCTTCACTTTCTGAAATGACTGACAAAAATGTTGAACTTTTTTCTCATGCTCCAATTTTTTGAGATGTTCAGATCCTCGTGTCTTGGTAGGTGTTTCTCTGAACAGCTGGTGAACAACAACAGTGTGCAGCATGTTACACTAGTTCTATCAAAACAGTGCTTCAAACTGTTCATCAGATGGAATAAAACAAATACATGAAAATAAAATAGACTGAACAGGATGAAGTCATTTCACATGAATATAAGAAAGAGAAATAACAGTGACAGGTGATAAAGGAAAATGATGAAATCTTTACAACCCTGTCAGTCAAAATGACTGACATCCAGAAAGTCTGAGGAAACCTCTGCATCACTGACGGGAAGTTCATCAGACACTGAACACAGCAGAGATAATAGCCCACCTTTGATCTGGAAGAACCCCCCCACACACACACACACACACACTCTCTCTGGCTGTTACCTGCATGGGCAGAGCTTCAAAATCTCCAGGTGCTATGACCTCAGATGAATCACTAAACTAAATCAGGCTTGAACAACAAAAGAGACCAGTAACATATAAAAACAGACACAAATAGATTTGAAATTTAGATTCCAACCTTTATTGATAAACAAAACTTAATAATGCAATCAAATTCAAGTCAAATCAATGAAACAAAAGGGGCTGAAAATGAACACAAGAGGGATGGTGGGCGGGGCTAGCCTATGACGGGTCATTGGACCAGCCACCACCCCAACTAAGACTGCCTACCCAAAAATAAACTCACTCATTAATATTGGACAGGAAACTACAGCCCAAACTAAACCAACAAAACCAGCAACCTAAACATGCACGGGGGATCAAAACACTGAAGCAAAGGAGAAACACTCAGAAGTATAAAAAAATAAAAATAAAAGCAGAAAAGGAAAGGGAACGCAACAAACAAACCACCTTGCATGTTTGGCTGGGAGTGTGTCCCTCTCAGTCTGCTTGTCCCTCCCCCTGCCTCTCTAAACCCCCCACCATGAGTGCTGAGAGCACTCAGGTGTGCTGCAGTCCACATGTAGAGGGAGGAGCGAGACCAGATAGCCAGGGAGAGAGAGGGCATGCAGTGCTTCAGGCCACACCCCCACCCTAAGATGCTGAATATAAAGAATCACTGTGGACATACATTCAGCAGAAACTGTGCTAAACAGTGTCAGCATGTAGACATGCAAACTACAAATCTCATCTGCAGCTCAAGAGCTGTGTGCTGCATTTTGATCTCTGCCCTACTGTAAGAAATATGTAACAGAATCTAGGAAGGATAGATAAGCTTAGAAAGCAGATGTAGGAGCAGAAGCTGAGCAGTGAAGAAGGAAAGTTAATGTCTATCCAGTAAAAGTAGAAGTGGGATGTAGGGAGTTGGTTTCAACACTTAAAGAACTGGGAGTGCAGGGCAGAGTTTAGGAAAACTGTTTAGGAGATGAAGCCATTGAAATTAGTCAATGGATTGAGATGACAATGAACAATTCTGACTGGAGGTAGAAAAAAAGTCATGAAAGCCTCTCTACATCTCTGATTGATCTTTTTCTCATATTCTGTTCTGTTGTCATGGAAATACAGGAGTAGAGGAAGACAGAGTGTCACACCAGTCAGACGGGTGCCCAAGTCAGGACACTGCACCCCAGCTCTGTAGGTTGGGTGAGGTAAAGAATATCTCCTTGCTGGTATGGTTGCCCAGTTGACAACCCTGATAAATGTCGGCTTCTTGATGCCCATCGTAGAGCCCTATGAAATCTGTTTTATTTTTTTCCAAATTCTGTTTTCCATTTAATTTTTTAGAATTAGATTTTTTAACCTTTACAGTATTTTACCATAAAAAAGAGTGTCCTGTTTATGTCTTTAAATCTGATTTCCTAATCATCCTCACTGTCATCAGTCTCAGCTCCAGAAGAGTCTCCAGTCTCAACCTCTATCTCTGGTTGTAAATGTCTCTCTGGATCTGAATTCTTGGCTGGTTCAGCTGGTTCTCTACAGTCCTCTCCATCCACTCCTGTTTCTGTCTTGCTTTTTCCTTCACTGAGGATTTGATGAATCTCTGAAGCCTGACCTCCAAAAAAATTTGTGCTGTTTTACCTAAAACTGCAGAAGCAAATGTCTGATTACAGTCACTGCAGCTGTAGATTGTCTCACCTCTGTGAGTTTTAACATGGACTTTCAAGTTTGAGCAACTTTTGAATCTTGAATCCAAACTCGGAGCAGCTAACGGGTTTCTCTCCTGACTAAATCCTCATGAGTGAATCCTCATGTGAGTGACCATATCAGTTCTCCATCTAAATATTTTGCTGCAGAAAGAACAGCTGAAGGGTTTCTCTCCAGTGTGAATCCTCGTGTGAGCGTCCATATAAGTTTTCCTCGTAAATCTTTTCTTGCAAACAGAGCAGCTAAAGGGTTTCTCTCCTCCGTGCATCCTCATGTGTACAACCACTTCTGCTTTTCGTCTAAACGTTTTCTTGCAAACAGAGCAGCTGAAGGGTTTCTCTTCTGAGTGTGTTCTCATATGCATCATAAGATTACCTTTTTGTAAAAAATTTTTACCACACTCAGAGCAGCTAAAGGGTCTCTCTCCTGAGTGAATCCTCATGTGGATGGTCAGACTTCCTTTCCGTGAGAAACTCTTATTGCAAACAGAGCAGCTGAAGGGTTTCTCTCCTGAGTGGGTTATCATGTGAGCGTCCATAGTCCCTTTTTGTTTAAATCTTTTTGTACAAACAGAGCAGCTATAGGGTCTCTCTCCTGAGTGGGTTGTCATATGCATCGTTAGAGAAGATTTTCTTGAAAATTTGATACAACACTCAGAGCAGCTGAAGGGTTTCTCTCCTGTGTGAATCCTCATGTGATTCACAACATCTGCTTTTTTTGTAAATCTTTTCATGCAAACAGAGCAGCTAAAGGGTTTCTCTCCTGAGTGCGTGATCATATGCAACATTAGATCATATTTTTTTGAAAATTTTTTACTGCACTCAGAACAGCTGAAGGGTTTCTCTCCTGTGTGAATCTTCATGTGAGCTACCAAACCATTTTCCCATCTAAATCTTTTGCTGCACTCAGAGCAGCTAAGAGGTTTCTCTACTGTGTGAATCCTTATGTGAGAGTTCATTTCTGCTTTTTGTTTAAATCTCTTCATGCAAAAAGAGCAGCTAAAGGGTTTCTCTCCTGTGTGAATTCTTGTGTGTATTGTCAAGTGGAGTACTCTTTTGAATGTTTTACCACACACAGAACAGCTGTGTGATTTCTGACTCTTATTTTTAATGTTTTTTGCAGACTTTGAACCTGACTGATGTTCTCTGGTCTCCCTCCAATCATCACTGTCAACAGTCTCTTCCTCAGAACTCTCTTCAATCTTGACCTCAGTATCTGGTTGTAAATGTGTCTCTGGATCTGAGATCCTGGCTGGATCTGCTCCTCCACAGTCCTCTCCATCAGCTCCTGTTTCCATCTCTTTATTTTGTCTCTCATGAAGCTGTGAGGACTGAGGTTTCTCTTCATCATCTTCACTCTTCACAGAGACAGAACTGAAGAGGAACTTGGTGTCAGCCTCGTCCAGTCCTTGAAACTGCTCTCCCTCCTGACTGATCCACAGTTCCTCCTGTTCCTCTTTAATGAGTGGGGGCTCAGTGTCCTCCTGGGGGCTCTCTTCTTTAATCACCAACAGCTGCTGGGCGTCTGCAGGAAGCACTGAAATACACAAAGACACACCAAGGGAAGCTGTGAGGTTAGATTGAGCCTAGATGACTTAAAACATTTCAAGTTCTATCTATTTCAGACACATTCTTCACAATAAAACTCTGTAGCTGTTAAGATGTTCAAATTCTAATGTGAACAGCCACACACAGAAATGTGGTGTTTTTAGTCACAGCTTAACAAAACTCAGATAGAATCTAAAGTTCAAACCACAGATGCAGTAACAAACTAGGAGCTGAGAACTGAACACACAGAGACTTAATCAAATATCTTTGGATGATCTCAAACACAAACACAAGGTAAGTATCTCATCACAGGCCTGTTCAATGGGAGAATTGGGTCATAGTACCTTAACATGGATCTAAATACTCCATGCCTTTTGGTGTTGTAATACAGTGATAAAACACTGTTACGGCAAAAAGCATAAAATGTAGTGATAAGAAGTTTGGGCCATATCTCCCAGCTCTACTGCTGCCTCACATTAGGAGACTTTCATCTAATTTCATTTATACCTGACAGTTCATGCACAATTTTTATTATCCAGTTGTTTAGAAATGGACTCTTTAAAAAAAAAAAAAAAAAAAAAAAAAAAGAACATTTTATACACCAGCAGAAAGCTCTGATTTTCAGAGTTCTGACCATGTAAACCCAGTGTTTCCCACAGGATATAAGAAGATTAGGGTGGGGGACTCACAATTCTGTTCTCTTTATAACAGTTTGTGCTCTTGCAGTTAATAAATCAGAGAAGACCTGAATACTTTGATTAACAAATTCTAATTCTACGACCGGTCTGACCTGAGAAAAAATATACTAGATTCAGATTTACTCTCTTAGACTCGCAGAGAGTTGTGTCACAGCCTGTATTCCTTGTGTTCTTCTTTTCTCTTCTTGTTATAATATTCCACATTCAGTTGGATATTTAAGTGTCAAAAAATGTCCTAAAGCCCAGAATTCTGGCATGTGCATCAGGTCCAGTGATAAGTTTGATATTGTATGGGTCTCCACTAAGGTTGTTGGGAATTTCCTCCTATGACTTTTTCCTAGATCTTTGAAATTTTGTGTGCTGATGTGGCTTGGGAAGATCTACAAAACAGCCTCTTAGAGTATTTTTATCAGGTCCAGATGCATCAACTGAGTTTCCTCTGAATTCATACAGAATTATTCTTGTCTGAATCACGATCTATCATGGAGAAGAATTATTTCAACACCACCACTGCTTGATCGCTCTCTTAAACTTTCTTTTCATTCAGTTTTAGCAGCTTCTAACAACTGTGTATGTGACGTTAATAATCCTCGTCCATCATGAATGAGTAGTTCTGTCCATGCCCACATATTTGGCAGACTATTTCTGCTCTCCACCTGGTTCACTGCTTTATTTATACCCTTTGGTAAAGAGAGAAAAAGGTTCTGGCATTTCTGAGGCTCTGATTCTTAAATGAGCTTCTAGTTCTTGCTTCTTCACAGTCGACTTTGAGAAGTTTGTTGCAGTGTACAGTCATGGATGACAGTATTGGCATCCCTGGAATTTTCCAGAAAAAACAGCATTTCTCACAGAAATTGTTGCAATTACAAATGTTTTTGGTAAAAACATATTTATTTCATTCATGTGCATTGGAACAACACAAAAAAGAAGAAATAAGCCAAAACTGACATGATTTAACACAAAAAATAGAAAACACAAAAAAATCAATTGGCCATGATGCACGAGGCAGACTGGGATCAGGGACCATCACGATACTGTTCAGGGCAATATTTTTTAATGCAGTTTCCATTTCTGTCGCACCTGGAGTGTAGGAAGATAGTTTCTTGTGAAGCTTGTCCAAAAGTGATCTGCTAACACTGGGCTGTGCCACCATCTCCTTGCTCCCAGAAGTTCAGAGTGTACATAAACCACTTGAGGAAGAGCTGCCACCAGCCGCCCCATGAGGAGAAGACTGGGAGTAACTGGGTCAGGGTCAGACAGATCAGATGATACGTTCAAGGGGTTTAGAGTTAAGGATTTCTTCTACCTCGATCAGCACAGTTCTCAAAACTTCCTCTGTGACAGTTTGGTTGCTTAGGGTTACACGTAATGCTGTTTTAATGGTTCTCACCTTCCTTTCCCAAGCTCCTCTAAAGTGTGGGGCATGGGGAGGATTCCTTACAAAACGGACTTTGTACCTGGAAAGTTGTTCCTGAAGGGCAGGGTTCAGCTGGTCAAAAGCTTGCTGCAGCTCCTTTTCTCTTCCAACATACTTAGTGCCATGGCCAGATATTACTTCAAAGGGAGTCCCACACCGAGCTACAAAGTGGCGGAAAGACATCAGAAAACTGTCGGTGTCAAGGTTGAAGAGGAGATCAATGTGAGTACAACGTGTGTTAAGGCACTTAAAGAGAATACCCCATCTCTTCTCTTGTCTGCATCCAATTTTAATGTAAAAGGGGCCAAAACAGTCCATCTCTGTGGACCAGAAGGAAGGCTTGAATAGGTGCAGGCATGATGAAGGTAAATTGGCAATCTGAGGAACTGAAGGTTTAGCTTTCCATTTTCTGCAGTCTGTGCATGAGTGTTGATGTTTCCTAACTGCTTGTCTCCCACGCAGGACCCAGTAGTTTCTTCATAGGCTGGCAAAGACTCTCTCTGGACCAAGATGCTGTAGCTTGTGGTCATAATCCTTAATCAGCAGTTTGGTTATGTAGTTTTGGGGATCCAGGACCGCCGGACGGACCATATTGTAGTCTAGATCCACACTTTTGCGCAGGCGACCATCCACTCTGATTAAGTTTGTGATGTGGTCAAACTCAGGGGCAAGATTTTTCAGTGAGCTTTGTTTGGGCACAGGTTTGTTAGCCTGGAGTAAGGCATATTCCTCCGGGAAGCTTCCCTGCTGGGCATACTGTAGCAGGAGGTTCTCAACATGTGATCTCTCTGGGGGTTTAGAAGATGGGTCCAAAGATGCAATTTGTTCAGTGGCCCCATCTACCAAATCCTGCCAGCAAGTGAAGTGAAGTAGGTCTGGAGGAACACTGCTTGGCAGTACTTGAGTTATGCCACAGAATGCAGACTTCTTCAACTCTGATGCTGCTTCATTTGAATGCAAAGATGGGTGTGTGGGCCAATGATCAGGGGAAGAGTAGAGGAAAGCTGGACCTTGATTCCATCTGTGAGGGTTAGCCAGTAGAGCGAGGCTTTTCCCCCTAGTAATATCATCTGCAGGGTTGCTCTCAAAGTCAATGTATCTCCAGTTAGAGGGGGAAGTGCACTCGAGGATTTCTGTAATGCGATGGGCCACTAAGATTTTATACTGGCAGCACTCTGATTGTAACCAAGTTAGAACAGTTGTGGAGTCTGACCACATGACCAAGCGATGGATGGGAAAAGTCAGCTCTTTCTGCAGCATCTTTGCCAGTTGGGCTCCAGTCAGGGCGCCACATAGCTCTAAACGAGGGATAGTTAGCTGTCGTCTTGGTGCCACCCTTGAGTGAGACATAATTAAAGACAATTGAACATCTCCATTAGAGCGCACTGTTATCAGGTATGCAATAGTTTTATTTAGGTGAGTTGAGGAAGTTCATTTTCCCACACTGTCCATGCTTTGACAAAGGCATCAGGCGGACATGGATCATCCCATTTGCACTCTTTGGACTACAATTTCTGAAGGAGGATTTTGGCACAAGTAGTGTAAGGGATGATGAACCCTAGTGGATCATACTGACTGGCCAGTATCCTATAACCATTGCGAAGGGTGAGGGTTTGGTATTCAACAGGTCTGTGTTTGTATCCTAACATGTCAGAAGAGCAGTGCCACATTAAACCCAGTGCCCCTTCCCACGGGTCGGTGCGATCCTGGCTGAGCCACAACTCTGTGCTCTCTGACCTAGCTTCTTTGGGTAGGTGCTGTACTACTGAGGGAAGGTTGCTCATCCACTGTCTTATTTCAAAGCCACCAGAAGCAAACCCTGATCTCAGATGGTTGAGGAGGCTTTTGGACTGCTCTTCTGTGGGAAAACTCTGCAGACAGTTGTCCACGTAGAAAGACTGCAGGACTGATGTAAGGACATCTTCATGACCCACTTGATTATCCTTCACATGTCATTGTAGAGCATATATAGACGTCCACTGAATTCTCCTTTAACATATTCCACCACAGGAAACGGAGTAATAATCTGTCTTCAGCTAGTAGCCTAACCTGATGAAACATTGCTTTAATGTCCCCAGAAATGGCCACAGGATGCTCTCGGAAACGTAACAGCACACCCCATCAAGGATGGACCAACAACTGGACCAGCAGGGAGATGATCATTTAGTGTCTGCCCTTGATATTGGAATGAGCAGTTACACACAAGGCGGTGTTTACCATTGTGCTCGATGAGGTATGTACCATGATGGTTCATCATCAAGTTTTACATCCTGAAGCCTGAGTTGTTTTTTTTTTTTACATACCCAGCTTCCAACAGCTTATTTATCTCCTGGTTGTAGATAGCTGCTTTCTCATGGTTCCTGGAGAGCTGTCGTTCAGTGCGCCTAAGAGTTGAAAGGACTGCTTCTTTTGGAGCCTGCAGGATTGGGGCATTTTTCTTATGAATTAGTGGTGTGGCGTACCGACTCACTCCATCAACCTCCACTCTCATCGTTTTGCTTTCGAGGCAAACTAGTGCTTCTTCATCTTGTTTGGAGCGGATTGTAACTTTTTCACTTTTAAAAGGCAAGACATCGACTTTCCACAGTCGTTCAACATCATGATAGAGGTCTGATTTCTGGGTCATGCAGGAAATAAACAAGGACTGAACTTCAGGTTTCAGTGCTGTACATGCTGACATGGTGAGATATTCATCAGGGAGCATTGTGGGCTCCTGCAAGGCCCATCCGAGACGTGTGTGGACAGCCGCTGGCCCACCTCCGGAACCCAGATGAACCCTTTTGATGGGACAGACAAGATGAGGGTGGTCGGAACCAATGAGGAGTAAGGGCTGAACATTCTTGAAAGCCTGAAGGAGTAGCAGATGATGAAATTTCTGTAGAACTTGAGAAGAATAAGACTGTGGGGCTAAGCCCAGTTTCACAGTGGTGAAGGCATCACTTATGATGAACTTCTTTTCTACATTTGATGCTGATGAAATGTTGAATGTAACCTTTGTCCCTGTGAGGGTTTCAGTACCTTGGCGAACTGTTTTAAGCATAAGGGATTCAGCTGGTCCATCAAGACCCAGAAGATTGGCTGCTGTAGCCAGCAGCATTGTTCGCTCAGAGCCATCATCCAATATGGCATAGGTTTCAAGGTTTCTTCCTCTGTAACTAATAATGACTCTGACTACTTTCAGAAGGACTCTGGTGCTGCAACTTGAGCTGTGCTGGTGTCCTTTGGTGACTGGTTTACCCCATGAAGCAACCCAAGGTGCCTTCCATTACATTTTGGGGCAAAGCTTTTTCAGGTCACACGCTGTAGCTTTGTGCTCACGTGCACACCTCCAACAGCATCTTTTGTCTTAAATCCACTTCCTAACTGTATCCTTTGGTAGCTGACAAAAATCGGGGCAGACACTCAAATGGTGATCAGGGACACCACAGAAGGGACAGGACTGACCGTGGTGCTTTGTAGACTCAATGACTGGTTGATAACCTTGCAAAGCAGATGGATACGCCTGTTTCCTTGTTTTTCACTGGCGAATCCATCTTGTTAAGCACCCGTCTGAACCGTTTGGGCTTAGCTGGTGACAGGACCAATCAGTGATGAGGGGCAGTACACTCGGCAGTGTTGTTATGCAAACAAGCAGCAGCAGGAGCTGGTGCAGTTATGGAGGAAGAGCTTAGTGTGGATGGTGCTAAAGCACCAGTTTTATCAGAACTTGATGACACGTCTTCATGAAAAGAAGAACAAAGAACAGCAGTAAGTTGATTTCTTTTCAAAAACAACAAAAGTCGAGTACTAACATGTCTATAGTCGCCATGTTTCGTGCTAATCCTTGGTAGCAGCGCAAGTGCCGCTAGATAGCTGCTACGTCACGTGTTTTGTTGCTGCTTGGCCCGTGAAGATGTGACAGACAGAACGTTCATCCAATCACACTCCGAGTTTTTTTCAAATCCTCTGCCTTTTCTCAAACGTTCCCAAGTAGCTGGTGAACATGAGATGCACAAGCCAATTCAGCCTCTCCCTCGCTATGTTGTAAAGACTGCAACATCCCCACTAGGGCTCTTACACGAATAGCAAAGTCTCCAGGACACACTGAAGGGAGATTCAGGATGGCTGTAATTTCTTTTAGAACAAGTTGTTGTGGCTGACCATACCTTTGCTGCAAAGCTGACACAGCTTTAGTGTAAGGGAATGAATCATGAACATAAGCTAAAGCAAGACGACAGGCAGTGTCTAACTTTAAATCATCCAGTAAAATATGATACTTGAACTGCTCACCTTCTTCCTGTGGTAGGAAGTTTCTAAGGGCTATTTTGAGCATAGCAAACTGCCTTGGATCCTCTTGGGTAAAGTAGGGAAAGGAGGGGGCTGCTACATGGGACACTGTTAGTCCCCAGAGGTTGCTTTGGTGGATCCTGAGAAATGTAATAAGGTTGCTGAGGCAGTTCTGCACCCTGAGCAGGAGCTGCACATGAAGCAGTGTATGGACCTTCATAAGGATTAGAAGTGGCTTGAAACTGTATGGAAGGTTGATATACACCACATGGAGGAGGCTGATGAGTCAATGAGCAGGAGGGGGACGCAGGTTAGGAGGTCTGGAGAGATTTTGTCTGAAGGCTGCAGATTGCTGTATTTGATTATTTACAACCTGTGCATGTGTGGGATGTAGTTGAGGTACTGAAGTCAGGTGGTTAACTGCAGGTGGATGATAACTCAGCTGAGAAGGTTGAGAAGACAACGCTGATGAAGAGAAGACTTCTCCTTGGATGGCTCTTGGAGGGGATGTTGTGTAGTGGTCAGTCTGTTAGAAGGCATACCAGGATCAAAGAGAGCCCGGACATCATGAGTAAATGGAAGTGGAGTAGGATTTAAACCCATCCTGGGTTCCTGTGGCTCAGAAAAGGGCAGAGAAAACTGACTATTTACTCCTCCAGCAGGCTGTTTATGATAGGACTGATCATACCTTTTATTTGATAAGTTCAGTGGCTGCTCCAGATGGCTGGTCTTGGTTGAATGGACACATAGAGCTTCAAGGTCTTGTTCTTGTTTGAAGGAATGATCTCTAGTTTGTGTGGCCTGAGATGATTTGGGCCTTACTAGCTGTAGTGTTGGCTCAGCTGAAGCAATGGCGTACTGGAATGAGTGAAGGCTGTTGCTGGGAGGTGGTAATAGATTATTGAAGTCAGGATCTCTGGCAAGGGGGCTATGCTCACATAACTTGTCATTTAGCTCTCTGGCTATTGGAGGAGGACTGTGTTGGGTATGTGAGCCAGGGGATTGTTCCGCAGAGTCTGGATTTATGCAACTTGATGAACAGGAAGACTTGGGGGAGGCAGAATATGATAGGTTGTCTATTTTTTTCTCCAAGGGTCTTCACAGTTTTACCCAAATCCAAGATTAAACCTTTAAGTTGCTCTGTTTCACATTTCATGACTTCCATATCTTTATTAGGGTTATCTCCCTTTAATTGTCCTTCATGTGAGGCAGTAGAACATATTGGTAGAGGGGCATGTGTTCTAGTTGTAGAAGAAGATGAAATCTTATCAGCTGGGGATGTAGCCTTGTTAGCTTTAACTGGGAGTGGTGGTGGTTTGGGGTTAACATGACTAGTAGCAGGAGGTAGCCTTGGGAATGAGGGTTGGTAATCTGCCAGGTAACCAGGTGGTTTAGAGGAGCGTTGTGGTTGCTTATCTGATTGTGCTTTGTCCACTGAATTGCTATTATCCGGCTCGAAGGGCCATGAAGAATATTTACTTGTATAGAGCAGGAGGAGGTGTTTACTGGTTTAGATGCTATATATCAACTCCAGTTAAAACAAAGAGCACATCAGCGAAGGGTTGTGTTCCAGTCCAATGTATTTATTCAACGTACTGCTTTGACTGGCACTTAACTGGTTTATCTGGTGACTAAATGACAGAAGTAACAGAAGTAGTTCTCAATTACTGAATGATTCATCAAATGATTCATATCAGAAAAAACTAAGTCTTAACATTATTAACAAACAAACTAAGGTTCAAAGATTAGTGAAATAAATACCTAATCCCAACAGTAAACAGTAAGTAAAGATGTTAATTTGAAATCATTTATACAAAACAAAGGAAACTTAAAAGGCAGGTACACAGTTAAAGTTCCAATCAATGCTGAGGAATGCACAGGTTGCAGCCAGCTCCATAGTTCTCCAGCAAAAGGGTTTGCAGCAGGTGAGCTGGCTGCCGTTACTATCTCTGAGGCTCCACCCATGCAGGAGCACAGAGACAGGTAGAGGAGCGTCAGGAAAGGAGGGGGGGGTCTTCCACAGTACCTGAGTAAACCTCAATCCTTCTGGGAGAACATTTTGTGCACAGATGAGACTAAGGTAGAGCTTTATGGAAAAGCATGTCATTCTACTGTTTACAGAAAACAGAATGAGGCCTACAAAGAAAAGAACACAGTACCTACAGTCAAACATGGTGGAGGTTCAAGAATGTCTGCAAGGAATAATGAAATCTGGAGACTACCAAAACATTTCGGGCCGCAATGTAGGGCCTAGTGTCAGAAAGCTGGGCCTGTGTCAGAGGTCATGGGTGTTCCAGCAGGGCAATGACCCCAAACATACCTCAAAAAGCACCAAGAAATGGTTGGAGACAAAGCTGGAGAGTTATGAAGTGGCCAGCAATGAGTCTGGATCTAAATCCCACTGAACACCTATGGAGAGATCTCAAAACTGCTGTTGCAAGGAGGAACCCTTCAAATCTGAGGGACCTGGAGCAGTTTGCAAAAGAAGAATGGTCCAAAATTCCAGTTGAGAGGTGTAAGAAGCTTGTTGATAGTTGACAGCTGTCACCAGTCAATCGCAAGGCTGACATATAGAGACAGACCACCATCCAGATTAACTGGTGACAAATTAAAGGGGACATATTATGCAAATAATAATAATAATAATAATCATAATAAATATTTATAATGCACTTTACATTTAAAAACAAATCTCAAAGTGCATTGAATAGGTGCACAGGGGTAAAAGCCTTAAATAGAATAAAAAAACAGGATTAAAATAAAATCAGAAAAAGAATGGCACAAAGCAGGAGTAAAAACAGTTTAAAACACCAGAGATCTGATAAGTCCAAAGTCCAAGAGGGTGGGATCTAGAGGCAGAGTGGCCACGGACTGTTAATTGGTGAATGCTTTTTGAAAGGGAAAGGTTTTGAGCTGTTTTTTTGAAAGATTCAACTGTCTGAGGAGATTTTTTTGTGGTCAGGGAGGGTGTTCCAGAGGCGGGGTGCAGAGGAGCAGAAGGCCCGGTGCCCCATTGTGCAGAGTTTGGTTCTGGGTGTGAGGAGGCAGTTTGAGTTGCTGGATCGGAGGTGTCTTGAGCTGGTTTGGGGTTAACAGTTCTTTGAGATATAATGGGGCATTGCCATAGATGCACTGGTGGGTGAGGAGGGAGATTTTGTATTGGATTCTGATGTGGATGGGAAGCCGGTGTAGGTATTGCAGGATTGGTGTAATGTGTTCAAATTTTCGCACTCTCATCAGGATCCTAGCTGTGCTGTTTGAACATATTGGAGCTTTTGAAGGCTCTTGGTAGGGATCCCGATGAGAAGTGCTTTACAGTAATCCAGCCTGGAAGAGACAAAGGCGTGGACGAGTTTCTCTGTATCTTGGAGGGTGAGAGATGGCCGGAGTTTCTGAGGTAAAAGTAGGAGGTCTTGCAGAGTTGTTTGATGTGAGTCGAAGGTGAGATGGGGGTCAAATATAACACCTAGGTTGGTGATTATGGGTGAGAGTGGGATGTTTTGACCAGAGAAGGATATACCTGTAATGCACGATGAGTGGACCGGATGAGGAGTGCCAACTAGAATGACCTCTGTTTTTGAACTGTTAAGTTGTAGGAAGTTTTGACTCATCCATGCCTTTATTTTCTCCAGGCAGGTGGTGAGTGCGGATGGAGAAGGTGATGGTGTAGAGGCAGGGGTAGAGGGGTCCGTTTTCAGATACAGTTGAGTGTCATCAGCATAGCAATGGAAGGAAATTCCACGCCTGCTGATGCCGTGGCCGAGGGGAAGCATGTAGAGTGTGAAGAGAGTTGGGCCAAGGACTGAACCTTGGGAGGCTCCACAGGTGGAATAGTGGGTGTTGGACCTAGCTTCCCCGAGGGCCACGTATTCTGATCTGTCTGTGAGGTAACATCTGAACCAACCCAGAGCAGAACCAGAGATACCAGCAGTGTGGTTTAGGCGGTGAAGCAGGATGTTGTCATCAACAGTGTCAAAAGCAGAAGTTAAGTCAAGGAGGATAAGGAGGGATGGGGAACCATTATCAGCTGCCAGAAGTAGGTCATTTGAGACTCTGACCAAGGCAGTCTCTGTGCTGTGGGCTGATCTAAAGCCAGACTGGAACTTTTCAAAAAGTTGGTTCTGATTCAGGTGTTCTAGAAGTTGAACTGAGACAGCTTTTTCCAGAACCTTGGACAGGAAATGGAGGTTTGATATGGGCCTGTAATGTGTGAGGATTTCTGGGTCTAAGGTTGTTTTTTTTGAGATGGGGTCTGATGATTGCCATCTTAAGGGCTGATGGAACGTGGCCGGCTTGGAGGGACTGGTTAATAATACTGGTTATCAGGGGACTGACAGCAGAGAGACCTGATTTTAACAAGGCAGTGGGAGAGGGGTCCAGGGTGCATTTAGCAGGCTTCATTTTGCGTATGATACCCTCAACCTCTTGTTGCAATATTTTGGCAAAGATGGAGAGAGGTTGGGAGATAGCAGTGTGCAGGCTGGCTGTGGTTACAGGTGGAGTGGGGTCCAGAAAGAGAGGAGCGGATGGTTTCAACTTTATTCCTGAAAAAGGAAATAAAGTCATTACACTGCACCACTGCTGTGGTGTTTGTAAGCGAGGGGGTTGGTGGTAAAAAGCTGCTTGGAATTTCCAGGGTTATTGTTGATAATGTTACAGGGTCTGACGTTAAGGTTTTTTCCTGCTTGCCCTTAATGGCATCGTCCACTCTGATGCCAGGCTGGTGCGCGAACTGCAGCGGGTCCATGGACGAGGTCACCAGGGGGCGCAGGTGGTCAAGGACTCCAGCGCCTTCATGAGGTGGGATCTTAAGGCCACCGGCCTGTAGCAGCTAGGGTCCTTGGGATGTGGGGTCTTTGGCACAGGTACCATGCAGGACGTCTTCCAGAGGCTTGGTACCCTTCCCAGATTCAGGCTCAGGTTGAACAGATGTCCAGTGATCCCGCTCAGCTGGTCTGAGCAGGACCTGAGGAGCCTGGAACTGAGGCCGTCCAGTCCTGCAGCCTTCCTGGTCTTTGTCCTCCTCAGCCGGTTCCTCACCTGGAGAAGTGTGAGGGACAGGTTGGAGCAGGGGGGCTGTGTGTCTTGGGGAGTAGGTGGGGGGCTAGGAGGAGCACTGGCGGGTGGAGGTGGTGGTGGTGAGCTGAATACTGTGGGGGGGGGGGGGGGGAGGGGGGGGCAGAGTGCTGGGAGATCAGAGGAGGGGTGCTGCTGCAGGGCTGACACAGCTGGGGGAGGGGCAGATATCTCCTCAAACCTACAGAAGTAGGAGTTTAGTTCATCTGCCCACTTTTAGCCATGTTTCCATCAGGGGGTCTGGTTTGATTCAGTTCGGTTTGGTATGGTTTGGTATGCTAAACCCCAAAATAGTTTGCATTTCCACAGACACCCGTGCTCTCTCTTGGTGGGCGGGGCTGTAAAAGCATGCATGTTAAGTCACAGACAGCGCGAGTCAGCTGTTCCAGCTGCAGAGTTATAGAAAGGATGAGTGACAGAAATCAGTTGGAAATAAACATTAAACAGCTTTATTTCAGCTGAAAGTGCTTTAAAAAAATAAGTACATCTGAATGATGTCAACCGCTGTCAGTAAAGATCCTCAGCTGATGGAATACGTGTACAGAGATGGTTTGAGTCCTAACGCTACGTTTATATGTGAAAATATCTAGTCTAGAACAGTTTATACGACAAAATATGAAAGTTTAGAGCTGTACTGTGAGAATTCGCCGCATTCAAAATAAAGTTAAAGTTCAGCTGGAGTTAAAATCAACCTAGATTAAGTCAGAAATCTGGGGTGCGCTGATCTCGTTTAAAAGTAGTCTGCAGCCTGAAGTTTTACAAGCCCATGAAACAACAACAGAGCGATGTTTTCACAGGTTACCTAACGTAAGCTGTAGATTAATAACTAGTTACTGATGAGAATGAACTGTTCAAAGGCTTCGTATTCACAAAACTTCTGCATTAATTTAGTTTCTCATCCATCATGGATGGATCAGGCTGATGTGAGCCTTCAGGTTCTGCTTTGTGTTCTTAAAATCATCCAGCTAAAAGTCAGGAAACTTGATTTGTGGCCAGACATCAATATCCATGGACTAGGAAACAGTTAGGATCTCCGTCAAGTCCAAATATTTCCCATTTAGGCAGATATTGGTCCATTTTTCTCCTGTTTTCGCACGCTTCTCACAGCGTAGACTTCCGTCTTTGAAGCCCGGAGGCGAGCAGCTGAGTCGCGCGCTGACGTGACGTCAGTGCAGCCCCTATTGTTGTGTGTGTAGCTCCACCTTTTTGGTACGGTTAGGTAAGACTGGCACCCCTACGGAAGGGTGCCGAAAAGTGGGACGGTACGGTTCGCTTTTTGGGGACCCTTTCTCTATGGAAACGACAAAAAAAGCGTGCCGTCCCGCACCAAACTACTCGGTGGAAACGACCTATTTGATCCCCAGCTGCCTGGGATTTTGGCTCCTGGTGGCCTGAGATGGTTTTCAGGCCTCTCCAAACATCCCTGGTGGTGTTCTCCTGCAGCTGTTCCTCCATCTTCTTCCTGTATCTGTCCTTCCCCTCCCTGATCTTTCTCCTCAGCTCCCTCTGGACAGTCTTCAGCTCCTCTTTGTTTCCTGACTTAAAGGCCCTCTTCTTCTCCTTTAAGAGAGCCTTAAGGTCAGGATTAATCCAGGGTTTGTTGTTGGAGAAACACCGTACAGTACTGGTGGGTGCGGTGTTCTCCACACAGAAGTTAATGTAGTCTGTGATGCTGTCTGTTAAACTGTCAATGTCCTCCTCATGAGAGTCACTGAATATTTTCCACACTGTAGTTTCGAAGCAGTCCTTCAGAGCCTCTTCAGCCTCCTCAGACCACTTCTTCACAGTGTGGGACACCGCTGGTTGCCTTTTAACAAGAGGCTTGTATACAGGCAGGAGATAGACCAGAATGTGGTCAGATCTCCCCAGAGGAGGAAGGGGGGATGAGCTGTATGCCTCCTTGGTGTTGGCATAGAACAAGTCCAGTGTTTTATTGTCTCTGGTGGCACATGTGACATACTGGATGAATTTGGGCAAAGTGGAGGACAGAGAGGCATGATTAAAGTCCCCGGAGATCAGCAAGAGGGCCTGAGGGTTCTGAGTCTGCAGCCTGTTTACCGCGCTGTTGATGACGTCACAGGCTGCATCGGCGTTAGCGGAGGGAGGAATGTACACAGCCACCACAATGGTGTGTGAGAACTCCTGTGGCAGATAGTAAGGCCTCAAACTAACAGCCAAAAGCTCAATGTCCGGACAGCAGTGCTGTTTTTTGACAGTGATGTGACTGAATTTACACCATCTATCATTCACAAACACCACCAGCCCCCCTCCTTTCCTCTTACCGCTCCTCTCTGTCCGGTCCGCCCGTATCAGGGAAAATCCCTCCAGCGCTACGGCCGCGTCCATGTGCTGCATGCTCAGCCATGTCTCTGTGAACAACAGCATGCTGCACCGCCGGAACTCCTGATGATGCCGGGTCAACGCCGCCAGCTCGTCCATCTTATTGGGGAGAGATCTTACGTTCCCCATGAGGCCGGACGGGAGAGTCGGTCGATGAGCTCTCCCCCTGTCGCGGCGTTTGATCCCGGCGTGGTACCCCCGCCTCCTTAACTCGCGGGGGACATCAGGTCACTCCTCCGGCTGCACAGCTGTGCTACGCAGGGCCAACAGCTGGTCTCTACTGTAAACAATGGCCATTGCCGCTTAAGGAGCCACAGACGCAGTGAAAAGTTGAAAAAGTGATGAAAAATTGCACTAGAAGCACCGTGCTTGATGTCTCGTTTGCACTGAAGTTTTAAAAGCACAACCAAACAAAGTAGAGAAAGAAATAAATAAAATAAACATGAATAAAGAGGAAAAAACACTGGCGTCCAGGAGCTGCTGTAAAAAGCTGCCGGTCAACTGACGCCATCTTGCAGACAAGGGCTTAATGGTTGACACTGGGGCTACTTCCCACATTGTTACCGATATAGCCAAGTTCAAGAGTTTTGACGACACGTTCAAGCCAGAGATGCATTGTGTGGAGTTGGCAGACGGCACCCAGTGCAGTGGTGTCGCTTAACGTAAGGGGAATGCAGAGGTGTTCCTGGTGGACAGTACGGGACAACGACAGAGCAACGCTGAGAGACGCATTGTTTATACCGTCTTACCCCCAAGACATCTTTTCAGTGAGGTCAGCCACTGCTTTTGGAGCAACGGTCACATTCAAACAAGGACAGGACATGCTGACACATAAAGACGGTACCAGGTTTAACATTCATGTGTATGGTAAATTGTATTATTTGCTCACTGAGGTTGAGGATAGTGATAAGTGTAGTACTTGTCATGACATGCAGATGTGGCATGAAATATTAGGCCACTGCAACTATGAGGATGTGCTAAGATTACAAAATGTGGTGAATGGCATGCAGATTAAGGGGAAGGCTATTAAGCCTGATCAACAGTGTGAGGTATGTAGTCAGGGAAAGTTTGTTCAAACTCAAAGTAGAGACCCTGATACAAGAGCAGAGGCTCCCTTACAGATGGTGCACACAGACCTAGCAGGTCCCATTGCAAATGAGTCTATTTCACATATTTGTATCCCTCAGTCATTCACTGATGATTATTAAAATGCAGTGTTTGTATACTTTCTTAAGACAAAGAGTGATACGGTGCAGGCAACTGAAAAGTTCCTAGCAGATACTGCCCCTTACGGAAAGGTAAAGTGCATCAGGTCGGACAATGGCACAGAGTTTATGTGCAAGGACTTCCAGACCTTATTAAGGAAGAACGGTATCAAGCATGAGACAACAGCCCCATATTCACCTCATCAAAACGGTACCGCTGAGAGGGGCTGGTGTACTCTTTTTGAAATGGGCAGATGTATGCTAACTGAAAGTCAGCTGCCCAAATATCTCAGGAACTATGCTGTTCAAACGGCAGCCATAGTATGCAACAGATAATATAATAAGCCAACAGGGAAGACCCCTTACCAGATGTTGACAGATAAAAGGCCAAACTTATCCAAAATGCAGAAATTTGGATCTGTATGTTACACATACAAACAGAAGAAGGGAAAGCTTGATTCCAGGTGTGACCAGGGATTTTTTGTCGGTTATGACAGAAACAGCCCTGCTTGTTTGGTTTATCATCCTGACACTGAGAAGATTCAGAAACACAGACTTGTTAAATTTGTGAACAAGGTAAATGTGGAAAAGCAAACACAGTCAAGACAGAACATAACGATGATGAAGACAGAGTGAGACATCCTATGGCTGACATAGTCACACAGGAAAACTATGAGAGCACTGAGAAGCCTCAGGAGCCAAGGATGAAAAGTAAAAATCCACAAGATGGTACATCTGATGAGTGTGACCAAGAACAACTAAGTGAGACAAGTAATGAATCTGCCGTAGGGAGGTATCCTGTAAGAAAGAGGAGAAAACCAGGTCATTTAAGGGATTTTGTAACTGGCGACAGTGATAGTGATGGGATACATATTACCACTGATTACTGTTACAGAGCCATGTGTGGTGTTCCACATACATTTAAGGAAGCTATGGAGTCAGCTTACTCAAAACAGTGGGTTAAAGCAATGGACCAAGAAATCCAGTCATTAAAAGAAAACAACACATTTATTCTGACTACTCTGCCAAAGGGCAAGAAAACAGTGGGGGGGTAAATGGGTTTAAGAGTGACATTGAAGGTAAAGACAAGTACAAAGCAAAGGTTTGTAGCAAAAGGTTACAGCCAGAAGATGGGGATTGATTATGGTGAAACTTTCTCCCAACAGCAAACTTGACAAGTGTCAGAGTACTGTTACAGAAGGCAGCACAGGAAAATCTGTTGATCCACCAAATGGCCGTAAAAACTGCTTATTTACACGCTCCCATGATTATGAGATCTACACAGATCAACCAGATGGTTATGAAGAAGGGGAAGGTCTAGTGTGTAAGCTGGAAAAATCCTTGTATGGTCTCAAACAATCAGGCCGAAACTGGAATAGAATTTTACATGACTAACTGAAAATGATTTTACACAAAACCCAGCAGATCACTGTGTCTATTCCAAGGAGACAAAACATGGAAAGGTGATTATAATAATCTGGGTGGATGATTTGATAATTGCAGCCAGCAATGAAAAAATAATGATAGATGTGAAAGAGATACTTTCAGAAAAGTTTAAGATGAAAGATTTAGGGAGGCGTAAGCATTTTCTTGGTATTGCTTTCACTCAGTCTGATGGATGTGTGAAGATGTCACCGGAAACATATGTCAACAAGATATTGGAAAGGTTTAACACGCAAAACTGCAAACCCAGGGAAACTCCTTGTGACCAAAAACTGTTACACAGAAGATGTTGCCAAGATGTGTGATGTTAAAATGTACAGAGAGGCTGTAGGCAGCCTGATATATTTAACAACATGTACACGTCCAGACTTAAGTTTTGTGGTAAGCAAGCTATCACAATATTTTTGTGAACCAACAGAGGAACAGTGAGTAACTGTGAAGCTTGTTTTAAGGTACCTCAAAGGCACTGCAGACAGAGAGTTGTGTTTCAGAAGAAACGACAATAAGGGTTTGGGCCTAGCAGCCTATAGTGATGCAGACTGGGCGTCTGATACCACTGGTTACTGTGTGAGCCTGAGTGAAAACAGTTCTTTAGTTTCATGGAAAACTAAGAAACAACCTACAGTAGCGCTCTCAACATGTGAGGCAGAATACATGGCTCTGGCCTCTACTCTACAAGAATGCATATACTTAGAGCAGCTATGGAAGGTATTGATGAGTACAAATACACACAAACAGTAGTGTATGAGGATAACCAGGGAACGATTGCCCTTGCCAAAAACCCTGTAAGCAGACAGAGGTGCAAACACGTGGACATCAAATATCATTTTATAAGGCCCATTGTAAATGAGGTGAAGGTGACTCTAGTATAATGCACTAGTGAAGAAATAGTTGCAGACACTGTGACCAAACCAGTCACTAAATCAAAACTGAAAAAGTTTGCAGGTATTATGTTTGGTGTTCAAAAGAATGGAAGAGGTCCACATCTATACTGTGAGTAATTTTTGTTTGGATTTACACAACCTGAGTTCAAGAGGGGGTGTTAAGAGACATTATTTTATTGAATGCACTCAGTTGTTGTGAGGTGAGACTGTACTGTTTTTAATGAGGTGCAGTATTTTATTTTCGCCACTGTGAGGCGCATGTCTGTGGGCCAGGAGCCATGCATTGGTTTCCTTTTGTTTGTTGAGTTCAGAGGTCATCCGTCCATGACCAGAAGTAAGCATGAGGTAGAGCCGTTCCCTCAATAAATACGCCAGAAAGGGCTAAAAGAGTATAACTGCCTCCGACAAGTTATTCCCCGAGTTCAACGCTGGTGAAGCTGCAAAGATCAACGCGTGTCTCTTCCGTTTGCTTTGTTTTGAACAGGCACCTGCACAGTCACCTGGATTTTCTTTCCCATTTCTACGGCTTAAAACTTAGTTGTGACCACACAAACACCTTCATCACTGCCTTAATGCGTCTACGGACAACAATAAAGCCTTAAATTGGAGCAGCAGGCGACGTTATTGCATTTTAATGCCATTTAGAAGGTAAACAAGGATCGTTGGAAGCCACGCCCCCCGAACATCTGCTCCGACTGTCACCAGTTAATCTGCACACCCCGACCACCAAGGTCCAGTTTTAGAGTCTTAAACTGACCTAAGGAGCATGTCTTTGCTGCAAACTCCAACCTGTAACAGGAAACAGGTTTCTATGAGTGCAAATAAACCCACCTGCTCTGTGCAGCTTTATCTCAGGGATTAAAATCACATCCAGCAGCTTTCTGTGGCGGCGGAGCTCCTCAAACCCGGACATTTCCACACATCCAAGGGTCGAAGAAGGAAAAGAAAACTACAACATTACTCTGCTAACCTACAACGTTAGCCACACATGCTAGCTGAGCTCTGACGGAGAGACAAAGAGCTCCTTCTTCTTCTGTAATGGCGGTCTGTACCCGGTGGAGCATTACCGCCACCTGCTGTTGTACTGTATGTTCAGGTCCTCGTGTGTTGGTAGGTTTTTCTCTGAACAGCTGATGAACAACAACAGTGTGCAGTATGTTATACTAGTCCTATCAGAACAGTGATTCAGACTGTTCATCACAGCAGTGGAGTGAGGGGTGGCTACATGGGCTTAAGCCCCGGATGTTTTCATAAAAGCCCTGAACCTCTTAAGTCTCATAGTGACTTACTCCTCCGTTAAGGTATTGATTATGCTTGAATTGGGGATGAAGTGAGTGCTCATGTCATCAGTATGCAATCTTTGGTAGACGTCGAGGCCGTGGAGTTGAAGGAAAGAGCAGAGAGGAGAGTGGATGTTCTGTACAATCCAGGTAAAGTTTCTAAAGTCTGATTTAGTAGACAGCCAACATACAGACGTTCATTCAGCCTGAGCTCAGCTCATTAGTGTGTGTGTCTGCTTGTGTCTGTGTCTCTCTGGGACTCTCTGCTCTGATTAAAGCTAAAAACACAGACACGTCCGTCTGATGAATCAGGATGACTGAGCTTTAGCTGAGAAAATAAATCTGCATCCTTCATGTTTCAGGCAACACTCATTAAAGTTTTCCTCAGAGTTTTTGTCATTTTTGACAAATTCTCATGCACACACTTTTACATGATTCAGACACAAATCATGTAGAATAAAGATGATCTAAAATAATCCATGTTTTCACTGAAGTATAGGCTGGAGTATTTTATGATCTCTTCAACTCTTTTTAGATAGAAAACACTACATTATCCACTCTTTCAAATATTGGCAATCATGAACCTCTCTCAGGATTTGGTTTCTACTTTATCTTGGATCTTTTACATAGAAAATATTATGTGGCTTTTAGACTTAGACTTTAGTCTGACCTTATTGACTCCAATAAAACAGTAACTTGAGAATGTTAATTCAGCCACTCCATTTTTAGTTTAAAAAATGGTGGAAAACACACCACAATATGAAAAATAAATCTTTTAAAGCTCGAAGATTTCTGGGGGAGGACGCCCCACACAAGTCTGAATAAAATCCTACATGCCTGGCTGGTACCTATGAATGTGGTTTACTTTTTAGTAGTTTTTAGTTCATGGAAGGATAAAAAATATATAAAGGTGCTGAGTGAAGGACAGTTGTAAAGAAAAGATGAGGAGAGGACAGTAAAACCCCTCACAGCTGAAGAAGAAGATTCTACAGAAGAGGAGAGCTGATGAAGAGGAGGGAGAGAAACAACAGAAGTCAGGAAATAAGGGAAGGAAATGTGTGGTGAGCCAAGAGTGGAGAATTGTGAAATAGAGTCAGAGGAAGCGAAGTCGTTACTCAAGTGAAGACGAAGAAAGGCAGAAGATGAAACTGTTGATCAGATAACAGAGCTTTGTTACAAAAAAAGATAGCAAAGGAGCCACGAGTTGATGTGACTAAGATATATGTAAAACTTGATCTTTAATGGTAATATCATAAATCTAAAAGCTCATTGTTTTTATATCTTCTTCTTTAGTGGAGCAAACTTCCATCCAGGAGTAAAAGAGTGGAGCAGAGAGAGAAAGGGAGAGAATGAAAGAAGATTAGAGGAGGAAGAGAGAGCAGAAAGCAGAAAGAGTCAGAATGGGATAGATCACATAGTACCTATAAATGAGGCCAGTTTTTAAATTCTGTTTTGCTATTTGCCTTTGGAAAAAACAAAACAAAAAAAATATATATGTAATTAGGTTACAGGTACAGACTCAACGCTTTAAAACCATAAACACTGTTTCTAAGAGGTACTTTAAATTCTCCCAAATAAAACATGAACATTCAATGAATACAAATGGCTTAAAATCAGTTAAAATAGTGCCTGTAAAGCAGGAAAAATCTCTCGGGGAGAATGCCCCTGGACCCTCTTGGGCTAAGCCCCTGATGTTGGCATGGTCTAGCTCCGCCCCGGTTCATCAAATGGAATAAAACAAATAAATGAAAATAAAACAGACTGAACAGGATGAAATGGTTCATTTTACACGAATATAAGACAGAGAAATAACAGTGACAGGTGATAAAGGAAAATGATGAGTCAAAATGACTGACATCCAGAAAGTCTGAGGAAACCTCTGCACCACTGACAGGAAGTTCATCATTTACAGTCTAAACTTGACTCATGTTCTCCCTATAGTGCAGCAGATAATTGCATGTTTCACAAAAATCGTTCAGATAGTGATACAATCATGAAATTTGGTACATGCACTCTTCAAGCTAGACTCTTCAAAAATAATGCTGGCTACGCAACAATCCAAGATAGCAGCCATTTTTCAAGATGGCTGCCTTGCCTGACCACATTTTGCTTCATTTCCTTTTTTCTATTGTTGCCTAATGATTTTTTTAAGATAAAAATGTTTCTTGATAACCAGCCTCATGAGTTTTGTTTTAATTATTGTCATAACACAATATATGATAACAAAGATGACATTCAACATGGCCGCCATTCATAAACATACAGTATATTGAGGGTATATGAGGGTGGAAGGCTGTACTCTTGCCAGAAGTCTCAACTGACCTCTATCCTGGAGACTCATGTTGCACCAACAGACCAAGAACCACAGACAGATGTCCTGATTGTAGATGGGTCAGCTTTGGTCCATGCCTTGCCACCAAAGAGAGGAAAGACCTTTGAGGGCTGTGCAGTTATGGACTTGCTGCCAGTGATACAGTCCTACAGTCACAAATACAACACGACACATCTTGTCTTTGATGTGTACAGCCCGTCCAGCCTCAAAGCCAAGACCAGGTCCCAGTGTGGCCAGGGAGGGAGACGCAAGGTGACAAACAAGAACACCATTCTGTCCAGTTGGCGCAACTTCCTTAGTCATAATGACAACAAGACAGAGTTGTTCCAGTTCTTGGCAGACAGGGTTACCCAAATGTCTGCAGCAAACCTGGTCATTGTCACAAAGGGACCTGCTGTCCTCAGCACTCATGAAACTGGTCTTCAGGGACTGGACAAGTGCTCTCATGAGGAAGCTGACAGCCGTATCTTCGTGCGTGCCAAATATGCTGCAGAACATGGAAGCAAAGCCATCATGGTCAAGGCAAATGATACAGATGTTGTCGTCATTGCACCGAGTGCTTTCCCTACCCCATTTGGGCAAGGTCAGAGCCTGCATTGGATCAGTGTACATGATCTGTGTTGCTATGTTGGCCAGGAGGGGGTCAAAGGCATGTTATTCTTTCATTCAACAGGTTCCACAGCAAGGGCAACTGCCTGGCAAACATGGGACATTTGTCCAGAGGCCTCCCCTGTCTTCTCCAAGCTGAGCCAGTACCCTCTCACAGTGGAAGATACTGACCTGGAGATACTGGAGAAGTTTTTCATACTGATGTATGATAGGTCCAGAACTGCTGCCACTGTTTTACGAGGCCAGACTTGACATGTTTCCATTATCATAAACTTAAGTTCATATTGGCAATTAATTTGAAAAAAAAAATCGATACTTGGTCAACAAGACGATACTATATAATCACCAGACAAAATACCACGATACTATGCTGTATTGATTCTTTTCTCCCACCCCTAAAATGTGAGCTGTGACTCTTTACTCCTTTAGCCTTTTTTTTTTTAAATTTCTTTATCTCTATTTCTAATCATGGTGCTTATTTGTACTTACATAAATGTATATATACATGTGTGTTGTTTCCTATGCACCACCAATTGAATCTTCTTTCACTTCTAGAAGTTTTAGTATTTACAGTATGACCTTGGTGGGTTAGTGGGACATGAAAAAATGTGTCAGTGCATTCGCTTCTTATTACTTGTTTATTTATGTATCTTTTTTTAAATGCCATGGTGTAATAGTCACTATCGTCAGCATACATTGGGTACCAAAAGTACCTTTGAGTTTTGACCCTGGTGGTTTTTTATGATGGTGAAAACAAAAATAAAAATCATTACTGTATGGCTTTCTTATTAATTTTTCTGTGGCACCTGCAAATTATTTCATCACCCTAAAGGGTTACATTAACCTATAAATCGATGTAATGCAACATTCTTGACTACGGGTCAGGTCATTGCTGGTTCTTTACTTTAAGTTTCTAATAAAGTTTTCCTTTGAATCACCTAACCTTGAAAATGAGGCTTTTAAGCCAGGATATACATAGATCTGTGTGAGTTTTCTTTGTTGGATAAACAACTTTGGAAGGCAGGATCAAACAAAATAGGCAATATTTTAAATGAAAATATAGGGTATGTTTCATGGCAGACATCCTTAATGACATTTTTGATGCAGCAGCTCAGGTAGCCTTTATTGTTATTGGAACAAATCCATTAGATTCTCTGACCTGAAAAAGGTAGGATTAGACACAAAAATCATTTGTCTATCTCTATTGGTAGTTGGTAGTATTGCCGTTTAAGTGTCCAAAAACCTAGACTTGTACAATAAATGTGTTTTATTCTTCAATTATTTAACCCATTACAATGGGTGTGACGTGTCAGCCATCTGATATGTTCGTGGTCGCCATCTTGGATTTTTGCGTGGCCAACAATTATTTCACTTATCTGCTCCACTATTAATGACACTGAACACAGTGGAGAAAATAGCCCACCCTGTAAGAACCCACCCCCCACCTCTCCTCCTCCTCCTCTGAATCTCTGGCTAATACCTGCATGGGTGGAACTTCAAAAACCCCAGGTTCTACGACCTCTGAGATAAACGAATAAACTAAATAAGGCTTGAACAGAAAAGAGACCAGTTACATATAAAAACAGACACAAACGGATTTGAAATTTAGATTCCAACCTTTATTGATAAACAAAAAATAATGATGAAATCAGATTCAAGTCAAATCAATGAAAGAAAAGGGGCTGAAAAAGAACACAAGAGGGATGGTGGGCGGGGCTAGCCCGTGACGGGTCATTGGACCAGCCACCACCCCAACTAAGACTGCCTACCCAAAAATAAACTCACCTGTTAATATTGGACAGGAAACTACAGCCCAAACTAAACCAACAAAACCAGCAGTCTAAACATGCATGGGGGATCAAAACACTGAAGCAAAGGAGAAATGCTCAGAAGTATTTAAAAAAAAAAAAGAAAAGAAAAGAAAAAGAAAAAGAAAGAAAGAAAAGGAAAGGGAACACAACTAACAAACCTCCTCGCACGTTTGTCTGGGAGTGTTTCCCTCTCTGTGTGCTTGCCCCTCCCCCCATCTCTCTAAACACTCCCCCCTCCTCCACCATGAGTGCTGAGAGCACTCAGGTGTGCTGCAGCCCACAGATAGAGGGAGGAGTGAGACCAGAGAGCCGGGGAGAAAGAGGGTATGCAGTGCTCCAGGCCACACCCACACCCTAAGATGCAGAACATATAGAATGGCTGTGGACATACATTCAGCAGAAACGGCGCTAAACAGTGTCATCATGTAGAAACGCAAACTACAGATCTCTATGCAGATCAACAGCCATGTGCTGCGACACAAACTGAGCGTGCCCTGGCACATGCAGTGTGCTGCATTTCGATCTCGGCCATACTGTAGGAAAGATGTAACAGAATATAGGAAGGCTAGATAAGCTTAGAAAAGCAGATTCAGGAGCAGAAGCTGAACAGTGAAGCTGGAAAGTTAGTGTCTGTCCAGTAGAAGTGGGATGTAGGGGGTTGATGGCAAGGTCAATAGTTTCAAAACTTAAAGAGCTGGGAGTGCAGGGCAGAGTTTAGGAAAACTGTTTAGGAATTAAGCCATTTAAACCAGCCAATGGATTTAGATGAGAACGAACAATTCTGACTGGAGGTAGAAAAAAAGTCATGAAAGTGCCTCTACATCTCTGATTGTTCGTTTTCTCATATTCTGTTCTGTTGTCATGGAAATACAGGAGTAGAGGGAGACAGAGTGTCACACCGGTCAGGCGGGTGAGAACTAGCCCAAGTCAGGGCACTGCACCCCTGCTCTGTAGGTTAGGTGAGGTAAAGATCATCTCCACACTGGCATGGTTGCTGAGATGAAAACCCTGATAAACGTTGGGCTTTGCTGCCCATCGTAGAGCCCTATGAAATCTGTTTTTTAATTTTTTGCCAAATTCCGTTTCTTTCCGTTTAAACTTTTTGGAATTCCGTTATTTAAACTTTACACTAATTTTACCATAAAAAAGAGTGACCTTTTTATGTAAATGACCTGATCATCATCCTCACTGTTATCAGTCTCAGCTCCAGAAGAGTCTCCAGTCTCAACCTCTATCTCTGGTTGTAAATGTCTCTATGGATCTGAATTCCTGGCTGGTTCTGCTGGTTCTCTATAGTCCTCTCAATCTACTCCTGTTTCTGTCTCTCTTTTTCCTTCACTGAGGATCTGATTAATCTCCAAAGCCTGGCATCCAACACATTTGTGATGTTTTACCTGAAACTGCAAAGTAAATGTCTGATTACAGTCACTGCAGCTGTAGGTTGTCTCACCTCTGTGAGTTTTAACATGGACTTTCAAGTTTGAGCAACTTTTGAATCTTGAATCCAAACTCAGAGCAGCTGAAGGGTTTCTCTCCTGACGAACTCCTCACCTGAGTTTCCATATCTGTAAATCATTTTTTGGAAACAGAGGAGTTGAAGGGTTTCTCTCCTGAGTGAGTGACCATATCCTGTTTCCATCTAAATCTTTTCTTGCAAGCAGAGCAGCTAAAGGGTTTCTCTCCAGTGTGAATCCTCAAGTGAGTGTCCATATAAGTTTTCCGCGTAAATCTTTTCTTGCAAACAGAGCAGCTAAAGGGTTTCTCTCCTGTGTGAATCCTTGTTTGTATGTCGAGATCTGGTTTTCGTGCAAATCTTTTCTTTCAAACAGAGCAGCTGAAGGGTTTTACTCCTGAGTGGGTTCTCATATGCATTGTTAGATTACACTTGCTAAAAAATTTTTTACCAGGCTCAGAGCAGCTGAAGGGTTTCCCTCCTGAGTGAGTCCTTATGTGTTTCTTCAGACATCCTTTCCAAGAGAAACTTTTATTGCAACCAGAGCAGCTGAAGGGTTTCTCTCCTGAGTGAATCCTCATGTGATTGACCATATCTGCTTTTTGTGTAAATCCTTTCTTGCAAACAGAGCAGCCAAAGGGTTTCTCTGCTGAGTGGGTTATCAAATGCAACATTAGAGAATATTTTCTTGAAAACTTTTTACTGCACTCAGAGCAGCTAAAAGGTTTCTCTCCTGTGTGAATCCCCATGTGTTTTTTCAGATTTCCTTTGCAGGAGAAACTTTTATTGCACTCAGAGCAGCTAAAGGGTTTCTCTCCTGTGTGAATTCTTGTGTGTACTGTCAAGTGGAGTACTCTGTTAAATGCTTTACCACACACAGAACAGCTGTGTGATTTCTGACTCTTATTTTCAATGTTTTTTGCAGACTTTGAACCTGACTGATGTTCTCCGGTCTCCCTCCAATCATCACTGTCTTCAGTCTCTCCTCCAGAACTCTCGTCAGTCTTGACCTCAGTCCCTGGTTGTAAATGTGTCTCTGGATCTGAGATCCTGGCTGTTTCTGCTCCTCCACAGTCCTCTCCATCAGCTCCTGTTTCCATCTCTTCATTTTGTCTCTCATGAAGCTGTGAGGACTGAGGTTTCTCTTCATCATCTTCACTCTTCACAGAGACAGAACTGAAGAGGAACTTGGTGTCAGCCTCGTCCAGTCCTTGAAACTGCTCTCCCTCCTGACTGATCCACAGTTCCTCCTCTTCCTCCTTAACGAGTGGGGGCTCAGTGTCCTCCTGGGGGCTCTCTTCTTTAATCACCAACAGCTGCTGGGCGTCTGCAGGAAGCACTGAAATACACAAAGACACACCAAGAGAAGCTGTGAGGTTATATTGAGCCTAGATGACTTCAAATATTTAGTTCTTTTTCAGACACATTCTTCAAAATAAAACTCTGTAGCTGTTAAGATGTTCAAATTCTAATGTGAACATCCACACACAGAAATGTGGTGTTTTTAGTCACAGCTTAACAAAACTCAGATAGAATCTAAACTTCAAACCACAGATGCAGTAACAAACTAGGAGCTGAAAACTGAACACACAGAGACTTAATCAAACATCTTTGGATGATCTCAAACACAAACACAAGGTAAGCATCGAATCACAGGCCTGTTCAAGGTGAGAATGGGGTCACAGCACCTTAATATGAATTTAAATGCCCCATGCCTTTTGGTGTTGTAATACAGTGATAAAACACTGTTACGGCAAACAGCATAAAATGTAGTGATAAGAAGTTTGGGCCATATCTCTCTCAGCTCTACTGCTGCCTCACATTAGGAGACTTTCATCTATATTCATTTATACCTGAAAGTTCAAGTACTTGACAGTTCATGCACAATTTCAGTGTGCTGTGGTTGTCTATGAGTAGCTCTGCTAATAAACGTTATACGGTGTTTTTTTTTAAGAAAAAATCCACTAATAATCTGAGGTCCTGACAAGCAGGTTGGTGGATATTTTCTAACTTCTCAGGTGTTTAGAAATGGACTCTTCAAAGGAATCATTTTATACACCAGCAGAAAGCTCTGATTCTCAGAGTTCTGACCATGTAAACCCAGTGTTTCTCATAGAATTTATGAAGATTATGGTGGGGGGAGTCACAATTCTGTTCTCTTTTAACAATTTGAGCTCTTGCAGTAAATAGAACAGAGATGAACTGAATAATTTGATAAACAAATTCTAGGACCGGTCTGACGTGAGGATAAATATAGAAGATGATACAGATTTACTCTTATTGACATCAAAAGTATTATTTTTAAATTTTTTAGTGGATTTTTATTTTAAGTTCACAATGAACCATTAACTATCAACGTTTATCTGAAAATCATCAAACTGCAGCAGGTCACATGACCATGTCTTATTTTAACTTTAAATAAGCTCCACCAGAGAATTGTGTCACAGCCTGTATTTCTTGTCTTCTTCTTTTCTCTTCTTGTTATAATATTCCACATTTAGTTAGAGGTTTAAGTGTCTAAAAATGTCCTAAAGCCCAGAATTCTTGCATGTGCATCTGGTCTGGTGCTAAGTTTGATAGAGATCAAATAGACCTCTACAGGAACAATACAAGCTAAGGAGGACCCACAAGTCCACATAGACCTGTTAGAATAATAATAGCTTTTTATTTTATAGTACCTTGAAAGACAAAGTGCTTTGACATGCAGAAAAACAAAGCAGCAGAATCCAAACAAGAGATAAAGACAGCAAAACATCGAGGGAACACCGAAGGTAAGAGAACCTAAACAAGATCAAAACCCAATCTACATTTTAAACCCAAACAACATTATTGCCCAGACAACATCCACTAAGATCCACTAAAAAAGACTCAAACACAGCTGAGAACTACTCAAAACTAGACCATGTTGGTAGCTTTACAACAGCAAAAAGAACCCCAGTGCATTCTGGTTGTTGGAGTATTTATACCCTTTGGTAAAGAGAAAAGAATGTTTTGGCATTTCTGAGGCTCTGATTCTTAAATGAGCTTCTCGTTCTTGCGTCTTCACAGTGGACTTTGAGAAGTTTGTTGTAGCGTACAGTCATGGATGAAAGTATTGGCAACCCTGGAAATGTCCTGAAAATACAGCATTTCTCAGAAATTGTTGCAATTACAATTTTTTTTTGGTATTCACATGTTTATTTCATTCACGTGCATTGGAACAACAGAAAAAAAAACAGAAGAAAAAAGACATAATTTAACACAAAAATGGGCCGGACAAAATTATTGGCACTTTTTTAAAACTGTGGGTAAATCATTTTATTTCAAGCATGTGATGCTCATTTTAACCCCCCCGTGGCAGTAGCAGTTGCTGGCAATCTAGAAATCACACCTGAAGCCAGTCAGAATGTCTAAAAGTTGACTCAACCTTTGTGTTGTGTGTCTGTGTGTGTCTGTGTGTGTCACACCAAGCATGGTGAAGAGAAAGAAGAGCCCAGAATTGGCTGAGGACTTAAGAAGCAAAAAAGTGGAAAAATATGAACAATCTCAAGGTTTCAAGACCATCTCCAGAGATCTAGAAATTCCTTTGTCCACTGTGTGTAATATAATCAAGAAGTTTATAACCCATGGAACTGTGGCTAATTTTCCTGGACGTGGACAGAAGAGAAAAACTGACAAAAGGATGCAACACAGTTGGAAAGGTGGAATGGTGGATAAACATCCTCAGTCAAGTTCCTCACAAGTTCAGGCTGTCCTGCAGACTCAGGGTGCAAAAGTGTCAGCTGGGACCATACGGGGTCATCTGAATGAGATGAAGCGCTATGGCAGGAGACTGAGGAAAACCCCACTGCTGACAAAGAGACATAAACAAAGCCAGACTGGAGTTTGCAGAAATGTACCTGAGTAAGCCTCAATCCTTCTGGGAGAACATTTTGTGGACAGATGAGACTAATGTAGAGCTTTATGGAAAAGCACGTCATTCTACGGTTTACAGAAAACAGTATGAGGCCTACAAAGAAAAGAACACAGTACCTACAGTCAAACATGGTGGAGGTTCAGAGATGTTTTGGGGTCAAAAAAGATGTGAAGCCACCAGGGCAGGGTTGTTTTGCTGCCTCTGGCACTGGGTGTCTTGACTGTGTGTAAGGAATCATGGAATATGGAGGCTATGCAAGAAGGCACCCTTCAAATCTGAGAGACCTGGAGCAGTTTGCAAAAGAAGAGTGGTCCAAAATTCCAGTTGAGAGGTGTAAGAAGCTTGTTGATGGTTATTGGAAGCCTTTAGTTTCAGTTATTTTTTCCCAGAGGTGTGCAACCAAATATTAAAGGTGCAGTGGGTAACTTTTTGCTAACCAATGCTATTTTTTTCTGTTCTATTTAGATCAAATGTTCATACATTCATAGAGAGCTCTTAATAATAGGAGTAAAATGGCACTATTGCGAGATCTCTGTGTTTCCATATGCCTGAGTAATCAGCAGTCAAATATTCTCCACCGCTCCAGGTATCACCACCCAATCAGATTCACCTCTGCCTCCTCTACCCTGATTGGTTGAGGGGCAGGGCTTACTCCCTCACCCTGATTAATGGAGGAGCCTGAGTGAACTCCCTGAGTGAACACGCTTGAAGAAGAAGTAAACAGTGTTGATAATGGCTGACAGTAGCTACTCAAGGAACAGAGACAATATTCTAGTTTTTTCTTTTGCTAACACAGCTATCAGCACATCAGTAACGACACGACTAACACACTGCAAATGATTGGAGAGAAGGGGACTGAGCAGGAAATAAAATGAGAATATATATTGGTGCAGCATGCCATCTGAGGAAGCCTGGGAGCTGAAAAGTTTCATTTCAGATGCAGGGCTAACTGCTTCTCTCCTGGACAGGTAACTAGACCTTTTCTTTGTTATGCTATGTTGTCTGAAGACGAGAAATATAACTTGTCATATAAATGTCACCTGCTGTATGATTTAACTTTGTTGAGGCCTACTAGCCTGCGGAGTAGCGTAGTCTTGTTGACTCGGGAAATGTCACTGCTGTTGAGGGCTCATTACCACGAGTTAGGAGGATTTATTGGGGAAAACAGGACTATCTGGACATACATTACACCCACTATGTCCCATTAAACTCCTGGTTTTCTCAAGAAAGACATGACAGCCTTGTTAGCTACTTAAATACAAAAAAACAACAATTTAAACATGTTCAGTCTACATACTAGCACTTTGCGGGAATTTATTAATTTAAACGGTATTACAGGGAAATTAATAATGTAACAGTGAGCACATCTTTCTACTTTACTTACTAGCCCTTTCATGCATAGTGGTCACTACAGTGGACAGCTATTCAAAAGCTATTTTCTTCTATATGCATGAGTCTTGACGTCAACGTTGCGCATCACATCACAAAAAGGATTAGGTGTTTTAATGAAATATTTGAAGGAAATGGGTTTAGGAAATAGGATATAATTTTTTTGTTTGCTTTTTGTCTGTGAAATTCATAGACTGTAATCTGACCATCTCATGTTCCACACTCCAATCCAGTAGGTGGCGGTAAATGCACCTAAAAGTTGGTAGCCAACCGCCATTAAAAAGAAAGAAAGAAAGAAAGAAATCAAAAGGATGAAATGCATCAGCCGCTACAGTGGACGCTAGTGTGTCATCCTACACACT
This sequence comes from Cheilinus undulatus, assembly GCF_018320785.1. Lineage (NCBI taxonomy): Eukaryota > Metazoa > Chordata > Actinopteri > Labriformes > Labridae > Cheilinus > Cheilinus undulatus. Next base: position 2,907,033 of record NC_054878.1, read on the forward strand.
GCCACTGTCTGGCCAGCTGTTGTAAGTGCAACAAAAAATTCTTAAAACCAAGATGGCCGACAGAATGCCAGAAGTGCAGAGCAGTGAAGGAATATCCGTCCATTCCTTCTATTCTGAGAGAACCTTGCGGGTAAAAAAAATATGGGGACGTCAAGTAACAACTAAGGAGAAATATATTTGTTACGCAGAGGACGGGACTTTGATCTTTTGGAGTGTTATGTCTCGTGGGGTCGAGACCACCTTTGTCGCGTGTAAAAAAAGCTCTATTTTCCAAGTTTCTGATCTTTAGTTGGCAACTAGCTGCAATAATCCCCCATTCAAACATTCTGGCTGGAACAGATAGGAGATGCGATTTACATGTGGTAGTGAATGTGTGTCGAATCCGCGACTGCAGCGGAGGCCGTTAGGTAAACACACCAACAGCTGGAAACCAGCTGAAACCAGAAGGGCGGAAACAATGGCACACCCCGATCACCTACGGCCAGTTTTAGAGTCTTAAACTGACCTAAGGAGCATGTCTTTGGTGTGAACTCCAACCTGTAACAGGAAACAGGTTTCTATGAGTGTAAATAAACCCACCTGCTCTGTGCAGCTTTATCTCAGGGATTAAAATCACATCCAGCAGCTTCCTCTGGCGGTGGAGCTCCTCTTCGTATTCAGATCTGGTTTCTCGTCCTCTCAGGTCTCTGAGAACCGCAGCGAGCAGCCTCCGTCCGAATAAAGCTTTAAGATCCTCAAAGCCGGACATTTCCACACATCCAAGAGTCGAAGAAGGAAAAGAAAACTACAACATTACTCTGCTAACCTACAGCGTTAGCACAGACACACGTGGGAGACTCCACAAAGAGCTCCTGCTTCTTCTTCTTCGATGGCCATCCGTTGTCGAGTACCATATCTGTCCGGGGGGCCTGCGCCTGCTGATGACGTCGCTCATTGTGATTGGCTGTGAAGACGCAGCGCATTTTTATTGGCTGGAAACCCACACTGTCTAGAAAGAGTCCTAAAACGTTTTGGTTTTGTTTTCTCTCTAATGCTGTTTTATGTCTTTATCGTTAATGTCTATTAATGCCAGGGGACTGAAAAATAATGTAAAGCGTAAGGCCTTGTTTCTGTTTGCCAAGAATTATAAGTCAGATTTCTGTTTTTCTTTTTCAAGAATGTCACTCAACACTAGAGGTCCTAAACTTTTGGAGCTCACAGTGGGGAAATGATATTTGGTTAGCACAAGGTTCTGAACACTCAGCAGGGGTCGGAGTTTTTAAACACAACTTTACAGGGAAAATCCTGGAAACAGAAACAGACTCCTCAGGTCACTTCATAATAATGTTAATAGCAGTAAACACTTAAAAATGATAACTGTTAATATTTATGGTTACAACTCTTCAGTGGACAACAACTCTCTTTTTGACATTTTAGATGAAAAATTAGGTAGAATAACATCAACAAACCCTGTCCTAAAATGTTCTATGGAAAAATTTGATCATGTTGATGTGTGGAGGAAACTGACCAGCAACATACTTGGTCCAATAAGGATGGCTCCAGAAAGCCAAGAATTGACTACTGGCTTATTTCCAGCAGCTTAATCAATAACAACATCTCAGTAAACATCAGCACCTCTCCTCTAACAGACCATAAAGCAATCTATATCTCAATAAACTTGTCTAAATGTCACAGCCCAGGCTCTACAGCTACTTTTTTGGAAACTAAATAGTTCCCTCCTTGATCAAGATCAGGTCAAAGCCCAACTCAAGGATCTTGTTAAAACCTACTGGAGCAGAGCGGCAACTCAGAACTCAGGAAGGACAGAGGACTTGGGAGCTCCTGAAATATGAGCTGGGGAAGCTCCTCAGGAGATTCGGTGGTGTCTTAGCTAAAGAAAAATGAGCATCAGAGGAGGAGATTATTACAAAACTGTCCTCTCTGTCTCAACAGGTGACTCTATCTGAGTCTAAAAGAAGCCAATATGCAATATTACAAAATAAACTTGATGAGTTATCCAAGTTAAAAGCTAAAGGAGCTTACATTAGATCATGATTAAAATGTGACCGAAGCCAGATGAAGTTCCTGCAAGTCGGCATTCTGGTGGTTGAGAAGAATGGATACAAAGTCGTTTTCTTCAAAATGATCATTTTTTGTTTTTTTCTCATTTTATGCAAGTCCTACATTTAAACTACTCATCTGATGAAAAAAAGTAACACAAATGTGATATTTAAAAGCTTTGATTTTGTGTTTTAAAATGCCTTGTTTTCAGAGTTTCTGTGGGGAGATTGAGGGGAGGGGAAGGCAAAACTGCTGGGTGATAATTGGCCACTCAGTCTGCCATTATTCCCAGTTTCACCAATTGAGATGGACAATAACAAACACCATGTATATAAGTAATTGTTGAACGCCAGATCAATTTACCTCCATATCTACCAAACACAGAAACCACCCATCCACTAACAAAATCCGCCACAATAATTGAACTCCAACAACATTTCAAAAACAAAAGACCAAAGCCCCCGGTGAAGACACAGTTGACAACAGATTAATCAAAGAAGCCTCAGTAGAATTTTTAGCACAACTATCCAGACTGTACACCCTCTGCATCCACACCGGTTACTTCCCCAAACCCTGGAAATCAGCCCTTGTATCAATGATCCCCAAACCCAATAAAGATCCCCACCAGCCAATCAACTACAGACCCATCAGCCTTCTCAGCAATCTCGGCAAACTATTGGAGAGAGTCTTAGCTGATCGACTTCAACAGCTCTTTGATAAAATTGGAGTTTTGGGGATCCACCAGGCTGGATTCAGAAAAGAGAGAAGCACAACAGACAACATCCTGAGACTGGCAGAAGATGTCCAGAGAGGTTTTAACAAAAAAGAAGTCACAATAGCAGTGTTTTTTGATATTGAGAAGGCCTTTGGCAAAATGTAGCACGAAGGTTTTATGTACAGGCTTTTAGATTGTAACCTCCAACTCCCCAAACAGACCATAGTGCTTTTGAACAGTTTTTTAAATAACAGAAAGATCGCTGTAAGAGTGGGAAAATCAATATCAGACAGGTTCGCACCTGAAGCTGGAGTGCCCCAGGGCTCAGCTCTAAGTCCCCTACTGTTTTTAATTCATATTAGTGATATTTATTATCCACCCAGAGAGGAAGGACAAGTCTCTCAATTTGCAGATGACCTTTGTTACTGGGCATCATCTAAAAACCCACAATACGCTGCAAAAAAACTTCAGAGGAGCATCAGTGAAATAGAAGCCTGGGCCAACATGTGGCAAGTCAAATTAAACCCTTCAAAACCACAGTGTGTCATCTTCTCAGAAGCCCCCCGCAATAACTACACACTTCATCTGATGCTATATGGAGAACCCGTACAGGCCACACCCACTGCAAAATTCCTGGGTGTAAAATTTCAACAAAATGTGAAATGGACAGTTCACACTGATTTAGTGGAAAAACAGGCAAGGAGGAGGCTCAACCATTTAAAGGTCATCTGCAGAAGACAGGGAGGAGCAACGCCAGAAACAGCCTAAAGAGTATTCCAGTCCTACATCAGATCCCTTTTTGAGTATGCCATACCTGCATGGTGCAATATGGGGACTACACAACTAAAAAGACTGCAAAGAATCCAAAACCTGGCAATAAAATGTGCTACAGACTCCCCACTTACACCAACAACCAATACGCCCATGAACTCTGTGGCTTGATGACACTTCAAGAGAGAATCTCTCTCCTCTGTAAAAACTACGTCCAAAGAGCCGAAAACAACCCATCACTGCAGCCAATAATGGAAGAGGAGAAAACAAACCCACCCAGATTCATTTGTACCACCTCACCCTCAGTTTTAATTGGTTTTAACTAAATCTTAACTCAATCAATAACAAGTTTTTAGTTTTTTTAGGTTTTAAGACAAAACAGAAATTGTATTTTTTTTAATCATGAGTTTAGTATTATCTTTTAACTAAAAACAGGAAGACAGGACAACAAATTTTACTTATTTTACTGTTTTAAACTAGGATGAACTACACTTGTTTTTAGATTTCTGGTTGTTTTTGTTGAAACTTATAAGATCATTTTAAGAGTTTTAAGAAATCTGACATAGCAGTCTTTTACCTTTTAGTCTTGAATTTTAAAAATGTTTAAATTCTCTCCAACAAGAGGAACATGGTTCACAGAATACTTAAAACTAGGGATGTTCGATATTGGCTTTTTTACCGATAACCGATATTGTCCAACTCTTAATTCCCGATACCGATATAAACCAATACCGATAATATGCAGGGTTTTTTTCCACCAAAACTAATGTAAGGTAACAACATCACATATATCCTGTTGTGAAATTAACACATTATGCCTAATTTAGTCACTTTATTGTGATGCCCCACTGGATGCATTCATAAATGTAACAACAAGGCTTTCAATGCAAACATTTGATTTCCCTGTGCAAAAATGAGAAACAGCTTCAACTTAAGTCATGGAGAAAAGTGCCAACATGGCACTGCCATATTTATTATAAAAGACAAGTGCTTCTTTTTTCTTATTTTTTTACATGCTTCAAACAACAGCTTGGATCATGCTCTCCCTGAGATAATCCTGACAATACCCGGCCACTACAACTAGGGCAAAATACTTAGTTTTGACTTCTTCACAAATGGCAAAACTACAACAAAAACATTGAAGGCAAACAGCTTCAGTCCAGACTAGAGTAGTACTCGTAATTGTAAACAAAGGATTAAAAATGTTGGCTGATCTAAACTCAGGGTAAAAGTTTTTTGAAATAATATATATATATATTTTTTAAATGAAAATCCGATACTGCTAATTTCCAATAATACATTTTTATGCTATTATCGGCCAATAATATCGGACATCCCTACATAAAACCACAAAAAATCTTAAAAATCATATATATATATATATATATATATATATATATATATATATATATATATAAGGGGGAATAAAAGGGGAAAACATATAAAAAGTAGAAAATAGAAAATGGAAAAAAAATGGAAAACCAAAAAGAAAAAACGAAAAGGCCAAAGTATTAAGTTATTGTGGACTGTGACTTGATTGACCTGATTAACCAGGCTACTTCCTTTGCCCCCCCCCCAAAAAAAACCACCACCACTTTACAGAATTACACTTTTCTGTGTTTTACCCATGTTTGTATAATATGCCTCTATGTTTAATGTGCTGGAAAGTGTAGTCTTTTTTTCCCCAAATGCCTGTTTTAGGTGACTTTTATACATTTTTAGTAAAATGTCCAATTTACTTGACAGCCACAGCAATAAATGACAATTTTGGGCTTCACTGGTGAAACATTTGTATTATTAGCCTATGTATTTTTTCTTACCATTTTATCAACCTTGACCACATGTAGTGTTCATTCCAGATGTGAAAGTTGTGAAAATCATTGTTAACATTAATGAATGCATAAAAAAAATATTCATAAGCCTTAATAAGGCATTGTTCTCACTTTAGATCTGGTAGCTGCAAATAGCATAATTAACTGTTAACAAGTGCCCAGTTAACTAATAATAGATGAGTAATAAAGCATATTTTTATATTGATAAAGCAAACATGACAAAGACACAGTGGGTGGGTTAAGTTTCTTACAAGGTCTTATAAGTGTCTTATAGTCTGATATTAACTATGTTACAATGACAATATTACGCTTAAATAGTCTTATAAACACATAATAATGTTAATGCTTATTAAGGCTTATTAATGCTTTTTACAAGGACCTAAATATAATTCATTACCTGCAGTTGTTTTTGATGCTATACCATCTGGAGATGTGGAGCTGCTCAGAGGCACAGACTTCCCTCAGCCATTCACACCGTTAGTTTAAGTAACACTGCCGTGGGGGGGCTGTGCTTCTCAGCTACATGTAAAAATACTAATAAAACTATTAGAGGATTATTCCAGAAAGAAATTGTAACTGCCCCTTCTGTAATATCCATAGACTGTAGAAACAAACCCTGTGTGACGTCAGTCGTCTGCTTACAATAGGCGGAGTAAAACGGCTTATGAAGCCAATCCGTGGGGGCTTCCATATTGAAATCGCAGTCTCAACCGAGCTTTGGATCAACCTAACGACCCGCCCACTAAGCGCGACTTCCTGTCAGCCTGCTAGCTAGCATTCCGGTTGACAAGAACAGAGCCTCTGCCTGCTGAGCTATCTGTCAATCAAATGAGACGCACCAATCACCGTGAAATGAGGTTTTTCCTAAATATAATCCAAACGATCGTGGCACAAAAAAAATTCACCCCCGTACAGTGGGAGGACAATAAGACACTAGCTAATGAGACACATTTGGTGTTTTGAACCAGGCTGTAAACCAGTTTAATTTGTGTGTCAAAACGGGCTGTTTAACATGTGTGCAGACAGAACACCAGGTTTTCCTGCAGCCAGCCTCAAGTGGACAGTCGTGGTATTGCAATTTTTTGCACTTCCGCATTGGCTTCATTTTTTAGGACCTGAGGTTGCCGCTTGGTAATATCATACTGGAACAATATTGTAGAGAATGTACTTCAGAGAGAAGTCTGGTCTTTGTCATTCCAATTACCAACAACGTCAGAGAAATCTCGTATAAACTTATCCATAGATTCTACCCCGCTACAGCATTCCTTCAGAAATATAAACATGATATTGACATAAACTGCTCTTTCTGCAATAACTCACTAGAAACCACCTCACATTTGTTTTGGACTCGTTCATTTACAGAGGAATTTTGCTCACAAATGTTGAGTTTCATTAACACATACTTTATTCCAGACTTCTCCTTTTGTTTTTTAAAATATTGTTTTTGGTGTTTTTGATTTACAGACGAGAGACACAGACAAACTTTTTATTATGAATACAGACTCCATCAAGCACTCTGAAAATGCCAAAACTATTAAGACTGTGCAAATAACAAAAACTTATCTACACAATGTGACTGTGTGACTGTGCGGGATTTGAAAAAAAGACTGAAATTTATTGTAATATTCATTCATTATTTTTGGAACAGTTATGTTTAGTGCCTTGCCACCCTAAGTTGTTTCTGCCTTACCCCTGGAAATTTTTATTTCTTTATGTACTTTTCTACTTTTGTTAAAGTGTATTTTTTCCATGGTTGTATTTATGTTTCTGTATGGGCCTTTGTGTTTCAATTAAAAAAAAAAAAATCTGTCTAGGGGCTTGCGCCTGCTGGTGACGTCACACATTGTGATTGGCTGTGATAAAGTGGCACATTTTTATTGGCTGGAGACCCACACTGTCTGATAGTGAACCCGTTAGCATTCTACAAGAAAATTCCATGGCTCAGAACCTTCTTTCCAGCATTTGTATCATAACTCAAAAACTGTACGGACTCCATCAAGTGCTCAGAAAACGGCAAAGCTATTAAGACTATGCAAATAATAAAAAACACATTTACACAATGTGACTGTGCAGGATTTAAAAAAAGACTGAAATTTTGTCGAGTTACTGAAATGTTTCACTCTATGTGTAATAAATCTATATAATATATGGGCTTCACTTTCTGAAATGAGTGACAAAAAATGTTGAATTTTTTCATGATATTCTATTTTTTTGAGATGTACCTGTATGTTCAGATCCTCGTGTCTTGGTAGGTGTTTCTCTGAACAGCTAATGAACAACAACAGTGTGCAGCATGTTATACTAGTCCTATCAGAAAAGTCATTCAAACTGTTCATCATATGGAATAAGACAAATACATGAAAATAAAATAGATTGAACAGGATGATTCATTTCACATGAATATAAGACAGAGAAATAACAGTGACAGGTGATAAAGGAAAATAATGAAATCTTTACAAACATGTCAGTCAAAATGACTAAGAACCCTAAGTTTTTCCAGCGCTAATTTTTCTTAATCTTTTTATAGCCTTCGTGCTAACTTTTTGTAAAGCTGAGTTTTCATTTTTCCTTTTTCTGCATGTCCATCACTCCATCACTGTGAGCCACAGCCATGTGATGTCAATGTTTTGAATTTATCTGATTTTAATTGGACAAATCACTAACTATTTTTGGAGGAGGAGTGGCTACCCTCAGAGTCTGTGGATCTGAACCCAACGGGCCTTGTTTCTGGAGCGACCCACAGTGCGGCTGATGCAAGCCGAACCTGAGTCGGAACCACGACCAAGCACAACGACCGACCCAGAACTCGGTCCGGTCCAGCCCAGCGACCTGTTCTTTGGCAGCTTTGGGCATTCCAAACCTGCTAGATGGCCCATCTTCTACCGTCTCCTCTCCACAGCCTTCTGCTACGACAGAAACCAAGTGGGTCCATTCTTTCTGGTGCCGATGTCTCCAAATCCAAAACTAGTTCTAGTTTCAGACCAATTGATTTTCTTTCAAATTTACACTCCAAATTTTATACCATTACTTCATTTTTCCGTCACAATCCTCTCTTCACCAAACTAGGTTATCACCCTTTCTTTCTTACCATATTTAGTCATGTTCTGTTTTTTCAATCACATTACATTCGTATAACCCAGTGATTTATGTCTGTTATTTTGTGATATGATAAAAAATGTTAAAAATACAGTCATGGGTTGGGAAACTAACTTTTATTAAGCTATGAGGGATAAATTACCTGTTACCAGGACTAATTACTTTAGAAATGAGATTGATTTACAGTTAATGTTCTTGTTAAATAATCAAAGGTCTTGATTAACTAATAATTCCAATATTTTATTGGTTATTAAATAACCAGTCCAAGTAAGCGGTGGTGCCCTATTCTTCTATGAAATTTATTGATAGTATTACGTTATTATCAGACATAATCATTACAAGGGATTCTCTCCTGAGTGAATCCTCATGTGAGAGACCATATCCTTTCTCCATCTAAATCTTTTGCTGCAAATAGAGCAGCTGAAGGGTTTCTCTCCTGTGTGAATCCTCATGTGGTTGTTCAGATGTCCTTTGCAAGAGAAGCTTTGACTGCAACCAGAGCAGCTGAAGGGTTTCTCTCCTGTGTGAATCCTCGTGAGCGTCCATATCTATTTTCAGTGTAAATCTTTTCTTGCAAACAGAACAGCTAAAGGGTTTCTCTCTTGAGTGGGTTCTCATATGCATGTCAGATAATATTTTCTTGAAAATGTTTTACTGCACTCAGAGCAGCTGAGGGATTTCTCCCCTGAGTGAATCCTCATGTGAGTGACCAAAATGTTTTTCCATCTAAATCTTTTGCTGCACTCAGAGCAGCTGAAGGGTTTCTCTCCCGTGTGAATTCTTGTGTGTTTTGTCAAGATGCTTACTCTGTTGAATGTTTTACCACACACGGAGCAGCTGTGTGATGTCTTACCGTTGGGTCTCCTATTTTTAATGTTTTTTGCAGACTTTGAACCTGACTGATGTTCTCCGGTCTCCCTCCAATCATCACTGTCATCAGTCTCTCCTCCAGAACTCTCTTCAGTCTTGACCTCAGTCTCTAGTAGTAAATGTGTCTCTGGGTCTGAGTTCCTGGCTGGTTCTGCTTCTCCACAGTCCTCTCCATCAGCTCCTGTTTCCATCCCTTCATTTTGTCTCTCATGAAGCTTTGAAGACTGAGGTTTCTCTTCATCGTCTTCACTCTTCACAGAGACAGAACTGAAGAGGAACTTGGTGTCAGCCTCCTCCAGTCCTTGAAACTGCTCTCCCTCCTGACTGATCCACAGTTCCTCCTGTTCCTCTTTAATGAGTGGGGGCTCAGTGTCCTCCTGGGGGCTCTCTTCTTTAATCGCCAACAGCTGCTGGGCGTCTGCAGGAAGCACTGAAATACACAAAGACACACCAAGGGAAGCTGTGAGGTTAGATTGAGCTTAGATGACTTCAAATATTTCAAGTTCTATCTATTTCAGACACATTCTTGACAATAAAACTCTGTAGCTGTTAAGATGTTCAAATTCTAATATTAATAGCCACACACAGAAATGTGGTATTTTTAGTCACAGCTTAACAAAACTCAGATAGAATCTAAACTTTAAACTACAGACACAGTAATAGATTTTTATTCTTATGATTATAATAAAACATTAACTATCAGAGTTTATTTGAAAACATGAGACATTTTTAGAACTAAAAAAAGACATCATAGACTTCCCATGTCATCAGCAGAACTTAGACAACCTAAGAATATCCTAGAGATCCACTAAAAAGGACTCAAACACAGCTGAGAACTACTCCAAACTAGACCATGTTGGTAGCTGAACAATTACAAAACGAACACCAATGCATTCTGGTTGTTGGAGTATTTATACCCTTTGGCAAAGAAAAAAAAATGTTCTGGAATTTCTGAAGCTCTGATTCTTAAACTAGATTCTCCTTCTTGCTTCTTAACAGTCGACTTTGAGAAGTTTGTTGTAGTGTACAGTCATGGATGAAAGTATTGGCACACCTGGAAGTTTTCCAGAAAATACAGCATTTCTCACAGAAATTGTTGCAGTTACAAATGTTTTTGGTATAAACATGTTTTTTTCATTTATGTGCATTAGAACAACAGAAAAAAAACAGAAGAAAAAAGACAAAATTGACATAATTTCACACAAATTAAAAAAAATGTGATGGACAAAATGATTGTCCACCTTTTAAAACTGTGGGTAAATCATTTTATTTCAAGCATGTGATGCTCATTTAAACTCACCTGTGGCAGTAACAGGTGCTGACAATCTAGAAATCACACCTGAAGCCAGTCAGAATGTCTAAAAGTTGACTCAACCTTTGTGTTGTGTGTCTGTGTGTGCCTGTGTGTGTCACACCAAGCATGGAGAAGAGAAAGAAGAGCCCAGAATTGTCTGAGGACTTAAGAAGCAAAAAAGTGGAAAAATACGAACAACCTCAAGGTTACAAGACCATCTCCAGAGATCTTGAGATTTCTTTGTCCACTGTGTGTAATATAATCAAGAAGTTATAACCCAGGGAGCTGTGGCTAATCTCCCTGGACGTGGGCAGAAGAGAAAAACTGACAAAAGAATGCAACGCAGGATAGTTGGAAAGGTGGATAAACATCCTCAGTCAACTTCCACACAAATTCAGGCTGTCCTGCAGACTCAGGGTGCAAAAGTGTCAGCTGGGACCATACGTGGTCATCTGAATGAGATGAAGCGCTGTGGCAAGAGACCGAGGAGAACCCCACTGCTGACAAGGAGACATAAAAAAGCCAGACTGGAGTTTGCAGAAATGTACCTGAGTAAGCCTCAATTCTTCTGGGAGAACATTTTGTGGACAGATGAGACTAAGGTAGAGCTTTTTGAAAAAGCACGTCATTCTACTGTTTACAGAAAACAGTATGAGGCCTACAAAGAAAAGAACACAGTACCTACAGTCAAACATGGTGGAGGTTCAAAGATGTTTTGGGGTTGTTTTGCTGCCTCCGGCGCTGGGTGCCTTGACTGTGGGCAAGCAATCATGAAATCTAGAGACTATCAAAAGATTTTGGGCCGCAATGTAGGGCCTAGAGTGAGAAAGCTGGGTCTGCATCAGAGGTCGTGGGTGTTCGAGCAGGACAATGACCCCAAACATACCTCAAAAAGCACCAAGAAATGGTTGGAGACGAAGTGCTGGAGAGTTCTGAAGTGGCCAGCAATGAGTCCAGATCTAAATCCCACTGAACACCTATGAAGAGATCTCAAAACTGCTGCTGCAAGAAATCAAATCTGAGACCTGGAGCAGTTTGCAAAAGAAGAGTGGTCCAAAATTCCAGTTGAGAGGTGTAAGAAGCTTGTTGATGGTTGACAGCTGTCACCAGTCAATCACAAGGCTGACATATAGAGACACACATGCTAGCTGAGTTCTGATGGAGAGACAAAGAGCTCCTTCTTATTCTCTAATGGCGGTCTGTACCCGGTGGAGCATTACCGCCACCTGCTGTTGTACTGTATGTTCAGATCCTTGTGTCTTGGTAGGTGTTTCTCTGAACAGCTGGTGAACAACAACAGTGTGAAGCATGTTATACTAGTCCTATCAGAACAGTGACTCAGACTGTTCATCAAATGGAATAAAACAAATACATGAAAATAAAGTAGACTGAACAAGATGAAGTAGTTCATTTCACATGAATATAAGACAGAGAAATAACAGTGACAGGTGATAAAAGAAAATGATGAAATCTTTCAGTCAAAATGACTGACATCCAGAAAGTCTGAGGAAACCTCTGCACCACTGACAGGAAGTTCATCATTTACAGTCTAAACTTGACTCATGTTCTCCTTATAGTGCAGAAGATAATTGCATATTTCACAAGAATCTTTCAGATTGTGATACAAGCATGACATTTGGTACATGCACTTTTCAAGCTCGACTCTTTTCAAAAATAACGCTGGCTACGCAAAAATCCAAGATAGCAGCCATTTTTCAAGATGGCTGCCTTGCCTGACCACATGTTGCTTCATTTCTTTTTTTTATTGTTGCCTAATGAATTTGTTAAGATAAAAATGTTTCTTGATAACCAGCTTCATGAGTTTTGTTTTAATTATTGTCATAACACAATATTTGATAACAAAGATGACATTCAACATGGCCGCCATTCATGAACATACAGTATACTGAGGGTATATGAGGGTGGAAGGTTGTACACTTGCCAGAAGTCTCAACTGACCTCTATCCTGGAGACTCATGTTGCACCAACAGACCAAGAACCACAGACAGATGTCCTGATTGTAGATGGGTCAGCTTTGGTCCACGCCTTGCCACCAAAGAGAGGAAAGACCTTTGAGGGCTATGCAGTTATGGACTTGCTGCCAGTGATACAGTCCTACAGTCACAAATACAACACGACACATCTTGTCTTTGATGTGTACAGCCCGTCCAGCCTCAAAGCCAAGACCAGGTCCCAGTGTGGCCAGGGAGGGAGACGCAAGGTGACAAACAAGAACACCATTCCGTTCAGTTGGCGCAACTTCCTTAGTCATAATGACAACAAGACAGAGTTGTTCCAGTTCTTGGCAGACAGGGTTGCCCAAATGTCTGCAGCAAACCTGGTCATTGTCACAAAGGGACCTGCTGTCCTCAGCACTCATGAAACTGGTCTTCAGGGACTGGACAAGTGCTCTCATGAGGAAGCTGACAGCCACCTTTGTTATCAAATATTGTGTTATGACAATAGTTAAAACAAAACTCATGAAGCTGGTTATCAAGAAACATTTTTATCTTAAAAAATTCATTAGGCAATAATAAAAAAAAAAGAAATGAAGCAAAATGTGGTATCTTTGTGCGTGCCAAATATGCTGCAGAACATGGAAGCAAAGCCATCATGGTCAAGGCAAATGATACAGATGTTGTCGTCATTGCACTGAGTGCTTTCCCTACCCCATTTGGGCAAGGTCAGAGCCTGCATTGGATCAGTGTACATGACCTGTGTCGCTATGTTGGCCAGGAGGGGGTCAAAGGCATGTTATTCTTTCATTCAACAGGTTCCACAGCAAGGGCAACTGCCTGGCAAACATGGGACATTTTTCCAGAGGCCTCCCCTGTCTTCTCCAAGCTGAGCCAGTACCCTCTCACAGTGGAAGATACTGACCTGGAGATACTGGAGAAGTTTTTCATACTGATGTATGATAGGTCCAGAACTGCTGCCACTGTGAATGAGGCCAGACTTGACATACAATGTTACAATGTCATTTAGCAGACGCTTTTATCCAAAGCGACGTACATTCAAGAGCAAGAACAACACAAGCAAGATCTAGACGAGAAGAAACAACATCAGTAAGTGCCACAAAGTGCTTCAGGTCCAATTGGACACAGGTGCTGCAATGCAGTGTTTAAGTCAAGCACCTAAAATATGTTTTTTTTGTTTGTTTGTTTTTTTTAATAAACACCCACAATGAATCAAGCAAAATGTGAGATCTTTCATCGCCATCCATTAGACTTCACAACAACTAATTACCAAGTACCAAGTGCTGGGCCATTCACAAAGAGCTAGGCAAAGAAATCCCAGAAGTAGAGCAGGACAGTGCGAGCCAACTGTAGTTGGGAGACTCATTCAGCCACTGGGGACAACAGTGGAGAATAGTCAAGCTAAGTGCATAGTGTTCTCTAAAGAGCTGGGTCTTTAGCTTTCTCTTGAAAGTAGAGAGGGACTCTGCAGATCGAATGGAGTTGGGTAATTCATTCCACCATTTAGGGACCACATAGGAGAAGAGTCGAGCTAGTGACTTAGCAGCCTGATGCGCTGGAAGTACCAGGCGCCTTTCACTGGCTGAGCGTAGTGGGCGAGAAGGAGTGTAGACCTGGATGAGGGACTCCAGGTAAACAGGAGCAGTTTTGATTACTGCTTTGTAAGCAATGATTAGAGTTTTGAATTTAATGCGAGCTGCAACTGGAAGCCAGTGTAGAGAGATTAAAAGAGGCGTGACATGAGCTCTCTTGGGTTGGTTGAAGACCAGACGTGCTGCTGCATTCTGGATCAACTGTAGAGGTTTAACTGTGCATGCAGGTAGGCCTGCCAGTATTGAGTTGCAGTAGTCAATGCATGATATTATAAGAGCCTGTACCAGGAGCTGTGTAGCATGCTCTGTCAAGTAGGGTCTGATCCTCTTGATGTTATAGAGGGCGAATCGGCAGGACTGAGCAATTGAGGCCACATGAACCTTGATGGTGAGCTGGTCATCAATCATGACACCCAGATTTCGGGCTGACTTAGTGGGCAAGAGATTATTTGATCCAAGCTGGATACTGATCTGTGGTTCCAGAGTGGGACTGGCTGGGATGATAATAAGCTCAGTTTTCAACAGGTTGAGCAGAAGGTGACGTTCCCTCATCCATTTAGAAATATCAGCAAGGCAGGATGAGATCCGAGCTGAGACAGTTGTGTCATCTGGTGGAAAGGACAGGAATAGCTGTGTATCATCTGCATAGCAGTGATAAGAAAAGCCATGGGATCGGATGATTGCACCAAGTGAGGTGGTGTATATTGAGAAGAGTAGGGGACCAAGCACAGACCCTTGAGGTACCCCTGTTGATAAGCCATGCAGTTTGGACACACCTCCTTTCCATGATACTCTAAAAGATCTCCCTGTGAGGTAGGACTTAAACCACTGGAGGGCAGATCCTGAGATACCAAGTGAAGAGAGTGTAGAGAGGAGGATTTGGTGCTTTACTGTGTCAAAGGCAGCAGACAGATCCAGCAGTAAGAGAACTGAGGACTGACCAGCTGCTCTAGCCAAGTGAAGTGATTCCATTACCGACAAAAGTGCAGTTTCAGTAGAGTGGCCCCGCCTAAAGCCAGACTGATTCTGATCAAGTAGATCATTGTCCTGCAAGTATTCTTAGAGCTGGTTGAAGACTGTGCGCTCCAGTATTTTTGACAGGAATGGGAGAAGTGAGACCGGCCTGTAATTTTCAACCTGGGCTGGGTTGAGAGTGGGTTTTTTTTAGCAGTGGTGTGACCCACGCTTGCTTGAAAGCAGCTGGGAAAACACCTGTGGACAGAGAGGAGTTGATGATACAAGTTACAGCAGGGCTGATTGTGGGCTCAATCGCCTGCAAGAGATGGGATGGTATCGGATCGAGCGGACAGGTTGTGGGCTTAGAGTTGAGCAGAAGCCTGGTGACTTCGCGCTCACTCAGTGAAGAGAATGAGCTAAGTGAGGCAGCACTAGCTGGGGGAGGAAAAATGAGTTGGACAGGCTCAGAGAATTGGCTACTGATGGTAGAAACCTTGTCAGTGAAGTAGGAGGCGAACATGTCTGGAGTCAACATACTGGAGGGTTGTGGGTTAGAAGGAGAGAGGAGCGAGTTAAAAGCAGAGAAGAGTTTGCGTGCATCAGTGGCAGCACACATCTGTGATTGATAGAACGCCTTCTTAGCAGATTTTAGAGCAGAGGTAAAAGAGGACAGTTTTTGCTGATATGCACTCAAGTCAGTGGTTAGTTTGGATTTACGCCATTTTCTCTCTGCCGCCCTGAGCCCTGCCCTTTGAGTTCTGATGACCTCAGTGAGCCAGGGACAAGGTGGAGTATTTCGAATAGGCTTAGACACCAGAGGGCAGAGTTTGTCCAGAGAGGAGGTCAGTGAGGAGCAGAATGTGTCTGTGGCCTCGTTAACAGTGAGTGTGAAGGACTCGTTACATGAGGCTAGTGCAGCTGAGACCTCGTCAGACAGCTGTGTTGGGTCGAGGTTACCGAAGGTTTCTGCGGTATGATCTTAACTGAGTAGTAGATTGTTGAAATTCAGGTAAGCCAAGTGAAAACTGAATGAAATAGTGGGAAGTGGTGTTACACTCAAATTAGCCGTGGAGCAATTGCGAGTTAGAATCAAATCCAGTGTATTACCAGCCTTGTGTGTAGGAGACGTTTGTACCAGTTTCAAGTCAAAGGAGGACAGTAGTGAAATAAAATCAGTTGCCTGGGCTCTATCCAAGTGGATGTTCATGTCACCCATGACAACCAGTGGTGTCCCATCATCAGGGATGTCTGAGAGTAACATGTCCAGTTCCACAATAAAGTTGTCTAGGTGACCCCCTGGTGGGCGGTACACCACAACCATGTAAGCTTTTACTGGTGCAGTGACCTGTACTGCGGGATATTCAAATGAGGTGTTATTGGTCAAGGGTTTGAACTGGCTGAAGTTCCAGCTTTGAGAAAGACTAATGCCTGTGCCACCTCCTCGGCCAGAAGAGCGAGGTGTAGGAGAGAACACTGCATCAACTGATAGGGCAGTTGGTGTTAGAGTGTTCTCAGGATGGACCCAAGTTTCTGTCAGGGCTAGGACCTGAATGTCAGACAGTTTAGTGAGGGAATTGATGAATTCTGCTTTGTTAACTGCAGACTGGCAGTTCCAGAGGCCGACTCTGATACAAGGTTGTGGAAAAGAGGCATTCTGCAAAGCGGATAGATTATGCAGGTTTCGTTTTCTGTAATTATTGTACTTTTTTCTGTTCCCATATATGACTTGGATTTTTTGGTTGTACATGTTGCGTTAGACTGCTGGGGTGCGTTAGACTGTTATAAGGCTGTGCTGCCTGTCAGTGGCCTTGCCTGGTGGACTCACACAGGTAGACTCGCAGGTCTTTACCCAATGTGGTCTTAGACTCGTACAGGTAGACTCGCATGTCTTTACCCAACGTGGGCTTCCTCAAGGGCTGACACTTCCGCTGACGCTTCAGCACAACGGTTAAGCGAAGGATCATGACACTCACATTACTGACTACATGTGTATGAGTGCTGGCTGTCACAATGTAAAGCTTTTAAACACACATTTCAACAAGAAAATATCACTTACAGCACCTTTATTTGCATTCAACAAAGTGTACCATGGCTGATAGTATTTTTCATTCATCATTGGCAGTCTGTCATTTGCACTTTGAACTTCAGGA
This sequence comes from Cheilinus undulatus, assembly GCF_018320785.1. Classification (NCBI taxonomy): domain Eukaryota; kingdom Metazoa; phylum Chordata; class Actinopteri; order Labriformes; family Labridae; genus Cheilinus; species Cheilinus undulatus. Next base: position 2,924,326 of record NC_054878.1, read on the forward strand.
TCACTTAACCCTTTAAAGTCAATTGTATCACATTTGATACACACTTTTTGATACCTCTATCTAATAAAAATGACTAACAACATTTTTCCTGAAAAATCTTTTGTATACAATCATATTAATGACAAAATGCCCTTCAGTGGATTATCAGTTTCAAACAATTTCTAATGTATCAAATTGTTACAAAAAATGTATATATGAAATTGCATTGCTTTATTTCTTTTTCTTGATTTCAGTTAACATCTCATTTCCACATTTCCAAAAAAAAAAAAAAAAAAAAAAAAAAGAATTTTCTGGCTATTATTTGAGGTATCAGGCTTTAAAGGGTTAAAAAGGCGTTGGCCACTGTTGCTTCCAGTTGTTATCTGGTTTAGTCACATAAAGTGGTTAAAATGGTTATTGATGAGATGTTGAATCAAAGGCATGAAACATTATACTGTGTCTCCTTTAAAAAGTTTTTTTTTTTCCCCATAAAGCCCACAGTGTAAAAAATACATTCCTTAGATTGTAGAGGCTATAAACACATGTCTCATAAGGTTAGTTTTTTATATGGTTGCCATATATGATATGTTGTGTTAATACTGAAGTACACTGAATGTGTTACAGATTACATAAAAACTGAAATGCGTGGCAGTGCCGTGTTTGTTAAATAAAACAAAGTTGAGTCAGCAACAGTTGTATCGTTCTGTCTATTTAATTTATGACAGTCAGAAAGAGAGGCACTGGATATCAGCAAGTACCCAAATGTAAGTAATTGTACTTGGTCTGATTAATATTAAAATAATATATATTATTTTATTATCAATCATTGGTAAGTGTATCCTGCAGTCTGGCAGATTTGAAAGCAGACTGTCTTTTTGCAGTTTTCTGCTTCTGGATCCTTTTGGAAACAACCGGAAACACAACAAAAGACAGAATTGTTACCCTCAAGCTGAGAATAATGAAAATCTGAATATATTGTTATTTGTTTATTTATTTTTTACTTTTTCTGGTCTAAGTAAGAATGCTGAAACATTTTTTTAAGAAAGGGCACAAACCAAATAAAATCATTCAGGCAGAACCTGTAGTAAGGAGTCATTTAAGTTTTATGGGATATGTAACGGCCAAAGTCATTATAACATAATTTATAACTGTTATTAGATAATTTTTGACTTATTGTATGTTTTGGGGAGTTAGTTGGTGATTTTTATTATAATGTAGCCATATTAGGCCTACCTGGCCTTTGATGGTAGAGTGCGGCAAAAAAAGAAAGATCACAAAGGTTCAGTAAGTCAGCATTGAGTAAAGGAAGGAGGCTCCAGTTGGCTTGGTTAACAGTGGTTGTTTTTTACTTCCGCCAAGGAGGTTATGTGATTGGCACGGTTTGTTTGTTTGTTAGATTGTTAGCAAGATAACTCAAAAATTTATGGACGGATTTTGATGAAATTTTCAGGAAATGTCAGAAATAGCATAGAAGGAATTGATTAGATTTTGGGAGTGATCCAGATCACTGTCTGGATCCAAGAATTTTTTAAAGAATTCTTAAATATTTGGAGATAGGGCTAATGACGGAGGTCTGCACTCTCTGAGTTAAATAAATATTTTTGTCTGACTGAAATGTTGTTATAGTAGTATTTGGATTTTCATTCAAAATACAGGACATTTTTAGGCATTACCAGTGATATCTATCATCTATAATGGCCAAGGAGACAGTCCAGACAATAGAATTGGCTGGGCCCCTGAAAATCCCAGGGAATGGGCCCTCCCCAGTTGTGATTTAGTAGCAGTATTTACTCATTTTTGACACTTTTAACCCATTTTTGATACACGCCCCAACACAATTTTTTCAAGACTTTAACCCCTTTTTAAACCTTTTTTCCTGCATGTTTTATCCCCTTTGTGCCTCTTTTGTCCATTTTGCCATATTTCTTCTATTTTTTGTCACTTTTAACCAATTTTCGTTGCGTTCTGTCAATATTTTTTGCCAACTTTAAAAAAATTTGCCACTTTAACCAATTTTTGATACATTTTGCCTGTTTAACCCAATTTTTGCCATTCCCTAACCTATTTAAACAACTTTTCCTACATGTAATAACCTATTTGTGCCAATTTTGCCACTGTAAAATCATTTTCATTGCTTCTTTGCATTATTTTCTGTCATTTGTAACCAATTTTTGCCACACTTTAACCTCTTTCACCACCTTTTTTGGCATTTTTTCCCCTTCATTTTTGAAGCACTTTTGCCAACCATAACCCTTTTTAAATATTAACTAATTATGATGGTAAATGTCTGTAAAAACAGATCAAATGTTAAGTCATTTCAAAACAATTTTAATGTTAATTGTCTGCGGGATGGATTTCACAGCATTGTCTCTCCCGTGAATGTTCTCCTATGCATTATCAGATTGTGTTTGTCGTAAAATACTTCATCACTCAGAGGAGGTTAATATTTTTCCCTGGAGTGAACAACCATGTGGCTGCCCAACAGACCTTAACGGATAAATCTTTTGCCACATTTACAATAGCTGAAGGGTTTATCTCCAGTGTGATTTCTCATATGATCCTTAAGATACAATTTATTCCTAAATGCTTAACCACACTAAGAGCAGCTGAAGCATTTTCTCTCCTGTGTGAATTCTCACATGATCCTTTACGTCACCTTTACTGGTGAATCATCAACCACACTCTGGGTAGCTGAAGGGTTTATCTCCAGACTGAATTATCATATGAGAGTTTATGTTTAGAGAGAGTTAGATTATGTTTATAGTGAAAAGATTTACCACACTCAGAGCAGCTGAGGGGTTTTTCTCCTGAGTGAATTATCATATGATTCTTAAGTTTACCTTTTCTGTTAAATCTTTTGCAACATTCAGAGCAGCTGAAGGGTTTCTCTCCTGTGTGAATTCTCATTTGATCCTTAAGATGATGTTTATAGTTAAAATTTTTTACCACACTCCAAGTAGCTATGTGGTTTCATATCCTTTTTTCTTTAGTTCTTTTTTATGTTTACCACTGTGTTCTATTTTCTCCCCCTAATCAGCACTATCATCAGTCTCAGCTTCAGACATTTAAAGCCTAAGAATAATCTTAAAACCATAAGATCCTCTTTCTCTCCTTTTCTGAATTTGAAGATCTTTCAGGGGCCAGACAGGAACCTTCAGGCCCCCGGGCTGCCAGTTGATGATCAGTGATGTAAAGAATTCATTCTGAAGCTCAGCTGAAGCTCATATGAGATTTTGACTTGTAAAAATGGGGATATAAGTAGGTCTAGTAATGTTTAATGACAGCCAGAACAAATATGACAAGGCTACTCCGTTGAAATAAAACATGAAGGTAGCAATCATTCATTATTCAACTTAATAAAGCAGATAGAGTTTTGCCTCCCTCAGACATGTGAACTGTACAAGATTTTTGTCAAGAAAATCCCCTGAGAAATGACCCTGGTCCTTTAGATCTTGAAAAACATTCATCCAGTATTGTGCATGGTGTGTTCTCAAAAATCCCCACCATTGTTCAATCCTTTGGTCGTGATTACTTCAGCCGGTAACATAGCATCTTTCAGAAAGCTCGTCACCATGGTTACCTCTTAAAAAAATCTGCATCTGTTCCACTGATCAATTCCCTGTACCCAGGTCCGCTCTGATGTGTGTGGGAGCACCGCTCCTGTTTTCCTCTTTATCAGTGAAGTAAATTACTAAATCACCCTTGGGGTTGCTGTTTGTGGAGAAAGCATGTAACCATATGACCATACGCGAAAATCCAAAAAAAACAGATCAGGTCTGATAGCGCCATTGTTGTTCTCTCATCCGCGGCCCCTCCACTGACGACTGAGACATATGATCTTTTTCTCTTAATTACAAGATAAGGATCTTGTGATTACGAGAAAAGATGTCACAATTACAAGATAAGGATCTTGTAATTACGAGAAAAGATGTCGTAATTGTGAGATAAGGATCTCGTAGTTATGAGACAAGATGTCATAATTACGAGAAAAGGATCTCATAATTATGAGATAAGGGGTCCAATTTTCTTTTTCTTTGGTGAATGCAAAATGCTTCCATAAAGAAGCGCCACACAAGCTTGTTTAACAGCAGTTTAGCAGCCAGTTGAAACCCCGCGACAACGCAGGAGACAAAGCAGAGACAAAGCAGAGACAAAGCAGAGACGAAGCAGAGACGAAGCAGAGAGGAAGCGGAGATGATGCGGAGACGAAGCAGAGACAAAGCAGAGACGAAGCGGAGATGATGCGGAGACGAAGCATAGACAAAAAAGAGACGAAGCAGAGACAAAGCAGAGATGAAGCAGAGACAAAGCAGAGACAAAGCAGAGACAAAACAGAGATGAAGCGGAGACGAAGCAGAGACAAAGCATGGTGACGTCACACATTGCGGCGGTGTTTACTGTGGTTAATCAAATTTCATGTGTCAGAAATATTAGCCTGATCAAACTAGCTGACAATGATGCGGTTACAACCTATGTTAATAGCGCTACATACCTCTCAGCGACAGCAGACACACACCCAGAAGAGAGGAGGGAAGGAGGGAGAGACCCAGGCAGCTACCAGCAGCTCACCTACGACCACACTAGCATTAGTCAGCGACTAGCATGCACAATAACGCTGAAAGCACAAAATAAAAGCTATGAGCATAACGTCAATAAGACCAACTAACGACGTAAAACAATGCAAACAAATCTGACACGGCAAACGCCTGACCCGGAAGTGACACAGACAGGAATGCAAAGGAGGAAGCAGAGGAGAGTGCTTAAATACTTTCCCGCAGTTCAATGATTGGCCAGCAGAGGTTCTCCATAAAGTGAAGCAGCACACTGCATGAAGAAATAAATATATTTCTATGCTGCTACATTCGTACTAACATAAATGTATACATGTGTTGTTTCCTGTGCGTCATCAATAAGATTGTCTTTCACTTCTAGAAGTTTTAGTATTTACAGTATGACCTTGGTGGGTTAGTGGGACATGAAAAAAATGCGTCAGTTCAATGAATTAGCTTCTTATTACTTGTTTATTTATTTATCTTTTTTTAAATGCCATGGTGTAATAGTCACTATTGTCAGCGTACATTTGAGTTCCTTTGAGTTCCTTTGAGTTTTGACCCTGGTGGTTATTTATGATGGTGAAAACAAAAATAAAAATTATTATTATATGGCTGTGTTATTAATTTTTCTGTGGCACCTGCACTATTCGATTCACGTGAAATCTATTTTATCACCCTAAAGGTTTACATTAACCTATAAATCATAGCAATGCAACATTCTTGACTACAAAGGTCATTGCTTGTTCTTACTGAAGCATTCTTGAATACTTTCGACATACATGACAAGTACGATGATAAAATAAGAATTATTATAGTGCTCTGTTCAAATTTTTTTCTTGGGACCTACGCTATTCATAGAGGGTTACACTAACCAATCAATTGATGCCACATTCTTGACTACAGAGATCATCGCTGGTTCTGACTGAGACGTTCTTGATTACTTTGACATCCTTTAGAAGTACGATGAAAAGAAGTGTACCATTTCTGAACTTTGACTTCTTCTGGAACTAACATGGCAGCTGACAAAATCTTTGAATGAATGTAAAACTTTAAGTTTCTTATCTTCTTAAGTTTTCCTTTGAATCACCTAACCTTGAAAGTGTGGCTTTTAAGCCAGGATATGCATAGATCTGTGTGATTTTTCTTCGTTGGATAAATAACTTTGGAACAAAAGAGGCAATATTTGACATTCTGAATGCCATTTTTTGATGCAGCAGCTCAGGTTGCCTTTATTGTTATTGGAACAAGTCCATTAGCCCAAAAAGGTAGGATCAGACACAAAAATCATTTGTCTATCTCTATTGGTAGTTGACATATGGCGAAATTTGTCTGTTGCAGCAGCCATCTTGGACGCCATCTTGGTTAAAGTCTAATATGCAACTGCCATGGACAAAACAACTGTCACTTGCCATTTTAGTGTCCAAAAACCTAGACTTGGACAGTAATTGTGTTTTTTTTTTCTTCAATTTTTTAACCCATTACAATGAGGCTGATCTTGGATTTTTGCGTGGCCAGTATTTTTTCGTTTAAACTAGGCTTTGAAGATTACATGCACCAAATTTCATGCTTGTATCACTATTTGAATGATTATTTCACTTATCCCACCTTTGCTCTGTAAGAACACCCCACCCGCCCCCCAACCCCTCCTCCTCCTCTGACTCTGGCTGTTACCTGCGTGGGTGAAGCCTCAAAATCTCCAGGTGCTATGACCTCTGGAATAAACCAATAAACAAAATAAGGCTTGAACAGAAAAGAGACCAGTTTCATATAAAAACAGACACAAACGGACTGAGTTTGAAAATCAGATTCCAACCTTTATTGATAAAAATTAATAATGCAATCAGATTCAAGTCAAATTAATGAAACAAAAGGAGCTGAAAATGAACACAAGAGGGGTGGTGGGTGGGGCTAACCTGTGATGGGTCATTGGACCAGCCACCACCCCAACTAAGACTGCCTACCCAAAAATAAACTCACTCATTTATATTGGACAGGAAACTACAGGCCAAACTAAACCAACAAAACCAGCAGTCTAAACATTCATGGGGGATCAAAACACTGAAGCAAAGGAGAAAAGCTCTTATTAAAAAAAAAAAAAAAAAAAAATCTCATCTGCGGTTTAACAGCCATTTGCAGCGACACAAACTGAGCGTGCTGTGGCACGTGTCGTGTGCTGCATTTTGAGCTCGGCCATACTGTAGGAAAGATGTAACAGAATCTAGGAAGGCCAGATATGCTTAGAAAAGAAGATTCAGGAGCAGAAGCTGAACAGTGAAGCTGGAAAATTAGTGTCTGTCTAGTAGAAGTGGGATGTAGGGGGTTGGTGGCAAAGTCAATAGTTTCAACACTTAAAGAGCTGGGAGTGCAGGGCAGAGTTTAGGAAAACAGTATAGGAGATGAAGCCATTTAAACCAGCCAATGGATTTAGGTGAGAAGGAAAAATTTTAAATGGACATAGAAAAAAAGTTATGAAAGCCCCTCTACATCTCTGATTGTTCTTTTTCTCTTATTCTGTTCTGTTGTCATGGAAAAGCAGGGGTAAAGGGAGACAAGAGTGTCACCCCAGTCAAGTGGGTAACTAACCCAAGTCAGGTCACTGTACCCCAGTTCTTTAGTTTAGGTGAGGTAAAGAATGTCTCCACACTAGATGGATGCTCAGCTGACAACCCTGATAAATGTTGGCCTCTTGCTGCCCATCGTAGAGCCCTATGCAATCTGTTTTAAATTTGCGTTTATTTTTTTGGAATTCCATTTTTAACCTTTAAACAAATTTTACCATAAAAAGAGTGTCCTATTTATGTAAATGACTTCAAACCTGATTTCTTAATCATCCTCACTGTCATCAGTCTCAGCTCCAGAAGAGTCTCCAGTCTCAACCCTTATCTCTGGTTGTAAATGTCTCTCTGGATCTGAATTCCTGGCTGGTTCTGCTGGTTCTCTACAGTCCTCTCAATCCACTCCTGTTTCTGTCTCTCTTTCTCCTTCACTAAGGATTGTATGAATCTCTGAAGCCTGGCCTCCAACACATGTGTGATGTTTTACCTGAAACTGCAAAGCAAATGTCTGTTTATAGTCACTGCAGCTGTAGGTTGTCTCACCTCTGTGAGTTTTAACATGGACTCTCAAGTTTGAGCAACTTTTGAATCTGAAATTCAAACTCAGAGCAGCTGAAGGGGTTCTCTCCTGAGTGAATCCTCATGTGTTTGCTCAGATTTCCTTTGCAAGAGAAACTTTTGTTGCAACCAGAGCAGCTGAAGGGTTTCTCTTCTGTGTGAATCTTCATGTGACGGTCCACATCTGTTTTTGATGTAAATCTTTTCATGCAAACAGAGCAGCTAAAGGGTTTCTCTCCTGTGTGAATCCTCATGTGACGGTCCATATCTGTTTTTGATGTAAATCTTTTCATGCAAACAGAGCAGCTAAAGGGTTTCTCTCCTGAGTGAATCCTCATGTGAGGGACCATATCCTGTTTCCGTCTAAATCTTTTGCTGCACACCGAGCAGCTGAAGGGTTTCTCTGCTGAGTGAATCCTCATGTGCATATTTAGTTGTCCTCTCTCATAGTATCCTTTATTGCACTCAGAGCAGCTGAAGGGTTTCTCTCCTCTGTGAGTCCTCACGTGTATATTTAGTTTTCCTCTCTCACAGAAACCTTTATTGCACTCAGAGCAGCTGAAGGGTTTCTCTGCTGAGTGAATCCTCATGTGACGGTCCACACCTGATTTTTGTGTAAATCTTTTGCTGCACTCAGAGCAGCTGAAGGGTTTCTCTCCTGTGTGAATCCTCATGTGCATATTTAATTGTCCTTTCTCATAGTATCCTTTATTGCACTCAGAGCAGCTGAAGGGTTTCTCTCCTGTGTGAATCCTCATGTGCATATTTAGTTTTCCTCTGTCATAGAAACCTTTATTGCACTCAGAGCAGCTAAAATGTTTCTCTCCTCTGTGAATCCTCATGTGTTTTTTCAGATTTCCTTTGCAAGAGAAACTTTTATTGCACTCAGAGCAGCTAAAGGGTTTCTCTCCTGTGTGAATTCTTGTGTGTATTGTCAAGTGGCTTACTGTGTTGAATGTTTTACCACACACAGAACAGCTGTGTGATTTCTTACTCTTGAGTCTCCTATTGTTAATATTTGTTTCAGACTTTGAACCTGACTGATGTTCTCCGGTGTCCCTCCAATCATCACTGTCAACAGTCTCTTCCTCAGAACTCTCTTCAATCTTGACCTCAGTCTCTGGTTGTAAATGTGTCTCTGGATCTGAGATCCTGGCTGGATCTGCTCCTCCACAGTCCTCTCCATCAGCTCCTGTTTCCATCTCTTCATTTTGTCTTTCATGAAGCTGTGAGGACTGAGGTTTCTCTTCATCATCTTCACTCTTCACAGAGACAGAACTGAAGAGGAACTTGGTGTCAGCCTCCTCCAGTCCTTGAAACTGCTCTCCCTCCTGACTGATCCACAGTTCCTCCTGTTCCTCTTTAATGAGTGGGGGCTCAGTGTCCTCCTGGGGGCTCTCTTCTTTAATCACCAACAGCTGCTGGGCGTCTGCAGGAAGCACTGAAATACACAAAGACACACCAAGAGAAGCTGTGAGGTTAGATTGAGCCTAGATGACTTCAAATATTTAAAGTTCTATCTATTTCAGACACATTCTTCACAACAAAACTCTGTAGCTGTTAAGATTTTCAAATTCTAATTTGAACAGCCACACACAAAAATGTGGTATTTTTAGTCACAGCTTAACAAAACTCAGAATCTAAACTTTAAACCACAGATGCAGTAACAAACTAGGAGCTGAGAAATGAACACACAGAGACTTAATCAAATATCTTTGGATAATCTCAAACACAAACACAAGGTAAGTATCTCATCACAGGCCTGTTCAATGGGAGAATGGGGTCATATTACCTTAACATGGATCTAAATACTCCATGCCTTTTGGTGTTGTAATACAGTGATAAAACACTGTTACAGCAAAGAGCAGAAAATGTAGTGATAAGAAGTTTGGGCCATATCTCCCAGCTCTACTGCTGCATCACATTAGGAAACTTTAATCTCCATTCATTTATAAAGTACTTGACAGTTAGTGCACAGTTTTCATTATCTAGTTATTTAGAAATGGACTCTTCAAAGAAAGCATTTTATACACCAGCAGAAAGCTCTGATTCTCAGAGTTCTGACCATGTAAACCCAGTGTTTCCCACAGGATTTAAGAAGATTATGGTGGGGGGACTCACAATTCTGTTCTCTTTTAACAATTTGAGCTCTTGCAGTAAATAAATCAGAGATGACCTGAATAATTTGTTTAACAATTTCTCATTCTAGGACCGGTCTGACGTGAGGATAAATATAGAAGATGATACAGATTTACTCTTATTGACATCAAAAGTATTATTTTTAAATATTTTAGCCGGATTTTTATTTTAAGTTCACAATGAAACATTAACTATCAGAGTTTATTTGAAAATCGTCAAAACTGCAGCAGGTCACATGACCATCTCTGATTTTAACTTTAAATAAGCTCCACCAGAGAATTGTGTCACAGCCTGTATTCCTTGTGTTCTGCTTTTCCGTTCTTGTTATAATATTCCGCATTTAGTTGGAAATTTAAGAGTCTAAAAGAAGTCCTAAAGCCCAGAATTCGGGCCTTTGCATCTGGTCTGGTGATAAGTTTGATATTTTATGGGACTCCACTAAGGATGTTGGGAATTTCCTGCTTTGACTTTGTCCTTGATCTTTGAAATTTTGTGTGCTGATGTGGCTTGGGAAGATCTAAAAAACAGCCTCATAGAGTATTTTTATCAGGTCCAGATGCATCGACTGAGTTTCCTCTGAATCCATACAGAATCACGACCTATCGTCTATCATCTTTGTGTATCATGAATGAGTAGTTCCGTCCATGCCCACATATTTGGCAGACTATTTCTGCTCTCCACCTGGTTCACTGTTTGATTTATAGCTCCATCTTGTGGCCTTGCTCTACAACACACAGCTCCTCTCAAAGAACTTCCCCTGATCAACCCTAGAGATCAAACAGACCTCTACAGGAACAATAAGAGCTAAAGAGGACCCACAAGTCCACATAGACCTGTTAGAATAATAACAGATTTTTATTTTTATAGCACCTTTAAAGACAAAGTGCTTTGACATGCAGAAAAACAAAGCAGCAGAATCCAAACAAGAGATAAAGACAGCAAAACATCGAGAGAACACTGAATGTAAGAGAACCTAAACAAGATCAAAACCCAATCTACATTTTAAACCCAAACAACATTATTGCCCAGACAACATGAGACATTTTTAGAACTAAAAAAAGACATCATACAGGCTTAGACTTCCCATGTCATCAGCAGAACTGACACAACCTAAGAATATCCTAGAGATCCACTAAAAAGGACTCAAACACAGCTGAGAACTACTCCAAACTAGACCATGTTGGTAACTGAACAACTACAAAAAGAACCCCAGTGCATTCTGGTTGTTGGAGTATTTATACCCTTTGGCAAAGAGAAAAAAATGTTCTGGCATTTCTGAGGCTCTGACTCTTAAACTAGTTTCCCCTTCTTGCTTCTTCAAGTTTGAGAAGTTTGTTGTACTGTACAGTCATGGATGAAAGTATTGGAACCCTTGGAATTTTTGCACAAAATACAGCATTTCTCACAGAAATCGTTGCAATTACAAATGTTTTTGGTATAAACATGTTTATTTCCTTTATGTGCATTGGAACAACACAAAAGCAGAAGAAAAAAGACAAAACTGACATAATTTTGACAAAATGATTGTCCCCCTTTTAAAACTGTGGGTAAATCATTTTATTTCAAGCATGTGATGCTCATTTAAACTCACCTGTGGCAGTAACAGGTGCTGGAAATCTAGAAATCACACCTGAAGCCAGTTAGAATGTCTAAAAGTTGACTCAACCTTTGTGTTATGTGTCTGTGTGTGTCACACCAAGCATGGAGAAGAGAAAGAAGAGCCCAGAATTGTCTGAGGACTTAAGAAGCAAAATAGTGGAAAAATATGAACAATCTCAAGGTTACAAGACCATCTCCAGAATCTAGAAATTCCTTTGTCCACTGTGTGTAATATAATCAAGAAGTCATAACCCAGGGAGCTGTGGCTAATCTCCCTGGACGTGGACGGAAGAGAAAAACTGACAAAAGAATGCAACGCAGGATAGTTGGAATGGTGGATAAACATCCTTTGTCAACTTCCTCACAAATTCAGGCTGTCCTGCAGACTCAGGGTGCAAACGTGTCAGCTGGGACCATACGTGGTCATCTGAATGAGATGAAGCGCTGTGGCAGGAGACCGAGGAGAACCTCACTGCTGACAAGGAGACATAAAAAAGCCAGACTGGAGTTTGCAGAAGTGGACCTGAGTAAGCCTCAATCCTTCTGGGAGAACATTTTGTGGACAGATGAGACTAAGGTAGAGCTTTTTGGAAAAGCACGTCATTCTACTGTTTACAGAAAACAGAATGAGACCTACAAAGAAAAGAACACAGTACCTACAGTCAAACATGGTGGAGGTTCAAAGATGTTTTGAGGTCGAAAAAGGAGCGACGCCACCAGGGCAGGGCTGTTTTGCTGCCTCTGGCACTGCGTGTCTTGACTGTGGGCAAGCAATCATGAAATATGGAGACTATGCAAGAAGACACCCTTCAAATCTGAGAGACCTGGAGCAGTTTGCAAAAGAAGAGTGGTCCAAAATTCCAGTTGATGGGTGTAAGAAGCTTGTCGATGGTTATTGGAAGCCTTTAGTTTCAGTTATTTTTTCCCAGAGGTGTGCAACCAAATAGGGCTTACCCCCCCACCCTGACTTGTGAAGGAGCTCTCCCTGATTGAAGATGCTTGAAGAAGTAAACTGTGTTGATAATAGCTGAAAATGGCTGACGGCGGTTACTCAAGGAACAGAGACAATGTTCTAGTTTTTTCTTTTGCTAACACGGCTATCAGCACATCAGTAACGACACGACTAACACACTGCAAATGATTGGAGAGAAGGGGGCTGAACAGGAAATCAAATGAGAATATATATTGGTGCAGCATGCCATCTGAGGAAGCCTGGGAGCTGAAAAGTTTCATTTCAGATGCAGGGCTAACTGCTTCTCTCCTGGACAGGTAACTAGACCTTTTCTTTGTTATGCTATGTTGTCTGAAGACGAGAAATATAACTTGTCATATAAATGTCACCTGCTGTATGATTTAACTTTGTTGAGGCCTACTAGCCTTTGGAGTAGCGTAGCCTTGTTGACCCGGGAAATGTCACTGCTGTTGAGGGCTCATTACCACGAGTTAGGAGGATTTATTGGGGAAAACAGGACTATCTGGACATACATTACACCCACTATGTCCCATTAAACTCCTGGTTTTCTCAAGAAAGACATGACAGCCTTGTTAGCTACTTAGATACAAAAAAACAACAATTTAAACATGTTCAGTCTACATACTAGCACTTTGCGGGAATTTATTAATTTAAACGGTATTACAGAGAAATTAATAATGTAACAGTGAGCACATCTTTCTACTTTACTTACTAGCCCTTTCATGCATAGTGGTCACTACAGTGGACAGCTATTCAAAAGCTATTTTCTTCTATATGCATGAGTCTTGATGTCAACGTTGCGCATCACATCACAAAAAGGATTAGGTGTTTTAATGAAATATTTGAAGGAAATGGGTTTAGGAAATAGGATATAATTTTTTTGTTTGCTTTTTGTCTGTGAAATTCATAGACTGTAATCTGACCATCTCATGTTCCACACTCCAATCCAGTAGGTGGCGGTAAATGCACCTAAAAGTTGGTAGCCAACCGCCATTAAAAAGAAAGAAAGAAAGAAAGAAATCAAAAGGGTGAAATGCATCAGCCGCTACAGTGGACGCTAGTGTGTCATCCTACACACTGCCACTGTCTGGCCAGCTGTTGTAAGTGCAACAAAAAATTCTTAAAACCAAGATGGCCGACAGAATGCCAGAAGTGCAGAGCAGTGAAGGAATATCCGTCCATTCCTTCTATTCTGAGAGAACCTTGCGGGTAAAAAAAATATGGGGACGTCAAGTAACAACTAAGGAGAAATATATTTGTTACGCAGAGGACGGGACTTTGATCTTTTGGAGTGTTATGTCTCGTGGGGTCGAGACCACCTTTGTCGCGTGTAAAAAAAGCTCTATTTTCCAAGTTTCTGATCTTTAGTTGGCAACTAGCTGCAATAATCCCCCATTCAAACATTCTGGCTGGAACAGATAGGAGATGCGATTTACATGTGGTAGTGAATGTGTGTCGAATCCGCGACTGCAGCGGAGGCCGTTAGGTAAACACACCAACAGCTGGAAACCAGCTGAAACCAGAAGGGCGGAAACAATGGCACACCCCGATCACCTACGGCCAGTTTTAGAGTCTTAAACTGACCTAAGGAGCATGTCTTTGGTGTGAACTCCAACCTGTAACAGGAAACAGGTTTCTATGAGTGTAAATAAACCCACCTGCTCTGTGCAGCTTTATCTCAGGGATTAAAATCACATCCAGCAGCTTCCTCTGGCGGTGGAGCTCCTCTTCGTATTCAGATCTGGTTTCTCGTCCTCTCAGGTCTCTGAGAACCGCAGCGAGCAGCCTCCGTCCGAATAAAGCTTTAAGATCCTCAAAGCCGGACATTTCCACACATCCAAGAGTCGAAGAAGGAAAAGAAAACTACAACATTACTCTGCTAACCTACAGCGTTAGCACAGACACACGTGGGAGACTCCACAAAGAGCTCCTGCTTCTTCTTCTTCGATGGCCATCCGTTGTCGAGTACCATATCTGTCCGGGGGGCCTGCGCCTGCTGATGACGTCGCTCATTGTGATTGGCTGTGAAGACGCAGCGCATTTTTATTGGCTGGAAACCCACACTGTCTAGAAAGAGTCCTAAAACGTTTTGGTTTTGTTTTCTCTCTAATGCTGTTTTATGTCTTTATCGTTAATGTCTATTAATGCCAGGGGACTGAAAAATAATGTAAAGCGTAAGGCCTTGTTTCTGTTTGCCAAGAATTATAAGTCAGATTTCTGTTTTTCTTTTTCAAGAATGTCACTCAACACCAGAGGTCCTAAACTTTTGGAGCTCACAGTTGGGAAATGATATTTGGTTAGCACAAGGTTCTGAACACTCAGCAGGGGTCGGAGTTTTTAAACACAACTTTACAGGGAAAATCCTGGAAACAGAAACAGACTCTTCAGGTCACTTCATAATAATGTTAATAGCAGTAAACACTTAAAAATGATAACTGTTAATATTTATGATTACAACTCTTCAGTGGACAACAATTCTCTTTTTGACATTTTAGATGAAAAATTAGGTAGAATAACATCAACAAACCCTGTCCTAAAATGTTTTATGGAAAAATTTGATCATGTTGATGTGTGGAGGAAACTGACCAGCAACATACTTGGTCCAATAAGGATGGCTCCAGAAAGCCAAGAATTGACTACTGGCTTATTTCCAGCAGCCTAATCAATAACAACATCTCAGTAAACATCAGCACCTCTCCTCTAACAGACCATAAAGCAATCTCTCTCTCTCTCTCTCTCTCTCTCACTCTCTCTCTCTCTCTTTCTCGGCCCAGTAAAATCAGGGTCAGATCAGGTATTGTGGACGACAGGTTGCTGTTTTAAATCCATAAACAGTCGTGTTAAATGTATATCTATAATGAATATTACAGTCTTGTAAATTTATCATCAGTGGGTCCTAAAAACGTTAAGATCTGTAAAAACTGTCATATGTTACAAGGGCAGCATATTTTTGCCTGACCTGTTTAGATTACCTGCAGGTAAATTCTCTTTCTAAAGTAGCTAACTAACCCTTTAGTGTGCAAACATGCAGCACTCATTAAAATGGTGGCTGCACCTAATATTGGATAATTTCTCTTTAGAAACATTACAGCAGCCTTTACATCAGCTTTTGTCGTATTAATGTTGCTAAAAAATTCCCCAGCCAACAGGACGTCTCATTGGAGCACATCCGGCCCCTGACCCAAAACAAGTTTGACACTCCTGTTTTCCTACAGTTCAGTATGATTCAATGAAAAAAATTACTGAAAATAGAGCCTATTGTAATTTTCTCTTAAAAACATAATAAAAACTCATGTAATACAGCTGATTTGATGCAGAAATACAAATTAACTGTATTAAGCTCTTAATGGGACCTTGGACCAGATACACTTACTAAGATATTGTATCTGAAAACATGAAACCCTGAGAACAGGAGAGCACATGAACTTCAGAAAATGATGAAGAAACGCCACAAGTTTGTGCACTAAAGTCATTTAAGCATAGAGTCTTTATTCTCATATCTCTTTGGAGGAGATGTCAGATTTACGTTTGTTTTTTTTATTCTCTGCCTAAGGTGGATGCAGTTTGTTCAGCTTGATGTCACCAGCTATTCACTAATATTTAACCTAACAGATGTTGGTTATCATGCAGATTTTCTTACACTGAATGGAGTTAAATGTGTTATTAGTGGAGCACTGCACACTGTGCTGCTTCTGTTAAATCAAGTTCATATGGCGGTCATCAAAGAAGTTGAGGTGAGTGATATTAGGGGGGGACCTCACATTGATCTTTGCCCGGGGCCTCCAAGTCACTAAAAACCGCCCCTGCCTCCAAGAGTAGAAACACCAGAAACAAAAGCCAAACTGTGCTGAGGGCTGGAGTCTGCTGCTGCCTGTCTCTGTGCTCACAGCCACGCTGCAGGAGAAGGGAGGGGGGAGGGAGTGTCCAAAGTAGGCTTAAAGCAGTTAAAAATAGATTACAAGTGGCAAAAAAGGGAGGAAATTGGTTGACAATTAAAGCAAACTGTATAATTATGGGAAACAAACAGATTATTGTGACTTACAATGGGTAATTTCTGATGTCAAAGTTTCTCTTTTTTATGGTTTTCGGGGGGAATAATATTTGAAATTAAGACATAAGAGAGCCACAAATCATCACAAAAGAGCCACATGCGACTCCAGAGCCACAGGTTGAGTATCAGTGATCTATACCTTTGGTATAAGATGTCATCGGGTAAATCAAAAGGATTGCATCTATCCCTAAATATTCTTTCTCTCCTAAGTGCTCTTCCGTGCACCAACCAGGATCTTCTAAGAATGGGCAGGCCATTTTCCAAGAGCACTGATTGGTCAGGAGGCGGTGCTTTTATGCTCGCTGATCTCTTATCCAGAACATAACCCGCTCCGGAGCAGGTTAGCCGTTCAGCATAAGTTACCGCGGTGATTTATCCCGGTAAGAAGTGAGCCAGCTTTGTCGTACAGAAAATCCAGGGTTAATCCTTAAGTTATCTCGATAAGATAAAATCCGGCTTCGTCGTACAGGCCTCTGGAGTTCCTCCACTTACCCGTATTTGAGTACCCTGGTCTAATGAATCAGAAGCATCTTATAATCAGAGTAAAGTGATAATAATGAGAACAATGAGCACTCTCAGTGAAATCAGTTAATGCCAGCCTTTGTGCAACAATGTAATCCTTAACACTGATAAACACTGAGGAGTAAAGAAAGACGTGCCTATGTGTCTCAGTCAGTATGTCTGTGGTTTGACTGCTGTTCTCTGAGCCTGAGAGTCTAATATGTTCAGATCCTCGTGTCTTGGTAGGTGTTTCTCTGAACAGCTGGTAAACAACAACAGTGTGCAGCATGTTATACTAGTCCTATCAGAACAACGATTTAAACTGTTCATCAAATGGAATAATACAAATACATGAAAATAAAACAGACTGCACAGGATGACCTAGTTCATGTGACAAGAACAGAAGAAAGGGAAATAACAGTGACAGGTGATAAAGAAAAATGATGAAATCTTTACAACCCTGTCAGTCAAAATGACTGACATCCAGAAAGTCTGAGGAAACCTCTGCATCACTGACAGGAAGTTCATCATTTACAGAGTCTACACCTGACTCATGTTCTCCTTAGTGACACTGAACACAGTGGAGATAATAGTCCACCTTTGCTCTGGAAGAACACCCTCCTCCTTTTCTGACTCTGGCTGTTACCTGCATGGGCGGAGCTTCAAAATCTCCAGGTGCTTCTACCTCTGAGATAAACTAATAAACAAAATACGGCTTGAACAGAAAAGAGACCAGTAACATATAAAAACAGACACAAACGGACTGAGTTTGAAAATTAGATTCTAACCTTTATTGATAAACAAAATTAACAATGCAATCAGATTCAAGTCAAATCAATAAAACAAAAGAGGCTGAAAATGAACACAAGAGGAGTGGTGGGCGGGGCTAACCCATGATGGGTCATTGGACCAGCCACCACCCCAACTAAGACTGCCTACCCAAAAATAAACTCACTCATTAGTATTAGAAAGGAAACAGTGAGAAAACATGACTACAGGCGAACTACAGCCCAAACTCAAATATTTTTCAGGTAGAGCAGCTTAGGAAAGGAGTGACACAAAGATCGAAACGTGGCACACGGATGTGGCGCGTGTCATTCTCGGTATGCTACAGTCATTCCTGATACATTTCATGGGTAGTCATGTTACATGGCATTATTCTCGTGAAATACAGGGTTGAAGTCGCGGCAGATGACATCAATACTAATCGGTTTGCTTGCAACACTTTATGATGTCAACATGATTTTTTGTTCTTTATTTACAATGTTGTGTTGTCATTAAAAGGTTGAATTTGATCATAAGGTCCATTTATGTGAATGCTTTACATAACGTTACTGGCTGTTATTTCACTCAAGTTGTTTCATAAACATACCGTTACAAACGATAGCTAGCCTAGCCACTGTACAGGCTGAACAATCGATAGCAGAAAGTGTGATCCATTTGTACAGCTCATATAAACCTCTCTTTTTATTTATTTCAAACTACTGGATTGACATCCTTTCATTTATTCCATTTTTTGTGTTGTTTCTTTTTTTCCATCTAACAGGGTATTCACTTCTGTGCTTCTGAGTCATGTTACAATACTGCCCCCTCCTGGAAGATAGCAGTCTATGACATTAACACAGTGATAAACTGAAGCTCAACTTGCTGTAAAACCAAACACATTTCAGTCACAATGCAGCTCAACATCAGCATCAGTCACAAACATGCTGGTGAAAAAAAGGCCATTGCTCTATTGACAGTAAGAGAAATGCCATGAAAGCAGCCGCCTTATTCATTAGTTCACTTTTCCATTAGTATTGATGTCATCTGCTGGGACTTCGGCCCTGTATTTCAGGAGAATAACGTCATGTAACATGACTACCCATGAAATGTGTCAGGAATGACTGTAGCATACCAAGAATGACACGTGGACATCCGTGTGTCACAGCACAAATTTGTAGGCCATGTTCCGTGACACAAACTGAGTGTGCTGTGGCACATGCCATATGCCTCATTTTGACCTCAGCACGAATGTAGGGAAGATATAACAGAATCTAGGAAGGCTAGATTAGCTGAGAAAAGCAGATATAAAAGTAGAAGCTGAACAGTGAAGCTGGAAAATTAGCGTCTGTCTAGTAGAAGTGTGATGTAGGGGGTTGGTGGCAAGGTCAACAGTTTCAACACTTAAAGAGCTGGGAGTGCAGGGCAGAGTTTCGGAAAAGAGTTTAGGAGATGAAGCCATTTAAATCAGCCAATGGATTTAGATGAGAAGGAACAATTCTGACTGGAGGGCACTGCACCCCAGCTCTGTAGGTTAGGTGAGATAAAGAATATCTCCATGCTGGCATGGTTGCTCAGTTGACAACCCTGATAAATGTTGGCTTCCTCCTGCCCATCGGTCTGCACGGTTGACTTTTGGACACAAATAGTATGGATTTAACTGGCTTTAAGAACATCTTTTGCTGAGCACTTATACTAGAGCACAAGTTTTTTGTGTTTCCTTTAAATCAAAAGTTTCAAAGCTGATAGGTTCATCAGAATACTTTGCTGACTGCTTATCTTTTTTGTAGGGAATAAGTATCCTGTGTTTACTTCAAACCTGATTTCCTAATTATCCTCACTGTCATCAGTCTCAGCTCCAGAAGAGTCTCCAGTCCCAACCACTGTCACTGGTTTTAAATGTGTGTCTGGATCTGAATTCCTGGCTGGTTCTGCTAGTTCTCTACAGTCCTCTCATCTGCTCTTGTTTCTGTCTCTCTTTTTCCTTCACTGAGGATTTGATGAATCTCTGGAGCCTGACCTCCAACACATTTGTGATGTTTTACCTGAAACTGCAACGCAAATGTCTGATTACAGTCACTGCAGCTGTAGGTTGTCTCACCTCTGTGAGTTTTAACATGCCCACTCCAGTTTGAACTACTTCTGAATCTTTTAACACACGCAGAGCAGCTGAAGAGCTTCTCTCCTGAGTGAGTTCTCATGTTTATTGCCAGACAATGTTTTCTTAAAAATATTTTTACTGCACTCAGAGCAACTTCAGGTATTTGTCTCCAGTGTGAATCCTCGTGTGTTTGTTTAGATTTCCTTTGCAAGAGAAACTTTTCATGCAGACAGAGCAGCTGAAGAGTTTCTCTCCTGTGTGAATCCTCATGTGAGCTTTCATATAATTTTTTTGCATAAATCTTTTCTTGCAAACAGAGCAGCTGAAGGGTTTTTCTCCTGAGTGAATCTTCATGTGAGCGTCCATACTACATCTCTGCGTAAATCTTTTGCTGCAAACAGAGCAGCTGAAAGGTTTCTCTCCTGAGTGAATCCTCATGTGAGCTTCCAGATGAGTTTTCCGTATAAATGTTTTGCTGCAAACAAAGCAGCTGAAGGGTTTCGCTTCTGAATGAGTTAACATGTGACGGACCAAAGTACTTCTCTGTCTAAATCTTTTGTTGCACACAGAGCAGCTGAAAGGTTTCACTTCTGAATGGGTTAACATGTGACGGACCAAATGAGGTCTCCGTCTAAATCTCCTGCTGCAAACAGAACAGCTGAAGGGTTTATCTCCTGAGTGAATCCTCATGTGATCGTCCATACCAGCTTTCTGTGTAAATCTTTTGCTGCAAACAGAGCAGCTGAAGGGTTTCACTTCTGAATGGGTTAACATGTGAGTGACCATATGAGTTCTCCGTCTAAATCTTCTGCTGCAAACAGAGCAACTGAAGGGTTTCTCTCCTGTGTGAATCCTCATGTGCCTGTTCAGTTCTCCTTTATCACAGAAACCTTTATTGCACTCAGAGCAGCTGAAAGGTTTCTCTCCTGAGTGAATTCTTGTGTGTCGTGTCAAGTTGCTTACTCTGCTGAATGTTTTACCACACACAGAACAGCTGTGTGATTTCTTACTCTTGGGTCTCTTATTTTTAATGTTTGTTGCAGACTTTGAACCTGACTGATGTTCTCTGGTCTCCCTCCAATCATCACTGTCATCAGTCTCTCCTCCAGAACTCTCTACAGTCTTGGCCTCAGTTGCTGGTTGTAAATGTTTCTCTGGATCCGAGATCCTGGCTGGTTCTGCTCCATTTGCTCCTGTTTCCATCTCTTCCTTTTGTCTCTCATGAAGCTGTGAGGACTGAGGTTTCTCTTCATCATCATCTTCACTCTTCACAGGGGAAGAACTGAAGAGGAACTTGGTGTCAGCCTCCTCCACTCCTTGAAACTGCTCTCCCTCTTGACTGATCCACAGTTCCTCCTCTTCCTCCTTAATGAGTGGGGGCTCAGTGTCCTCCTGGGGGCTCTCTTTTTTAATCACCAACAGCTGCTGGGTGTCTGCAGGAAGCACTGAAATACACAAAGACACCAAGAGAAGCTGTGAGGTTAGATTGAGCCTAGATGACTTCAAATATTTAAAGTTCTATCTATTTCAGACACATTCTTAGCAATAAAACTCTTAAGATGTTCAGATGATTTGGATGTGCACAGCCACAAACAGAAATGTGGTATTTTTAGTCACAGCTTAACAAAACTCAGATAGAAACTAAACTTTAACTCTCTAATGTATTGTGCCATTTTCTGAGTCTGAGTGAGCCAGTCACTCGTACCTACACAGCAGAGATGCTCCTGCTGCATTCATAGCAGATATGTGGATTTATTTAGGCATCCAAAACATTAAAGATGGTGCAGACTTAGATGGGAGCCAAGTCTTGGCAAGAGATGCCTGAATCTGAGAGACATCATAGCGATAGCATTAAATTAAATGGCTAATGGGGTTAAAGTGGTTAAGGCGTGCCCCATTTGTGCGGATGGCCCAGGTTCAAATCCGGCCTGAGTCCCTTTACTGCATGTCTCTACCCCGCTCTTATCCTTGTTTCCGACTCCATCCACTGTCCTCCACTATCAAAGAAAGGCACAAAAATGCCCCAAATGAACCTTAAAAAAAAAAAAAAAAAAAGGCTAATGTTAACAAACAAGCCGGTTGAAGTTACCACTGGACTCTACTCACACAACCATAATCACAATCAAAACTTCATTTTATTAGTAAGGACCTGTGCCGTTTAGTGTCGTTAAGAATGAAGGTTTTCATAACACAACACAGTTCATCAGTCCTTAAGCTGGACAAGAGGGTCGGCTTGTCTACCACAGTCTCCCTCCTCAAAGCATAATTTGTGCTCTTGCAGCGAATAAATCAGAGAAGAACTGTTTATAATTTGATAAATAAATTCTAATTCCAGGACTGGTCTGGCCTGGGGATAAATATACTAGATGATACAGATTTACTCTCTTCTTGACATCACAAATATTAATTTATTTGTTTTAAATGTTTTCTAATGGATTTTTGTTAGTGCTGTCAATTGATTTAAAAATTTTATCAAGTTAATCACATCACTATGCTTTGATTAATCATGATTATCACAGCATTTCTTTTGTTTTAGTAATTTTTTGATTTTTTTAGATTTCTTGTTATCAAGTGTTTAATTTCATGATTTTAATTTTATGTACAGCACTTTGAAAGCATTTTTTTACTGAAAAAAATGTATTTTTATTAACATGTAATATACACAACATGTATATGATTATACAATATACTTGTATTTTTGTTTGAGATAAATCAGAACAAGTTTGGTGTTTAAATGAAGAAATATTAAACAAACTAAAGGTATTAAACTTATTTGTGGTTTGTAAATCAGTGTCTTAATTCACTGAGCAATAATATTTACAGACTGCAAACAAGCCCAGCAGACAAACACATCAGGTAGAAAATAACTTGTGCTGTAAAGTGCATGATCAGGTGTGCTGTTACCCCGAGGTAGCTGAAATAAATGTAGCTCGGGTCAGCTGCTCCACTTTAGTTGCCTTTTTAGCTGTCATACAGTTCACAGATTCTTGTGACAGTTGTTCTCATAGGTGTTCTGTGGTACAGGTCATGAGAGGCAACCCAGATGGTGTCTTGAGGCCCCTTGTTGTCAACGATGTCGATGGTCTGCAGTCTCTGGCGACCCATTAGCGATTGCATTAGTTAGCATCAGTGTTGTCGTTTTGGGGACAGATCCAGGTCTGCTGGATTGCGCCGCTGTAGGTTGACGTCATGGCTTGATCTTGTGTTTTTGTTAGCATCTTTGCTAGCATTAGCAACATTAGCTATCATAGCTTGATCCCGTGTTGTTGTTAGCGTCTTTGCTAACATTAGCAAAAATGCATTTTGCCTGGAGGTGGTACTTCAGACTCGTTGTACTTCAGTGTAAAGACAGTTCATCACCGCAGTATGTACACACAACTTAAATTCCATCCAATCTTCCATTAGGCAGTTTTTTTAAATCGAAATTTGCGGTGAAGCAGACCTGGGTCTGTCACCTCACGCATCACTACTGCCTGCATTTGACCCGCCTTTAACCTTTTCACCCCAGGAACGTAAACATCCATGCAGGAGGACTACGGGAGAAAGTTGGGGTCAAACTTGGACATATGATTAAATCTGCGTTATAATTTTTTAAAGCAATAAGCTTTCCAGATTAATCACGAGCATTAATGTGTTTAACAGGCCTAATTTTCATATATCAACGTTTATTTTGAATAACCTTCAAAACTGCAGCAGGTCACATGACCATCTCTGATTTTAACTTAAAATAAAAAAAAACTTGCATTAATAAAAAACTTCTTTTTTATCTACTTGTATTTCCTTATTTGGCGGATTTGCCTCTATTAATATGGCGGTGACACACGGAGAAAACAATGAAGAAGACGTTCAGCTCAAGTGATTTCCGGTATTAGAAGATGGGATATAGCGGCAATTTTCCGAAATGGAGATCCTCGGCTGCATCCAGCTACTCTTGTTTTTCTGTTTTTTTCAAGTATGATGGCTGGTCAGACATTAACCTTCCCAAATCCCAGTCCCACCCGGCACATATGGTTTTGGCATCAAAAAGAACTTATCCTAGTGGGGAAGGTAAGAAGAACAGACTATTTATGATTCATTTAAGGTTAGTGTGGATTTTATAGGCCTCCAATTACAAATGTGCTACTACTTCATAATGAACACAAGTTATTTATTAAGTTATGAATACAAATACGATCTATTGTTGATTATGTTGGAATATTGTGGCAGTGGGCGATTGCTACCTCAATGAACCATAATATCACAAAACGTGTAACATAAAGTTATGCTAAATATGACTGTCCGCTCTGCCCACAGAATAACATCTAAGTTAAGACTAGAGCTGAAACGATTCCTCAAATTATTAGGGTGATCCGATTAAAAAAATTCCTCGAGGCAAATTATCTGCCTCAAGGCTTCACTTAAATCAGTCCTGTATCCATATACGGCCATGCCGTAAGCTTGGAAAGTATGCTGTGTGTTGCACGGCGTGCTGTGTTTCGCCTGGACGGCTATTTGTGTGGCACAATTCACTTGTTTTCGCTGCTACTATAACATAACATACACGTGAGGCGTGAAAATTATGAAGGAAGAGAAGTTGATGCAGTGATGTTTCCAGGCACACATGCTGCATTTTTACGCATGCACTGGCTGTGGCTTCATGGCAGATATGGCACTATGTCTACACCGGTAAACCTGCACAGATCTCTGAGTTTACATGCTGTCTGCATGACTCACTGATGTGACAGCGCTCAGTTTGTGTCTGCAGACTTCAGAGAATTTCATAAACTTCTCTAATTAACCCGACAGTTTCACAGAAGACAGTCAGGTTTCATGATTCAAGTCCTGCTTTGGTGTTTTCCCTCTCTCTCTCTCCCCATCTTCCGCGTGCGCACGTTACACATTTAATTATAAATTATCCAAAATTCAGCGCACTGATGTCTTGATTCCAGCGTCCAAGTTTTAGCATCCCGAACAATTTGATAAGACATATATTGATAATGAATTGACACCAATTAAATAGAAACATCTTATTGCCACAGACAGTGACTGAGACTAAATAGGTCAAAGTTCATCAATATATAGTCAGGATTCAACAGGTCATAGAAGCAGCTTTATCCCTTTAAATGTGTTCTCCATGTCATTGGATGGTCTTAAAGGTCAGATTACTATGGTGGATGAACTCACAAACAAAAATGTGCAAAAAATAGAAGTGAACACCCTTTAAAAAAATAAACCATATTCCTGAAATCTAAAGGTTCACCTTTCAGACATCATGAAAGGTTGGTTCTGATGACCTGCCCACAGAACACCTACGAGAACTACTGTCACAAGAATCCGTGAACTGTATGACAGCTAAAAAGGCAACTAAAGTGGAGCAGCTGACCCGAGCTACATTTATTTCAGCTACCTCGGGGTAACAGCACACCTGATCATGCACTTTACAGCACAAGTTATTTTCTACCTGATGTGTTTGTCTGCTGGGCTCGTTTGCAGTCTGTAAATATTATTGCTCTTTTGTTGCACACAGAGCAGCTGAAAGGTTTCACTTCTGAATGGGTTAACATGTGACGGACCAAATGAGGTCTCCGTCTAAATCTCCTGCTGCAAACAGAACAGCTGAAGGGTTTATCTCCTGAGTGAATCCTCATGTGATCATCCATACCAGCTTTCTGTCCAGCATTATTGATCAGGGAGAAGCCAGTAAAAAGCTTAGGGAGATGGTATAATGAAGACCTCAATGACAGTGAACAGGTGGAGCAGTTTAGAAAAGATGTAGTGGAGGGATTAGGGAGGATTGATAAATCAGGGCTCCCAGGGAGGTTGAGGTTATGGTGTTTGCAGTTTGGGCTATTTCCTAGACTGATGTGGCCCGTGTCAGTTTATGAGATCCCAATATCGAAGGTAGAGAAGCTGGAAAGAGTAATTAACTCATTTGTAAGGGAGTGGTTGGGTGTCCCTCGGTGCCTTAGCAGTGTGGCGCTGTATGGCAAAGGAATACTCCAACTCCTGATCACTAGCTCGACAGAAGAGTTCAAGTGCTCAAAGGTTAGAACAGAGTTGCTGTTAGCAGGGAACAAAGATGGACTAGTTAGCAGTGTAGTTCCAAATCCAACTAGGGGAAGGAAATGGAACCCAAGACAGGCAGTAGAGGAGGCAGAGGCAGCTCTTAGGCATGCTGAGATTGTAGGCAATGTTCAGATAGGTCGGGGAGGTCTGGGGCTTGGCTCAGGTAGACCGGCATGGAACAAAGCAGGTCCTAAAGATAGACGGAGACTGGTAGTGGAACAGGTACGTAGACAGGAGGAAGTAGTAAGGTGTACTAAGGCTGTGGCTCAGGCTAAGCAGGGACAGTGGATGAACTGGGAGAGTGTAGAGAAGAGAAAGCTGAGTTGGAGAGACCTATGGAGCATGGAAGATAGGCAGATCAAATTCCTGCTAGGGTCTACCTATGACATCCTACCATCACCCCAGAACCTAAAGTGCTGGGTTGACGGGGACCCATGGTGTCCTTTGTGCTCCGAGACAGCAACCTTGACGCACATTTTGACAGGATGTAAGATCAGTCTGTCACAAGGTAGATATACATGGAGGCATGACAGGGTTTTGAAAAGTCAGAGGGCAACAGGTGAATGCAGGATGTAATCAGGGAACGAGGACGGTTCAGTTTGTCAGAGAGGGAGAGAAGGTTAAAGGAGGCAGGTTTTTAGGTAGGCACCAGTTAGGCCAGTTAAAGGATGCTAAGGACTGGGAGATGCAGGTAGATTTAGGAGGGAAACTTGTTGTGCCACAGGAGATAGTTTGCACCAATCTTAGGCCTGACATAGTGCTGTGGTCTGCCAGTCAGCGTGTAGTTTATTTTATAGAGCTGACGGTTCTGTGGGAGGATTCTGTGGAGGAAGCCTATGAAAGGAAGAAGCTGAGATACGCAGAGTTAGGAGCAGAAGCTGAACAGCCAGGATGGAAAGTTAGGACTGGTCCAGTAGAAGTGGGATGTAGAGGGTTTGTAGCAAGGTCAGCTGTTTCATTACTCAGAGAGCTGGGAGTGCAGGGACAGAATTTGCCAAAGACAGTTAAGGAGATGTCAGATGAAAGAGCTCAGGCCAGCCAGTGGATCTGGATGAGGAGGAGTAATGCCAGCTGGGGCAAAAATGAAGGTTGACAAAACCCCATAACTTCTCTATCAGTTAGCTTCGTTTAATCCTCTCTTTACTCTGTCTTCCCTCATAAAAATGAGGGAGTAGGGGGGATAGAGCGCCATGCACCGCCAGGCCAGGGGTGTGTGTTAACCCATGACAGGGTACCACACCCTTAGCTCTGCCTCCCCCACCTTATTGCAAAACACTCTCTCTCCCTCCCTCCCTCCCTCTCTCTCTCTCTCTCCCTAATCTGTCTAATTTTCCCTTATTTTTTACTCTTAGTTATTGGTAATAATAGTTGCACTGTAATCATGAGTGGTGTTAAGGAAGGTAGTATCAGCATCGTCACTACCTGGAGCTTGCATGTACGGAGCCTGGGTCTGTTGAAGGTGGCATGCTGTTGAGGCTGTGTGGGCCATGTGGTAAGATAAGTAAGATGATGTCTGCGTGTTGACATGGTGTGTGGTGAGAGCCGGCATGGAGGGGGGTGGCTCTGGGACGCTGGAGATCACTGTTCAGCCCTCTGGAGGAGTCGTGGGACCAACAGGACAAAACACTGATGAGGGTTCCCACTTGACAACCCACTTGACAACCCCTGAGAAGTGCAGGTTTTCTTACTATCCATCAGTCTGCACGGTTGACTTGTGGAGGTAAATAGTAATGGATTAGGGATTTCGTCACTGAGCGCTGATCCTCTTTATAGGGCACAAGTATCTTTTGTTTCATTTAGATAGGAGTAGGGCTGGGCATTGCTAAGAACCTCATGATTCAATTCAATTTCAATTTGATATTGATATAAATGTTGATGTTGATTCAGTTAAAGTAGAAATACACGAATGACCTGTTGGCAATTTTTAATAATTATTTTCATGCCCATGTGAACATATGTGGTAGGTCACCTCACATTTTTTCACAATAAAACACCTGAATATAAAAATTTGCACAATAATAACTTATTTGTGCATATGGAGTATAAAAGTAAAAGAACATGACAGTTCTGTATAAACACTGAAAAAGTAAAGTACATGTAAACTTTAATAATATTTCTTTCCTCTTGGAAATTGTGATAAACCTCACATAACATGGTTATGGTTGGTGGTTGTTTGGTCGAGTGCGGCCTCCGTCCATACAACGCAAATCACACGCACAGTGACCCCCACTGGCCAGGAGGTGAATCGATTCAGAGGATTTGCTGAATCGATGTTGAATTGAGGGGGGAAATATTGTGATGCATCGATTAATCGATATTTTTACCCGACCCTAGATAGGAGAGACACTCTGATTTACAAACCACAAATAAGTATAAAAACTAGTTTGTTTAAAATTTCTTCATTTAAACGCCAAACTTGTTCTGATTTATCTCAAACAAAAATGCAGGTGATTGGTAGTATTTAAATGTTAATTTATAGATATTCCTACAAATAATAATAATAATAATAATAATAATAATAATAATAATGATAATAATACCTTTTTAGTAATAAATAAATACACACTTGATAACAAGAACGTTTAAAAACCTAGAAATTACTAAAACTAAAGAAATGCTCTGATTAATCATGATTAATAAAAGCATAGTGATGTGATTAACTTTTTAAAATTTTTTAATCAATTGACAGCACCAATTTTTAAGCATAATTTCCCAAATTATGAGCAACACTTTTACTATGTTCAACTGAATTTACTTGCATTATTTTGCAGCGCTGGACTATACCACATGGACATTTTTAAAGGAGTAGCAGAGGCCCCCCAGTATTTATTTTACTCTATTTGAAACAAATGTCAGTCTGTTGAATGATTCATTTTTGTCGCTTTTGATTCAATAATGACACTAATTACTAAGAAAAAATAGATAAAAATAAAGTTTTCATTACAGGCTCCTCAAGGACCCCTCCCTACTGTGGGCCCAGGTAATCAGTACCCTGTTCCACCCTGTGCTACACCCCTGGACTGTGGCATGGTCAAGGACCATCTAATGCACAGGTGTCAAACTCAAGGCCCGGGGGCCAAATCCAGCCCGTTGAGCAGTTAAACCCGGCCCACCAGATCATATAATATTTTTATTAGAACTGGCCCACCAGTATGAGGTCTGCAGATTTCCTCCAGTATAAAAATGTAAACTTAACCTTGATGATTTGTAAAAATTAGAGAGGTAAACAGTAAAAATAATTTGATAAAAAGTCAGGAATGTGGGGAAGAAATTAGTGTTTTCTCTTTATTTTCAATTTTGCATGTCACAATGACAACAAAAAGTTATGGTTTTGCCTTTTTAATTTCATATTTTAACATTTACATCTCATTACTTTTACTTTTATCTCATATTTTTACCTTTTAGATTAATATTTTAAAATTTAAAATCATATTTAGACCTTTTAAAGTCATGATTTTGACTTTTACCTCATGTTTTGACCTTTTTCAACTCCTAACTTGAACTTTATTACATTTATTTACCTTAAAAATGCATGATTTTTGTTTTATTTCATATTTTGACATTTGAAACTCGTGATTTCGATGTCTACCTCATATTTTGACTGTTAAAAATTATGATTTTGAATTTCATCTCAGTTATTGACTTTAAATTCATAGTTTCTATATTCTGTCTCATATTTTGCCTTTTATAAACATTATTTTGACTTTAAATGTCATGTTTTTACCTTTTAAACTATAAGTTTGAATTTTTATCTCAGATTTTGAGTTTTTAACTCGTTATGTTCAACTTTTAATCACAAAATCATTTATCATTGGTGCCAAGTTTTTACCCCCATAATTCATTGCTGGTGAAAATAAGGTTGACATTTTATGGTTAAATATGGACCCTGTTAGGCCCTCAGGTTAGACCCAAGTTCAGAACCCGGCCCCTGCTGTGATTGAGTTTGACACCCCTGATCTAATGGATTAGGAATCTCTCCATCCTAGTCTGGAGACTAGGAGCCCCAAAAAGCTAGAGACGGCCCTGGGTGGCCCTTCATGAAGAATGACGGGGCTTGGACAGCAGGGAGATGCGGCTGACACGCATTTCTTTGTGAAAGCTGCACCAGTCTGAAACGGGCTTCAGGACCAGGTCTTTGGTGGTGGGAGGGAACCGGAGAACCCACGCATGCACGAGGAGAACATGCAGACTCCAACCTGTAACAGGAAACAGGTTTCTATGAGTGTAAATAAACCCACCTGCTCTGTGCAGCTTTATCTCAGGGATTAAAATCACATCCAGCAGCTTTCTGTGGCGGTGGAGCTCCTCAAACCCGGACATTTCCACACATCCAAGAGTCCAAGAAGGAAAAGAAAACTACAACATTACTCTGCTAACGTTAGCACAGCCACACATGCTAGCTGAGCTCTGACGGAGAGACCACAAAGAGCTCCTTCTTCTTCTGTAATGGCGGTCTGTACCCGGCGGAGCATTACCGCCACCTACTGTTGTACAGGTGCATCTCAAAAAATGAGAATATCATGAGAAAGTTCACTATGTTTTTCCACTCACCCAAAATATTATATAGACTCCTTACACATAGAGTGAAATATTTCAAGCCTTTATTTCTTCAAATGTTGATGATTATGGCTTACAGATAATGAAAACCCAAAATTCAGTGTCTCAGAAAATGATAATGTTGTGAAAAAGTTTAATATTGTAAAGTCATGGTGTCACACCCTAATCAGCTGATGAACTCCAAACACCTGCAAAGGTTTCCTGAGCCTTTAAATGGTCTCTCAGTCTGGGTCAGTAGGCTACACAATCATGGGGAGGACTGCAGACTTGAGGCCACTGTACACTCCCCAGCCTCAGGTATAAGTCAGTAAAAGCCACTTATTTTATTTATTTATTTATTCATTCATTTTTTCTAGTTCCTGTTGAGTAAAATGATAACCACTGTTTTTTGAGTTTTTTCAGTTAGTTTTAGTTTCAGATAATAACCTTGCTTCACACGTGTCTGACATGGTAGCAGACCACCCAGGTCAGGCCGGTTTTTGTGTTCATGTTTATTCTGCTCTATAATCTGATTGTTTAAATCAGTTTGATGATGCCTGAACCAGAGGTAAGTGAACAATTCATGACAGCTCTCTAAAAATATTATTCAGATTTCACTTATTTAGAAATGAAGACATTATTGTTCCTGCTAACTCTTTTATACCAGTTATCTCCATGAAGTGTAACTGAAGACTAAGGTAAGTCTGTCAGAGGTAAAGCTATGACTACTAAAACTTTAAGAAGAATCAAATGAAAATGAAATGAAATTTCAATTCTCACTTTGTTGTATTTGGTTTATTTTGAAAGGAGTAGATGGTTGACCAAGGAATTTAAAACAACTGAAATTCACTTCCCTTAAATTTCATTTGATAATTCAGCTGTTGTGATATTTTACTTACTATGTTGTATCTTTTTGTTTTTTACATGCTGACACAAGGAGAAAGGTTCGACCCGGAGAGAAGTGTTTACCCTGGACCAGATGAGAGGGATGGATGACTACAGGACCAGCTGAAGAGCGGTGGTCTCCTTTTTCCCCCAGATGTCCAAGTAAGTAATCCCCTCAATCAGTGTTCTGTTACATAAAAGTTACATAAAATAAGCAAAAGCTGTCGTAAGCATTTGTATTTCTTTTATTATAACATTCCTAGAAGGATGATTTAAAATTTCATTGAAGATTTTATTTAATACTGACAAAATTTGATTTAATATTGGCAAAATAAAAAAAAATGTATTTTTTAAGTATTAAATGATATTAGAGTGCATCAACAATATCTTATTGAACTTGGATTTAATGTTGTTGACAAGTTCTTAATTGTGCCCTTGTGGAAAAGGTGCCAGGCCTCGATGGTTTCAGGACAGTTGCTGTAATTTGTCCTTTTTGTTGGCATTTTTCTCTCTGTTATAAATTATTATGCAAAATTAACTGACATAGCAATTCCTCTGGGCAGTGTGTGATCTGTGATGTACTCGTGTTAATGAAGTTAGTAGGTATAACAACATCCAACAGGATTACAGTGAAAAGCTGTCAAATCTCAAAATGTCATCATTTCCTACTGAAACACATAAGATGGGCTTAAATGGAACACACTGGGCTTAAATGGTTCTACAGTGACTACCAGGGAAATAAAGATAATATGTTCTCGCCAAGATGAAACAAATGTATAAAGAAATGCCTGTAGCCTAAATATGCTGTAAATCTTTCATCACAGTTATCCCTCTTTAGCCAAACTTTCTGAATTACCAAGGAATTCTTGTTCAAAGTTAGCTTACGCTAGCTGTTTTCTGGGTCACTGTACCATTTAAGCCCACCTTGGAAAAAATACATTTTTTGAAAATATTTCAGCCACCCAAACCCTTTTTTGTGTCTTAATTTGAAGATTTATGTAAAATGAATCAGAAAACGCATTACATTTCTAATCCTTAAGCAGTGTATCTATCAGTAGGGCTACATGTATCAACTTGTGATTCTCCTGCTACGCTAGCTAGCATGACTCATCTTTTCACATAAAACTTAATAGTAAGAAATGACAAAAAACTACTTAAACTACACAAAAAACAAAACAATAATCTCTCAAATTACATAATATCTTTCTGAGGGGTCCCAAAACACCAAAGTTTTGAGGCGACTTTATCTGAGCCTCCTTGAGACTGCACGAATGTAGGCGGGCCTTATTCAGTATCCACAAATGTGATTGGTGCCAAACAAAAACTGACATATAATTAAGAAATTGTGTGATTTGACAAAATAATATATAGCATTAGACAAGCCCCTTTTTTTTTTTTAAAAAATTGACTTCAAAGTTGCAAGTGGGCTGAAATGGTGCCTGGGCTTATATGCCTACTCTACAACCAGGCACCACTCAAACAGGGCTCAAGTCCAGCTGGTGCACTTGGTCCATGAACAGCAACTTAAACATTAAAGATAAAGAACCTTCTGGGAATGGCGGTTGAGGGGCGTGCTCCAATAGCAAAGACTGGAGTCAAAAGAGTCATTTATCATGGCCCAAAGAGATGTCAGAGCAAGGGAACAGGAGTGTGACTAGAGTGAGAAGCACTCAGAACAAGAGAAGAAGAAGTATACTAGCACTACTGGAGTTTAAAAGAGGCAGAACTGCCAAAAATAAGGGTCAGATGATATGGTGAGGACCATGATGGCCAAGAGTGTGCCAAGCCCGTAAAATGCTCCAATTGTAAAGAGGATCACCCCTGACCTGACAGGAAGTCGAGTTAGTGGGTGGACCGTTATGTTGATCCAAAGTTGTGTTGAGACAGCGATTTCAATATGGAGGCCGCCATAATTTGAGGCGCTGGTTTGGCAACTAAAGAAAACAATGGGTGGAGACTCCCTGAGCAGACATCAGCTGCTGCTGTAAAGCAGAAACCTTTGCCATCCTCTGCGCCCTCAGTTGGATTGAAAAGACCTCAGTCTAGAGCAGTGATACTCAACGCGTGGCTCTTTAGCCACATGTGGCTCTTTTGTGATGATTTGTGGCTCCTTTATGTCTCAATTTGAAATATTATTTCCTCAGAAATCCTTAAAAAAGGAAACGTTAATCATTAATCAGTTGGCTTTAATTGCCAACCTTAATTTTTTGGTCTGTATATCTACATTACCCTTATTTGCAATTTTTTCCATTTTTTTTGCCTTTTAATCCATGTTTACTGCTGTAAACCTGCTTTAGCCACTTCTTTTTGCAACTTTTTGTCAGTTTTTGCTACTTTTATCCCATATTTGCCACTCTTTCATTAGTTTTCTGCCTCTTTTATCCTGCTTTTGCTATTTTCAATTTTATCCGTTTTTCATTCTTTCTTCCACTTTTTACCCATTTAAGATGCCCTTTTGCCATTAAATGCCACTCTTTTCTCCTTCTTTCCCATTTGTCCTACCTCTTTAACGGTTTTAATCATTTTTTGCCATTTTGTTGTTTTATGACCATTTTTGCCACCTGTAATTCAATTTTTGGTAACTTCTCACCCATTTTTGCCACTTTCTCCTCCACATTTTTTCACTTTTTACCCTTTTTTCCATTTTAGGTCTACTTTGCCCTATTTTTGCCGCCATTAATGTATTTTTAATGCCACTTTAACCCTTTTTGCCATTTTTCACCACTTACATTGTGGCTCTTGCAAAGGCATTTTTCAACAAGTTGGCTCTTTGGTTGAGCAGGGTTGAGTAACACTGGTCTAGAGTAACTCAGTCGCAGCACTACAAATAATTGAACACCATAAACCCAAAGTCAGACCAGATATAATGAAATTAATGCAAACAATATGTGGAACTCATAAACTGGGATGCAGTGTGGGGTTAATGTGGGTGCTAGCCTGTTTGAGTTCAGAAGAATGAAGCTTCTCCTTGGTGTTGTAGCGATATAAAGTGATAATAAATACCACTATAAAGGCTACAAAAATTTAATATATTTAATCTTTTGTAGCCTTTATAGTGGTATTTATTTGTTCTGGATCAAAATAAAGTTTCAAAGTCTCAAAGGACTTGGCTCAACTTGAAGAACATAAAAAAGAAAAAATGCGTTCCTTGAAAAAGAAGTCTTAAGAAAAGTTACTTAGATAACTTTAAAAAAGGAAGGACAGATAAAAGACTTGAAGAAGACTAAAAAGAAATCTAACTGAAGAAAACTCTGAAGACGTCTGCCAAAAGTCTGGTTCTGATACACACTTAAACGAGAGGGAGAGGTCTTCCTCTGAGTTCCCTCCTCAGGATCAAATGTCACTACATGAACCACTCTTCATCAAATTAGTAATTCAATAAGAGCATGAAGGACTAGCAGAAATGGGTATAGATTTCTAGAATAATAGAAAATCAATAAAAGTGCCACAAAGTAAACATAAAACAACATAGCTAGTTGGTTATATAACATTTTAAGTATTAAGACACAAAAAAGGGAATTTGTCCCATGTCGATGTGTGTGTGACCGATACTGGACAGTAGGTGGCCCTGTGGGTCTACGTTTAGATTAAAACCACAATAATCTGACATGAGATACAGAGATATGAAACATATTGTTGTGTTACTTGTGAGCTATCTTAGAAGAATATAAACATTTCCTGTTATGGTACTTCTAGCCCATACAAATTGAGTCCTGCAGAGAGAACAAGGGTTATTTACGATCACCATCTGGTTTTGTTGTTTAGAGGTAGGAAGGTTTTGTTCACGATCTAAAGTTTAAAAGGGAGTCCGTTTTTATGGCTTTGGTAAGATCAAACTTAGTCTGTGATATGGTTTTGACGACAGCCATCTAATCAGATAACTCCAACTTTAAGGTGTTGATCTCTCTTGGGATCTTTCGTTTTTCAGAAGCGTCAGGTCCAGCATCTTACTGTCTGAGAAGCTCTTTGGTTGGGAAAGGTTCATAAACGAACATGGGTGGTTGGTAGGCATGGGGGAAAAGTCCTCCCCACTTTTAGAATTCCTGCAGCAATTCTCCAAGCTGCAGACTTTAAGACAGGGTTGTAGAACAGCAGCAGATTTAAGCCTTGATTCTGCTACACTGTCATCAGTCTCAGCTCCAGAAGAGTCTCCAGTCTCAACCTCTATCTCTGGTTGAAAATGTCTCTCTGGATCTGAATTCCTGGCTGGTTCTGCTGGTTCTCTACAGTCCTCTCCATCTGCTCCTGTTTCTGTCTCTTTTTCCTTCACTGAGGATTTGATGAATCTCTGAAGCCTGACCTCCAACACATTTGTGATGTTTTACCTGAAACTGCAAAGCAAATGTCTGATAACAGTCACTGCAGCTGTAGGTTGTCTCACCTCTGTGAGTTTTCACGTGCCCACTCCAGTTTGGAGACTTTTGAATGTGTGAATCTTCATGTGAGCGTCCATAGAAGTTTTCTGTGTGAATCTTTTGCTGCAAACAGAGCAGCTGAAGGCTTTCTCTCTCAAGTGGGTTATCATGTGACTGTCCATGTGAGCTTTCTGTGTAAATCTTTTGCTGCAAATAGAACAGCTGAAGGGGTTCTCTCCTGTGTGATTCCTCGCGTGTCAGACTTCCTCTGTGACAGAAACCTCTACCGCACTCAGAGCAGCTGATGGGTTTCTCTCCTGGGTGGGTTCTCATATGAACATCCATAGAAGCTTGTGAAATAAATTCTTGGCTGCAAACTGAGCAGCTGAAACTTTTCTCTCATGAGTGGATGCACATGTGAGTATCGATTTGATTTTTATGTTTGTATCTTTTGCTGCAAACAGAGCAGCTGAAGGGTTTTGCTTCTCTGTGAATCCACATGTGTGCATACATATTACTTTTTTGTGTAAATCTTTTACCACAAAAAGAGCAGCTGAAGGGTTTCACTTCTCTGTGAATCCTCATATGGGCAAACATATTACTTTTTTGTGTAAATCTTTTACCACAAAAAGAGCAACTGAAGGGTTTCTCTCCTGTGTGTATCCTCACGTGTCTGCTCAGACTTCCTCTGTCACAGAAACCTTTACCGCAATCAGAGCAGCTGAAGGGTTTCCCTACTGAATGTGTTATCATGTGACTGTCCATGTGATTTTTATGTGTAAATCTTTTGAAGCAAACAGAACAACTGAAGGGTTTCTCTCCTGTGTGATTCCTCATGTGTCTGCTCAGACTTCCTCTGTCTAAGAAACCTTTACCACAGTCAGAGCAGCTGAAGGGTTTCTCTCCTGTGTGAATCCTCATGTGAGCATTCAAATAAGTTTTCCGTGTTAATCTTTTGCTGCAAACAGAACAACTGAAGGGTTTCTTTCCAGTGTGAATCCTCATGTGTTTTTTCAGACTTCCTCTCTCACAGAAACTTCTACCGCACTCAGAACAGCTGAAGGGTTTTGCTCCTGTGTGACTCCTCATGTGTCTGTTCATATTATTCTTCAGTGTAAATCTTTTGCTGCAAATAGAACAGCTGAAGGGTTTCTCTCCTGTATGAATTCGTGTGTGTTGTGTCAAGTAGCTTATTCTGTTGAATGCTTTACCACACACAGAACAGATGTGAGAATTCTTACTCTTGGGTCTCCTATTTTTAATATGTATTGCAGACTTTAAACCTGACTGATGTTCTCTGGTCTCCCTCCAATCATCACTGTCATCGGTCTCTCCTCCAGAACTCTCTACAGTCTTGGCCTCAGTCTCTGGTTGTAAATGTTTCTCTGGATCCGAGATCCTGGCTGGTTCTGCTCCATTGGCTCCTGTTTCCATCTCTTCATTTTGTCTCTCATGAAGCTGTGAGGACTGAGGTTTCTCTTCATCATCTTCACTCTTCACAGAGGAAGAACTGAAGAGGAACTTGGTGTCAGCCTCCTCCAGTCCTTGAAACTGCCCTCCCTCCTGACTGATCCACAGTTCCTCCTCTTCCTCCTTAATGAGTGGGGGCTCAGTGTCCTCCTGGGGGCTCTCTTCTTTAATCACCAACAGCTGCTGGGCGTCTGCAGGAAGCACTGAAATACACAAAGACACACCAAGGGAAACTGTGAGGTTAGATTGAGCCTAGATGACTTCAAATATTTAAAGTTCTATCTATTTCAGACACATTCTTAACAATAAAACCCTGTAGCTGTTAAGATGTTCAAATTCTAATGTGAACAGCCACAAACAAAAATGTGGTATTTTTAGTCACAGCTTAACAAAACTCAGAATCTAAACTTGAAACCACAGATGCAGTAACAAACTAGGAGCTGAGAACTGAACACACAGAGACTTAATCAAACATCTTTGGATGATCTCAAACACAAACACAAGGTAAGTATCTCATCACAGGCCTGTTCAAGGGGAGAATGGGGTCATAGCACCTTAACATGAATTTAAATGCCTTTTGGTGTTGTAATACAGTGATAAAACACTGTTACAGCAAACAGCATTAAATGTAGTGATAAGACATTTGGGTCATATCTCCCAGCTCTACTGCTGCCTCACATTAGGAGACTTTCATCTCCATTCATTTATTAAGTTCTTGACCATTCATGCACAATTTCAGTGTGCTGTGGTTGTCAATGAGTAGCTCTGATAATATACTTTATATGGTGTTTTTAATCAGTTTCCTAGAATTAACCTTGCTTTCCATTTTAAAGTAAAAATCCACGAAGAATCTGAGGGCTTGACAGCAGGCTGGTGGATAATTTCTAACTTTTCAGTTGTTAAGGAACGGACTTTTCAAAGGAATCATTTTATACACCAGCAGAAAGCGCTGATTCTCAGAGTTCTGACTATGTAAACCCAGTGTTACCCACAGGATTTAAGAAGATTATGGTGGGGGGACTCACAATTCTGTTCTCCTTTAACAATTTGTGCTCTTGCAGTAAATAAATCAGAGAATCACTGAATAATTTGATTAACAAATTCTAATACTAGGACTGGTCTGACCTGAGGATAATAATAATAATAATAATAATAATAATAATAATAATAATAATAATAGCTTGGAATTCTATAGCGCCTTTCATGAGACCCAAGGTCGCTTTACAGAAGAAGGGAAAACAGGACAACACACAAGATAAACACTAAGTTGAGTGTATGTAGGGGGCAGGTTTAGGGGAGACTGTAAGCTGTGGCGAACAGGTGGTGCTTGAGGAGTTTTTTAAACATGTCCAAGGATGGAGCATTTCAGATGTTTTCAGGAAGGGAGTTCCAGAGGATGGGGGCTGTAGTCCTGAACACTCTGTCTCCATAGGTGCGAAGTTTGGAGGTGGGAACTGTGAGAAGACCAGCGTCTGAGGACCGGAGGCTCTGGGTTGGTGTATATGGCTGAAAGAGGTCAGAGAGGTACTGAGGGGCAGGGGCATGTAGGGATTTGTAAGTGAGGAGGAGGATTTTGTATTTGATTTGGAATGTAACTGGGAGCCAGTGGAGCTGGATGAGGGTGGGGGTGATGTGCTGCCAGGGCCTAGTGCGAGTGAGAACCCTGGCAGCAGAGTTCTGGACGTATTGGAGCCTGTCCAGGGCTTTGTGAGGTACCCCAAACAGGACTCCATTGCAGTAATCCAAACAGGAGCTGATGAATGAGTGAATGAGTGTCTCTGCAACAGAGTCTGTGAGTGATGGTCTGAGTCTGGAGATGTTCTTTAGATGGAAAAAGGCAGTTTTAGTTATGGATTTGATATGGGACTGGAAGGAGAGGGTGGAATCCATGATGATGCCCAGGTTTCGGACCTTGGAGGATGGACGGATGGGATTGCCATCAGCATGAAGTACCAGATCTCCAACCTTCCTGAGCAGTGCTTTGGGGGCCACGACCATGAGCTCTGTTTTATTGCTGTTAGTTTGAGTTTGTTGGCTGTCATCCAGGTTTTAATTTCTTGCAGACAGTTGACCAGTGACTGAGGGTGGAGCTGAGCGGATGGTGTGGCGTGTAGATAGAGTTGTGTGCCATCGGCATAGGAATGGAAACTGAGACCATGTTTATGAATGATGTGACCAAGAGGGAGCATGTAAATGATGAAGAGAAGAGGTCCAAGGACAGAGCCTTGGGGTACGCTTTGGTTTACAGGGGTTGGGGTAGAGCGGGACTTGCCAATGGTGACAAACTGTTTCCTGTCTGAGAGGTAGGACTGAAACCAGGGCAGAGCTGTTCTGGTAAGGCCTAGGTGGTTGGATAGGCGGTTGAGGAGGATGGTGTGGGAGACTGTATCAAAGGCTGAAGAGAGGTCGAGGAGAATGAGTAGGCTAATTTTTCTGGAATCTGAAGCTATGAGAAGGTCATTAGTGATTTTGATGAGGGCAGTTTCAGTGCTGTGGTGTGGTCTGAATCCTGATATGAGGGTTTCATAGAGCTCATGGTCGAGCATATGGTGATGAAGCTGGATGACAACTGCTTTTTACAGTATCTTACTGAGGAATGGAAGGTCGGAGATCTGTCTGTAGCTGTTGAGGTCCTCCGGGTCCATACCTGGCTTTTTGAGAATGGGTAGTACTGAGGCTAATTTGAAGCAGGATGGGACTATTCCAGTTCTTAGTGAGGAGTTGATGATTTCCACTATGATGGGACAGGTAGGCATGCTTTGACCAGGGAGGTGGGCATGGGATCCAGAGAGCATGTAGAACCCTTAGCCTTGGTGACCAGTTTGGTCACAAGGAGGGTGTTGACAAGTGAGAAGGAGGATAAACGGTGCTGAGGCAGGTGAGACCCAGAGGGAGCAGTGTCATGTGGTGGAGGGTCAGGTACCAGGAGTTGTTAGTGGTGTTTACTTTGTCTTGGAAGAATTTCTGGAACTTAGAGCAATGATCAGAGCTGGCTGGAGGGTGGTGGGAGTCAATGGGATGGAGTAGGCGATTGATTGTAGAAAAGAGCTGTCTGGGGTGATTTTGCTGGTCCCTGATGAGAGTAGAGTAGTAGGTTGTTTTGGCTTTGGAGAGCCTCTTTGTAGGAGCTGACATATTCTTTGTATGCTTCCAGATGGTCAGTGAGGCTTGACTTTTTGTGTAGTCTTTCCAACCGATGTCCAGAGGTCTTCAAGGCACAGAGTTCAGCTGTGAACCAAGGGGCTGGAGAGGTGTATGCGACAGAGCGGCATTTTAGGGGAGCGAGAGTCAAGGCTGAGGGATAGGGCAGTGTTGTCAGGTCATCCACAGTGGTTGTGAGGTTTTTCTGGAGCCAGATGGATTGCAAGCAAGTTTGTGAGGGCTGGTATGTTCAGAGACAATAAAACATTAACTATTCAAAATTCCAAAAAAGGCAGCATGTGACGGTGTCACCAAATAAATAAATTCATGAGTGTATGTGACGAAAGGATAATGAAAGGAATGATGAAAACGGCAGGTTTTCTTTAAATATGTAAGAAGAAATTATTCCCTGTATATGTAATGGTATGGAGTGAGGGTACCTGCTGTCATTTATCTGTTTTAATATGTGATCAAAATAATGAGGAAAAAAAAAAGACGAGATAATATAAGGAGGATGTGTCGTGGGGGAAGAGGCGGAGAAGCAGAGGACCGGGAAAAGAGACAAAGAAGCAGGCATATCTGAAGAATTAGAGCCTGAAAGTAAGATAAAAAAGTAACTAGCTGTCTGGAAATTAAGCATTAAGTTCAAAATAATAAACCGGATAGCAGCTTACAAACAACAACACTGCAATCTTCCTGCTGGACCTCTCTGTGCGGACGCTGGAGCGTGCGCCGGGAGCCGGACAAAGAAAGCTTTCCCGTGGGATACACTCCTGGGTCTGGGTGAGACCGACTCTTTTTGTACATTTTAGCCTGGTATACCAGTAGCAGCGATCGATCGCATATTTTTGTTTTCGGGGTTTTTTTCTATCTGTGGATTTATTGCGTTTTTTTCTTCGTTTCCTGATGGATTAAGGACTATTGCGTTTGCGTGCGTCACGGACTTTTAAAACTCCTAAAAGACACTTAAAAGTGATTGGAGAAGGACAAGTTTGCGGTTTTCGTTAGTTTGGGACTTGTATTTTATTTAGAAATCATAAAGACTGTGTTCTAATTACTATTTTGGTTGTGACCCAGTTTTGATTTAACTTTACGCGCGGTGCGCGCATTGTTTTGGTTGTGATTTATTAAATGTGAGATCTTTTGAATTTATGACGCTTGCTTGAGAGCTTTATTGGTTATTTTGGTTCAGAGCTGTTGTTTATTTAATAGTGAAATATTCTTTACCTAAAAAGGTTTTCTATTTTCCTTAAAAGTTCCCCCTTTGTGTGTGGTTAACGCTGACTTGAGAAAAGTGAGGTGTTACAAGCACATCTCAGAATCCAAGTTATGGAGGACAAAACATCACCATTTTGACTTGTTTATTTGGCTCACATCACAAACGGGATGTCTCCTCCTCTATTGGGCTTTGTGATCTTCTCAATCCCATAGAATTTTAATGAGGAGGGTGAACCATGGTTAGCTTCATGATATTGTTTGGCAATTGCATAGTCCATGTTACCTGACATCCTGAGGAGACTAGCTCAGGGAGAAATGTTTTAGATCCATACTCTCAACACAATGACACCAAATGGACTCAATGATGACTTCAGCTTAAAATGTTTCTTAAAGTAATATGATGGACAAAATAAGGGTTTTGATTAATGATAACAGCATTGATTGAATTTGTTTCTGTTGTGCTGCAGAAGTTAACTTGGTTGTAAAGTGTCATCAGCTCCTGCAGATTTAGCAATGACAGAGAGGTGATTGGTTCTTGTCTAATTAGACACAGCCTCCAGCTGTGTAGTGACTCTGCTCTTGTGAGTTGTTCAAAAAGGAATCTGTGGATTCAGTCTAACAAATGCTCTGATGAAAGCCTTGTGCCGAAACACGTAAGCGTTTGTGATGTGAGCCAAATAAACAAGTCAAAATGGTGATGTTTTGTCCTCCATAACTTGGATTCTGAGATGTGCTGCCTTTTTTGGAATTTGAATGATTTTTGAACTTGGGCTTAGCACTCCACTGACGGTGTACATTGATGTGAAGCACAACTCTCCCCTCCAACTGAATAAAACATTAACTATCAGCGTTTATTTGAAAACCTTCAAAACTGCAGCAGGTCACATGACCATCTCTGATTTTAACTTAAAATAATCACCAGAAGAGAATTGTGTCACAGCCTTTATTTCTGTGTTCTTCTTTTCTCTTCTTGTTATAATATTCCACATTTAGTTGCAGATTTAAGTGTCTAAAAATGTCCTAAAGCCCAGAACTGATTAATTATGCTCATTCCATCCTAGTCTCTCCTAGTGCCCCCCCCCCGACCCTTCAATGGTGGATTGATAAAGACACAAAATGTCCCATACGAGCAGACTCCGTCCCTTTGGGTCTGGGAGTGGCTCAACTGGTTGACAAACTGTCAACAGGTGTACCCATCAGCCGGTTCCCTCCAAAGGGTCAGGGGGCGACTGAGGTAGGGTCACCTGAAATTATCCACATTATCCACAGTAACAATTAAGAGTTTTCTGGGGATGTGGGAAGAAGAATTAACAAAAATAAGATAAAAGGAGGGAACTTGAAAAATGGAAAATTAATTATTTTTAGGGCTGTCAGAGTTAACACGTTAATATCGCGTTAACTCAAATTACTTTTAACGCCGCTCATTTTTTTTGTCGCACGATTAACGCATGCGCGTTCTGCGTGACCCTCGACCCATCCCGTAGTTTGTCAGATCAGAATCTTGAGAAAAAGTACTGTAAGGTACATTTAGAAGAGACAACAAAAAAGTGTGATTAATTTGTGATTAATTATGAGTTAACTATGGAATTTGTGTGACTAATCACGATTAAAAATTTTGATCTATTGACAGCCCTAATTATTTTATAAAAACAAATGGAGACCAAAGACTAGATGTGGAAGCAAGAACTGTAACAGCAATGAAAAGACTCCAAAGTGTGGCATTATTATCATCATTATTGCTATTTTTTTTCCTTTTTTCTTTTGGTCCCTTTGTTCTGTTTCTTTTTTCTTTTTCTATTCCTTCTTGAACATTTAGTATTTTTTTCTTTCTTCTGCCTAAACCACTCTTTTCCATATACATACACCCTACCAGTATATACTGCATTCTTACAGTGTCTCCCTCCCTGTCTACCATGTATTTATACAACTCAATCACAACTTAACTCGACAAACCATATCCTCACCTTTCTGTTATGCCTCCCCAAAAACAAATATATGCACACACATACATATGTATGTATGTATTTATTTATGTATGTATATATGCACACACACACACACACACACACACAAGTACAAAGACATACACCCTTAACACCTTCAAACTGTTAAAATGTTATGAGTCCCTGCTCGTCTCTGTCTTGTCTCCACCGTCTGTATGTGCTCTGGGCCACATCAGCCCCCAACGCTTCCTGTCTGGCCCACAAAATCAATAAATTCAGAAAAGGAGGAAAATAAGATGTTGTGGTTTTATGAGTATCCTTTGGCTTTAAATGTCTGCAGCTGTAAAATCCATCACAAAATGACTAATATTGAAACAGCTTTAGACTAACTTAACATTTGATTTGTTTTTATGGTAAATATAAAAGCCATTTTATTAAATATTAAAAAAGGGGGTTAAGGTTTGCAGAAATGTCACCAAAAAGTGATGAAAAGGGGTTAGAAAGTATCAAAAATCAGTGGCAAAATGGGTTGTGGAGTGACATAAAAAGACTAAAATTTGCAGGAAAATGTGCAGGAATGTGCCAAAAAATAACGAGAGGAAAAAAGGGCAAAGAGTAACAAAAATGGATAAAAAGTGGAAAAAAATGTTTGCAAAAAGTAATAAAAAGCGGTCAAAAATTGATACGAGTGTGCCACAAAAGGGATAAAACATACAGGAAAAGTGGTTTAAAAGGGGCAAAAATTAGCCAAAAATGGAAAAAAGTATCAGAAATTGGT
Source organism: Cheilinus undulatus (assembly GCF_018320785.1). Classification (NCBI taxonomy): domain Eukaryota; kingdom Metazoa; phylum Chordata; class Actinopteri; order Labriformes; family Labridae; genus Cheilinus; species Cheilinus undulatus. The sequence goes on from NC_054878.1 coordinate 2,968,468, forward strand.
TAAAAGTGGCAAAAATATAGCTAAAATAAGTCATAAAAAGGTGTTAAAGAGTGGCACAGAGGCGCAATAACTGGCAGGAATGATGCAAAAAGGGGGTAGAAGAGTAGTAAAATGGGCGAAAGGTTACAAAAATTGTTATAAAAGTGGTAAAAAATTGTGCAAAAAAAAGTAATTGAAAGGGGTTATAAGTGGCAGAAATTGAAAAAGGAGTGACACAAGGGGGGTTAAAAATGCCAGAAAATTTGTTAAACAGGGTTAAAGAATGGCAATAAATAGGTTAAAGGGGCAAAAAGGGGTTAAAAGTTGTTAAAATGAGTTAATACCTGTGCTAAACCACAACTGGGGAGGGCCCAGCCAGTTCTGCTGTCAGGCCTGTCTCCTTGTGTCCTGCTGCATTACAGATAATAGATCTCACTGGTAATGACTAAAAATGTCCTGATCCAAATACTACTGCAGTAATATTTAAATCAGACCTAAATATTGATTTAATTTTTTGTTTATGTGAAAGTGCGGCCCCCAGAGTTTCTATCAAGACTGAATCTGGCTCTTGTGCAGATGAACTCGATGACCCCGGATCTATGGATACATCAGCTGATATCTTTCTGATATCTGTCTCCAACCTATAGATCTATTATAAAAAGACATTTATTGCACTGACCCCTCCAATGCATTCACCAAACACTAGTGGAAAGAATACATAATGAAGAAGACACGATTGTTGACAGCAGAACAAAAGTCTTTACTTTCCAAATCAAGCACATACTGGAACATTCATCCTTACGGAGTAAATGCGGTTACATTGAGTCAGGTTAGAGCTTAGTGAAATGGTGCATATTGGCCAGATGTCAAAATTGTTGTTGACACACGTTGGCAGCTTGACTTGCTGATACAGATAGTCACATGACATGGCCAGGTCCTGGTTTATACAGCAGTGAAACAAGCTGCTCAACAAGTCCTATGAGTGAGGGAAGTAGAGGAAAACCACCATCCCCCCAATCACCCACGACCAGTTTTAGAGTCTTAAACTGACCTAAGGAGCATGTCTTTGGTGTGAACTCCAAACTGTAACAGGTAACAGGTTTCTGTGAGTGTAAATAAACCCACCTGCTCTGTGCAGCTTTATCTCAGGGGTTAAAATCACATCCAGCAGCTTTCTCTGGCGGTGGAGCTCCTCTTCGTATTCAGATCTTGTTTCTCGTCCTCTCTGGTCTCTGAGAACCGCAGCGAGCAGCCTCCGTCCGAATAAAGCTTTAAGATCCTCAAACCCGGACATTTCCACACATCCAAGAGTCCAAGAAGGAAAAGAAAACTACAACATTACTCTGCTAACGTTAGCACAGCCACATGTGGGAGACTCCACAAACAGCTCCTTCTTCTTCTGTAATGGCGGTCTGTACCCGGCGGAGCATTACCGCCACCTACTGTTGTATTTTGATAGTTGTTGAAATGCCTGACTGAGAGTTCTGCCACTGATTTCTTTTCTCACAATCTCAAAAATTCTACATAATGCTTGATATGAGACTATACTTTTGTAGACAGTCAAGCTCCACTTCTAGAGCTTTCTCTAGCACGTTGAATGCTGTAGTCATGTGTGAGCAGTCTTCTGTGATTTCCATTCAAGTATCAATAATAATAACTGGGGCTGCAAGCAGCACTGAGCGGCCCTCAAGGTTTGGTGCACGTCAGGATTGTGGCACATTGGCTTCACTGTGCTTCTTCAGAGACGTCTATCAAACACACAATCCTCACATTCCTCTCAACCTTTTTGTCTGTTACTGCCAACATTCATGAGAGAACATTGTGTCACTGAAGTAAATACTATTTACTTCCTCAGCCAACACAGGATCCATAGTCAGTCTGCAGCAGTGACCATGTCACATGTAGGGCAGTGGTCTGCACACACAGTAAGAGCTGGCCCTCTTTAGTTGCTCTGGAGTTTTAGGAGAAATGCTAACATGCTAATTCTGCTGCATGCTTTTAAATGGGAGTCATTTTTAAACTGAGCATCTTTTCTTGACATTAGGGTAGAGGTAATCACATTGATGCTACTACTGTCCCATGATTATTGTGGTTAGGTTTAACGTCACCAAGACACAGAGCACATATCTGAGCAATAATCCTGACTCCAATCTGGTCAGAGGAAACAGAAAATGAACAAAATAAGAGCCCAATATGATCCACCCATCATTCTGACTATCACTGATCAACAATGTGTCTTAAAGTTGCTCCCCCAGAGGCTGCTGGTGTCCTTCTACAGGTGCTCAATCGAGAGCATCCTCACGTACTGCATATGTGTATGGTTCAGCAGCTGCACAGTGGCACAGAAAAAAGCGCTCCAGAGGGTCATTAACTCTGCCCAGAAGATCATCAGCTGTCCTCTCCCTGTCCTTGAAGAACTGCACAGATCCCGCTGTCTAAAGAAAGCTGAGAGCATTACCAAAGACACTTCTCACCCGGGTCACTCCATGTTTGAACTGCTGCCATCAGGCAGACGATACAGGTCAATGAAAACAAGAACAAATAGATTCAGAGACAGTTTTTACCCTACAGCAATATCCACACTGAACAAAGCCATAACATAACATACGCTGCTGTTTTATTTTTTTTAAAGGGTTCATGCAATATTGACGACAGATGAATGTTTGTTGTGTGTCTATTGTGTTTTTCTTTTTATGTATTAGTTGTTGTTTATTGCTTTTATACTCCTTGCACAGATTGGTGGGCACTTGAATTTCGTTGTACTTGTTACAATGACAATAAAGCTATTCCTATTCCTATTCCAAAGTTGTGCTGATTTTAGATCTGCTCACCCACAGAGCAGGATAGCTGTCACACTTTGAGCTCAGAACAAGTGTTAACAGACACGTTCAAGATCATTTCTCTCACTGCATTAGAAAGTTTGAGAGTGAGAAAAAGAAATAGGGACCCGACTCTAGTGTAATATACCTTTAACAACACAGTATTTTCTTTCAAAGCCTTATTTAGCACATTTAACCTCCTGAGACGTGAGCTTTTGTTTGGAAAGCATTTTAAAATTTTGCTGATCTTTTGGGATAAGGAAGGTCTGATAAGTTAAAACATCAGGCTGGTTTTTGAACAGGAATTTCTTGGAAAAATTTCCTCTCCAAAAACCAAAAGAAAAAAACTTCAAAAAGTACCACAAAATTCCTTTATATAATCATCAAATCTTTAATTGAAGCTTCATAATAAAGCCTTGACATTCAAAAAAAAAAAAAAAAAAAAAAAAAAAAAAAAAATCCATGCAAATTCATGATGATTTTCAAGTGAATCCCCCAAATATCTAGGAACTTTATCCTTAATTTTAATGACAAGTTCTAAAAAATAAAATATTAACCCATCTCCAAAATTTAATGAAAATGATGGAAACCTCCAAATATCCAAATTAATTCCCTAAAATTTTCATGAAAATTTCTCAAAAGTTCAAAAACCTCTACCTCAAAATTCCCAATTCAATTCCCCCAAATTTTTGAATAAATCCTCCAATTTCCCAAGAAAATGGCAAAAAACAAATCAAGCAAATTTACCCAAATTCTTCCAGTAAAACTCCAGATTTTACCAACATATTTCCTCTATATTTTCATGAAAATACCTGCTAATTTTTAAGCAAATTTCCTAATAAAACAAAAAGCAATGTATCCCAACATTTCAAGCAAATTAATTACACTAAAACTGACATTCAGGACAGAAATCTTAAAAATTCTAATAGCAGAAATGATTAGTTTG